>NC_142490.1:39819712-40434712 GCF_965113065.1 Corylus avellana | reverse complement strand
GATAAATAGGGGGCTTTCCGTTCCCCTGAGCCATAGACTACCGGAAGAAGTCTGGAGTGAAAAAGAGGTAAATTTTTCACATTTGAAAGTTTTTTGTTATACTTCGTATGTCCATGATGAGTCTCATACTCAGAGTAAACTAGACGGTAAGTCTAGCAAGTGTTTCTTCATTGGATATAAAGATGAGGCCTTCGATTATCGAATTTGACATTTTGCTTGTCTTTTTTACATTGTCGATTACCCATGCATGCTTGTCTATCCCCATCTCCATGCATTTCTCGTTCCTAATTGGAGTAAGTCACACATGCTTGGTCCTATCAAAAATGTCCTCTTTAATGCACTGAAATGAAAGACAAACGGTAATCTCACTTTCATACTTTCAGTGGTGCATAATATAATATGCAAGGTGAGGGAGAATATACTATTATTATTATTAAAATTGTAAATCAGTCAAATTGTATATCACCAAATTTATTTTTTTCTTTATCAATAATTTTTTTATGATTCTTAAAAGTGCACACTCATAAGGTGTTGATATACCTCATAGTATCAAAGAAGAAGAGGAGGATGAAAACAAATCAAATTTCTCAATCAAATTCATATAGGGGCGAATCGAATTTTGGATATATTTTTTTTTATATATTTTTATTAATGTTAGCCGCCCCAAAAAAAAACCATGAGGATAAGCATGAAGCTTGAGTGTTAAATCACTAATTATCTTAAAATTTTAAACTGATAAAAATTATGAATTTTATTATTTGATTAATGCTTTAATATTCTTTTTTTAGCAATGCTACAAGTCCCTCTTGTATTCCTCCAAGAATGATGTGTTTCTTAAAATCATAATTGGGCTTATGATCGATCACTCTTGGATTTTGATCAAATTGTGACTTTAAAAGTCACTTCATTTTTTGAGAGACACAAGAGTAACATGAGAGGGCCAGGATTTTTAGAATTATTCATCTTTTTGTAGGCTTAAAACTCTATTCCAATAAGTGAGGCATTTTAATATCTGGTTAAATCACTAATTACTCCAAAAAAAAATAGAAAATTTAATAGAAATTCCAAAATGTTATCTTTCTTTAATTTATAATATTATCTTGTATTAAGGTTAGGTAAGGGGTATTTTTTACCATGGGGTTGCCCCATTTCCCACGTTGAATCATAGGTTTGGATACCACTTTTGAGAAATTTAACATTGAAAATTTTATATATCATATCTTATAATAATATATTGAGACATCACCATAAATTTATGGTGATGGAGCCATTCCCCATTTCTCTCTTTTTTGAGCAAGATTTTCCTCAATAAATTTTCATATTACCCCCAAAACTTCTTGTTTACTTTGTAATAACCACAATTCTATATATATAGCCCTCCTCCTATATATATATATATATATATGAATAGTGATTTTTAGCACACCAGCGTGCTTGAACAGTAAGCACGTCGGTGTTAATTTTTTTTTTTTTTTACTGTTCAAATATTATTTTAATAATATTTTATAATATTTTATAATATTTTAACACCGGTGTGTTTACTGTTCAAATACGCCGGTGTGCTAAAAATCACTACTATATATATATATATATTCTCGATTTTAATCAATTTTAAAAATACATTCTGATGAGTCATGAAATCAATTATGATTATTATTGTTATTTAAAAAATTAAAAAAAAAATGTAATGAATGAGTAAGACATATCTCAACAAGATTTTTCACTGAGTAATGTTAGAAATTACATTTTTATCATACAACTATCTCACAATGTTAAGTAAGGCGGACAAAATAGCCCTTTGGCCCCGACACATAATTTTATGATTAGGGTTTAGGTTAAACAGGTTCAGGTCATAAATGTTTATGACCCGTTTAATAAACGTGTTGGGTTCGAGTTGACATAAACATGTTGACAGGTTAACCACGTTGATACAAACCCGATAGCCCTAAATTGTAGTCACTGTTAAAAAAAAAATTATCCAAGTGTACGTTTGTTAGAACCACATTTTTATCTTACAACTATCTCACAATATTGATGTGTTCGTCCCAACTAACTCTTTGATCAGTTATTTTTATATGAAAAAAAAATCAAAATGTTGTTTGAAACTGACATATTAATATTGTGGGATAAAATATAATTTATAATATTATTATTTTTAATTATTAATGCTTTCACAAACATTGTTTATGCGAAGACAAAGACTTGCAATAACATGAGGTAAATGAGACTTAAAACATAAGGTAGTAGCACCTTGAGTCATTAAATAATCGCAATCAAATCCAAAAAGTAGCGTTAAAAAACAATAGTGGAAGGAACAACCCAACCCCCCCCCCCCCCCCCCCCCCCCCCAAAAAGGAAAAAAAAAAAGTAAAAAAAAAATCCCAAGTAGGTGAATAATCTTCCAAAAAAACCAAGTGGTTTTAGCCTGGGGTGGTTTCGGTGGCCAAGCCACCCCAACAGCCTTGGGGTGGTTTCGACCAAAAGAGGTAGTTTCGACCACCCCCATTTTGTAAGTTGAGAGTGGCCGAACCACCCCCAAAACCAGCCAGAGGTGGCTGGAGCCACCCCTTTTCTTTTCTTTTTTTTTTAATTTAATTCTCAAGAAAGATAATAGTTTGTGGGTAGGATCAAATCTCAAATGGATAACCAACTTAATGGGTTAAGGCAAAAAATAAGGTTACAATAGTTTTTAATAGGTAAGGACAAAAAGATTTGAGAATGAGTAACCAATTTTTAGGTTTTAATGGGTATAGCTCAAAAGATTTTTTTGGGTAATAGGGCCAAAAAAATTAGTGGGTGGAGCCAAAATTTTTATTAGGTAAGGCCAAAAACATTTATAGGTAGGGCCAAAAAAATTATTGGTAGGGGCCAATTTTTATTTTTTTCTAGCTTGAATAAGGGCCAAAGACTTAAAAACTAAAATTTGACCTAAACCTTTTTTTTTCCTCAAGAATTGAGGGGGGCCATTACATTTTAGGATTAACATTGTAGGATAAAAACAAACCAGATTTCTCAATCAAATGCATCTAGGGGCGAATCTTGGGACATAGGGGGACCAAAATTTTGGAAAAAACAAAAAGAATTAGAGTTTTTTATTTTTTTTATTTTTATTAATGTTAGCCGGCCCCAAAAAAATCCTTCTAGGTTACATAAGTTGTAACCCATGAGAATAGGCAAGAAACATCACCTTAAGCTCAAAAGTTTGGATCCATCAATATTATATTAATAAATAAATAATATAAAAATATGTTACAAGATTGGAGTTTTATGTGTAATAATTATTAATAGTCTGATATATTAAAATATATGATACCGTAGAATATTTTATTGTATTTATTTTTATTTGATATTGTCTTTATTTATTTCTATGTAAGAGTTTTGATGACTCAGCTTTAGTTTATATTCTAATAAGAGCTGATGACTCAGCCCTAGAAAATATTGTAATAATTTACCTATTTAAAGGTCATTATATTATGAATAAAGGTAACTAAAAAATTAATCTAAACTTTATGTTTGAAAATGTTTTAGGTTCCCTTCAACGAATCTAAAGGGTCTAAGTTCTGTCAAAACCTAACAATCTATCATATTACGTATATATAAAAGCATTCACGTAAAAAAACAACATTTTGATTTTGCTATCATTATCTGAATTAGGATGTGTGAGTACTTAAGACTTCATCTTTGAGTCCCCAACATGTTTTAAGGATGGACCGGATAATAGCGGCGGAAAAAAGTATGAAAAGGGCATCCCATGCGTTCCTCATCACAATTTCTTCTTTCGTAGGACCATACACTCGAAATGCATTATTGAATTTAATAATGCAATTAAAAGGTCCAAAAATACAATAATGCATTTTGAGTCTCTTGTTGTCCTCTCTCTTTTTTTCTTTTTTTTTTTCTTGGGCAAAAATTTGTTACAAACTGGTTTGTCACAAATTCATATAAACTCATTTAATAAAGTGACATTCATTTTATTAGATGAGTTTGTGGCAAATTTTTATCCCTTTTCGATTACAAAAAAAAAAAAAAAAAAAAAAAGGGAGCCCAATTAGTATTTTTTGAAATATGTCACTACAATGCGACGTTTATGAAAGGCGATGTTGGAATAGTGTTACTATTCACGCATCAGTATTCACGCTTTGAAATGTGATGTTTCAAAAGTGTTACTAATTCACGCGCAAAATGCGACGTTTGAATAGTTTACTATTCACTCGTGAAATGCGGCGTTTGAATAGTATTACTATTCACACGTCACTACTTACGTTTGAAAGGTGCCATTTGAACAGTGTGTTATTGTTTAAATGACACTAATTAGTAACTTTTGAAAATTTTGGCACTCAAAATTTGTGTTTATAACAACCACAAACCCAAGAATTTCAAAATTTCTCCCTAAGGTGGAGGTGGCCTTTCGAGCCACCCTAGGTAGGGCTAGGCACGGGTCGGTTCGGGACGGGTTTGGCTTTTTTTGCCACCCGACCCGTGCCCATCGGGTTTGGTAAATCCCTACCCGTTACCCGGATTGAAGCACTAAAACCGCCGGGTTTCGGGTAGGACGGGGCGGGTTGCGCGGTACGGGTTGGTCGTGCGGGTCGGGTATTTTTAATGGGCATGAATTTCAAATTTAAATCCTAGTTTTTGGTAATTTTTTAAAAAAAACTGGTTTTTTGTAATTTTTTAAAAAAACTGGATTTGGACTAAAACCCATCAAGAATTCATTGTTTTGTATTGTTTACAATTTTCATAAAATATATGGTTGGATTTTTTTGTGTGAATCAAATTTGTGAGAGCCGAGAGGGATAGAGAGAGAGCACGTTAATTCACTTCCTAGAGAGAGAGAAAAAGAGAGAGAGAGATGAGAGAGAAACCTTGAGATCGGCACGACAGTGAGAGAGAGAGAGAGAGAGAGGAGCGGTATGGTTCAACCGTTCAAGAGATCCTCTGCCAGCGAGAGTGAGAGAGGAGCAACGCCGGGAGAGGAAACTGAGAGACAGTGAGGGTGAGAGAGGCGCTGGCCGCTTGGTCTGGAGAGTGGAAAGTCACGGTTGTGGCTGTGTGAAAAAATGAGAGGAAAGGTGAGGAAGAACATTAGGAAATCTAGGGTTTTAACTTTTAAGTATATGGGCGGGGCGGGGTGGGTACCCACTTCTTCTAAAAATTTGTACCCGTTGACCGACCCAACCCGTACGGGATGGACATTTTCCAACCCATATTCAATAAAAATTCACTAAAAACTGGCGGGTTTGGGCAGATAGGGGCGGGGCGAGCGGGTTTTTGCCCAGCCCTAACCCTAGGGCAGATCTGGGGTGGCCCGATAGGCCACCCTCCACCTCATGAGGGCTGGCCACCCCTAAGGTGGGGGTGGCCTTTCAAGTAGCCACCCCTCTAATTTATTATTATTATTTAAAAAATAAAATTTTTTTAAAATTAATTTGATTTTTTTAAAAATAAAATTTTAGTATTATAAATTGTTTTTGATATATACATATTTTTTTAATAAAAGAATAGTGACGCTTGAATAGTGCAAGTGTCAGTGTCACATTCCAAAAAAGGTGATGCTCGCTTGAACAAATGTCACATTGTAATGAATTTTTCACTGTACAAACGTTACTACTATTGTATCAAGTTACTATGTTTAAAATCTTTTGCCAAATGTTACTATGCAAACGTCACTACATCAATAATAACATTTTTTGGACTTAAAATGTCATCTTCCAAAGTCACTATTTGATAGGTTTTTTTTTTTTTTGTGGTGTATATATATATATATATATATATATATATATATATATATATATATATATATATATCACCGTTTTAGAAAGATCTCATGAGAAGAAAAAACATTAGTTTTTTTTTTTTTTCCTCTGAAATTAAGACTATAAATTACCTGCCATGTTTGCAATTACATACATTTAGTCCTCGAATAATTCATTAAATAAAAGAGGAAAAATTGGAATTGTATAAAACCATAGCACTTGATTTCAATGGGCCAAACATACCAAGTCCTGAGGGGTGGATTAAATGCATCAGTTTAATTAATTCCGATCAATATTGCTAGAAAATCTTTTTGTATCAACCAAGCAATGAAAAACATTTTCACTACAATTTCAAAGGTCCCAAACAAACGATAGAAAATTAGTGATTTTCCCCTTTTTCCTCTGGAACCATTTTACATCAAAAGAAATGCATTTTAAGTGCTTTTGATATGTCCGCACAAGGAGGGGAGGAGGATTCGAACTAATGACCTTCGCTTCATTAGGCGTGGTCTCAGCCGATTGATCTACCTCTTGGGGACCTAGCTAGTGATACCTTCTTAGATAACCCTAACCCATCCCCACCCCAAAATAAACTGGTACACTCAAATGATATATATGCCTACAATAACAATCTAGCAATGCCTCCTTAGTTGATTGATTGATTAATGAAGAAGTGAATTTTTTTTTTTTCTCAAAAAAAAAAAAAAAACACAATGCCTCCTTAGTTATATACATGAATTTGAGTTGATTATAATACAATAGAATACTGATACACTTACTCCTACTTGCTTACACCAATTTTTTCACACCCATATGTGGCTTTTAAACTACTATTGAATATAAGATGAATTTTTATTAGATTTTAGGATTAAATACCTTATTCACCCATGGGGTTTCACAACTTTATTTTTTGACCCTTAGTTTACTTTTGATAACAGGAGGTCCCTGTGGCTTGCCTAAAGACCGAGATGGTTCTTCTATCCATTTGCCATTAGTAGACTTAACGAAAATCCACGTCATTGACTTGGAAACCAATTACATTTCAATACGTGTCCTAATTGCTAAATCATCAAATATGACTAGATTCACACCCTTACCACGTAATAAATTTTCTTTTTTACAAGTAATAAATTAAAAGTAAATCTTAAGAATCAAAAAATAAAGTTGTAAAACCTCATAGAATGAATAAGTATTTAACTCTAGATTTTATTTCAGTGGTGGTTTTAAAAACCATCTATAGGTGTGAGGAAATAGGTGCAACGAAGTGAGTAAGTGTATATCAACCACTCCTCTCGAAACAATAATTGGATGACTAAAATTGACATGCATATCAACCACATCCACACACAAACCAAAAGATTGATACCAACATATATAAGGAACTCGAGTCTCGAAATACTAAGACTTGGAAGGTGTTTCGAAAAATAAGTGGTAAGGGTCAGTTTTGGGTGCTTTGCTAAGGGTAAGTGATAAAGGGGCTTCAAAAGATGAGTAGTAAAGGTCATTCTTACTAGCTTTTGTTTGTCCCGCGCCTGTAAGCGGTGAGCAAAGGACACAAGAAGCCTGAGTGGGGATGAAAGCGTTGTTATGAACTTATAACGGCACTCCATAATGTCTAGGGATGAATCGAGTCGACCCGGGCCAAATTGAACTTTAAGGTTTTAAGATTAACTTGTCTATGAGGATACATGTTTGAGTTGAGCTATGAGATGTGTATTCAAATTTAGCTTACTAGAAGATTTGCCAAGTTCAAGCCGAGCACTTGACAAGCTCAATTCAACTCAAACTCAGACAAAACTATTAAATTTTTGAATGTGTAATTTCAGCCGAGTTTATTAACTATTACTTTAACAATCTCAATTAACTATTGGATGAGTCATTGTTAAAATATTAATATCCAAGGGTTGGAACTACATTTTTATCTTACAACTATCTCACAATATTGATGTGTTGGTCCCAACTCCCAACCAATTCTTGGATCATCATTTAAAAAAAAAAAAAATTATAAAAGTTAATTGGAACTGACACATTAGCGTTATAGGATTAAAAATATAATTTCTAACACTATTCATTTTCAATTATTAATACTTTCACAAACGTTATTTATGCAAAGACAAAGACTTGCGATAACATGAGGTAAATGAGACTTAAAACATAAGGTAGCAGCACCTTGCATCATCAAATAATCGCAATCAAATCCAAAAAGTAGCATTAAAAAAATATTAGTGAAAAAAAAAAGTAGGTAAATAATATTCTTAAAAAACATATTGGTAAAGGAGTAATTAAAGTAGGAACACATGTAAAATTATGTGTTTTCCTATTGTCTCCACTAACTTTTTCTTCCTTTTTCCCATCAATAGTCCCAACCAGCTCTCTAGCTAGTTGCTATGCAATAAGGTTTTCTTTCTTTCTACATATTAAAATAATTTTTTCCACCACGTTCATTGATTTCCAAATTTAATATTTGTATACAATCAAATGTTTGCACTATTATTACCTAAACTTTCTTTGCAACTCTTTCAACATTTTATAAACATGCAAGGTGAGGGTGAATATAACAGAATTTTTTATTTTTTATTTTTATGTTTTTTTATTAATGTTAGCCGGCCCCAAAAAAATCCTTCTATGTTACTAAACCCATGAGGATAGGCATGAAGCTTAGAGTGTTAAATCACTAATTATCTTCAAAATTTAAACTGATAAAAATTATAAATTTTATTATTTAACTAATGCTTTAACAATTTTTTTGGAGTAATGCTACAAGTTCCTCTTGTGTGTCCCTTCAATATGGTTTTTAAAATCATCATTAGACTTATGATCGATCACTATTGAATTTTGATCAAATCGTGATTTTAAAAGCCACCTTATTTTTTGAGTGACATAAGAGGGACTTTTAGAATTACTTCTCTTTTTGTAAGTTTAAAACTCTATTCCAATTAGTGAGACATTTTAATATCAAGTTAAATCACTAATTACCCCAAAACTTTAAGCTGATAAAAAATAAAAAATTTAATTAATATTTAACAAAGAAATTCCAAAAGGTTATCTTTCTTTAATTTATAATATTATCTTGTATTAAGGTTAGGTAATTAAGGGATATTTTTTACCATGGGGTTGCCCCATTTCCCACGTTGAATCATAGGTTTGGATACAACTTTCGAGAAATTTAACATTGAAAATTTAATATATCATATCTTATCATAATATATTGAGACATCACCATAAATTCAAAAGTTTGGATCCATCAATATTATATAAATAAAAAAATAAAAAAATCATTTGATTTTGCAATTTATATATTGAGACATCACCAACGTGTTTCTTGATTAGATCTAGAAAAGTATGAAAAAGGCATCGATCCCATGTGTTCCTCATCGCAATTTTTTCTTTTGTAGGACCAAACAATACACCCGAAATGCATTCTTCCAAATTACTTGCCTTGTTTGCAATTACATACATTTACTCTTCGAATAATTCATTAAATAAAAGAGGACAAATAGGAATGGGTAAAGATCAACAGCACGGGCGTGCAATGCACGCCCGTGCTGTTGATCTTAAAAAAAAAAAAAAAAAAAAAAATTTTTTGCACTGGGCGTGCCACGCCCGCGCGTGCTGCCAATCAGTGCTCAATAGGAATTGATAGAACTTGATTTCAATGGGCCAACCAGCCCAATTCCTAATTAAGGGGTGGAATACGAGGCATCGGTACGTTTCCAATCATTGAGAATGAAAAACAGTTTCAACAAAATTTCAAAGGTCTCAAACAAACAATAGAAAATTTAGCGATTTTCCTCAAAAATATTTTTGACCGCAAACATATTTCCTCGGAAACCATTTTTACATCGAAAGAAATGCATTTTAACAGATGCCTAGTGATACCTTATTAGAAAACAATAACAATCTGCCTCTTTATTTATATACATGAAATTTGAGTGGATTATAATACAATAGAATAATGCTACATTTACTTCTAGTTCTTTAGACCTATTTTTTTTACACCTATATAAAATAACCATTAAATATGAGATGAATATTTATTAAATTTTATTCTAATATTGGTTTTAAAAGCCACCTATAAGTAAAGAAATTGGTTTATGTAATGAAGTGAGAGTAAGTGTATATCAACCCATCCTCTCGAAATAATAATTGGATGACAAAAATTGACGTGCATATATATCAACCACATCCACACACAACCCAAAGGATTGATAGAATCAGAAGGAACTCGAGTCTCGAGGCCTAATCCAAAATACCAAGATTTAGAAGGTATTTCGAAAGATGAGTGATAAGGGTCCAAATACCAACAGGCCTACAAGACAAAGTCTCATGAATAAATCAGCCAAAGTCATTCAAAGGAATTGAGGAAAGCCTAATTACAAGCAGGCTCCTAGAAAGTCGCCCAATTATTTGGACGAGTTGAAAGCAGTATCTTTAAGGTGAATTAAGGATCAAATGATCCTCCTATAAATAAGTGAGTTAGAGCTACGGGAAAGTCATTGAAGAATTTGATCCAACATTTTGTATGCTTTGACTCCTACCCTAAGAGAAGTTTTATTCAATTCAATCCATCCCCTTTTACAATCAATCACAAACACAACAATTTTTATAAAAAATAAAAAATCAATCAATCTGTTCTATGCTGCAGAAGTGAACAGGGATGAATTTGTTCTTCCAAAGCCAGAAGAGTTTGACAAAGCTGCTAGCTCTTACTTTAAAGAAGTGAATGCTGCAACTCCTTCCTGGCAATGGAATGCACCCATCTAATTGTTACGATTGCAGAGAGTAAAGCTGATTGCGAAGAGTAAAATATAGTCTTTGAAGTTGCAGGTATTTGAGGAAATGTCCACAAGTCTTTTCCTTTTCAAGTAATATATACCCATGAATGATTGATTCATCTATCCATGTATAATCAAGTAAGAAAAAGATTTGGGAAAAAAAAATGTCTTCGATCAGCTGATTTGATGTTTAAGCAAGCACAATTAATTGTGCCATTGTCATCATTAGTTTTCCAGGCAGCTCTATACTGTTAATCAGGAAAGCACACGATAAATTATACAGGGAGAAAGCTAACCGCAATTATCTAGCCCCTGGCCCTCAGGTTCGTCCCCTAGCCTGTAGCCTTCGGGGCATATAAAATGCTCTCTATATTGGACAAACATCCAACCTTTGGCTTGGCTGAGACCTCACTTCACAAAACAAGCTCATCTTGTTCAAATCCAAGACAGGCAACCTCTAGCACAATAATAGAAACTCAACTAATAATCTCAAAAAAAAAAGACCTCACCCTCGACTCCTTGTTTTATGGTGGAAGGAGATGTCACTTCAAAAGACCAATAATGCTTTAAATATCCTAAAACAACTCAAACGTGTCTCTTATTTAAAGAAAACAGTTAAATTTACTTTACCTCTGAAATTTCATGTGTTTTTTAATTTGAATTTCAATGTTTAAAAATTTGCAATGTACTCTCTAATGTTTCAAAAATTTGCAATTGAGACCCACCATTACTAAGTATCGTCTAAGTGGACGGAAATCATCCCACGTACGTCTCACATGAAACTTTTATGCCTTCTCTTCTTTTACTCTCAACACCAGTGCTTATGATCGCATTCCCATCGGTCAAAAGTCTCAATTTTCGAAGTGGAGGGGAAGAAATTTTGAGTTCGCTATTCATCAAAAAAAAAAAAAAATTTGAGTTCGCAGTTTGATCGGAGGAAATTGTGAACTTATATTGCTCAAATGTACTCTACTGAAATATGGATACCGTGAGGCTCTGTTCCGTTGGAGAGAAAATTGAGGGATAATTTTTGAACTTTTGTGCTTTCAGTAGAAAATATTAATACAGGAAAATTTTTGCTAGAGAAATTCTTTTTTTTTTTCTTTTTTTTTTTTTTTGTATGGAGAAAGAGAGTCTCAGAGATTTATTTGTTTGTTTTATTTACGAGAAAATTTTAGTAGGAGATATATTCCGTCGAAACAAACAGAGCTGAGGAAGAAAAAATCTTAGCTTTCTTTTTTTTTTTTTTTTTGATGAATAGCGAACTCAAAATTTTCCCATCTGAATCACATATTGGGGAGGAATAGCATCTTCCCATAGACGTGCCTCCCGGATAGGCAAAGACGGAGGTCATGGCCTGGCACTCCAGTGCCTCCACGAGGATGTCAGATCCCTTTCGCGGCTGGTCGGCAACAAATCAGGAAATGAAATCAAAACAACATCATTTTATATACATATAGGCGGTTAGTGATTTTTTCTAACCGCCTCCAAAAACGGTTAAGTGGTTAGGCGGTTAGTAACCGTCCGCTATATTCAGCCCTAATCTGAGCCAAGTTCGTGAAAAATTTTCAGCTTGGGCTGACAAGAACAACACGTCAAATTTGTGATAATAATTTCACTCAATTTTCTTTTTAGCTAAAGCCACCAATATTAAATAGCATTTCTGAACATGAAAATTTTAAAACCATAGAATTTGGGCCATGTCTTTATCAGGGGCACCACCAATCGTGTCTCATTATTTGGGGGTTACAACTTACACAGCTACACAGCACACTCAAGACAAGGTACGAAGAAAACAATTCAAAAGACAACCCCACCCAACTTTCAGCCACCTGTGCATATAAATACACTGAAACAACCTTAAGAAAACAACTTTAATTAAGAAGCATGATCCATTAAGTTTCCTATGCTCGCACGGAAGCATTATTCTATAAGGCATCAGGCTTGACACACATTAATCTTAAAATTCACACACACACACACACACACACACACATATATATATATATATATATGGTAGTTAATTAATTTAATCTTAAGGATAAAGCTCAATAACGGATTTCATCCCATAGGAAGCAACTATATTGTAGCGGGTGAAGCCAGCACTGACGAAAAGCTTCTCCCATTCTTTCTTGCCCCTCTCTTTTCCAGGGAGCAGAACCATCATGAGTGTGTCAAAGAAGAGCTTTGTTTTAGTAATATCATCTTCATCCTTCTCCTCATTTATCACCACGTCTATGATTATTACCTTTCCCTCCTTACCTTTGCTTGTAATCGCCTCTTTGCATCTCTTCAGAATTTTCACACATTCCTCATCGCTCCAATCATGCAAAATCCACTGCCAAATATTACATATATATCACAATGTATCAGACAGGTGTGTACGTATATATATATATATATTATGTTACTATGGAAGTTTGCAAAATTCTTACGATAGATAGACACATAACTGTGGTTAAAGACATAAATACCAAAATCCAGCGGACAAGGTAGAAAAATTCATGTTTTGACCAGTATTCGTGGACATGAACAGTAGTACTCTTTCCAAATAAAATTAGGAGGAAATTTGGCTTATCCCATGATGTTTTAATTTGGTACTTTTGTAATCTTATAAAGTTTAAAAAATAGCAATGTCAGGTTAACACATTTTAAAACTTTCCAATGTCACATCTATTATTAGAGTTTAGGTTTAAATCTTAACAGAAGACGCCAAAATACTCAAAATAAATATCGGCCGACTCACAGCTAGTCATTGGTTGATCACGCTGTTCTATTTTTTTATATATATAAAAAAATTTAAAATTAAAATTAATTATTTAATTAGAACAACTTTATATATATTTTTCTAAGTTTTACAAAGGTATAAAAGACATTTTGCCTATTAACAGTTTGATTTAACTATAAATCTTAATGACAAGAGTGACATATATTGCAAACTAATAAAACATCGATATCCTTAAAAATACAATTGCAAAAGTCCCGAAACAAACATGAAGAGTAGGGTAAACGAAACGAAGCTTTTCGAGAGGCAGAAATATATTTGCAAACCTTAAAGAGAAGGGCATCTGCAGAAGGAATAGACTGAAACATATCACCACCAACGTATTTCAAGTTTGTAGTCTCCGGCAGGTTGGCAACGACGTGTGGAAGGTCAAACACCGTGCATTTCACGTGAGGGAATGCCTGAGAAATGATCCTCGCCGCCGTCCCGGTACCCCCTCCAACATCAACCAACGAACCCAAGCCCTCAAAGATGGGCTTGTAGTCGTCAACGACGAAGCTCATGAGCTGGGAATCACTGGCCATGGCTTCATTGAAAACGCCACCGTACTCTGTGTTTTGGTTGCAGTAGTTCCATAAGCTCATCCCATGCCTTTTCTCAAAGGGCGTCAGCTCCTGAGTACTCCCCCCCTGAAGCCAATCTCCCAAGACGTGCCAGGGGCTCACCAGGACCGGATCCAGCATTGCTTTAACAAATGGTGACAGGCTGGTGACATTATCTTTGACGACGAGCCTAGAGGAAGGTGTGAGAGCATAGCCTTCTTCTTCTTCTTCTTCTTCTTCATCATCTTCTGGTTGATTTTGATGATGATGATGATGAAGTTTTGTTTTAGTGAAGAAGCCGGAGTGCACCAACAAACGCATGAGCCGGTGAAGGCAGCTGGTTTTCTTGGGGTGAATGTGAAGCTTGGAGGCCAACTGTGGAAGAGTGATGGGTCGGGCATGGGAGTGGATTATGTCGGGTATGGCTAGCTGAATGGCGCAGTTGACTGACATGGAATCTATGTAGCTGAATATGTGTTTGTACAAATGAGACTGAGCTTCAAATAGCTCAGTTGCTCCCTTGCTATGAACGATATCCATTGATGATGATATATATCTTTGTTGCAGAGCTTGTTGCACATCTCGCTCCTGAACCATCTTCTTATATAGACGGGTTTGTAGCGGAGACGTGGTCTATTACTACTGAGTCTGCTGCATTTTCATTTCCGGAAATGCTACACTATACCGTAATTTAATTTTTGGGTAACTTTACTTTAGACATTTGAAGTACCATGCAATTTGACATACTTTTTTTCGAACTTTAAAATTTCTCAATTTAATTAGACCGCTCAACTTTCAATAATATTAACCGTGTTGATTCAAACCTGACACGTGAACCCGTCAGTCCTAAATTGCTAAGTGTCAATCCCAACCAACTATTAAATTAGTCAAAAAAATAAATAAATTATCTAAGTTTACGTTGGTTAGAATCACATTTTTATCTTACAACTATCTCATAATATTGATGTGTTAGTCACAACTAACTCTTTGATAAGTTATTTTTATAAAATAAAATTTAAAAAAAAAAAATCAAAATGTTGTTTGAAACTGACATAATAATATTGTGGGATGAAAAATAATTTCTAATATTATTATTTTTAATTATTAATGCATTCACAAACATTGTTTATGGGAAGACAAGGACTTGCAATAACACGAGGTAAATGAGAGACTTAAAACATGAGGTAATCAAATTCAAAAAGTAGCATTAAAAAACAATAGTGGAAGGAACAACCCGAAAAAAAGCAAAAGTCCAAAATACCCAAAAAAAAAAAAAAATCCCAAGTAAGTAAATAATCTTCCGAAAAAACCCAAATGGTTTTGACCTTGGGGTGGTTTCGGCCAAATGGGGTAGGTTCGACCACCCCCATTTTGCAAGTTGGAAGTGATCGAACCACCCTAAGGATCCTTAGGAGTGGTTCGGCCACCCCTCAAAACCAGCCAGTGGCTGGAACCACCCCTTTTTTTAGTTTTTTTTTCTTTCTTTTTTTAATTTAATTCTCAAGAAAGATAAAATTTTGTGGGTAGGATCAAATCTCAAATGGATAACCAACTTAATGGGTTAAGGAAAAAAAAAATAAGGTTACTATAGTTTTTATGGGTAAGGACAAAAAGATTTGAGAATGAGTAATCAATTTTTGGGTTTTAATGGGTATGGCTCAAAAGATTTTTTGGGTAGAAGCAATAGGGCGAAAAAATTTAGTGGGTGGAGCCAAAAATTTTATTGGGTTGAGCATTCCCAATGGAGAAGCCAAATGGTACTTTTATCTAAAATGGCTAATCAGATTTGTAAAAACCTTCACATTGGATTAGCAAAAAAAAAGCTACATGTAGTAGCAGCACTTTTCAAGATAGCCATTTTCTTTTTTATTGTTTCTCTCACTTGTTTTTTCTTTTTCCCAAAACTTTTCACAATTTTTAATAAAAAGATATAGATAAAAATATAGCTAATCGAATGTAAGAGACCTTTAAAAATTCATTAGCTAAACTACATAAAGTGAGTTTTGATGAGTTATTTTGCATAAAAAATTGGCTCTTCCATTGAGAATGCTCTAAGGCCAAAAACATTTATAGATAGGGCCAAAAAAATTGTAGGTAAGGGCCAATTTTTTATTTTTTCTAGCTTGAGTAATGGCCAAAGACTTAAAAACTAAAATTTGACATAAACTTTTTTTTCTCAATAATTGAAGGGGCCATGACCTATAAGAGCCGCCCCTTCATTCATCCCTGCTCACAATAGTGATGTTTTAATTCCAAACTTTTGAATCGTCATTTTAAAAAAATATATGTAAAGGTTGATTGAAACTTAACACATTAACATCGTACGATAGAAACAAACTAGATTTCCCAATCAAATGCATCTAGGGGCGAATCTAATTTTGAATTTTTTGTAAATTTTTTTATTAATGTTAGCTGCCCCCCCCCCCCCCCTCTCAATAGGCATGGTCCACAGCCAATTAAGCTACCTTGGAGACTTAACACTCTTTTTTTGAGTAATGGTACAAATCTCTCTTATGTTCCTCCAAGAATGATGTAACTCTTAAAATCATCATTAGATTTATGATCAATCACTATTAAATTTTGATCAAATTGTAATTTTAAAAAAAACCACCTCATTTTTTGAAAAACACAAAATTAATATAAGAGTGACTTTTAGAATTATTCATCTTTTTGTAAGCTTAAAACTCTATTCCAATAAGTATGGCATTTTAATATCATATTAAATAATTAATTACCCTAAAAAGTTAAGCCGGTAAAAAGTAAAAAATAAAAATTAATTAATATTTAGCGTAAAAATTTCAAAAGGTTATCTTTCTTTAATTTATAATATTATCTTGTATTAAGGTTAGGTAAGGGGTACTTTTTACCATGGGGTTGCCCCATTTCCCACATTGAATCATATTGGATACCACTTTTGAAAAATTTAACATTGAAAATTTTATATATCATATCTTATAATAATATATTGAGATACCCATCAATATTATATTAATAAAAAAAAATCATTAGATTTTGCTATAGTAACCAACGTGTTTCTTGATTAGATAGAGAAAAGTATGAAAAAGGCATCCCATGTGTTCCTCATCGCAATTTTTTCTTTTGTAGGACCAAACAATACACTATACTTGCCCTGTTTTTAATTACATACATTTACTCTTCGAATAATTCATTAAATAAAAGAGGACAAATAGGAATTGATAGAACTAGATTTCAATGAGCCAACCAGCCCAAGTCCTAAGGGGTGGAATACGAGGCATCGGTTTCAAATCATTGTGAGTGAAAAACATTTTCAATACAATTTCAAAGGTCTCAAACAAACAATGGAAAATTAGTGATTTTCCCCAAAAATATTTTTGACCGAAAACATTTTCCCCTATAAATCATTTTACATCGAAGGAAATGCATTTTTAAGTGCTACCTAGTGATACCATCCCCACCCCAAAACAAACTGGTACACTCAAATGATATGCCTACAAGAACAATCTAGCAATGCCTACATGAAACTTGAGTTGATTATAATAATACAATAGAATAATGCAGCTTTTGAAACAACCATTAAATATGAGATGAATCTTTATTAGATTTTATTTTAATGGTAGGTTTAAAGTCACCTATGAGTGTGAGAAAATAGGTGCATTGAAGTGAAAGTAAGTGTATATCAACCACTCATCTCAAAACAATAATTGGATGACAAAAGTTGACGTGCATATCAACCACATCCACACACAAACCAAAAGATTGATAAGACCATAAGGAGCTCGAGTCTTAAGGCCTAATCCAAAACACCAAGATTTGGAAGGTGTTTCGAAAGACGAGTGATAAGGGGTCAGTTTTGGGTGCTTTGCTAAGGGTAAGTGATAAACTGCTTTCTATTTTGCCTTGGTTTTAATAAATTTGTTTTTATAATTGTTGATTAGTGAAGAGCCCACATACCGACGGGCTTACAAGGCAAATTCTCATGAATAACTATTTGCCCAAGTCATTCAAAGGAATTGAGGACTACTAGAAAGCCTAATTACGAGCAAGCTCCTAGAAGGGAGTTAGAGCTACGGGAAATTCATTGAAGAATTTGATCCAAAATTTTGTATTTTGTATGCTTTGACTCCTACCCTAAGTAGAGAAGTTTTATTCAATTCAATCCATCTCCTTTTACAATCAATCGCAAACACAACAATTACAACAAAAAAAAAATCACAAACACAACCTATCAAAGATATAAGCCTTTGGCCATCAAGGAAAATAAAGAGGACAACAAACAAGAGATATGTTTGTATGAAGAAAGTCTTTTGCTTTAGGAATTCAGACAAACAAGACTTATGACTGAAACACCAGGAGAGACAAAAGTAAGTCCTTTGCTTTAGGAATTCAACTCCGCAAATATCATTTCAACGAAAAACCTAATCATACCAAAAAAAAAAAAGTATACGTGACCATGAATTTGAAGAGATTTTCTATTTCAACATCTACAATGAATAGTAGGGAACACTAATTGGTTTATTTCATTGAGAAGAATAATAGAGCATAAGCCAATGCCAATTAATCATGTTACAATTTCAAACCTGAAGGAACAAGAATTAGACACACGTACCACATCAAACAGTTGAAACCCAGTTTAAATTAGGGTACCTTAAAATGCTGGAAATAAATGAGCAAACAACAATTCTTATTTATTTGTAAAACTCACCATTATGGCACTTTTCCCAGCAAACCTATTTGGTCCATACTAACAACAAAAACTAATTGATATTTCAAGATTCCCAAAAACATGACCCCGTCTAAAACAAAATAAAAGAATACTCCAACAATATCAGACACAAGACAAGGGAGAACAAATATACATATATATCAAAATCTACCATAAAGACCCTAGGGTCATTTCTATTAGTTGTGGCTTTGAAAGTGGTGGATGCACTCAGTATTTGGAGAAAGACACTAATGGCTCAAATTTTCAAAAGTCCAAAGCAATAAAATGTAATCAATCTGTTCTATGCTGCAGAAGTGAACAACAGGGATGAATTTGTTCTTCCAAAGCCATAAGAGTTTGACAAAGCTGCTAGCTCTTACTTTGAAGAAGTGAATGGTGCAACTCCTTCCTGGCAATGGAATGCACCCATCTAGTTACGATTGCAGAGAGTAAAAGCTGATTACGAAGAGCAAAATAGTCTTTGAAGTTGCAGGTATTTGAGGAAATGTCCACAAGTCTTTCCCTTTTCAAGTAATATATAGCCATGAATGATTGATTCATCTATCCATGTAAAATCAAGTAAGAAAAAGATTTGGGAAAAAAATGTATTGGATCAGCTAATTTGATGTTTAAGCAAGCACAATTAATTGTGCCCTTGTCATCATTTGTTTTCCGGACAGCTCTATACTGTTAATCAGGAAAGCACACGATAAATTATACAAGGAGCAAGCTAACCGCAATTAGCTAGCCCCTTAGGTTCGTCCCCTGTAGCCTTCAGGGCATATAAAATGCTCTCTATATTGGACAAACATCCAACCTCTGGCTGAGACCTCACTTCACAAAACAAGCTCATCTTGTTCAAATCCAAGACCAGCAACCTCTAGCACAATAATAGAAACTCAACTAATAATCTCAAAAAAAAAGACCTCACCCTCAACCCCTTGTTTATGGTGGAAGGAGATGTCACTTCAAAAGACCAATAATGCTTTAAACATCATAAAACAGCTCAGATGTCTCTTATTTAAAGAAAATAAACATTATAAATTATCACAATTTCCATGAAAACCTTCTAATATTGTTGTTCCAAAAAGAATTGGATTCAACTTTATATCAATATTTTCATTATTTTTATAAGTAACTGAAGTTTATTAAACATGCAAAGGCACAACCCAAGTACGCAAAAAGTATGCAAAAGAAACACCTAACAAAAAATGAGAAAAGATCAAGAAAATCATAAAAGCTAGAAATATTAAAGTAGTCGAAGATAGATGTCCAGTGGTATAGTGACTTTAACCAAAAAGCCTTCAACTCCAAACATTTTCCCTCATACAGGACAATTAATCTAATGCCAGAAACTACAAATTCCACAAGTATAGCTTTTTAAAAAATGAACAAGATATAGATTGAAATTTTTGATTCACCTGATATGGACTCCAATGCCAATAAGTAATAATCTGAAACAGGACCAACCTGCATTTTAAGGAAACCCTCAAAAATCAATCCCGGTATATATTACACCGACCTCTAAGCCAGATCATTCATCCAACACCCATTCCACAAGAAAGCAAAGAGAAGTCAAGAAACTGAAATGAATAATGCAGATAGATTGTGAAATTATGCTGAACTAACTGAAGAAAAATTCATCATCTCAGTGAAGGAAGCATAAGCTACAAATTTCGGGACTTCAATAAAAGTGGGACCTATTGGGAACAATGTGAGTACATTTTCTACTACTTAACCAACAATATCCTCCATAGTAAGCATTCACAAAGTCTGATTAAACAAGGAGTAAGCAAATCTTACCAATTTCCATTCATTGTCATAGACGGGAAAACCAGTGATTCTGTTTTCCGTAAGAATTTCCAACGCTGTAGGCATAGAAGGCTGTTGCATTAAGAATTTGGAAAAATATATGAGCTATTGCCCGAGACGTAATCTGCATTTAACAAATACCTTCATCAACCGTTGTTGTGGGCGATTTAATCTGTTTTATATATATAAATAGAATTCACAAAACGATTAAACACAATAACTAAATCAAAAGTTGATGAACTAAATTACGCAAGGGATTTGAAAGCGAGAAACGCATAATTTCCATTAACGTAATCAGGATACAGCAAAAGCTTTAACTACAATCTAACCTACGATCCAATCCGACAAAAAGCACAATCTAACCTACGATCCAATGCGAAATTGCGAATTTATATTGCTCAACTGTACTCTACTGAAATATGGATACCGTGAGGCTCTGTTCGGTTGGAGAGAAAATTGAGGGATAATTTTTGAACTTTTGTGCTTTTAGTAGAAAATATTAATCCAGGAAAATTTTTGCTCGAGAAACTCTTCTTTTTTTTTTTTGTATGGAGAAAGAGAGTCTCAGAGATGTATTTGTTTGTTTTAGTTACGAGAAAATTTTAGTAGGAGATATATTCCGTCGAACAAACAGAGCTAAGGAAGCGAAAATCTTAGCTTCTTTCTTTTCGTTTTTTTTATGAATACCGAACTCAAAATTTTCCCGTCTGAATCACATATTGGGGAGGAATAGCATCTTCCCATAGACGCGCCTCCAGGATAGGCGAAGACGGAGGTCATGGCCTAGCGCTCCAGTGCCTCCACGAGGACGTCAGATCCCTTTCGCGGTTGGTCAACAGCAAATCGGGAAATGAAAGCTTTCAGAGCAGCGGGTGTTTTCTAAATTTCGGTAGTGATTGCTTTGGTGGAGTTGGTGGAATTTGAGATGCGGAGGGCAGAGGAGCGGCGGAGAGAGGGGTGGCTTTGGGGAATGCAGTAGAAGGGAACGGTAAACCAGGAAATGAGGGCAAAATTGGAAGAGAATGCATAAAAATTCAAACGGAGACGCACGTGAGATGATTTTCATCCACTTAGACGAAAATTAGTAACGAATAGTCTCAATTAAAAACTTTTGAAACATTAGAGGGTACATTACAAATTTTTAAATATTGAAATTCAAATTAAAAAACACCTTAAACTTCAAGGAGGATAAAGTGAATTTTCTCTAAAAGAAAATAAACATTAAAAATTATCACAATTTCCATGAAAACCTTCTAATATTGTTGTTCCAAAAAGAATTGGATATGACTTTATAAAATTTTCATTTTTTTGTTCCAAAAAGAATTATCACTGCCAGTAGGAGTGTCAACAAAAACTGAGTACCAACCAGGAAACCGGGAAACCGAGTACCAGCCGGTAACCAAAGATCTCTCCCTAATCATTTCATTGATGATGTTTTGGTCTAGCAACTGGAAGGGTCATAGAAAAGTTGGAACATTTGAAGCTCTCAGAATCCAAATTAACCGAAGAGAGTTCTGGGGGTGAAAAGATTTCGTTCTTTAACACCGAAACAACACTCTGGGTTTGTTTGATCAATCTTATCTTGAAGGAAGTTGGTTACGCATAATATTAAGCATATTATGCATAATATGCTTGTCCTGGTCTTTGCGATAAGCAAGGATGAAAACATTGATATGGCACACCATACATAGGGAATCAAGTCGAATCAAACCAAACCGAGCTTTAAGATTTTAGAACTAGCTTGTTTATGAGCATGTCTATTTGAGTGGAGTTATGAAATATGTGCAGTCCAAACTCAACTTGCTAGAGTCTTAGCTAAAGCTCAAACTCGTTGAAATTGATTTCATTCAAGCTGAGCCGAGCACTCGACAAACTCAACTCAACTCAAGCTCAAGTTAGACAATTAAATTTTTGAATGTGTGATCCGAGCAAGGGGTGAAAAAGTGGTAAAATCAACTAACTGCTAACCGTTTTTTTTTTAAACTAAACTAAAAAAAAAAAAAAAAAAAAAAAAAAAAAAAAAAAAGAGAAAAACAAATTAAAAATATCAAAACGATGTCGTTTGTACAGTAATATTGTAATACCTTATTACATATGACATCGTTTCTAGAGTTTTATACATTTTTTATATATTTAAACATCAAAACATCATTTTATATATATATATATATAGGCGGTTAGTGATTTTTTCTAACCGCCTCAAAAAATGGTTAACTGGTTAGACGGTTAGTAAACGTCCGCTATATTCAGCCCTAATCTGAGCCAAGTTCGTGAAAAAATTTCAGCTTGGGCTGACAAGGGCAACACGTCAAATTTGTGATAATAATTTCACTCAATTTTCTTTTTAGCTAAAGCCACCAATATTAAATAGCATTTCTGAACATGAAAATTTTAAAACCATAGAATTTGGGCCATGTCTTTATCAGGGGCACCACCAATCGTGTCTCATTATTTGGGTTACAACTTACACAGCTACACAGCACACTCAAGACAAGGTACGAAGAAAACAATTCAAAAGACAACCCCACCCAACTTTCAGCCACCTGTGCATATAAATACACTGAAACAACCTTAAGAAAACAACTTTAATTAAGAAGCATGATCCATTAAGTTTCCTATGCTCGCACGGAAGCATTATTCTATAAGGCATCAGGCTTGACACACATTAATCTTAAAATTCACACACACATAGTTAATTAATTTAATCTTAAGGATAAAGCTCAATAACGGATTTCATCCCATAGGAAGCAACTATATTGTAGCGGGTGAAGCCAGCATTGACGAAAAGCCTCTCCCATTCTTTCTTGCCCCTCTCTTTTCCAGGGAGCAGAACCATCATGAGTGTGTCAAAGAAGAGCTTTGTTTTAGTAATATCATCTTCATCCTTCTCCTCATTTATCACCACGTCTATGATTATTACCTTTCCCTCCTTACCTTTGCTTGTAATCGCCTCTTTGCATCTCTTCAGAATTTTCACACATTCCTCATCGCTCCAATCATGCAAAATCCACTGCCAAATATTACATATATATCACAATGTATCAGACAGGTGTATATATATATATATATATATATATATATATATATATATAGATATTATGTTACTATGGAAGTTTGCAAAATTCTTACGATAGATAGACACATAACTGTGGTTAAAGACATAAATACCAAAATCCAGCAGACAAGGTAGAAAAATTCATGTTTTGACCAGTATTAATGGACATGAACAGTAGTACTCTTTCCAAATAAAATTAGGAGGAAATTTGGCTTATCCCATGATGTTTTAATTTGGTACTTTTATAATCTTATAAAGTTTAAAAAATAGCAATGACAGGTTAACACACTTTAAAACTTTGCAATGTCACATCTATTATTAGAGTTTAAGTTTAAATCTTAACGGAAGACGCCCAAATACTCAAAATAAATATCGGCCGACTCACAGCTAGTCATTGGTTGATCAAGCTGTTCTATTTATATATATATATAAAATAATAATTAATTATTTAATTAGAACAACTTTATATATATTTTTATAAGTTTTACAAAGGTATAAAAAACATTTTGCCTATTAACGGTTTGATTTAACTATAAATCTTAATGACAAGAGTGACATATATTGCAAACTAATAAAACATCGATATCCTATATTGAAACCTTTCAAACCTTAAAAATACAATTGCAAAAGTCCCGAAACAAACATGAAGAGTAGGGTAAACGAAACGAAGCTTTTCGAGAGGCGGAAATATATTTGCAAACCTTAAAGAGAAGGGCATCTGCAGAAGGAATAGACTGAAACATATCACCACCAACGTATTTCAAGTTGGTAGTCTCCGGCAGGTTGGCAACGACGTGTGGAAGGTCAAACACCGTGCATTTCACGTGAGGGAATGCCTGAGAAATGATCCTCGCCACCGTCCCGGTACCCCCTCCAACATCAACCAACGAACCCAAGCCCTCAAAGATGGGCTTGTAGTCGTCAACGACGAAGCTCATGAACTGGGAATCACTGGCCATGGCTTCATTGAAAACGCCACCGTACTCTGTGTTTTGGTTGCAGTAGTTCCATAAGCTCATCCCATGCCTTTTCTCAAAGGGCGTCAGCTCCTGAGTACTCCCCCCCTGAAGCCAATCTCCCAAGACGTGCCAGGGGCTCACCAGGACAGGATCCAGCATTGCTTTCACAAATGGTGACAGGCTGGTGACATTATCTTTGACGACTAGCCTAGAGGAAGGTGTGAGAGCATAGCCTTCTTCTTCTTCTTCTTCTTCTTCTTCTTCTTTTTCTTCATCATCTTCTGGTTGATTTTGATGATGATGATGATGATGATGAAGTTTTGTTTTAGTGAAGAAGCCGGAGTGCACCAACAAACGCATGAGCCGGTGAAGGCAGCTGGTTTTTTTGGGGTGAATGTGAAGCTTGGAGGCCAACTGTGGAAGAGTGATGGGTCGGGCATGGGAATGGATTATGTCGGGTATGGCTAGCTGAATGGCGCAGTTGACTGACATGGAATCTATGTAGCTGAATATGTGTTTGTACAAATGAGACTGAGCTTCAAATAGCTCAGTTGCTCCCTTGCTATGAACGATATCCATTGATGATGATATATATCTTTGTTGCAGAGCTTGTTGCACATCTCGTTCCTGAACCATCTTCTTATATAGACGGGTTTGTAGCGGAGACGTGGTCTATTACTGCTGAGTCTGCTGCATTTTCATTTCCGGAAATGCTACACTATACCATAATTTAATTTTTGGGTAACTTCACTTTAGACATTTGAAGTACCATGCAATTTGACATACTATTTTTTCGAATTTTAAAATTTCTCAATTTAGACAGCTCAACTTTCAATAATATTAATCGTGTTGATTCAAACCTGACACGTGAACTCGTCAGTCCTAAATTGCTAAGTGTCAATCCCAACCAACTATTAAATTAGTCAAAAAAATAAAAAAAAATAAATAAATTATCGAAGTTTACGTTGGTTGGAACCACATTTTTATCTTATAACTATCTTACAATATTGATGTGTTAGTCTTAACTAACTCTTTGATCAGTTATTTTTATAAGAAGAAAAAAAAAATCAAAATGTTGTTTGAAACTGACATAATAATATTTTGGGATAAAATATAATTTCTAATATTATTATTTTTAATTATTAATTAATCCATTCACAAACATTGTTTATGGGAAGACAAAGACTTGCAATAACATGAGGTAAATGAGACTTAAAACATGAGGTAGCAGCACCTTGCATCATCAAATAATCGCAATCAAATCTAAAAAGTAGCATTAAAAAACAATAGTGGAAGGAACAACCCAAAAAAAAAAACAAAAATCCAAAATACCAAAAAAAAAAAAAAAAAAAATCCTAAGTAGGTAAATAATCTTCCAAAAAAACCCAAGTGGTTTTGGCCTTGGGGTGGTTTCCGCCAAATGTGATAGTTTCGACTACCCCCATTTTGCAAGTTGGAAGTGGCCGAACCACCCTAAGGATCCTTAGGGGCGGTTTGGTCGCCCCTCAAAACCAGCCAGTGGTTGGAACCACCCCTTTTCTAATTTTTTTTTCTTTTATTTTTAATTTAATTCTCAAGAAAGATAAAATTTTGTGGGTAGGATCAAATCTAAAATGAATAACCAACTTAATGGGTTAAGTAAAAAAAACAAGTTTACTACAGTTTTTAATGGGTAAGGGCAAAAAGATATGAGAATAAGTAACCAATTTTTAGGTTTTAATGGGTATGACTCAAAAGATTTTTTAGGTAGAAGCAGTAGGGCGAAAAAATTTAGTGGGTGGAGCCAAAAATTTTATTGGGTTGAGCATTCCCAATGGAGGAACCAAATGGTACTTTTATATAAAATGGCTAATCAGATTTGTAAAAACCCTTACATTGGATTAGCAAAAAAAAAAAAAGCTATATGCCGTAGCAGCACTTTTCAAGGAAACCATTTTATCTTTTATTGTTTCTCTCACCTGTTTTCTCTTTTTCCCAAAACTTTTCTCACTTTTTACAATTTTTAATAAAAAGATATTAAAAGGCTATAGACAAAAATATAGCTAATCAAATATAAGAAGCTTTTAAAAATTCATTAGCTAAACTAAGTAAAGTGAGTTTTGAGGAGTTATTTTGCATAAAAATTTGGCTCTTCTATTAGGAATGCTTTAATGCCAAAAATATTTATAGATAGGGCCAAAAAAATTGTAGGTAGGGGCCAATTTTTATTTTTTCTAGCTTGATTAATGGGCAAAGACTTAAAAACTAAAATTTGACATAAACATTTTTTTTTCCTCAATAATTGAAGGGGCCATGACCTATACCACCCTCCTCTTCATTCCATCCCTGCTCACAATAGTGATGTTTTAATTCCAAACATTTGGATCGTCATTTAAAAATATATATATAAAGGTCGATTGAAACTTAACACATTAACATTGTACGATAAAAACAAACTAGATTTCTCAATCAAATGCATCTAGGGGCGAATCTAATTTGGATTTTTTATATTTTTTTTATTAATGTTAGCCGCCCCCCCCCCCCCCCCCCCTCCTATTTTTTTATTAATGTTACCCCCCCCCCCCCCCCCTCCCCCCCCCGCCCTAAACACTCTTTTTTTGAATAATGGTACAAGTCCCTCTTATATTCCTCTAAGAATAATGTAACTCTTAAAATTACCATTAAACTTATGATCAATTACTATTAAATTTTGATCAAATTGTAATTGTAAAAACCACCTTATTTTTTTATAGACACAAAATTAATATAAGAAAAACTTTTAGAATTATTCATCTTTTTGTAGGCTTAAAACTCAATTCCTATAAGTGAGGCATTTTAATATCATGTTAAATAATTAATTACCCTAAAAAGTTAAGCCAGTAAAAATAATAATTAATTAATTAATTAATATTTAGCGTAGAAATTTCAAAAGGTTATCTTTCTTTAATTTATAATATTATCTTGTATTAAGGTTAGGTAAGGGGTACTTTTTACCATGCCCCATTTCCCACGTTGAATCATATTGGATACCACTTTTGAAAAATTTAACATTGAAAATTTTATATATCATATCTTATAATAATATATTGAGATACCCATCAATATTATATTAATAAAAAAAAAATCATTTGATTTTGCTATAGCAACCGTGTTTTTTGATTAGATAGAGAAAAGTATGAAAAAGGCATCCCATGTGTTCCTCATCGCAATTTTTTCTTTTGTAGGACCAAACAATACACTATACTTGCCTTGTTTGCAATTACATACATTTACTCTTCGAATAATTCATTAAATAAAAGAGGACAAATAGAAATTGATAGAACTTGATTTCAATGAGCCAACCAGCCCAAGTCCTAAGGGGTGGAATACGAAGCATCGGTTTCAAGTCATTGTGAATGAAAAACATTTTCAATACAATTTCAAAGGTCTCAAACAAACAATGGAAAATTAGTGATTTTCCCCAAAAATATTTTTGACCCAAAACATTTTCCCTTATAAATCATTTTACATAGAAGGAAATGCATTTTTAAGTGCTACCTAGTGATACTTTCTTAGATAACCCTAACCCATCCCCACCCCAAAACAAACTGGTACACTCAAATGATATGCCTACAAGAACAATCTAGCAATGCCTACATGAAATTTGAGTGATTATAATAATACAATAGAACAATGCAGCTTTTGAAACAACCATTAAATATGAGATGAATCTTTATTAGATTTTATTTTAATGGTAGGTTTAAAGTCACCTATGAGTGTGAGAAAATAGGTGCAATGAAGTGAAAGTAAGTGTATATCAACCACTCATCTCTCAAAACAATAATTGGATGACAAAAGTTGACGTGCATATCAACCACATCCACACATAAACCAAAAGATTGAAAAGACCAGAAGGAGCTCGAGTCTTAAGGCCTAATCCAAAATACCAAGATTTGGAAGGTGTTTCCCAAGACGAGTGATAAGGGGTCAGTTTTGGGTGCTTTGCTAAGGGTAAGTGATAAACTGTTTTCTATTTTGCCTTAGTTTTAATAAATTTGTTTTTATAATTGTTGATTAGTGAAGAGCCCAAATACCAACGGGCTTACAAGACAAATTCTCATGAATAACTATTTGCCCAAGTCATTCAAAGGAATTGAGGACTACTAGAAAGCCTAATTACGAGCAAGCTCCTAGAAGGGAGTTAGAGCTACGGGAAATTCATTGAAGAATTTGATCCAAAATTTTGTATTTTGTATGCTTTGACTCCTACCCTAATTAGAGAAGTTTTATTCAATTCAATCCATCTCCTTTTACAATCAATCGCAAACACAACAATTACAACAACAAAAAATCACAAACACAACCTATCAAAGATATAAGCCTTTGGCCATCAAGGAAAATAAAGAGGACAACAAACAAGAGATATGTTTGTATGAAGAAAGTCTTTTGCTTTAGGAATTCAGACAAACAAGACTTATGACTGAAACACCAGGAGAGACAAAAGTAAGTCCTTTGCTTTAGGAATTCAACTCCACAAATATCATTTCAACGAAAAACCTAATCATACCAAAAATTACATAAAAATTATACGTGACCATGAATTTTGAAGAGATTTTCCATTTCAACATCTTCAATGAATATTAGAGAACACTAATTGGTTTATTTCATTGAGAAGAATAATAGAGCATAAGCCAATGCCAATTAATCATGTTACAATTTCAAACCTGAAGGAACAAGAATTAGACACACGTACCACATCAAACAGTTGAAACCCAGTTTAAATTAGGGTACCCTAAAATGCTGGAAATAAATGAGCAAACAGCAATTCTTATTTATTTGTAAAACTCACCATTATGGCACTTTTCCCAGCAAACCTATTTGGTCCATACTAACAACAAAAACTAATTGATATTTCAAGATTCCCAAAAACATGACCCCGTCTAAAACAAAATAAAAGAATACTCCAACAATATCAGACACAAGACAAGGGAGAAAAAACATATATATATATATATATATATATATATATATATATATATCAAAATCTACCATAAAGTCCCTAGGGTCATTTCTATTAGTTGTGGCTTTGAAAGTGGTGGATGCACTCAGTATTTGGAGAAAGACACTAATGGTTCAATTTTTCAAAAGTCCAAAGCAATAAAATGTAATCAATCGATCTGTTCTATGCTGCAGAAGTGAACAACAGGGATGAATTTGTTCTTCTAAAGCCAGAAGAGTTTGACAAAGCTGCTCTTACTTTGAAGAAGTGAATGGTGCAACTCCTTCCTGGCAACGGAATGCACCCATCTAGTTACGATTGCAGAGAGTAAAAGCTGAATGTGAAGAGTAAAATATAGTCTTTGAAGTTGCAAGTATTTGAGGAAATGTCCACAAGTCTTTCCTTTTCAAGTAATATATACCCATGAACGATTGATTCATCTATCCATGTAAAATCAAGTAAGAAAAAGATTTGGGAAAAAAATGTATTCGATCAGCTAATTTGATGTTTAAGCAAGCACAATTAATTGTGCCCTTGTCATCATTTGTTTTCCAGGCAGCTCTATAATGTTAATCAGGAAAGCACACGATAAATTATACAGGGAGCAAGCTAACCGCAATTATCTAGCCCCTCAGGTTTGTCCCCTGAAGACTTAAGGGATATAAAATGCTCTCTATATTGGACAAACATCCAACCTCTGGCTGAGACCTCACTTCACAAAACAAGCTCATCTTGTTCAAATCCCAGACAGGCAACCTCAACCACAATAATAGAAACTCAACTAATAATCTCAAATAAAAAGACCTCACCCTCGACCCCTTATGGTGGAAGGAGATGTCACTTCAAAAGACCAATGATGCTTGAAACATCATAAAACAGCTCAAATGTCTCTTATTTAAAGAAAATAAACATTATAAATTATCACAATTTCCATGAAAACCTTCTAATATTGTTGTTCCAAAAAGAATTGGATATGACTTTATATCAATATTTGCATTTTTTTTGAGTAATCAAAGTTTATTAAACATGCAAAGGCACAACCCAAGTACGCAAAAAGTATACAAAAGAAACACCTAACAAAAAATGAGAAAAGATCAAGAAAATCATAAAAGCTAGAAATATTAAAGTAGTCGAAGAGAGATGTCCAGTGGTATAGTGTATTTAACCAAAAAGCCTTCAACTCCAAACATTTTCCCTCATACAGGACAATTAATCTAATGCCAGAAACTACAAATTTCACAAGTATAGCTTTTTAAAAAAAGAAAAACATATAGATTGAAATTTTTGATTCACCTGATATGGACTCCAATGCCAATAAGTAATAATCTGAAACAGGAACAACCTGCATTTTAAGAGAACCCTCAAAAATCAATCCCGGTATATGTTACACAGACCTCTAAGCCAGATCATTCATCCAACACCCATTCCACAAAGAAAGCAAAGAGAAGTCAAGAAACTGAAATGAATAATGCAGATAGATTGTGAAATTATGCTGAACTAATTGAAGAAAAATTCCTAATCTCAGTGAAGCAAGTATAAGCTACAAATTTCGGGACTTCAATAAAAGTGGGACCTATTGGGAACAATGTGAGTACATTTTCTAGTACTTAACCAACAATATCCTCCATAGTAAGCATTCACAAAGTCTGATTAAACAAGGAATAAGCAAATCTTACCAATTTCCATTCATCGTCATAGACGTGAAAACCAGTGATTCTGTTTTCCGTAAGAATTTCCAGCGCTGTAGGCATAAAAGGCTGTTGCATTAAGAATTTGGAAAAATATATGAGCTATTGCCCGAGACGTAATCTGCATTTAACAAATACCTTCATCAACCGTTGTTGTAGGCGATTTAATCTGTTTTCTATATATAAATAGAATTCACAAAACGATTAATATTCCATAATCAAACACAATAACAAAATTAAAAGGCGATGAACTAAAATACGCAAGGGATTTGAAAGCGAGAAACGCATAATTTCCATTAACGTAATCAGGATACAGCAAAATCTTTAACTACAATCTAACCTACGATCCAATCCGACAAAAAGCACAAAAGCACTAAACATAAATCCAGAATAAGCCAACTTCTTCCTATACAAATCGCTTCCAATCTATGCCCTCTCGCCCCTAATGCGCCTGGCAAGTTGGATATCCTTGGGCATGATTGTCACACGCTTGGCGTGGATTGCGCACAGGTTGGTGTCCTCAAAAAGACCAACTAGGTACGCCTCCGCAGCTTCTTGAAGCGCCGCCACGGCCGAGCTTTGGAACCTCAGATCAGTCTTAAAGTCCTGGGCAATCTCACGGACCAGGCGCTGGAAAGGGAGCTTTCTGATCAGGAGCTCCGTGCTTTTTTGGTACTTTCGGATCTCTCTAAGGGCAACCGTCCCTGGCCTGAACCTGTGGGGCTTCTTCACTCCGCCGGTGGCAGGAGCGGACTTCCTGGCAGCCTTTGTGGCCAATTGCTTCCTCGGAGCCTTGCCTCCAGTGGATTTGCGAGCTGTTTGCTTGGTGCGAGCCATTGTAAAGCTAGGGTTCAGAAATCGATGCAATTGTATCAGAGACCGGAGTGCGTGACTGAGTGTGAGAGAATAGCGATGTAGGGACGGAATTTATGCAAAATTGGGGAGGGGAGGAGGGTGATCTTCACCGTTGATTTGCTTGGAGTTATCGACGGCTGGAGTTGAATGTTGAATGCGGATCGATGACGTGGTAGTGTTTTGAAATTTCAAATTTAAGGCGGGTATATTGCATTACTCTTTGGGAAGTGTGGAGAGGAAGAGAACGAGCGTGACCGTTGATGTTAAGTGTCATCGACGGTTGTGGCCTATTTAGATGGCATAACGCGGATCGATGACGTGGCTGGAGCGCTTTCTTTTGGTGGGGGTGGGAAAGTTTCAGGCGGGGTTTTAAAACGTAGGCGGGTACTTATAAAAAATAAATAAATAAGGGGAAAGTCCAGCATATGAAAATTTTTAAATTCCATATCCTGGTATTTTATTTTTATTTCTATTTTTAAAAAAAAAATTATTTTTAGTTTTTTTTTTAATTTTTAATTGTTATTTTAAGAGTATTTTCCTCATTAGGAGACATTAACAAAATTTTGGTAATTTTGAAAAGACATTGTCAATTAGATAATACTTTAAGGATAGAAATTTCCTCCAAATCGGTATGGAGAAAATATTTTCCAACTTATGTAAAATAGTACCAAGTATTTATAAACATTTAAAAGACACACTAAATTTACACTAAATTACTAAACTGCTATTAATAAGGTTAAGAATTTAATGTGACTTTTAAATATTTACAAACACTTTGCACCATTTTACATAAGTTAGAGAATATTTCCTACATATCAGTTTGGAGTAAATTTCTGTCCATACTTTAAAGAGGATATGTGGACTTTACCTAAATAAATAAATAAAGCATAGGCAAGCATAAGGGATGATCTTAGGCATCGAATGGCTTGGTTCAATCAACGGTTGTGGGTGTTTTGGTGAGACACACACGGATCGCCCGAATCGAAGGCCTTGCAATTAGAATGTATTAATTTTTTTTTTAAGGTTTTGTTTATTCTGGAATTATTATTATTATTATTATTATTATTATTATTTTATTTTATTTGTGCTTGGTGGTTAAAGTTGTATTTGTTTAGGTGTAAAATTTTTTTTTTACAGAATATTTTTTTGAGTGCTTAGCTTAATATAAAATGGTGGTCAATCCAAAAACAATGTTATTAACACACCATACCCATCTACATGCGAGAAGAAATCAAGGCTCAATCACATTCACAACATTTCAAGCTGGATGATAAGCAACACCATATCTAACCTAAGGAAAAAGCAAGTAGCAATTATGAAAGAGCTTGATCAAAGATTTAGACGGCTAAATTCCATCAAATTGGATGAAAAAGGCATCCCATGTGTTCCTCATCGCAAAATTTTCTTTTGTAGGACCATTTGCTCAAAATGCATTATTGTGTTTATGGACTGTTTAATTGCATTATCATTAGTGTGGATGACTTTCTCTTTTTTATTTTTTCTAAGTCAACAAGAAAAATGTTACAAGAGAAAGGTCTTTTTCATTCTTGATTTGAATGAAAAACCAGTTGAAAATGCTTTCGAACACGACGTTAAAAGCGGCCTATCAAACTACACAATGTGCTCAATAAAATACACTACAAATATAGAAACTAGCAAAGGAAATCTAAAAAACAAAAGTCCGATCTTGATATGCAAGCAACATAGCATGGGGCGGCTTCACCAAAGGCCGCAAAAGACAAAAGACCCGTGTGTGAATGACTTATCGTGTGGAGAAAGTGGTGCCTTACACTCTTCTAAGGGTTGACAGTTTTATATAACGTGTGGATCCAACGTAAGAAAGTTCAAGCATTGGTGATAGTTGATAAGATCTAGATGGAATTCCAATGACCAAATGCAACAAACATACATGCCCGATGCCTCACTACAACATATTATTATATTAATATATTATCACATACAAACAATGCATACCATATAAAAATTTAGTTGTAATTTCTGATTATCTAGTTGAGATAAGGACCAAATTCCCACAATGGAATCTCACAAAAAAGTGATTCATTACTCAGTTCCTTTTTGTCAATTTACTTGCTCTGTTTTTAAGCATACCAATCAAATGCAGCATTCTTTTCAGCAGCATTCATTTGGCCACTCCACATCCACACAAACCAAAAAGATAGATGGGAATCGAAGGAACTGGGGCCTAATCCAAAATACCAAGATTATGGTGTTTCAAAAGATAAGTAATAAGGGTCAATTTTGGGTGCTTTGTTAAGGGTAAGTGATTAGGGGGTTCTGTTTTCTGTTTTGTTTTAATATGTTGGTTTTGATAATTGTTGATTAGTGGAAGGCCTGACGAGCTTACAAAAAAAAAAATTTTGAATAACTATCAGCCCAAGTCCTATGTTGCCCAATCATTTAGATGAGTTGTTAGCATAATCTTTAAGATGAATTAAGGATTACATGATTTTCCTATAAATACGTGAGTTAGAGCTACGGGAAATTCATTGAAGAATTTGATCTAAAATTTTGTATGCTTTGACTCCTACCCTAAGTAGAGAAGTTTTATTCAATCCATCTTCCTTTTACAATCAACCACAACCAATCAATCACAAACACAAGAACTTATCAAAGATATAATCCTTTGGCCAAAACATTTTCATGCTAAGAATTCTAGCATTCGTATAATCAGACACAACAAAACCAAAACTGACTCCCCAAACTATATGCATTAACCTGGCTTTGTTAACTACTTGCTTAATCCAAAAACTTAAGTTGACAAAGAAATGTTTATCTCTGTTTTCTGCAAAAATAAATGGAGATCAAAGACTTATGACTGAAACTAAAACACCAAGTGAGACAAAAGCAAGTCATTTGCTTTAGGAATTCAACTCTGCAAATATCATCTCAGGGAAAAACCTAATCAAACAACAACAAAAAATGTGACCATGAATTAGAAGAGATTTCCATTTCAACATCTATAATGAATATTAGAGAGCACTAATTGGTTTATTTCTTTGACAAGAATTATAGAGCACAAGCCAATACCTATTAATCATGTTACAATGTCAAACATGAAGGAACAACAATTAGACACACATCAAACAGTTGAAACCCAATTTAAATTAGGCTTGAACTATTGACGTTTTGGACAAATAGCAACAAAATGTGTGCTCACATCTTATTTGGCAGAAAATTTAGACCAACCACTAAGAGCATTCCTAGTGAACTAGAATTTGGCTAAAAAATCACTTTTTTCTATTTTAACTAACCACTTTTCAAAAGCACCAAACATCCAACTCTCTAAATCTTTCTCTACTCCATTTAAATATTGTTCTTTATCTCACCTTTATTCTTTTGGTAGTTGGAAGAGGGTTTTATTCTTCTGATAATCCATTCTTCTCCCTCCTATTATTTATTTTTCCTATTAGTTGGAGTGAATATTAAATTAGAAATTGTGATTCATTAGTCATAGATAGGAAAATATTACTCAGGAAACACATAAATTACATAATTCTATAAGCAATGATGTTGCATTATCTACACAAACAACACCCTCCAAAAATGGGCATTTGGACAAGCAGCATCACCTGATAATGGTCAAGAGTCGACTACCTTTCTCAACAAGACCCTCATTCCTCTTAATAGGCTACCCTAAAATGCTGGAAATAAATGAGCAAACAACAATACTTATCTATTTGTAAAACTCGCCATTATGGTATTTTCCCCAGCAAACATATTTGGTCCATACTAACAACAGAAAGTAATTGATATCTCAAGATTCCTAAAAACATGATCGAAGTCTAAAACAAAATAAAAGACTACTGCAACAATATCAGACACGAGACAAGGGAGAAAAAGAAACTCTACCATCAAGACTCTATGGTCATTTCTATTAGTTGTGGCTTCAAAAGTGATGCACTCGATATTTGGAGAAAGATATCCATGGTTCAAATTTTCAAAAGTCGAAAAATCAATCGATCTGTTCTATGCTACAGAAGTGAACAACAAGGATGCATTTGTCCTACCAAAGCCAGAAGTGTTTGACAAAGCTGCTCTTTCTTTGAAGAAGTCAATGGTGCAACTCCTGGCAATGGAATGCAGCCATATAGTTAGGATTGCAGAGAGTAAAAGCTGATTGCAAATAGTAAAATCTAGTCTTTGAAGTTGGAGGTATTTGAGGAAATCTCCACAAATCTTTTCCTTTTCAAGTAATATAAACCCATGAATGATTGATTCATTTATCCATGTAAAATCCAGTCAGAAAAATATTTGGGAAAAAAATGTCTTGGATCAGCCCATTTGATGTTTAAGCAAGCAACCTTAATGTGCCCGTGTCATCATTAGTTTTCCAGGCAGCTCTATACTATTAATCAGCAAAGCACACAATAAATTATGCAGGGAGCAAGCTCACCTATCCCCTCAAGTTCGTCCCCTGTAGCCTTCAGGGCATATAAAATGCTCTCTATATTTGACAAGCATCCAACCTTTGGCCGAGACCTCACATCACCAAACAAGCTCTTGTTCAAACCCAGGACAGGGAACCTCTAGCACAGCAATAGAAACTCCACTAATAATCTCAAAAAAAAAAAAAGGGAAATGACAGGCAACCTCTAGCACACTCCATTTTCTACTGACACAAAACGAACCAGCATCTATCAGTTCGAAGTACAAATTATTCTTGTCTAAAAAAGTTTCAGTCACCAAAATTATAATATCAAGATTCTTTGAGAATCCATTTGTTGTTTTCAAAGCAATAATGAAAAGGTAAGAAATCGATTGAAAATTTTGATTTACCTGATATGGCGTCCAATGCCAATAAGTCATAATCTGAAACAAGATCAACCTGCATTTTAAGAGAACTTCAAAAATCATCCCCAGGATATATTACACTGACCCCTAAACCAGATCATTCATCCAAAACCCATTCCGAAAGCAAAGAGAAGTCAAAAAAACAGAAATTAACAATGCAAATACATGGTAACATTATGACTAACTGAAGAAAAAATCTCAAAGTATCCTCCATAGTAAGCATTTATAAAGTCTAGTAGAAGTCCTTTAAACACATACGCGTTGATTAAACAAAATAAAATTTGTTAAAAAAAAAAAAACAAAGGTGATTAAACAAGGGGCAAGCAAATCTTACCAATTTTTATTCATCAACATGAACGGGAATACCAGTGAATCTTTTTTCCACAAAAATTTCCGGCGCTGTTGGTATAAAAGGCTGATGCATTAAGAAACTGGAAAAATATGTGCATCGCGCCCGGGACGTAATATGAGTTTAACAACTACCTTCATCCACGATTTTCATAAACGATTAATTTATATATATATATATATATATATATATATATATATATATATATATATATATATATAGAATTCACAAAACGATTAATACTCTATAATCAAATACAACAACAAAATTAAAAGGAGATGAACAAAATTACGCAAGGGAATTGAAAGCGAGAAACGCATAATTTCCATCAACGTAAACAGGATACAGCAAAAGCTTTAGCTAAAATCTAACCTACAATCCAATCCAACAAAAAGCACAACACTAAACATAAATCTAGAATAAGCCAACTTCTTCCTATACAAATCGCTTCCAACCTAAGCCCTCTCGCCCCTAATGCGCCTGGCGAGCTGGATATCCTTGGGCATGATTGTCACACGCTTGGCGTGGATTGCGCACAGGTTGGTGTCCTCAAAAAGCCCCACAAGGTACGCCTCTGCTGCCTCTTGAAGCGCCGCTACGGCCGAGCTCTGGAACCGAAGGTCGGTCTTAAAGTCCTGGGCGATCTCACGGACCAGGCGCTGGAAAGGGAGCTTTCGGATCAGGAGCTCCGTGCTTTTCTGGTACTTTCGGATCTCTCTGAGGGCCACCGTCCCTGGCCTGAACCTGTGGGGCTTCTTCACTCCACCGGTGGCCGGAGCCGACTTCCTGGCAGCCTTTGTGGCTAATTGCTTCCTCGGGGCCTTGCCTCCGGTGGACTTGCGAGCGGTTTGCTTGGTGCGAGCCATTTGAAAACTACAGTTTCAGAAACGGAGACTGGCAAGTGTATCAGAGATCAGTGAGAACTGTGAGAGTGTGAGATGGAAGGGCTTGGAGGGACGGAATTTATGCAAAATTGGGGAGGGCAGGAGGGTGATCTTCGCCGTTGATTTTCTTGGAGTTATCGACGGCTGTAGTTGAATGTTGAATGCGGATCGATGACGTGGTAGTGTTTTGAAATTTCAAATCTAAGGCGGGTCTATTGCATTAGTCTTTGGGAAGTGTGAAGAGGAAGAGAAGGAGCGTGACCGTTGATGTGAAGTGTCATCGACGGTTGGGACTTATTTAGAGGGCTTAACGCGGATCGATGACGTGGCTGGAGCGCTTTCTTTTGGTTGGGGTGGGAAAGTTTCAGGCGGGGTTTTAAAAGATAGGCGGGTACTTACAAAAAAAAAATAAATGAATAAATAAAACATAGGCGGACAGAAGGGATGATCTTGGCCATTCAGTGGCTTGGTTCAATCGACGGTTGTGGGTGTTTTGGTGAGACGCACACGGGTCGCCCGGATTAATGACCTCGCATTTATTTGGAAAAGGAAATAGTTGATTTCACTATTGAAGCAGTTATGGCAGAGCTTGATCAAAGATTTAGACGGATGATAAATAGCATTTGCAGTTGATCAAAGTGTAATATGTCAGTCATTGCAGTAAGGTTTTTTTTTTTTTTTTTTTTGACATGTCATACGCAAGAGGAAGAGAGATTCGAATTAGCGACATTCACTTCAATAAGCATAGTCTCAACTGATTGAATTACCTCATGGAGAAGGCCTTGTTGCCCCCAAGAAGAACATTGAATTATGCCTTTTCTTTTTTTTTCTCCTACTATTCTTAAAGTGAAGGACCCTAGTGAAGAGAGCACCTGTTAACTTATGGGTGTTGTAGGTGAAATATGCAAATTTGAAACTGTTATATTATATACAGTTAAATACATCATCACAATTCAGGGCGTTGTCTAATTTTTCGTGCCCTGTAAGTTTCGCTTTGATGTTTGGTTGTAATATCAATGGTTTATTTGCAATATGCCAAAATTTTGCTTCCAATTCTCAATTCTCCATTGAAAACACCTCCACTTTTTCATACTGATTCCACGTACTGTCAACACAACAGTCTTCTTCACTTAGCAATTTCCATTTGCATAGATGCTGTGACTTCATTACAGGACGAACACAGAAAACAGAAGACACTGATGCTAGAGATGGATCATTGACCAACCTAAAGATAAAAATTATTTAGCTCGTCATCAAATAAGAAACATCAACGCTTCAACAAGATATAAATAATACAAATAAAGAGCTACTAAGATGACTATGAACTACCTGCCGGCATCACAATTGTACATTTTATGCAATTGCGGTGATTCAAGCAGATAAAAGAAGGCATATTAGAACTGCCCAAAACCCAAATCTAACGAATTGCCCATCCAATCTAAGAACATCAAAAAGCACAGAGCAAGGAGATTAATCACAAGTCTGAAACGCACAAATAAGAATGTGCTCCAACCCAGTTGCTACTTGGGATTCTAAAAAAGCTTCCACGCCTATTAAAAGATTCTTCAACAGGAACGACAAAAGTAAAATTCAAAACAATTAAAACGAAAGGAAGCAACCCTTAAATTTCCATTGGGCAAGTCAATACAATACATCCAAGCTTGAACTACAATCTTGGCAGTGAGCAACGAAAGCAACATAATCTAACATAGGCCCTAAAATCAAGCACATGCGGAGCTGGATATCCTTTCCCAAAGGCTGGATTTTCATTGTGTGCCCTTCCCAAACACTTGAACATCCCTCTGTTCGTATCTATACAAAATTCCTTTCAATTTAAGCACGCTCACCCCTGATCCTCCTAGCTAGCTGGATATCCTTTGGCATTATGGTGACCCGCTTGGCGTGGATGGCGCAAAGGTTGGTGTCCTCGAAGAGTCCAACCAGGTACGCCTCCGCCGCCTCTTGGAGCGCTGCCACGGCCGAGCTCTGGAACCGAAGGTCTGTCTTAAAGTCTTGAGCGATCTCACGGACCAGGCGCTGGAAAGGGAGTTTTCGGATCAGGAGCTCCGTACTCTTCTGGTACTTTCGGATCTCACGGAGAGCCACGGTCCCGGGGCGGAACCTGTGGGGCTTCTTCACTCCGCCGGTGGCCGGGGCGGACTTCCTAGCAGCCTTTGTGGCCAGTTGCTTCCTCGGAGCCTTGCCTCCGGTGGACTTGCGAGCAGTCTGCTTGGTACGAGCCATTCGAGAGCTAGGGTTTCAGAAACGGCAAACGAAGGTTTTCAGAGATTGGTTTGCGTGATAGAAAGGAGCTTTGGAGGGAGGGAATTTATGGACTAGAAGTTTCAAAATGAGGAGAGGGAAGAGGGAGATCTTGGCCGTTGATTCATTTTGGTGTTATGGACGGTCGTGGTAGATTGTGGATGCGGATCGATGACGTGGCTGGTTTGTTCTTTGTGACTGGCTGTTCTATCGAGCTTAACCGTCGATTCAGAATGTTATCGACGGTTGTAGTTTGATTGGGTGGGCTGAACGAGAAATTGCGGATCGATGACCTGGCAGTTTGCCTTTGTTAGATGTGTAGAGGATTTTACTTGGCGGGGTTTTGAAACATGTTGAGTGATCGTGGCCATTGAATTTTGTGCTATCGACGGCTTCAGTTGATTTGGAGAAAGGCACACGGATCCGTGACCTGGCGCCTTCATGCTGCTACAGTTGTTTTCGTTCAATTTCCTGTGTTAAACATTATCTTTCTCAAATTCTATATTAATCCTATAATAAAAGCCTCTTCCTCTCCATCTTCAACTCAATATTCTGGTGGGCTTGAACCTGAGATCTCACTACAAAAAAATAATAAATTAGTTACATGTATATTGTTCATCATTTTTTGCCATGTTATTATTTGTGGTGTCCCAGTAGTAGACACGTTACCTAAGAAAAAGGTAATGTGTCAGTTTTGACAGATCACCTTGTAGTAACGTGTCAAATTTTGACACATTATTAATTCAAAAATAAAAAATAAAATGATAAAGAAATAAAAAATCGAATATGGTGTTATTTTTTTTGATGTGTAAAATTGACACCACTACAAGAATTTAGGTCCTTAGGGGCGACTTCGAGTCGACCATAAAAAGTCCTAAAGTAGACGCTGTTGACAACAGCGTCAACTTTTAGATCCTAAAGGTGTCAACGCTAATCGTCCGACCCTAATGATCAAATGTGTGATTATCAGCGTCCACTTAAAGTCGACCTTAATGATCACTTTTAGCGTCCACTTTATCGACCCTAAAAGTCGCAATGTTTTGACCCTAAAGGTGATGTAAATGGAAGTCATAGTCGACGCTAATAGTCAACCATTAACGTCCACTCAAAGTGGACGCTGATAATTAACCATTAGCGTCCACAAAGTGGACCCTAATGGTCCTAAAAAAAATTAACTATCAGCGTCCAAACCAAAGTGGACGCTGATAGTTAACCATTAGGGTCCACAGACCCTAATGGTCCTAAAAAATTAAAATAAAAATTAACTATCAGCATCCAAGCCAAAGTGGACGCTGATAGTTAACCATTAGCGTCCACTCTATGGACCCTAATGGTCCTAAAAAAATTTTAAAAAAAATTAACTATCAACATCCAAACCAAAGTGGATGTTGATAGTTAACCATTAGTGTCCACTTTGCGAACCCTAATACTCCTAAAAAATAAAAAATAAAATAATAATAATCTGTGCTCAATCGCACACGATTGTGCAATTGATCGCAGTACCAGTAGGTTTTCGACATTTTGCGCTCGAACGCACATTGGGCATGCGTTCGATCGTGGAACCAGTAGGTTTTTGACCTTTTGCGATCGATCGCACTCCACGTGCGATCGATCGCAGTACCAGTGGGTTTTCAACATTTTGCGCTCGAACGCACATTGGGCATGCGCTCGATCGCAGAACCAGTAGGTTTTTGATATTTTGCGATCATTGGGCATGCGCTCGATCGCAGAACCAGTAGGTTTTTGATATTTTGCGATCGATCGCACTCCACTTGCGCTCGATCGTAGAACCAGGTAACACTGGTATTAATAACATATATTGGCTAACTCCTAACCACAATATTTCTAACATATATCAATAACAGTCCCACCAATACATGTTTGAAAATTCTAAAACGACTCCAATTAACACCTACTCACACGTCTAGGAGTTTTACAGAAAATATCCAGAAAAAGATCTAACTTAGCAGTTAAAAGATCAACCAAATACTGATATGAAATATGCAATCAAGAACACAGAAATTTGGTTACGAAGAGGAAACCATTTAGAGAACTCTCTAAATGTAAAACCTTTCCGGAGCAGCCAAACCCAGGAAATCAATTCACTATATAGAAGAATAAGGAATACAAGAAGAATAACAAAACCTTTGACTCTTCCTTGCACACGACAAGTGACCCACTTGACTTCTACCGCAGTAGCCCTTTCCAGAACATCTGGCACGATTTTTTCTAAAAGATTTCCTTTCACCGGAACTCCGATTGGCTTCACGTATTTTCTCTTCAACAATAATCTTGAACAAATTCTCTCTATCAAAGCACCCTAATTTTGCTAAATAAAATACGTACTCTAAAATAGCAAAATTCGTTTTCTTAAATAGAAAAATAAACCTAATAAATCAGCCATGTCCGGACAGGGCAAATCTGGGGTCCGAACAGGCCTTATAAAATGAGGTTTCTGGAAATGGGGTCCGAACCCTGTTTCTGGCGGTCCGGACCCCTCCTTCACATGATTGTTTCTGGAAATGGGGTCCGGACCCTACTTCTGGCGGTCCGGACCCCTCCTTCAAAACATTGTTCTGGTTTTTTTGAAACTGCTTCCTAAACTCCATACATGTAAACCGAATGAGCCAAACAATCTAAACTAATAAACTTCCCCTTTGGCCATTCGGGAACAAAAATAAAAATAATTGTAGTGCATGAAAATCAAAATAACTCCCCCTTTTTGTCTCAGAAGGACGAAGGAAGCAAAAAAAACTAGAGTTTTAAATAAGAAAACCAACAACCAAGTTTTAACCAGACAACAAAAAATTATTCTTGCCAGAAACAAACACAAACAGGAAGGACAAATTATTCTTGCCAAAAGCTTTCCTTCATGGACTTCACATCTTTCTCCAAATTCGTGACACGAGTGTTGATAGCTTCAATGCTTCGGCCTTGAGTTTGAAGTAAGTCAATTATTTTAGTTAATTGACTTGACATGTCTGAGGATCCCGAGGAGGACGCAGCTGGAGAATCTTGAGCAAGTGGAGGCGCCTGCACATCTGGAGCGTGAAGCCGAAGTTGGGCATTTGACTTCATCACAGTTGTTTTTCCAAAGTAACCTTCAGGGGCTTCCATATATTCATTTGCAGCAATTTCTGGCAAAATCTTCGTAATGAGACCGCCATAAGGTAATGCAATCGAGTGATTTTCATGAAGCTCGATCATAGTCAATACTAGATGAGTGCATAAACAAAACTTAGAACGAGTAATGATGCCATAAATCATCATTGCTCGTTCGATGGTCACATGACTATGTCGAGAGATTGGCCAAATATTCTGCAGTACAATCCGAGTTAAGAGTCTCTCTAGAGCCCGTACATGGCCAATCGAAATTTTGTTCAGGTCTTCATCCCATACAAGCTGCCGACTTGGATTAAGAACGGCCATGATTTCAGCTTTTGTTGGTTGTGGATCATCTTTCAGAAATGGAAGCGGCTTCTCATTCGTCAATGGAATCCCAGTAACTTCACTGATCAGCTCAGTAGTGATATTGAGAGTTTTCCCAGAGACCTTGGTCTTGAATGACGGGGGACCAACTAAGTCAATGTCGTCGATGTTGTAGTAGAATTCCAGAACTAACCGAGTGTAGGCATTAACAGGAATGAACAAGGAGGTCCATTTATTTTCCTGGAAGATGTCATGAATGAATCGAAACGGTTCCACTCGAAGATCATTTTGTTCTACTCCACGCTCGATCACAATTTTGCGAGTCAAAATCTTATCTTGTAGGACTGATTTTTCTTCACGAGTGCGCTTTCTCCTTGGTGTTGATTCTGAAATTGGATACACCATTTTCTGCAGTCATATCACAGAAAAAACGAATATCTCAAATCATGGAAGAAAGTATCTTGGAAAATAATTTTTGAGATGAAACAAGTGATCCAATGTGATCCCACAATCGAAAAAGATGCAACCTAAACAGATTTCAAATGTTGATTACATCAACCATGTAATAGGCATTGAGCTATTGATTATCACATTTGAAAAAATTTCATGTATATTGATCATACCTTTCCTAGAAACTTTGCAACCAACATCTAAAAACTAAATACCTTGAAATAAAGCACGGTAATGAAAAAAATGGAACACAATTTCAAAACTAAGTCTTTGAGACATTTTATCAAACACGTTATGGGCAAGAAAAATCATCTGTGAACAATCCATGGCAAATTGAGGAACCCATCCTTAAATACATGATAGATGATGTATTGTGCAACAACCATATGAGATAGAACGATTGAACAATAGGAATCAAATAGACAAGTATTTCGGAATTGCACACTTGAACACAACCAGTCACATATTGCGATTTGAAACCAAATAGAAAAAGAAAAATGTGATTTGAACAAAGGAAATTGAAAAGGAGAAGAAAAGAAAGCATACCTGTGATGATGGAAGTGTAGACAGGAAAGTGAAGCAAAACAAAGAAAACGAAAAAAAATAATCTGAGGAAGAAGAGGTGCGGCCGAGAGAGTGAGGAGATGAAATGAGATGCAGAGATTTTAAGCAAAAATGTCGATATACCCAAGGCAGAGTGTGTGTCCGAACACTGGACTGCAACAATTAAATAATTTTTTTTTTTAATTTTAAAAAAATATAAAAACAAAAAAAACTTTGTTTAGATATCCAATAACTCATGTGTGTTCTTATGAAATCTTAACACTTTTGGAGTGGTCAAAAACAATTGCACTTACACCATAAATGTACCAAATGCACGATACAACCTTATTCTGTGAATTCGGTCAAGTAAGCAATTATCAGAAATTTCATGTGATGGTGTAGTGTGTGAAAACTCCCATTAAATCAGATTTCATCAATTAAGGTAAATCTAGGCAGACATTTTGTAAAGGAAGACAAACAGTCTGATTCAAGCCACAGTAAAACCTTATAATGTTAGGACCTAGATTCCCTCATCCGATACACTCCCCCTGAGACTAATCATTCACTTTTACCATGTCCTTTAGTAATCATCTATTTCCGCAATGAATTTGATCACTGATTCTTTCTTTAGGGACAGACAGAAGCAAAACGAAGTCATTTGAGCTTATTTTATGCCTTTTTCTTTTTTTTTTTTTTGAAAAATGTTGGAATTTTTAGGAGCTAGGTTCAACTAACGAGTTGGTCAAGTGGATAGAACTGACACTACCTATCTTCCAAGCAAAATGTTTGCTCCAAATTCCCAAACACATAACAAAAATCTAAACCTAATGGGGGCAAAAAGTGCACAATTTTGAACATGAGAATAACTGACTCTTACTCCTTTAACAGTCCTCAGAAAAACAAAGGTATATCATAAACATATGGAGCAATAGATGTAAATTGCAGAAATAATGACCCCACTCATATGTAAAATATTCTTTTGAGCACAAGACATGAGAAACTGAGTATCCAACAATTAAAACAGGCTAAAAATAAACGAAGTAAAGACAATAAAAACAAAGCAACAAAAACAATAATAAAAAAAAACAAAAATGCTCTAGAACAGCTATAGACAAATATCAATACGTGCAATTTCTAGGCATGTTCTCTGTATACAATCATGAGAGATCGCATACACCAATAGCATTCCTGAGATACTCAAACCTAGATCCATCTAGGGGTTTTGTAAACAGGTAAGCTAATTGGTGTTCAGTAAGCATAAATTTAAGAGATACCACATGGGTCTCGACCAAGTCACAGATGAAATGATGACGAATGTCAATGTGTTTCGTGCGTGAATGTTGAACCGGATTCTTCGAGATGTTGATGGCACTCGTATTGTCATAGTAGACAATCATTTTTCCTTGATCAAATCCATAGTCTGCAAGAAGTTGCTTCATCCAGATGAGCTGTGTACAGCAGCTCCCAGCAGCTATATATTCGGCCTCAGCAGTAGAAAGAGAGATGGAGTTTTGTTTCTTACTCATCCAAGTGACCAAATTCGTTCCCACATAAAAACATCCGCCTGATGTACTCTTTCGATCATCAGCATTTCCAGCCCAGTCAGCATCAGAATATCCTGCAAGTTCAAGGTTTGTATTAGTAGAGAAATAAATTCCAAAATTGATTGTGCCACTTACATACCTGAGGATCCGTTTAACAGCTGTCAGATGGGATTCCTTTGGATTAGCTTGGAATCGAGCACATACACCCACACTGAAAGATATGTCTGGTCGACTAACTGTAAGATAAAGGAGACAGCCTATCATGCTTCTATATAAAGTTTGGTCAACGGATTTCCCAGCTACATCTGCACTCAGCTTAATACTCGTACTCATGGGTGTGCGAGCAGAGACGGAGGGAGGGGGGGACCGGGGTGGGCCATGGTCCCCCCCCCAAAATAAGGAAAAAAAATATTATAAGCAAAAAAAAAAAAAAAGAGTAAAGTTGAAGTTTTAATTTTAGTCATTTGGCCAAATTAGCCCCCTAAAAAAAAAAAAAAAAAAAAAAAATTGGCCCTATTTTTAATTTTGTTGGCCCATACCCACTAAGTTTTTTAATTTTTGGCCCTTACTTTCAAATGTCCACTTTTTTTGGCCCTTACGGTAGTCTTTAGTTCATAAAAACAACTAAAATAATTTTTTTTAATAAAAAAATTCTAAAGAACCGAAAAAAAAATTTGGCTGGCCCCCTCCCATAAAATTTCCTGGCTCCGTCCCTGTGTGCGAGCATGACTTTTTCCATCCAACCCAAATCTCTTCACAAGATCTTTGGCATACTTTGGTTGAGACACAAAGATACCTTTGTTGGATTGTTGAACTTGAAAACCTAGAAAATAGGTCAATTCACCAATCATACTCATTTTAAACTCTTGCTTCATTTCTGTAGAAAATTGATGAGCCTGTGAGTCAACCGTAGAGCCAAAGATAATGTCATCTACATAAATTTGGACAATGAGAAGTTGACTGCCTTTCCTACGAATGAACAATGTACGGTCAGCCTGTCCTCGGATGAACCCATGTGCAAGAAGGTATGTTGTCAGACGTTCATACCAAGCTCTCGGAGCTTGTTTCAATCCATAAAGCGCCTTTTTCAGCTTGTAAACATGATCCGGATAAGTTGGATCCTGAAACCCTTTTAGCTGAGCTACATATACTTCTTCTTGAAGAATGCCATTAAGAAAAGCACTCTTGACGTCCATTTGATACAATTTGATCTGGAGATGACATGAGATGCTCAACAAAATTCTGATAGATTCCAATCTGGCTACTGGTGCAAATGTCTCATCAAAATCCGCTCCTTCAACTTGAGTGTATCCTTGAGCAACCAATCGAGCTTTGTTTCTTACCACTGTACCATGCTCGTCAGATTTATTCTTAAAGATCCATTTAGTGCCAATGATATTCTGATCTTTTGGTTTTGGAACCAATTTCCAGACATCATTCCTAACAAACTGATTGAGTTCATCATGCATAGCTGCCACCCAACTCTCATCTTCTAATGCCTCATTAACCTTCTTTGGTTCAAACTGAGAGAGATAACAAGAATAAGTGACTTGATTGACCACCCTGTTTCGTAGACGTAACCCTTCATTAACATTTCCCAGCAAATTTTCTCTAGGATGATTAAGTTTGACTCTGGAGAATGGTGCATGAGAGTTCAAGTGTGGAGTTGGTGAATGAGTCATGTCTTCAGTATCTGAAGGTATTGAAGTACGGACTGCTGAGCTGTTCGGACTAAGAAGTTCATGAGTTTTATCAGACATATCAACTTGCTCCCCCTCAACCTGAGGCTCTTCTTCTGCAAAATGCTCATTGGTAGTTTCATCATCGATGACAACATTTACTGATTCCATTACTGTCTTGGTTCTTTTGTTATACACACGACTGGCTCGACTTGTATTAGAGTATCCAAGAAAAATTCCTTCGTCACTCTTTGCATCAAACTTCCCCAAGTTTTCTCTATCACGAAGAATGTAACAGGTACTTCCAAACACCCTAAAATATTTTGCAGTGGGTTTCTTTCCTCGCCATAGCTCATATGGTGTCTTGGTAGTTGTGGGTCTGAGAAAAACTCGATTAATAATATGACATGCTATATGGATTGCTTCTCCCCAAAAATGTTGTGCCAAATCCTTAGCATGTATCATAACTCTAGCCATTTCTTGTATGACTCGATTTTTCCGTTCAACTACTCCATTTTGTTGAGGAGTTATGGGGGATGAGAATTCTTGTTTGATACCTTGCTGAGCACAATAATCTTCAAAACTTGAATTCTCGAATTCTCTGCCATGATCGCTTCGGATCCGCTTGATGAGACAGTCTTGTTCATTTTGGATTTTCTGAAACAAGATCTGAGCTTGTGCAAAGGCTTCAGATTTTTCTCTTAACAGAATTACTCATGTGTATCGAGAGAAGTCATCTACGATCACCATAATATATTTCTTGCCTCCCAAACTAGCTGTCCGTGTAGGGCCCATGAGATCCATGTGAAGAAGTTCTAAGTTTTGAGAGGTAACAATACCTGAGATCTTTTTGTGAGGAGTTCTAGTTTGTTTCCCCAATTGACATGGGCCACACTTTCCTTTATCAGCCTAATGAATCTTTGGTAGATCAGCTATGGCTTCTGTCTTATAAATTCTGACCAGATCATGAAAATTTAGATGCCCCAACCGTTGATGCCACAATTCTCCAGTGTCCAGAGTTGCCTTATTGCATTTTATTTGGGAATTTGAGGAGAGACAATAGCAATTGTCAGCAGTGCGCTTTCCTCCCATCAGCCATTTTCCTTGAGAATCAAATATGCTGCATTTTTTCTTGGAAAACTGGACCACTAAATCATAATCACAAAATTGACTGATGCTCAATAAATTTGCCCGGAGACCTTCAACATACAGTACTTCTTGTGGAATAGGGGCACCGGAAATTTCCACAATTTCTTGACCAATCACCTTTGATTTGCTGCCATCTCCATAAGTGATGCTTCCACTTCCTTTGCCTTCTTTAAGCTCTTTGAATAGAGATTTATCACCTGTCATATGTTTTGAACAACCATTATCCAGAAACCACAAACACAAGTTAAGCACACTTAAGGCAGTATGAGCAACAAGACATAGATGATCTTTCTTTTTAACCCAGACCTGTTCCTTTTGAGGAGGAACTTGCACATTTTTGTCAGTTAAATTAGACATATCTTTTATATCAACCGAATTTGACAAAACAGCTAACTTTTCACTAATAAGTTTCACTTGAGCAGTTAAAACTTTTAGTTGATTTCCAATTCCAGGTTCATCTATTTTAGGGATATTCTTCTGAGACCATGGTTGTTTAGCCCTAATTTGAAAACAGTTTGGTCAAGTATGACCTTTGACACCACAGTGAAAACAAGTAGGGATGAAGTTAGTCCTTACCGGAACTTTGAATTTCAACTTATTTTTCTTGGTCACATCTTCTGAATTTTCTTGAGGTAAACAAGAATTCTCAATTTCCACATCTTTCATTTTAGGTTTCACAAACATGATTTTTGAAGTGGTTGCAACATTTGAAGAAGATGAATTAACATGTTTATTAAAACCCAATCCAGTCCTATCATGTGAATGTTTCTGATTTCCTAACATTTGATTCAATTTATCACTAGAAAACTTCTTTAAATGATCGTTCGAATCATTCAAGTTCTTTTCCAGAGATTTCACTTTAGCAATCGGCATGAGATTTTCAGAAGTCAAAGTGTTTCGAATAGCTAAACATTCATCCATAGATTTCATTAATCTTTCTTTCTCAAGTTCAGCTTCTTTCAGATTTTTCAAATTTTTCCTATTCAGCTTGTTCAATTTATCACATTCCACAAACAAGTTATTATAAGCAGTTTGTAAATCCACCTCATCATCAGATTCAATTTCAGATTCATTTATCATGTGAGGTGAGTTAACAGTCTTATAATAATTATCATAAGAAGCAGTAAAAGCTAAATAATTCACTCCTCCTTCTACTTCTTCTTCGGATTTTTCATCATCCGATTCATCACTCTGAGTGACATTGAAAGCTTTACCTTTGGATTTTTTCAGATTAGCACATTCAATTCGAATATGACCCCTACCCCCACATTCATGACATTTTCGTCCACTTGTGAACTTATCTTTCTGATCAGTCTCTAAGTTCTCACGTGGATTATTTCTAAATTCACCTTTAGGTTTCACAGGAATTTTTGAGTCACGATTTTTAAACCTTCCATTCACGGGTCTAAAAAATTTTCTAAATTTTTTAGCAAACAGGGCAAATTCTTCATCATCCCCAGAATCCTCATCAGACGACTCACAAGAATTGACTTTAACATTTTTTGCTTTAAGAGCAATGTTTTTAGTTTTCTTGAGTTTGGGTAGAATTAGTTCAAAAGTCTGAAGGGAACCTACAAGTTCTTCTACTCTCATAGTATCTAAGTCTTTGCTCTGTTGTATAGCAGCAATTTGAGGAATAAACCTCTCAGGCAAAGATCTTAAGATTTTTTTCACCACTTTAGCATCATCCATTTTCTTTCCCAAATTAATGGTAGAGTTTCTAATGGCACTAAGCTTTGAATAGAATTCATCAAAAGTTTCATCTTCCTGCATTCTAATCTCCTCAAACTGAGAAACCAACATTTGAATTTTTGAAGTTCTAACAACCTTAGTTCCTTCATGTGTGATTTTTAAAGTTTCCCAAGCTTCCTTAGCTATTTCACATCTAGAAATTCTAGAAAATTCCTCATTTGAAACAGAGATGTAAATAGCATTTATAGCTTTGTCATTCGCAGTAGCATTATTCTTTTCCTCCGTTGTCCATTCAGCTATTGCTTTGTCTGGACGTGTCCATCCAGATTCAACAATATGCCAAACATTAATGGATTTAAAATAAGCTCTCATACGAATTTTCCAAAGCGTATAATTTGTTCTGTCAAAGACGGGAAGAGAATTAGGAGCAACCGTAAGAGACATTTGATATGGAGTCTTGGATCACACTCAGGAAAAAAATTTCTTCACAGAGTGAACCCGCTCTCATACCAATTGAAAATTCTAAAACGACTCCAATTAACACCTACTCACACGTCTAGGAGTTTTACAGAAAATATCCAGAAAAAGATCTAACTTAGCAGTTAAAAGATCAACCAAATACTGATATGAAATATGCAATCAAGAACACAGAAATTTGGTTACGGAAAAGGAAACCATTTAGAGAACTCTCTAAATGTAAAACCTCTCCGGGGCAGCCAAACCCAGGAAATCAATTCACTATATAGAAGAATAAGGAATACAAGAAGAATAACAAAACCTTTGACTCTTCCTTGCACACGACAAGTGACCCACTTGACTTCTACCGCAGTAGCCCTTTCTAGAACATCTGGCACGATTCTTCTAAAAGATTTCCTTTCACCGGAACTCCGATTGGCTTCACGCATTTTCTCTTCAACAATAATCTTGAACAAATTCTCTCTATCAAAGCACCCTAACTTTGCTAAATAAAATACGTACTCTAAAATAGCAAAATTCGTTTTCTTAAATAGAAAAATAAACCTAATAAATCAGCCATGTCCGGACAGGGCAAATCTGGAGTCCGGACAGGCCTTATAAAATGAGGTTTCTGGAAATGAGGTTTCTGGAAATGGGGTCTGGACCCTGCTTCTGGCGGTCCGGACCCCTCCTTCAAAACATTGTTCTGGTTTTTTTGAAACTGCTTCCTAAACTCCATACATGTAAACCGAATGAGCCAAACAATCTAAACTAACAATGTTAATTATGAGCAAAAGGAGAGGAGCAACATAGCCAGTTGTGTATGTCAAATTAATTTGGATAAAAAGCAAAACCAAATTTCATCAACTGACCTCCATGCTGAAAGAACAAAAGGTCAAATACTCAATCAATAATCTCTTACAAAGTAACCAGCTCACTAAATGGAGACGGTTAATAATTAATTAATGAACTTCCCTCCTATGGCTAGCTTATATTGTCAAAAAGCTATAACAAGTAACACCTGGCAGTAGAGCCAAGGAAATTTTTTTCTAAACACCAAATAACCAATGCCAATGCATTTAACCATCTTTGATCAGTTTGGTAGATTTACAGCATCAGGTTCAGTCTGATTACTGCCCAATTATGTGCATCTTAGTCAAGCTTGCCTTATAGAATTACCTGAGGTAGTATAGCGAAAGGTGAGGAATCCCCAACTAGCCCACCAGTGAATGAAGCTGCTGGTATCTGAATGGTAAACCCAAGCTTTTTAAGGAAAAAGGCAAGTCCTTTATCTAAAATAATATAAATTTGAAGCCCAATATGCATGGCAAAGTCCTCTGCTGAAAGGAAACATACGGCGAAGGACTTGTTGCATCTAAAAGGAAAGGGTTAAATTATCAACACATATTTAAGAATAATACAAAGTAAGGAGTGATGGCTTTCAGCCGTTAGTTGTTAGGCTAATCTGCAAAAACATAAGCTTTAGGCAACTTGTTCTAAATGCCATTATCATTAATTGTCCAAAGGGCAGCATACTTGCGTTACATAGATCCCATAGTAACTCTTTCAACAAACTTCATTTGTTTCTCATAACTTGACTAGAGATGTCATAGGCTTGATGAGTTCCACATTATACAATTAAGATGTGGGTAAACGTGAGAAACTGATGCAATGTTCAACAGGAACTTAGAAGTGCATCAAGCTATCCTTTAGTGAAGACTGCCCTAAATTATGTGAGCTCGTGCATTTCCTTTCATACTCCACCTTTATTTATTCTTTAACCATCTAAACTAATGATTGTTCAAATCCAATTCATATTCGCATAAATCAAGGGTAATTCAAGAAAAATATTGAAGAAAAGATGCATTCAATCCTATTGAAAACCATTTCATGTGATAAGTACATAATGTGTCAAAAATACGATGTGCAAAGTTAAAAATAAGATTGGCTCATAAAATATATATATATGATGTGGCAAGTACCCAATACTACTTTGAACTAGATGAGATTAATACGCATTAAGATCCTTGCAAGTGAAAAAAAAGAAACCCACTAAAACAGAGATATTTATTCTGAACAGTGTTCCAACTGCATCAGTTAGGTTTCTTATGTTGTGGAATAAGCCTTCCCAAACCCAATCAAACATGTTAGAATTGTATAAAACATATATCCATGTGTAATTATTATCACAAACAATGATTGGTTATAAACTCAAAACTTCATACGAAAATTTGTTATTTGTACACTTTAACACTATAAACAAATGTGTTTTCTTTTGCTTGCCTACAAAAAATAACTTTACTTGAACAATAACAAAGAGAAGCTTTAGTTAGTTTCAATCTAAAATTCAAAACACAATTAATAAATAAACAAATATAAGACAAAGAAACCTGTATTTCTGTCATAGAGGTTCAAGATCAATGTTGACTATTTGGAACAGAATACTCTAAAATATTAAAAAACCATGAAAGAGATGGAATATTTTGTTCCTCAAATTCTTCATAAACGCATTCATTACTGAATCTTGAACTTGTTCTAGTTGCACCTTCAGGTTCTTAAAGCATTTTATGTGCAATGAAGATTCCTTTACATGATTTCCGTAGTTTATTTCTCTGAACTAGAACACAGTAGAATAGGAATTCAAAATGTAGTTAAGAGATAGACTATTACTTAAACTTACTTAACCACGCTGCATTTAGACCTACGTACAGTCACCTTATGGGAAATGTTTTTGTTCAAAAATCATGACTTCAGCTCTTTCTTCAAGGTAATTTCTTAACTGAGAACTTCCAAGCCAACTCCTTGGATTCACATTAACAAAAGGAAAAAATTATCAGAATAACACAGTACATTAAACAAAATTACACACCTATACATCATTTTGCAAGGTTTCACAAATATAAACTCAAGTTCATGGATTGAATAACTAGCCACAAGCAAGGGTTGCTATGATACAAGTTTTTCCCACAATGGCAAAGATAAGAGAATGGCACATAAGAGCAACATTACCACCAAAAACAAAAGAAGCATAAAAAAAAATAGGAGTTCATTCACCTGCCCATGATAGACAAACGGTGCATACGCCGCTGCAAAAACCGCTACAACCACCGCCCCCAAAATCGAAAGCCGCCTGAAGCCCCTCACAATTCCGCCCCAACAGTAATGCCGCAACAAGTACACAAAATAAACGGGCGCCGCCACCGCAAACAAGTGCTTGAAGCACAACAGAACCGCAAAAACAAATCCGCCCATCAAGTCTCTACCTTCCTCCAAATACGAAAGCGACATCAGCAAGAGCCCCAACAGAAACCCATTGTACTGGAAATGCATATGGTCCACAATCACAAGCATCAGGGACCAAATAATCAATACCCAAATCGAAATTCGCCTCCTTGAATCCAAATCCTTGGTCAATCTATAAACCCCATATAACAAGCACAAATCAGACAAGATCACAGTGATTCTTTGGAACAAAACCACAGTCTCGGAGCTATAGTTGAGGCCCTCTTGGAGATGAAAGATTTGGGTGTCGATGAGGTTGGCGAAAATGGAGAGAACACGCTCAAAGTAGGCGAAGAAGGGAGGGTAGTCAAGGTCCAAGGGCTGGTCTCGTAGGAGTACCATTTGGAGAGAGGGAGGGAGTGAGTGAGAGCGAGCCAGTGGCGGTGGACCTCGAAATCTGTGCTATGGTAGGATGGGATGAGGAGGAGCTTTACGCAGGTTGCTACCCCGAAGAACCATAAAAGCTCTGACATAGATGCAGGTTTGTGAAAACCCCAGGAACTCTGCGTTTAACGAAGCCAAGTAGCCAAGTTTCATTCAAGCATCCCATCCATCAAACACCTTGAGAGCGTGCGAAAAGTTGCAGCTCCATGTCTCTTAACCGTGCGGGTCACTGGGCGCCGGAGTGAGAGAGAGGTGAGCAACAGGAGAGAGATCGAGTGAGAGGGGGTGTTTTTGAGGGAGAGAGATCGAGAGTGAGAGTGATGAGGGCGGTTAGCGAGGGAAACACAAGTTTCGTGGGAAATATCTATTGCGAAATAATCCCGGCAAAAATTTTCCCTAAAACGGGGTCGTTCTACCACTTTCCTCAATTAATTCCTTTTATATATATATATCTTGATGATTTAGCAACAGGTGATGAAATGACCAAAAAAGAGAAAAGTAAAAATAATATCCAAGATCTCACAATCTGACCAATAAAGTATATATATATTGATGATTAAGAGAAAATTTATAATTTTATAAAAGTTTTGAGGGTATAAAGGACATTTTATCATTTTTAGATGTTCAATTGAACCTAGGGGTGTAAGCGAACTAATACAATTTGACAGCTCGCTTGATACCCGCTCGATTAAGTTCGATCTGAATTCAAGCTCAACACTGTACAAGCCCGCTCGTTACTGTTGAAACCCGCGCGATAAATTAGTGATACATACCCGGCTCGCTCGACTCGTTTAAGACTTAAACCGGCTCGTTAGCTCGTTCATATATATATATATATATATATATATATATATTAGTAATTAAATAGTATATGTTATATGAATAATTTAATATTTATGTGTATGTATTAGTTGACATAATAACTAGTTAGTTCATAAATTAACATATTATTTAGTTAATTAATATATATTAAGTAAATATAATTAAGTAAATGTTATTCAATACTTCTATGTATATTACTTATTTTATTATACATGTGTGTGTTATATATTAGTATTGACATACTAACTAGTAACTAGTTAGTTTTTTTTTTTTGAAATAGATCTCATCTTATTGTTTAAGCAGAAGCTTGCTCCGCAATTACAACTTCATGAATACACTGGGGATACCCCCTGATCCATAAACGGTCTTCACTGGTGTCTAGAGCATATTTAGCTAGGAGGTGGGCTGAGACATTAGCCTGTCTATGAACATGATTAACACTCCATTCCAGCAGATGTTGACAGTTTTCTCGGGCTTCTTCAATCACCATCCCATATCGTCCTCTCCAGTTGCCATCTCGTCGTAGTGCCTGGACCACTTCTAATGCATCGCCTTCAAAAATTAATCTCCTCATACCCAGCGAACGACTAACTTCTGTTGCATGCCACGCAGCTATAGCTTCCGCGGAGGCCGGATCTGTGGTAGCTGGTTTGGACATACAGAAGGCTGCTAGCACCGTTCCAGCATGATCCCGTAGAATGACTCCCACCCCCATACGATTTGTTGCTTTTGAAATAGAAGCATCCCAATTGATTTTAAAAAAATCAGGGGGTGGCTTCTCCCATTGCTTGGTGTTCGACGTGGTAGCTGCACAGCCATTGTTCCTTCTGGTCATCTGCTCCACCAATTCATAGTTTGCCATTTGTTCTCTTGCTTGTCTTAGAATCGCTGCTGGTGGATGAAATTCACCCCCATGGATAAATTTATTCCTTCTGAACCAGAGTTGACGGGCAACTGTAACAAAAAGTTGAAAATTTGCTTCATCTAGTCGTTCCATCATCTTTAGGACCACGTCCGTAAAGGGAGCATCATCACTGGTGGATTTCTGGAGAACAACGGGACAGTCCAGCCAAACGTCCCTTGCGGATTGGCAGCTCCACAGAATATGACTCACCGATTCCACATATAAACCACAAATAGGGCATAGTGGATCAGAAATAATGTTTCGCCGCTGGAGATTCTCTCGTGTAGGGAGTATGTCTTGGCAGGCTCGCCAAAAGAACATCTGCAATGCCTTTGATCCCCTGAATTTCCATATTGATCTCCATAACTCTTTCTTGGATTGCATCGTTGATGAGGAACCCTGCGCTCTGACCAGTCCAATCTTCGCCAAATGATAGCCGCTGCGGACAGAGTAGTCGCCATTTTTAGTAGCTCCCCACACCAGCTGGTCTGGCCGATTACCAGGACAAATGGCCAAGCTACAAATTCTGTCCACTTCTAGGGGAGAGAAGTTTTCTTTGAGGACCTGTACATTCCACCACCGCTTCTCTGGATCAATGAGCTCACAAACTCGTGCATTTCTAGGGAAGGAAAGATTGGGTGATTGAATTTTATTTGTAGAAGTCGAGGGGATCCATTTGTCCTCCCATATTCTTATAGACTTGCCGTCTCCAACCCTCCACAGCGCACCTTCCTTAAGAATATCTCTAGCTTTCCAAATGCTTCGCCAGGCGTATGATGGATTTCTCCCTAGAGTTGATTCCAAAAAAGAACAATCCGGGAAATATTTCGCCTTGAGTATTTTTCCAGCTAGTGACTCCGAATTTTGCATAAGGCGCCACCCTTGTTTGGCTAAGAGAGCTTGATTAAAAACTTCAATATCGCGAAAACCCAAACCTCCTTCGTCTTTGGATAAGCTCATTTTTCCCCAACTCATCCAAGCAACCCGTGATAAGTTCTCTTTAAAGCCCCACCAAAACTTTCCCATCATCGAATTGATCCTACGGCACAAAGTCTTGGGAATTTGGAAAAGGCTCATGGTGTAGGTCGGTATAGCTTGGATAACTGCTTTTAGCATTACTTCCCTTCCGGCTTGGGAAAGAAAATTCTCCTTCCATCCTTGGAGTCGGTCCCAAATCCGCCCTTGAATACTTTGGAAAGCCCGGGTTCTAGATCTGCCAATAAGAGCCGGTAGCCCCAAATACTTTTCGAAACATTGGGTTGAGCTAAGTCCGGTAACCTCCAACAGATGCTCACGAACCTCCATATTGGTATTCTTGCTAAAGAAAATTGAGGTTTTTTCCATATTGATCTTTTGCCCCGAAGCTCGCTCATAAATTCCAAGGATCTCCTGAATTTTAAGCCATTCCAAAACATTAGCCCTGCTGAAAAGCAAGCTATCATCTGCAAAGAAAAGATGATTAATGCGATCCCCTCCTCTAGAAATGGCTAGACCCGTCAATTCATTGTTCATTTCAGCCCTCCTCAAAAGTGTGCTAAGTCCCTCCGCACACAGGATAAAAAGATAAGGTGATAAAGGATCACCTTGTCTAATTCCTCTAGTGGGTTTTATGCAACCATGGGGCTGCCCATTAACCAACACCGAGTAAGACACTGTTTTAACACAAGTCATAATCAATTGGACCCATCTTTGTGAGAACCCCATCTTCACCATAACAGACTCCAAAAAATTCCATTCCACCCTATCATAAGCCTTACTCATATCCAATTTTAACGCCATGAAACCTTTTTTACCTTTGATCCTCCCATTCATAGTATGGAGAGCCTCAAATGCAATAAGGACATTATCAGTAATGAGACGGCCAGGGATGAATGCACTTTGATTTTGAGAGATAATACTATTAAGCACCGTTTTTAGCCTATTAGCCAAAGTCTTAGCAATTATCTTATAAAAAACATTGCATAGGCTAATAGGTCTAAATTCCGTGACACATGAGGGTTTATTCTTTTTTGGTATAAGGGCTATATAGGTCTCATTTATAGCAGGATCAAAAGTATTATTATTTAAAAAGCCGAGAACTGCATCAGTTACCTCTTTACCCACAGTGGTCCAAGAATTTTTAAAAAATTCTGCTGAATATCCATCCGGGCCAGGAGACTTTAAAAGAGCCATTTGGTCAAGTGCCTCTTTGACCTCAAGAGCCGTGAACTCCCTGGTAAGGGAATTATTCATATCCTCCGTTACACAAGAGTGCATCCCTGCCAAACAGCCCTCCACATCTGTCGTACCCCCTGTGGTGAACAGGTCCTGGAAATAGTGCGTAAAAGCATGACACACCTCCTCAGGGCTGGAATGTACATCACCATATGCATCAGTAATTTCTTCGATGCGGTTTGAACGTCTAACTAAGTTAGTATTATTAAATTAACTAATTTAATACATATTAACTAAGTTAATATATATTAAATTACTAACTTACTATAATTAACTATAGGTTATTTTGACAAACAAAAAAATTGTATGTTACTTAATATTTGTATGAGTATTATATATATGAATATATAATATACATACTTATTAGTTACTATATACTAACTTAGTATTACTATTAAGTTAAGTGGTAGATCACATGATCTAAAGATGATGTGAATTGTAATTAGAAAATATATATATATATATATATATATATATATATATATATATATATATATATATATATATGTAAAATATTATATCATATGATCATATATATCACAAATTAAGTGATTAATATTAGAATCAACAACGTGTTTGTTTAAAGATATATACTGTTGTTCTGTTTAGAGTATTATGCTGTAGGTATCATTATAAGTTAGATGTTACATCATATGGTCTACCATTATAATTTATATGATTATATAAAATGATTAATTGATGATTAAATCATATGATTATATAATAACAAAATATACATATATAATATGACATAAGTCAGAAGTATACAAACTCATACAAATACAACAATTAAGTACCTAGAGACTTAATAACTAGTTACTTAATAATCTAACATATTAACTAAGTTAATATATTAAATTACTAACCCAGTATAATTTACTATAGGTTATTTTGACAAAAACAAATTATATGTTACTTAATATATATATATATACATACTTGTTCGTTAATATATATTAACTTAGTATTACTAAGTAAGTTAACTATTTTCAAAAAACAATGATATGATGATATGTATTATCATTCTAATTACATTAGATCATACTTAATTACATTAGATCATTCTAGTGTAATTAGAATGATAATACATATGAACATGATCTAATAATGTTTTTTTTTTTTTAGAAAACTTTGTCCTATTCTTCAAGAATTAAGTTTCATAATATTTAAGTATGATGTATTATCACTATAATTTATATGATTATATGACATGATCAACTGATTATTAAATCATATGATGATATAAATATACAAATACATACTAATACAATAATCAAGTATCTAGAGACTTAGTTTCAATGTATGTTATAAGTCCATCTATGTTATACATTATTTTTCTACCTACTCTTTAGCATCCACAAAGTCAACCCTAATACCTAAGTATTAGCATCCACTTTCAAAGTCGACCCTAATACTAAAATATTAGCGTCCACTTTTAGTGGACACTATTGGACATCAATTTTATTTTTTTATTTTTATTTTTATTTTTCTACCTACTCTTTAACGTCCACTTTCAAAGTCGACCCTAATACTTAAGTATTAGCATCCACTTTTAGTGGACACTATGCATCAATTTTATTTTTATTTTTCTACCTACTCTTTAACGTCCACAAAGTCGACCTTAATACTAAAGTATTAGCGTCCACTTTCAAAGTCGACCTTAATACTAAAGTATTAGCGTCCACTTTTAGTGGACTCTATTGGGCATCAATTTTATTTTATTTTATTTTATTTTATTTTTCTACTGACTGTTTAGCGTCCACAAAGTCGACCCTAATACCTAAGTATTAGCGTCCACTTTCAAAGTCGACCCTAATACTTAAGTATTAGCAGTGGACGCTAATAGGGCATCAATTTTATTTTATTTATTTTATTTTTATTCTTCTACCTACTCTTTAGCGTCCACAAAGTCGACCCTAATACCTAAGTATTAGCGTCCACTTTTAGTGGACGCTATTGGGCATCAATTTTATTTTTTTATTTTTATTTTTATTTTTCTAAGTACTCTTTATCGTCCACAAAGTCGACCCTAATACCTAAGTATTAGCGTCCACTATCAAAGTCAACCCTAATACTTAAGTATTAGCGTTCACTTTTAGTGGACGCTATTGGGCATCAATTTTATTTATTTTTTTTTATTTTCATTTTTCTACATACTCTTTAACGTCCACAAAGTCGACCCTAATACCTAAGTTTTAGCAGCCACTATCAAAGTCGACCATAATACTTAAGTATTAGAGTTCACTTTTAGTGGACGCTATTGGGCATCAATTTTATTTTTTTATTTTTATTTTTATTTTTCTACCTACTCTTTAGCGTCCACTTTCAAAGTCGACCCTAATACTAAAGTATTAGCGTCCACTTTTGGGCATCAATTTTTTTTTTATTTTTTTTATTTTTATTTTTATTTTCTACCTACTCTTTAGCGTCCACAAAGTCGACCATAATACCTAAGTATTAGCGTCCACTTTCAAAGTCGACCCTAATACTTAAGTATTAGCGTCCACTCTATTGGGCATCAATTTTTTTTTTTTTTATTTTTACTTTTATTTTTGTACCTACTCTTTAGCTTCCACAAAGTCGACCCTAATACCTAAGTATTAGCGTCCACTTTCTTTTATTTGACCTTTTTTTTTTTTTTTTTTGCCATCTTTTAGTGTCCACTTAAGTGGACGCTATTGCTCCACTATCAGAGTCGACAAAATGTCGATGCTAAAAGTGTTTTTTGGCCGCTTATATTTCGCCCACCTCTTGAATAATTCTCGCGTGTATATTAAGGTCGAGTTATTAGCGTCCACAGTAAAGTGGACGCTAATATTCATCTTTGCGGTCGGCTATTAGCGTTAACTTTGATGTGGACACTAATATTTAACTATTAAGGGTGATTTTCAAAAGTCGCCCCTAATAGTTGAGTATTAGAGGCGACTATAATGAGTAAATTTCTTGTAGTGCACGTTATTACTAGATGATGTGTCAAAACTAACACATTACCTAGTGATAACGTGTCAATTACCAAAAGGTAATGTGTGAAAATGCTAAGTTACTCGTGGATAACGTGTCAATTTGACACATTACAAAAAGGTAACATGTGAAAATGCCACATTACACTTTGGTAACGTGTCATTCTAACACGTTACCATTTCGGTAACGTGTCAGTTCAACATGTTACCAAAGAGGTAACGTATCAGACTGAAAAGGTAACGTGTTAGATTGACACATTACCCTTTAGTAACGTGTCATTCTAAAACATTACCAAAGAGGTGACATGTGGAAATGACACGTCACCACTAGTCTTTTTTAAAAAAAAAACAAAAAAAACAAAAAATATATATGATTGTTAGAAATTTTTTGAAAAATATGACCATTATGACCATTAAAATATAAAAATGGCTATCTAAAATATCACGCATCAACATTTTGTTTGATTATTTTGGAAATTTGTTAAAAATGTTTGAGAACGTACTCTTATTTTTTAGCCTCACCAATTTGTTGGGAAAAAAAAAAATAGTAATTCCTCCCCTCTTCCTTTAATAGTTATAGATCAAATAAACAAATATTTAAAATAATAATATTTGAATGGAATATAATTTAAAGTGAATTGTTAATAAAAATAGTCAGGTTGATAGGGTACTGCTCTAAAAAAGTGATTAGTTAATTTTGGTCATTGCATGTGTAAAAGTCGTTTATTAAAGTGCATTTGACCTCCAATTTCACAGCAACATGTACGCACATTTTTTAAACAAAATCATGGGGAAAGTGTTATATTTGGGCATCCATTTGAAAATAATAATAATAATAATAATAATGTGGTTTAAAAGGGTGGCAAAATCCACCTTTTTTTATTATAACATAATATATAGCTTAATATATATGTTATTAACTTAATATATATAGTAACTTAATATATATATAAATATATGGTACGTATAACTTAATATATATGATTTCTTGAAAATCAGGACTTAATCATATTAGCACTAAAAATTAAGGGATAACTTCATTGAAGACCCATGAACTTTCACTCGATTTGACAAATCCTCCTATTTTAAAGTCTCTCAATTTAGTCTCCTGAACCTTTAATTGCTCTCAATTTGAACCCCTCCATCAAATTCAGCGGTTAAAAAATCAAAAAAAGACCCAAATATCCCTGATTTTTGTTTTTTGTTTTTTTTTTTAATTTTTTTAATTTTTTTTTTTTTTAAAAAAAAGTTTTGGAATTAAGGGTAAAGTTGGAATTTTATTAAAAAAAAAAAAATCAGAGGTATAAATGTCGTTTAACATTTAAAATCTGACGAAGGTATTCAAATTGATTGCAATTGAAAGTTTAGTAGATTAAATTGAGAAATTTTAAAGTTTAGGTGGTGTTTGTCAAATCGGGTGGAAGTTCAGGGGTCTTCAGTAAAGTTACCCAAAAAATTAAATATATGGAAAACTTAACTTACCCCCCACAAATTTATGCACTTTTTGCAAACACCAATTCATTGTTAAAATCTCTTACTTTGGTGTATCAAATTTTTATTTCCTTTCACTTTTCCCATTTTGTTAGGATTTTTCATGAAATCCTAATGGAGGGGTGTGAAGTTCTTAAAATACCCTCAATTTTTATTAAAAAATAATTTTTTTAATAGAAAAAGAAAAGACATGCCTACAACGATTCGGACTGGGCTGGTGACCCGGATGATTGCCTCTCCACCATGGGCTATGGTGTTTTCTTAGGTCCCTGTCTTGTTTCTTGGGCTGCCAAAAAGCAACCTACTGTCTCTCACAGTAGCACCAAAGCTGAATCTCGGGCTTTGGCAATGATAGTGGCTGAACTCTATTGGCTTCGTATGTTGTTCCAAGATTACACATCCCCCTCTTGTCTCACCCCACAGTCTGGTGTGATAATATTGGAGCGCTTGCTTTGGCCTTTAATCCGGTCTTCCACGCTCATACGAAACACATTGAGGTCGATGTTCATTTTATCCGTGAGAAAGTAGCCAATAAAGATGTTTAGTTGAAATTTATCTCCACCATTGATCAAGTCGCAGATATTTTTACCAAAGGTTTATCCTCTCATCGCTTCAACTTTCTCAAAGGAAAACTGATGGTGTGTCTTCCCCACATTAGTTTTAGGGGTGCTATTAACCAATCAGCCATGACTCACTCCTCTACAGCTCATGAAGATATGGTGCTGCATCAAGAAGGAAATATCCCATCAGACACGCCCAATCAATCAGAGAAATATCATACACCAAGACTTCAGGAAATACAATCAAAGGCATGGGTGAAAATAAGGAAAGACATATCAAGCTGTACAAGGAAATTCTCTAGAAAACCAACGGCTACTTTGTACACACTCTGTTTATATATATCCATGTACATGACAGTATTTTTATTGAATAAAAGTATTATCTCTTTATTGTAAATTTTCAGAAGAGTTATGGGTCGGCCATGGGTGTGGATTATGTCAAGTATGGCTAGCTGAATGGTGCAGTTAACTGACATGGAATCTATGTAGCTGAATATGTGTTTGTACAAATGAGACTGAACTTCAAACAGCTTAGTCGCTCCCTGGCTATGAACGATATCCATTGATGATGATATGATATCTTTGTTGAATGCAGATCTCTTTCACCACCATCTTCTTATATAGATGGTTGTAGCGGTGACGTGGTGCGTTTTCATTCTCAATCTACACTTCTGACAGTTCCATCACTTAATTTTTGTAATTATCCAACTTCTAAGTTTTTACCATGTCATTCTTTGTTAAACTTTTTCGTTAAATCTTGTTTTAGAATACTTTTATTTATTATAAAATAAAAATTAAAAACATTGAGGAGGCGTCATGTCATCCTCCTCATAGTATCAAAGAAGAAGAGGAGGATGAAAGCAAATCAGATTTCTCAATCAAATGCATATAGGGGCCGGGGGCGAATCTAATTTTGGATTTTTTTTTTTTTTATTAATGTTAGCAAAATGCTCAAAATAAATATCGGCTGACTCACTGGCCGCTAGTCGTAGGTCAGGCTGTTCTATATCTATAAGTAATTAATTATTGTCCATGCTATCAATGTTCGTACTGCCACAAATATCATCCATCTTTGTTCCACCATCGTCATCACTCTGGTCACCACTACTAACACTACCACAAAAACCATTTATTTTTATTCCACTATTTTTTGTCATTATTATGTACGTATGTAAATTATATATATAGATGGAGGCCCGCTGGGGCCATGGTCCCCCAACTTCTTAGTAAAGATATATATATATATATATAGGCTGGGCCATGGTCCCCCACTTAATTTGGGGAGGGGGGGGGGTTGGGCTCATGGTCCCCCAGTTCCTAAAAAAGATAAAAAAGATATTACCTATATACATATATATATATATATATATATAGACGGCGGGAGTGGAGATTGAGACCATATATATATATATATATATACACTGAGGGAGTGGGGATTGGCTGGGGCCATGGTCCCCCTTCCTAAAAAATATATATATAGAGAGAGAGAGAAAGGGAGGAGGGGACCGGTTGAGGCCATGGTCCCCCTTACTTCCTGAAAAAGATATTGTCAATTATTCAAATTGCTATAACTAACTTTCAAAAAGTCTCTATAATTAACGCATGTTTGTAATGACATTGCTTACATACAGAGACGGAGGGAGGGGGACCAGTTGGGGCCATGGTCCCCCACTCCCTCAAAAAAGATATTTTAAGGAGTTAAAAAAAAAAAAAAAAAAATTATACTGCTCCCCCCCAAAATAAATTGATAGGTCCCGGTTTCCCCAACTCTCTTCCACTGGTTGGATCTTACTTCTTAGGTTAATCTTGGGGTTTTCTTTTGGTTAATTTTTCTATTGTTTGGCTTGGAAATTTGGTTAAGAATATGAAAAGTTGATTTTTTTTTCTTCATAGATTGGCTGTCGGCTTGGAAACTTGGAAATTTCTATTGTTACTTGGAAATTTACTTGTTTTTGTTGTTGTTATTTTCTTTATGTATGTATATAAATCTTGGATCTTTTCTCTGTGAGGATTTCTTGTTCTTGATTTGGTATGGCCATATGAGAATTTTTGATGGGTTTTTATAACTAATGCCATTGAGAAATCTCTAGATTCTCTTTGAGTTTTTATTCCACCCATTGAATTTCAAGTTTGAAATCATAATGATTTAGGGAATTTTTTATTAGGTTCGAATTTGAGAGAATTTTAGTAAGAAGCTAAATTCCTAAAATTAACTAGGGGCTTTTGTGTGGTGATTTAAGATCCGGGTTGTTAGATTAATGTGTTTAAAGCTTTAATTTCACTATTGTTTATAGTATGGACATAAACCCTAATTTGTATAGTATGAATTAAATTAAGGCTTTTAGTAAGTGAACACTGGGATTGCTAATTAGATGTGTTTATTACATTTAAAGCGTTAATTAACCCTAGACTTTTATGAGTTCAATGAAAATTGATGCCCATGGGGTTTAGGTTCTAATATATCATATTATAATCATATTGATTATTGTATATGAATATGAGTATTATAAATTTGGGGTAAGTTGCTAGATCAATAGAATAGGAAGAGAATAGTAATTATAGGGTTAAAGTATAATGTTTAACTTAGAGTCTATATGATGATTATCTTATTCATGTGAGTTTGTTCATTGTTAACCTACACATATTTTTTCTTTATTTTCTAAAGACTCAAAATGATCATGTAAATTTATTTGTAGATGATGAAAAAGTCAAATACAATACTTGACTATTTCAAAAGAAAAAATGCACAAAGTTTATTGGAGTTTGATCCTGGATTGTGTGTCACTTATGAGAATATCATGTTAATCAACGAGGTGCAAAATAACTCAACGCAGTTTGCACTTTTTGAGGTTAGTACTCTAAGCTCAATTCCTAATCTAAGTGGTCTTGTAATTTGGATATTATGATTATTAAATATTGAGAATATTGTTTGTTAGAATTTAAACATTTAATTGGAGAGTATAGGATACAATTCTAAGCTTAATTCCTCATTGTATTTAAGTACCGGTGATGAGAAGAAATAGAAAAAGTACTAGTTCATTACACGCTACCAAAAAAAAAAAATTGTTTTGGTCCCCTCCCATAAAACCTTCTGGCTCCATCTCTCTCTCTCTCTCTCTCTCTCTCTCTCTATATATATATATATATATATATATATATATTAGTTAATTATTTTAATCTTTAAGGATAAAGCTCAATAACGGATTTCATCCCATAGCTAAGAGGCAACTATATTGTAGCGGGTGAAGCCAGCATCGAAGATGAGCTTCTCCCATTCATTCTTGTCCCTCTCTTTTCCAGTAGCAAGAACCATCATGAGTGTGTCAAAGAAGAGCTTTGTTTTAGTAATATCATCTTCATCCTTATCCTCATTTATCACCACGTTTATGATTATTAAATTTTTTAATGTGTAATTCTAGCCGAGTTTATTAACAATTACTTTTACTGATTCTTGTCGGTCAGCTTGAGCCGACAAGAGCAACATGTCAAATTTGTAATAATAATTTTACTCAATTGTCATTTTAGCTAACGCCAACAGGAAAAAAAAAAACCAAAATATTTGGGCATGCATGTCTTTATCAGTGGCACTACCAATTATGTCTCATTATTAGGGTTACACAGTAGCACACTCGAGACAAGGTAGGAGGAAAAATATATATATTCCAAAGAGAACCCCAGCCAACTTTCAGCCACCAGTGCATATAAATACACTGAAACAAAATTAAGAAAACAACTTTAAGAAGCAAGATACATTAAGCTTAATAATAATTAATCTTAAAATTCATATATATAAAATATATTAGTTAATTATCTTAATCTTAAGGATAAAGCTCAATAACAGATTTCATCCCATAGGAGGCAACTATATTGTAGCGGGTGAAGCCAGCATTGAAGAAGAGCTTCTCCCATTCATTCTTGTCCCTCTCTTTTCCAGTGGCGACAACCATCATGAGTGTGTCAAAGAAGAGCTTCGTTTTAGTAATATCATCTTCATCCTTCTCCTCATTTATCACCACGTCTATGATTATTACCTTTCCTCCCTTACCTTTGCTTGTAATCGCCTCTTTGCATCTCTTCAGAATGTTCATACATTCCTCATCGCTCCAATCATGCAAAATCCACTGCCAAATATTACATATATATCACAATTAATTAATGTATCTGACAGTACTAAAACTTTTTAAACTTTAAAGATATGATTGTAAAAGTGCTTAAACATGCAAAAGAGTAGTAGGGTAAGCGAAGTTTTTCAAGAGACGAAAATATATTTGCAAACCTTAAAGAGAAGGGCATCTGCAGAAGGAATAGACTGAAACATATCACCACCAACATATTTCAAGTTGGTAGTCTCCGGCAGGTTGGCAACGACGTGTGGAAGGTCAAACACCGTGCATTTGATGTGAGGGAACGCCTGAGAAATGATCCTCGCCACTGTCCCGGTACCCCCTCCAACGTCAACCAACGAGCCCAAGCCTTCAAAGATGGGCTTGTAGTCGTCAACGAGGAAGCTCATAAGCTGGGAATCACTGGCCATGGCTTCATTGAAAACGCAACCGTACTCTGTGTTTTGGTTTAAGTAATTCGATATGCTCATCCCATGCGTTTTCTCAAAGGGCGTCAGCTCCTGAGTACTGCCCCCCCGAAGCCAATCTCCCAAGACATGCCAGGGGCTCACCAGGACAGGATCCAGCATTGCTTTAACAAATGGTGACAGGCTGGTGACATTATCTTTGACGACGAGCCTAGAGGAAGGTGTGAGAGCATAGCCTTCTTCTTCTTCTTCTTTTTCTTCATCATCTTCTGGTTGATTTTGATGATGATGATGACGAAGTTTTGTTTTAGTGAAGAAGCCGGAGTGCACCAACAAACGCATGAGCCTGTGGAGGCAGCTGGTTTTTTTGGGGTGAATGTGAAGCTTGGAGGCCAACTGTGGAAGAGTTATGGGTCGGCCATGGGTGTGGATTATGTCAGGTATGCTTAGCTGAATGGCGCAGTTAACTGACATGGAATCTATGTAGCTGAATATGTGTTTGTACAAATGAGACTGAACTTCAAACAGCTCAGTCGCTCCCTGGCTATGAACGATATCCATTGATGATAATATGATATCTTTGTTGAATGCAGATCTCTTTCACCACCATCTTCTTATATAGATGGTTGTAGCGGTGACGTGGTGCGTTTTCATTCTCAATCTACACTTCTGACACTTCCATCACTTAATTTTTGTAATTATCCAACTTCTAAGTTTTTATAATGTCATTCTTTGTTAAATTTTTTCATCAAATCTTGTTTTAGAATACTTTTATTTTTTTATTATAAAATAAAAATTAAAAACATTGAGGAGGCGTAATATATATATATATATATATATATATATATATATATATATATATATATATATTTTTCAAACTCTTTGTATTTTTTTTTTTTTTTTAACAAATAGGAGGGTATTCTAGTAATTTTGACGTTCATCCTTTACCAATAATTTAGTTCACCCGGGGCCACGTGTGACTTACTCCAATTAGCAACTACTCAATCGGTGTCCTTACCGACAAGACTTATGTACGGAGTAGAGTGGGGCTTTTTTTTTTTTTTTTTTTGGGTGCAAGATTTTCCTCAATAAATTTTCATATTACCTCCCAAAACTTCTTGTTTACTTTGTAATAATCACAATTCTTTAAGCTAAGGGTGTTTTGAAAAAATCTCCTAAATTTTAAAAATTCTCCTAAATTTTTTCAATTTGATTCAATTGATCGCCTTCCGTCAAATTCAACCATTAAACCCTAATGAAAATTACTAAAAAGACCAAATTACTCTTCGATTTTCATTTAAAAATTAAGGGTAAATTTGAAATTTTATGATTAAAAAAAAATCAGGAGTATAAAGGTCATTTTATTACTTTTAATGCTTTAAATTTGACAGATGTGGTACATTGTATCAATTTGAAAGTTTAGGAGGTAAAATTGAGAGTTTTTAACATTTATGGGGTCTTTTCAAAATGCGTAGTAGTTTAAGGGTCTTAAATGAAGTCTCCCCCATATATATATATATATCCTCTTATCAATTCACTAAGACATATTTGTACCTTGGTTCCGACCAACTTGCACATGGCTTCTTCACTAAGACATATTTGTACCTTGGTTCCGACCAACTTGCACATGGCTTCTTCACCAAGACATATTTGTACCTTGGTTCCGACCAACTTGCACATGGCTTCTTCACCAAGACATATTTGTACCTTGGTTCCGACCAACTTGCACATGGCTTCTTGGAGAGTTTAATTGAGTGAAGGAGGACTGACCTGTGATTTCGTAGGTTACAGAAACTTTGCTCAACTCTAACTTAACAATCGCTTGAGCGAGATTGGAGTAGAATTATTACTCGATCGGTCTTAGTCCAATAGTTTCTCAAGTGATAGTGGCTCGTGCGAACGTGATTGTTCTATATATATATATATATATTCAGCAAATCAAAATATGAACCGTGGACAAGCATGTAAAACATAAAATTAACTTAACATACTATAACTACAAGATATTAACTATCATGAATTTCACATAAAATTGATAAAAGAAAATATACCAGAATCCATTACTTCTTTAATTCTTCTTTAAAAGCATAAACACCAAAAAATCGGTTTCTCTTGGTTGACCCACTTAAGGTACACGAAGATGATGAAAATTGCGTACATTTATAGGATAGAGAGAGAACCGATTTCCTTTATTTCTTTATAACTCAACTTCCCATCAAAGTAAGAGTTAATTCAATAGGAAACCAATTCTCTTGATTAATTAAGGATTAGGATTAAATAATCTCATAACTCAAGGAATCTAATAAATACTCATATGTGTCATATCATGTGGGACATTAAATTCTTACAAAGCATGCATGCGGATTTAGGAAAATGAACCTGAAACTCTGTCGTTGATAAAGTGTGTTTGTCATCGATCGACCATGTAAAAAAGACAAGTAAAATCTCTTGCTCAAACAAATTCTTCAAAGAATGAATGAGTAAGACAGATCTCAAGAAGATTTTTCAATAAGTAATTCTAGAAATTACATTTCTATCATACAATTATCACACAATGCTAAATGTCAGTCTACGTGAAATTATTTAATTGAAATGAGATGTAAATGACGGGGTCAAGATTTGAACTCAGGACGTTGGCCTCTGATACCATGTTAAATTATCACTTGTCCCAAAAGCTTAAGCTTTTGGGACAAATGGTGATTTAACACTTAATCATTGCTTTAACAGTCCCAATCAACTATTAAATAAGTCATTGTTTTATATATATATCCAAGGGTTTGCTGAAACTACATTTTTATCTTACAACTATCTCACAAATTTAGAAACGGAGCCAGAAAATATTATGGGTAGGGGCAAAGGCATAAGCTTAGGAAAAAAAAAAAAGGCCAAGGCATAAATTTATTTATTTTTATCATCTAAAGTACTGGTAGTTCAATAGTTCAAGGAAATCACCAAAGTGATTAGGTACACACTAGGGTATAAACTAGAGGAAATAAAGAAAAAAAAAATAATTAAAGACCCAAATTGAAAATTACACGAAGAAGAAGCAACAACCACGAGACGAGAACATATTGAGTTTAAGCTGCGTTTAAGATAAAAGCAAATTACTTTGCACTACTTCTGTGTTGCAAATTACGTTTTTTCATTTATTTTTCGTTTGAAAAATTAAATCAATATAGGAAAGTAAACTCTAGTTTGGGTAGGGGCCGAAGACTTAAAAACTAAAATTGACCTAAACTTTTTTTTTTTTCTAAATTCGGAGGGGGTTAATCCCAACAAACTTTTGGATTGTCATTTTTTTAAAAAAATATAAAAGTTTATTAGAACCTGACGCATTAACAGTGTAGGATAAAAACAAACCAGAATTTCTCAATCAAATGCATCTAGGAGCGAATCTTGGGACATAAGGGACCAAAATTTTGGAAAAAGAAAAACAAAAATAATTTTTTTTATTATTATTATTATATATTTTTATTAATGTTCCCCAAAAAAATCCTTCTATGTTACGTAACCCATGAGGCATGAAACATCACCTTAAAGCTCAAAAGTTTGGATCCGTCAATATTATATTAATAAAAAAATATATATCATTTGATTTTGCTATAGTCACCATCGTGTTTCTTGATTGGATGGAAAAAAGTAGAAAAGGGCATCCCATGTGTTCCTCATCATTTAGAGGACCATACACTCGAAATGCATTATTGTATTTAATAATGCAATTAAACAGTACAGAAATACAATAATGCATTTCGAGTCTCTTGTTTGTTGTCCTCTTTCTTATTTCTGAACAAAAATTTGCTACAAATTGATATATCGCAAATTTATATATACTAATTCAATAAAGTGACATTCAATTTATTAAATGAGTTTGAAAATATTATCTACAAATCTGTTTGTAGCAAAATTTTATCCATTTTCGACTACTTTAAAAAAACTTAATTAGTGACGTTTTGAAAAACGTCACTAAAATGCTGCGTTTTAGTATTCATAAAGTAGTAACGTTTGAATAGTGTTGCTTAGAAAAAAAAAAAAAAAGAAGATATCACCGTTTTAGAAAGATCTCATATCACTATAAAACAAAAATTTTTACTTTTACATATCAAACATTTTTAATTTTTTTACACATCAATTAAATCTTGCTGCAATTTCAGGCCACTTTCTTTTTCCGAACGATTGGCAAATGGAGCCAATGGGCCAACCAGCCCAGGTCTTGAGAGGTGGAATACGATGCATCAGTTTCCGATCATTGGGAAAAAAATTTTTGTATCAACCAAGCAATGAAAAACATTTTCAATACAATTTCAAAGGTTTCAAACAAACAATAGAAAATCAGTGATTTTCCCAAAAAATATTTTTGACCGAAAATATTTTCCCTCATAAAACATTTTACATCGAAATAAATGCATTTTAATTTTTAAGTGCTACCTAGTGATACCTTCTTAGATAACCCTAACCCATCCCATTCCCCACCCTAAAACAAACTGGTACACTCAAATGATATGCCTACAACAACAATATAGCAAGGCCTCCTTAGATACATGAAATTTGAGTTGATTATAATGCAATAAAATAAATAATGCCCTATTTGTAAGGCGAATAGGGCAGCTTGTTTCAGTGAGGAATGTCCATCATGTATCAGTGATATTGTTTTGGCAGAGCAATTTCTCTGTCAATGATTCATTTATAAAAGATTACAAAAATTTCAAAAGATGTCAATGTGTTTCTATTAGTAGAAATTATAATATGGCTGCTCATTCATTTACTTTGCTTGCAAAGCAGCAAGTCATAGATAAGATTTGGCTGGAGGAAACTCCCGAATGTATCTGTGATGTTATTTTGATGGAGAAATTACTCTGTCTTTGATTGATTAATAAAAGTTTCATTCTTTTTCAAAAAAAAAAAGTGAGGCATTTTAATATAAGGTTAAATCACTAATCACCCCCCAAAAGTTAAGATGATAAAAAATAGAAAATTTAATTAATATTTAACATACAAATTCCAAAAGGTTATTTTTCATTCATTTATAATATTATCATATAATATTAAGGTTAGGTATGGGATATTTTTTACCATGGAGCTGCCCAATTTCCCACGTTGAATCATAGGTTTGGATACCACTTTTGAGAAATTTAACATTGAAAATTTTATATATCATATCAATATATTATATCACCTTAAACTCAACTTTCAGCCACCTATGCATATAAATACACTGAAAACAACCTTAAGAAAACAACTTTTAAGAAGCACGATCCATTAAGTTTCCTATGTTCGCTTGGAAGCATTATTCTATAAGGCATCAGGCTTCAGACACATTAATCTTAAAATTCACACACACACACAGATATATATATATTGGTTAATTATTTTAATCTTAAGGATAAAGCTCAATAACGGATTTCATCCCATAGGAGGCAACTATATTGTAGTGGGTGAAGCCAACCTTGAAGAAGAGCTTCTCCCATTCTTTCTTGTCCCTCTCTTTTCCAGTGAACAGAACCATCATGAGTGTGTCAAAGAAGGGCTTCGTTTTAGTAATATCATCTTCATCCATCTCCTCATTTATCACCACGTCGATGATTATTACCTTTCCTCCCTTACCTTCGCTTGTAATCGCCTCTTTGCATCTCTTCAGAATGTTCACACATTCCTCATCGCTCAAATCATGCAAAATCCACTGCCATATATATAATCATCATTAAATTTCAGATGAATAATACTTAAATTTTAATCCAATGATAATTTTAAAAACTATATTAGCTTTAAGAGGATAAAAAGATGGTACCTAGTATTACTCTAATTTTGTTTCCAATTATGCATTCCTTGTTTTCTCATAAACAAACCATTCTCCATTGAAAACACCTCCACTAATTCATACTGATTCCACGTACTGTCAACACAACAGTCTTCTTCACTAAGAAAAAACCTAGTCCAGCAATTTCCATTTGCATAGATGCTGCAACTTCATTACAGGACGCACACAGAAAACAGAAGACACTGATGCTAGAGATGGATCATTGACCAACCCAAAAATAAAAATTATTTAGCTCGTCATCAAATATAAGAGCATCAACGCTTCAACAAGATATAAATAATACAAATGAAGAGCTAATAAGATGACTGTGAACTACCTGCCGGCATTACAATTGTACATTTTATGCAATTGCTGTGATACAAGCAGATAAAAGAAGGCACATTAGATTTGCCCAAATCTAACGAATTGCCCATCCAATCTAAGAACATCAAAAAACAGAGTAAGGAGATTAATCAAAATTCTGAAACGCACAAATAACTGAATAAGAATGTGCTCCAACCCAGTTGCTACTTGGGATTCTTAATAAGCTTCCACGTCTATTAACAGATTCTTCAACAGGAACGACAAAAGTAAAATTCAAAACATTTAAAACAAAAGGAAGCAACCCTTAAATTTCCATTGGGTAAGTCAATACGATACATCCAAGCTTGAACTACAATCTTGGCAGTGAGCAAAGAAAGCAACATAATCTAACATAGGCCCTAAAATCAAGCACATGCGGAGCTGGATATCCTTTCCCAAAGGCTTGATTTTCACTGGGTGCCCTTCCCAAATACTTGCACATCCCTCTGTTCGTATCTATACAAAATTCCTTTCAATTTAAGCACGCTCACCCCTGATTCTCCTAGCGAGCTGGATATCCTTTGGCATTATGGTGACCCGCTTGGCGTGGATGGCGCAAAGGTTGGTATCCTCGAAGAGTCCCACCAGGTACGCCTCCGCCGCCTCTTGGAGCGCCGCCACGGCCGAGCTCTGGAACCGAAGGTCGGTCTTGAAGTCTTGGGCGATCTCACGGACCAGGCGCTGGAAAGGGAGTTTTCGGATCAGGAGCTCCGTACTCTTCTGGTACTTTCGGATCTCACGGAGAGCCACGGTCCCGGGGCGGAACCTGTGGGGCTTCTTCACTCCGCCGGTGGCCGGAGCGGACTTCCTAGCAGCCTTTGTGGCCAGTTGCTTCCTCGGAGCCTTGCCTCCGGTGGACTTGCGAGCAGTCTGCTTGGTACGAGCCATTGGAGAGCTAGGGTTTCAGAAACGGTAAACGAAGGTTTTCAGAGATTGGTTTGTGTGATGGAAAGGAACTTTGGAGGGAGGGAATTTATGGACTAGAAGTTTCAAAATGAGTAGAGGGAAGAGGGAGATCTTGGCCGTTGATTCATTTTGGTGTTATGGACGGTCGTTGTAGATTGTGGATGCGGATCGATGACGTGGCTGGGTTGTTCTTTGTGACAGGCTGTTCTATCGAGCTTAACCGTCGATTCAGACTGTTATCGACGGTTGTACTTTGATTGGGTGGGCTGAACGAGAAATTGCGGATCGATGACCTGGCAGTTTAGTTAGATGTGTAGAGGACTTTACTGGGCGGGGTTTTGAAACATGTGGAGTGATGGTGGCCATTGAATTTTGTGCTATCGACGGCTTCAGTTGAGTTGGAGAAAAGCACACGGATCCGTGACCTGGCGCCGGTCTTCATGCTGCTACAATTGTTTTCGTTCAATTTCCTGTGTTGAACATTATCTTTCTCAAATGCTAATTATAAAGTTATAAAGTCTAGAAGGCTATGCAACATTAATACGAAGATAGAAATTTCACTCCAAATTTTTCATTTTAATTTTTTAGGGTTTTGTTTTTTAATTTTTTGTAATTTCTTTTTTAAGGACATGTAGCATTTGTACGTGACAATATTTGTGATAGAAGTATTAAGTTAGTCTTTTTCTGTAAGTCATGTACCATTTTTGATAAGATTTGAAACTGGGAAACGCTAGATGTTCTTTAGTGTTCTTCTGGCATTCTCCTACTGTGATGTAGCTTTTAAAATTACCAATAAATTGAAAGTTAATAATAATAACCTCAAATTCAACGATAATTTTAAAAATCACATCACAGTTAAAAAGACATCAGGAAAACACTACAAGAACACCTAGCATTTTCCTTTGAAACAATAAAACCCATGTTTAATATATATATATATATATACTAAAAAGGCAATTAACCCTATAATAAAAGCCTCTTCCTCTTCATCTTCAACTCATTATTCTGGTGGGGTTGAGCCTGAGATCTCATTGCTTAAAAATACACCCAAGTCGCTGCCCCAAGCCATATTTGATAAATATTGATAATTCTCTAATTGAGTATTAAAATAGAAAAATTCATTAGATAATGAATTATTGATTCTAAGCCATTACGGCCTTTTTAAAAAATAAAAAAAAAAAAAAAAAAATCAAACTTTGACCTAGATATCTATCATAATCACTCATTCCTCAAGCTTCCATTAAAAATGAGTGATTATGATTGAGAGAATTATAGTATTGTATAATTCTAGTGGTAGTAATGATCTGGTTATCTTAGAGTTGCTACCATGAAGATTGGGGTATATTTGTTAACGTGATTTGAAGATATTTTATTATTTTTTTGTTTGAAAAGGTATTTTATGCGACATGCGAATGAAAACTATTTTTATATTTTTAGGTGTGTCTTGTTGTTGGGTCAACTCGTTCGAGCCCATCTTAGGGCCCACGTTTACGGGACCCAAGCTAGACCCGCAAGAGTCTAGACCCCAAGAAGGGCCAACACGATATAATTGGCACACAACTTTAATGAAAATACTCTTTCTCTTTAAAAGGTCACTTTCTCTTAGTCCCCCTAAAATATTGGACTAACTTAGGCATTAGAGTCCTTGTCAAAGTAGCCCGGTGGGTCTCTAAGCCTTGTGTGTTCTTGAGTCGCAGCCTCGCAGTCGCAGGCCAATTACATAAGAAGGAAGACAATACTATAAGAAGATGTCGAGCAAGATTTGTAGTCGGGATATTTTGGGCACTAACCTTTGTATTTTGGGTTTTCTTTTTTTTTTTGTCAACATTTTTGTTTCAATAACAAAAAATAAAAAAATTTAACAAAATTAGTAGTGTACATCTTTGACTTATATTATCAAAATATTATTTACTTACATATAAAAGATGCTAAAATCCTAAAAATGTACCATTAACATTTCATATTCACACGGAGAATAACTCCAATGAGCTCGTGATCTGAACGAAATGTTTTGCACCATCTAATAAAAAGCAGACACATTAACTTGAAATACAAAAAAATAATACTACATTGAGAATAACTTCTATGAGGTCTTGGCACAAACCAAGACATTTGTGCCCACCAATAAGAGGTTGACACCTTAACTTAAAACAAGATAACAAAATGAGAACAAAACACCGGATTAAAAAACTCATCATCTACCATTTACATTAACAACCCATCACGCCGCTGCCACCGCCCAATTGGATGCCAGACGCCATTACCCATGCCGGTAAATTATCCATCTGGCCGAATTGGCCACCCCTTTGGGCCAAGGGGGTGTTTGAGGGTGGTTTCAGCCACCCCCTGGCTCCATGGGGGTGGCTGGTTAAAGGGCCAATTTTTTTTTTTTTTTTTTTTTTTTTTTTTTTTAAATAAAAAATTTAATTAGGTGGCCACAGGTGTCGAATTTTAATTGGTCCACATATCAGTGACGTGGACTTCTGTTAAGTCAACTAACGGGGCTAATGGATGGAAGAACCAATTTGGTACTTATCAAAACTACAGGTATCTCCTGTGATACAGATCAAAACTTAAGGAAAAAAAAAATAAAGTGTTCAAACCCTAAAGGGTTTTTAGTGTTTAACCCTTAAAATAATAGCATATATGCAATAATATGCTGTAATATAAGAGCATTCCCACCAGACTCCCTATGAGGGAGACTCTTCCCTAAGTTTATGAAATATGTCCAAAAAATTGCAAAAAAGGTCCCACAGCAAACTCCCTAAATGAACCATAAACATTAGAATTGCTACAGTGGAATCCAATGTTTTAGGTTCCACTATTGCAATTCTTATGATTATTAAAATATAAAAAAATGATTCTCTCTCCTCTCACAATTTTCTCTCATCTCTCCTCTCATATATATAATATAATTAAAAAAATATATTTTAATAATATAGGGAATGTCAGAATGATTAAGGAAAGCTATTGAGATGTATTTTGATATAGGGAAACAAAAAGTAGTTTGTATTCTTAAATATAGGAAAAATGAGGAGGAAACTGCTGGGAATGCTCTAAGCAATGATCAAGATTGAATCTAAAAGTTGACTTATTTTGAGAAGCTTTTAATAGGAAAGAGAAAATGAAAAAAGATTTTAAGAGGTTCAATCTTAACCGTTGCTTACACTACAGCATACATACTGTTATTTTAATAACAACATGAAAACCGGATGCCATTTACCTATCCTAAAACAGTGTAAAGTAAACATATTCTAAGAATCTAATTCATGTAAACATAGCTTAACAACCCCATTTCTCAAATTAACGCCCTCTTCCTTTTCCTTTGACCTTGGCGCTCGCAGCCTCCTCTGCCCTCTTCCTCAAGAAACCCGACCTCTGATCCAGTCCAACCTACAATACCAACATTGACCACAACCCTCTTTATATCCACCAATTTTGAGCATTTCTAACCTCGCATTTCCTTTGTTCAAATAGGCCAAAGATCAAGCACTTGGTGCTCACTAATAATTAAAACTAGTCGTAATGGTACTCCCGCTATTGAAGCTAGGGACGTTGGCCTTGAAGACTCTCAGTAAACCCTTGGCTAGCAGGCTAAAGCAACAGGCTAAGTTTCACCCCAGGTTCCGCCAATTGATCATCGACATGGCCCAGGTACTAAACCCCGCGATCTCATACTTTTACCTGATGCAAACACATTTCTGATCTCATTTTTATGACATGGGTGTTGATGTTGATCAGTAACCCAATGGAATATCATAGTAGACATGAATAAATTGTGGACATAAAGCCATAAGCCATTGTTCATTTTGTTGTGTAGAAACTTTGAATGAAAACTTGTACATATTATACCACTATATATAGTTGGTGCAAAGACCCAGAGTGGCCTTTGGACCACCTTCTAGGGAGGAGCTCTACAAAAAATAAAGGGGGTTAGAAAGGCTCACTGGTGGAATTCGGTGAGGCCACTCCGACACCCAAGTTAGCAAATGCATGAAAGAACGAACTCTAACGGTTTTTGGCTAAGGGTTGGATTGCATACTTGATAAGCGGTGCTGGACTCCTTATTTAGGTTGCATCCCTCACGGGTTTTGAGGGGTTTCTGCTAAAAGTTGGTTTCCTGACATTGAGATTCCCCCCTCAATTCGTTAGAGATGGTGTGGCATTCAGTTAGCTGAGCTAGCATAGGGGGGATTGTCTGTTTGATGGCGTCCTTTTGGTGAGGGTGTGCCCATATTTTGATGATTTGCTGGGCTCATGGCCATCGGTATGGCGATATGCTGGGCCCTCAAGAGCTGGCTGTCCTTTGCCTTGCTAGGAGTCAGCTGGGCGTGTTCATATATTTCTTGTTCTGCTTGTGTTTAATTATCTTGGAAGCTTCTGTTTTCTGAATCAGTTTGTGAAAATTTCTAGTGTACATATGCTACACGGGTGATATTCACAAACATCTAATTGTTCCATAGTTGATTGTTTATGTATTAGTTGTATACATTTCTGGACACTAGAATGTTTTATTCTTAATGCTGATAATTGGAACCAGGCAAACCATAGGTTCACAACACAAATCCAGAGACGCATATATGGCCATGCAACAGATGTTGAGATTCGCCCTTTGAATGAAGAAAAAGCTGTTCAGGCTGCTGCAGATCTTATTGGGGAACTCTTCGTATTCTCGGTATCATTTATTTACTTGTTTGCATAATTTTTCAAAGCTGATTTGCCTTCAAGGATGACTCAAGTAAGAACTTGGATCGGACTAAGAAGTATTTTTGTTTTATTGTGTACAATTAAATCCAATTTAGAAACTTAATTCTATGTAGGTTGATTAGGTTTATGAGATATAATGCGATCCTGAATAGGTTGATTCTAAAGCAGTGAGAGGATTGACTGGAAGTGAGATATCTAATTCCTATATCAAAACGTAGCACAAGTTAGATCTGAGCAAACTCTATACTGTTGGCTTGAAATTTCATTGACTTTTGATGCTTTTGCTTTCTTTCTTTGTATTACCCTTGAAAATGAGGTTTGGGCATGGGAATGTTAATAATGAATTAGCTTGTGCTCACAGGACGCACTGGGGATACTACTAATCAGATGGGTAAAAGTGCCTAGTAGGACTTGATCTCACCACATTAGGCAATTGGGTGAGACAATTATATGGCTGAACCACAAGGCCAGTGTTAATGGCATTCTGAGTTGACTTGTCTAGCTTATGAGAAACAAGTCCATGAGTTTGTTATTGCTGACTTGATTTCCCTGTAGGCAATAGCCTTAAACCTGACTATTGAGGAAAAAAAAAATACTCCACTGTTTTTGTGTTAATCGTGGTTGTGTTTAATATAAGAGAAATACTAGTGCTTAGATGAGAACAACAAAGCTATGATATGTGTCAACTAATATTCCAACTGCGTACGGAATTTTCTTTGTCAACAATATATAACCAGTATAAGATGATATTTGCTTGTTATTTGCATACCATAAAATATATATATATATATATATATATATATATATATCCAAATTACAATATGTGGATGCTTTTCCTTTTTTGTTAACATGAATTGCAGTCACTACTTATTTATTCATTCTTGAACTGAACCCGAATCGGACTCCAATTTTTCCCCATCAACAGCCAAATTATATTTTTGATGCCTATAATTAATAGTACACCAGAAGTTGTGTACTCTCTTGTGTCACTCTTGGACATTGAGAATATGTATTGCAACACAAACATAGTTAGATCAACACCTAAAAGTTGAATAATTGTTTGGTGAGCACTTAACCATTGTTACTGCCTACAATTTCGTGAGCATACGACTGTAGAGCATTTCTACCCTCCTTAGGTTGTATCTGACCATTGGGAATGCAACCCCATACTTCGATGTATTGTCTGTAATTTATGGAGAGTAGCTTTATAGTTTGTACCAAGGGGATGAGGATCTAAGTTATCTGATACACATACATATACATGCATATTATAAATACACACACACACACACACACACACACACACAAATTACATGCTTATTGCCCTAAAAACTAATTTTATGTGAATAGATCCTTATGTGATCACTCAGCCAAATTTCTATATATACAAGGTTGCAGGAGCTGCAGTGATCTTTGAGGTGCAAAGAAGTTCTAGATCAGAAGCCAGAAAGGAGGAATTACGCAAGCAAGAATTTGAGGTGATTTTGATACTTAAACCCTTGTGTTTATTCCTTTGGTTCCATGAGATATCTGGAGTTCTTTTGATAGACAGTCATGCATCAAAAGGAAAAAAAAATCTTGACAAACACAAATTTCTTGAAATGTCGTTAAATATGTCTAGTTGAGCTCTGGATACCTTATACGCTATGGTTGAATAACAAACATTAGTAAATATTTAAACCTCCACTTTTCTTCCTATTTCCTCTTCTTTTTGTAAATGATCTATTTTCTTCAACTTAAATTATCAAGGTGAAGTAATGGAACTAAACAAAAGTTATCCAATTCTCCTCAATTATCAGGGAGTTGGACCTCACAGCAGGTCTTTGTTTTAATGGTCTGTTGCTGCCATCATTTTTCGCAAGGGGGGGGGGGGGGGGGGGGGGGGGGGGGGGTTGGGGGGGGTGGGCGATCATGGTCATGTAGTAATTTTATTTTGTCACAAGTTAATAGTATGGCACTGACACAATATATAATAACTATAGTGACAGATAAGCTGGACATTCTACCTTCACTATTTAAGCCCAAGTGAAAGTGTCCATAGACTGATATGTGAATATCATCTTGCAAACCTAAGAAACACTTTTTATAGAAGCAGCTGTACTGAGGTTGTGATAAATTAATATTAATAAAACTTCATGATTGTATAAATAAGTGTTTCTAATGTACAATAATATGACTTTTTAGTCTTCTCAGTCTTTCAGACGGAATCAGTTCCTATATTCCCCACTAATTCTAACGTACCCATCATTAATCACACTTCTTCTCTTGCTCTAAGAATGTGCAAAGTTTTGAGATAATGAATCTCCTTTTTAAGAGTTTCTTGGGGGATGCTTAAATCAGAACCCCTCTTTGAATTGTTGCAAGAAATGTGTTTTTTTTTTTTTTTTTTGGATTGACCTGAATTAAGCTACCATATTTAATGGTGTTGTGTTGGTGAAGACAATGATCTGAAGGCAGATATTGCATTGGTTATTACCACCCTGAGTCGGGGGAAGATACATGACATAACTCAATTGTTAAAGAAGATGGCATTGTGATTTTCTTTTTCCCTTCATTTTTGTGGTGAAATGTTAAGAAAATAGTGAATAATAGTCATACTGACACCATTTTATGACCACTGTTCCTTTTGTGGTTCTCAGAAAGATGAGTATAAATTTTTTTAGTGCACCTAATTCACAGGCCTCTTTATTCACTTTTTACTAGGCAATGAGGCAAAGAGACGAAGAGTTAGCAAGAGAAGTGGAACTTCTTAAGCAAAAACTTGAGGAACTGGAGCAGCTTGCCAAGGGACGAGGACTGGGTGGTCTTTTCAACATCAGGCACACTAATATAGAAACTGGAAAGGCAGCCAAACCAGCTTGATCTAAGCACAAGAATATTCTTCAAGTAAATTTCATTTTTGTAACAAAATTTCTAATTTATCAAACTAGTTCCCTCTCATGAGGGGAAAGCATTTTTGTTGACCTTCTTCCCATTCTTTTGACCTTGGGGTCATCTTTTCAGATTGAGTTTTGGCTTCACCTAACCCCATTTGTAAATGTATACTATCAAAACTCAAAAAATGGGGTTGTTTGTATTGCTGGAAAATAAAATGAAACAAAGGAATATAAAATGGTTATCTCTTAAGATATGTACAGTTTGAGGGATACATTATTTGTATCAGATACTGCCAGCAGAGGTGCATCACTTTTCCCCTGGAAATCGGCACTCCCCTTTCTCTCTTTCTTCTCACACAAACACAAAACTAGCATGATGCACACATGCATGTATGTTTACTGATGTGGAGAGAGATACTGTAATCATTTAATGGACCATCATGATAGTAGGTATTTTACAAAAGCAGCACAAAATTAGCCCCAAGACGGTAACTTCGGTGAGAAGGGGGATAGTGTGGAGGCTCGTGTGGCCCACAAGCGGGAGGAGGGAAACGTCCTCTCCCAGAACAAACTGTATAAGGCGGAGGGAAAACCTCTCACCAAGGAGGAGGGACAAGTCTCTAGAAATTTAAAGTAGAAACAAAGAGCAAGACTTTTACATGACAAAAGAACTTGACTAGACTCTGAGCTGTTTCAGCACATGGGATTGAGAGAGAATTCCAATCCCACCCCACAAGTCACAAAAATCAGTACAAACTATTCATGCTATATTCATGAATAATCTACCTCTATAGGATGTCACGAGGATTTTATTTTAGAGTTATATCCTGTTTTCTTAAATAAACAAGTAATGCTAAAATGAAGACTCATTTCTTTTTTGTAACCTTTAAAATCACAATTAAATAGACATATTGTATGCGTAATTCCAAACCTAGAAGTCAAAAATCAATGCGCAAACGGTTTATGAACAATTCGATTCGTTTAAGGCCTTAATTCTAAATCTTCATTCTTTAACCCCAAGTGAAAAGTGAGGCACTTACACAGACTGATACGTTAAGAACACATTACAAACCTAAAAGAAGCACTTTTTAGTTTTTAGAGGGGGTGTACGGATTTTTGTGATAGATTTAATAATGTAAATGAAACTTGATGATCAGATCAAAAAAAGGGTTATTAAAATATCATGATATGACTTTTTAGACCTTTCGGCCTTTCATAGGGAATCAGATCCTATATTCTCCACTACTTTCAGCATACTCATTATTAATTACACTCAAATTTCTCTAAGAATGCAGAAAGTTTTGTGATAATGGATCTTCTTCTTTTTTAAAAAGCTTGCTTTACCACCCTGAGTCATGGAAGATAAATAACTGATTTTCTGTGTTTTTAAAGCATTTTCTCTTCATTTTTTCAGCTCATTTGATCATCAAAGGTTCAAAAATATTGGAGGTTTTCTTTTGTATGGCTTGAAAGTAAAATGCAATAAGGAATGCAGAAGGGCTGTCGATTGAGATATTTGAAGTCATATATCATTAGGAATTAGATGAGATGTCTATAGTTGGGCAGCTGCCAGCCTAGGTCCAGTTATAAATGGCATCACTTTTTCCCTTGAAAATGAAACTCCCATCTTTCTCTTTCTCCTTTCTCTAACACGCCCATGCTCTTGTACATATACAAGTACACAGCTCAATATATATATACACACACAACAATGGCCCATGGGATGGGAGAGTTATTGACTTATAGTTGTCACATTCTAGTCCCATACTCTGAAGCTAAATGGTTTACATGTATATTGTAATAAGAGAATTATGTTATAGTTAAACAATATATGGTTTATCCAAGATATTAACCTATTCCCGGTAGGATTGGCGCTAATCTAAGGGACTTATAATACAATACCGGTGCCTCGAATATTGTACGCGTACCATCCATTGCTAACAATTCGACTAAGTCTGACTTCGGATGGCCTACGCTGCTAATAACGTTCGTCTATATATAGTAACCACTACTCAAACATGATTGTATTGGTCACGAAACAACCATTGAATCTAAGACTAAGCATAATCATAAACATCTTCTAACCATAGGGTTAACCTTATAATTTTAGTAAGCTCATGGCCGTTATCCCGCACATACTGATGTACCATGTCATACGATGCAATTTATTCTTTACTATATTTTACATGCATGCATTTACAAACTCATCATTTTCATTATCTTGTTTATTTACTATTCATTTTCACAAAATAGAGTTCACAGTAATCTAAAATGTATTTCATGTGAGTTGTAAACATGCAAGTTTGATATATAAAATAATCATGCTATGCGAAAAGAAAATAATAATAAGTATCTGCCCTCGAAAATATGTAAAAAGTCGTGTCGCAGGTCATCAAGAGCGTCATAGTCGATATTGCCCATACTATACCAATCATCATCAATCTCTACTCCCAAATTTATCAGCTCGCAAAAAGAATAGTTTCACATGCAATAGGGATCTGTAGGTATTATTGCCATGCTCCTATGCTCCAATCCCAAGCTTCTGCTATTTCTATACGAATTCATCAAACATATATGACTAGCGATTCTACATATCCCGCTCTGCTTCCCATGATACTTCATCAACTTCGTGATTACGGCATAATACTTTGAGGATATGAATCATTTTAGTGTGTTACACTTGCTCTTTGTGATCTAGAATCCGCACATGCTTTTCAGTATGCATTAGCCCTTCTTGAATTTCTAACGGCTCGTACTCAATCACTAGGTTTGCGTTGGGAATGTATTTCCTTTGCATCGAAACGTGAAAGACATCATGCATTCTTGCTAAATCCAAACGTAAGGCAACCCGTGAAAATGTAAATTGGCTGGCCATTCTACCGTTATAAACTTGATGGAAAATTTGACAGAAAAAATATATTTGTCACATAGTTAAGACAAAGATACTTTAAATTAGAAACTCAGAACTTATCTATTACAAGTCCAAAACCTAGAAGGTATGGACAATTTTCCAAAAAATAATATCCTTGTCCTATGTTCATGCAAAATAAAAAATAAAAAATAAAAAATTGTACATTAAAAAACTATAACTGGACTTAGGCTATAGATTTGAAGTTCTCTTCTTAGATCCGTACTTTTCATCTGATTCGTCTTTCTAATTTTGGATAAAAGGACAAATTGCTCTATTACACAATTGATTTGGGTAGTTATCATATCTCACTTTATATCTAATCTAGTTTAGCCGCAAATTATAGAATTAATATATATAAATTTTTTTTGGGGGTGAGAGATATACTAGTAATCCGATTAATATAGCTCTCTTTTTCTTTTTTCTTTTTTAATAAAAAAAAAAAGAAAAAAGAAAAAGAAAGAAAGTAATATAGCCCTCCCTTTTTGATTTGTCTTCAAACAGGAAAGGGACGTCAAGAGAGGAATCTGGTGGATGTTAGTGGAAGTGTTCTTTATACCTTTCTTAACCTACTCATCTTCCACCTTTATCACCAGCAAAATTTTAATTTATCTGGCAAGAAAAAAAGGATTGCCTAGTTGGGTTTTGATTCTCTTTAAGAGTGATGGTAGACTTAATTTTATCTTATTACTATTTCATTCTTTTAACGTGACAGTATCGATCAATCAGTGTTAAAAAAATAGATTAAGGATTGATTAACAACATTATCACATTAACAAAATGAGATGATAATGAAATAAAAATATGATTTTTAACATTATTCTTCTCTCGAATTAATAGCTATTTATTTATGCTAAGTGGGTAATTACATTTTAAAATAGGTCTCATTTGATTGCTCCTCCTATATGGGTTTGCCAATTGCCAATGTACTTTTTTTGAGAATGTCTTACATAAAGAATGCAAGTAACTTAATTAACATGCAAGGAATTTTTTTTTACCTATAACTTAACATGCAAGTTAATCTTTCATGGTGTGATTTTGTGGACTTAAAAAGTTAAAAAGTAAAAAGCTCAAACAAAGCCTTTCGTGAACTAATGTGTTATCAATTGGCTGGAGTTACGTCTTATGAAGTGGAGGTTACTAATTCAAATATCCCTCCTTTATTTTCCTCTATTTGTACGGACATATAAAAAACAAAAAAATTTGGGGCTATAAGGGTATGTAGATAAAGGATTGAATAAATCTTGATCGATCTTTTACGGATCTTCGTATAGTGGATAAATAGTAAATTTACAAAAGAAAAGTTTAAGATATGTGATGAAAAATGACTCATAAATCTTAAAAACAAAGAATATAGGGAAAAAGAAATCTTTGTGATCAAGCTTGTTCTTAGCAAGGAAAGGCATCCCTGAAAGTTTTGTTATAAATGCTTTGTTTTTTTTTTTCAGATCCTAAAAGGACTAATAATGTTCTCTCGTACAGCATAATCGACATAATTATTAAACCAAAGAAGATTTGTTATAAAATAATGGAGGGTATGGATGCAAATATATCCTATTCTGTTTTCTTTATTTTTTTCACATCCACTCAAAAAGATTCAATTATAAAAATGTTACTTGGAATTCCATTTCTGCCTCGTATAAAATGCAAACTACCAACTGATCATAAGTTGACTATAATGCATGAAATGAAATCTTTTTGTACTTATATGTGCATTTTTAAATAAAATTGTGGAAAGTGATTGGTTGAAAAAGAATTATGATTTAAAAATGTTTTTAAATTGTATGCAAGTGAGTGCGTTTTTAAAAACGTAAGATTTTAAAAGTTGAATTAAAATTTTATCAAACGTTTAACTGCGTTATTAAAAATTATATTTTCATTAACTGCGTTTTAAAATTATTATTATTATTATTATTATTTTATTCTTGTCAAATAACAAAGCAAAAATTCATACTAGTGCAATATAGATATAATATATAATATCTCATGTGAACATGTCATAGTTAAACTCCATATAGTGTATCCGAGCTCTTAACCCCTTCTAGTAGGGTTTGTGTTGCCCCGTGAGATTTATAGGACAACACTATTGTCATGATGAAACACGATAGCAAGCCACAACTAGTGACCTGACTGAGTCCAACCCCAAGTGATTCATACCATTAGTAATGCCGTAGTCTGTGACTGGCACCCATACATGGCTGCGCCAATCACCTATAAATCAGTAGATCCAAGGCCAACAACGATAAATATAAGATCTATGGACCTAGGTTGTAACCTGTATAATGGTAAGTTCATGGTCGACATCTGTACATGGAGTATCATGGCATATGATATAATTAATCAGTATCTTTTATATGTATGCACGCTTTAATAAACTCACGCAATGTGTCATTCTCTTTTCTAATCAACCGTTTCACAAAAATAGATTTCATAATTATTCTATAATATATTTCAAGTGAGTAATAACTAATAAACATGCACGTTTGATACATAAAATATATATGCCATAAAAGGTATAATAACGAGTGTCTATGTGATTATACTCACCTTGGTCTTACAAGTCTCCTTAAGAAACATCTTCGAACTCACCAACTCCAAAATCTGCGCAAGGTTCTATCGTTAGTCTCTCGTCCAAGCTAAAATGATCTTAAACTTAAATCTGGACTAAATGGTATTTCTGTCCAAGCACTAGTCGATCGTTGCCTTGTCGATTGATCGACCGTTGGCGGATCGATCAGTGGTATGGTAAAAGCTCTATTTTCTAAAAAGGTCATAACTTTACCCCTTTTGACACGATCTAAGATTTTAATATAACTCATATCGTTGTTTTATTAAGCACATATCAGGCCTCCATATACAATCTATTTTCCAACCTTTCTCATAGAAAATCCAACCCATCAACAAATCTCTCTTAAAATATTTACAAATCACATGGGTCTACACTAAATAGTAGTTTATGCATGATAAATGATCATAATATACATGCTTACAAAAGATTATAACCTACTTACTCAATAATCATTATCAATCCTCAAAAAATTCACGTACATAGAATCCTTAAACAACAAACTCTCATACTCAATTACAAAATTGCATCTTAAACAAAAATTAAACACTCAGAAAATATGCTTAATACAGAAAAAGAAACGAGATTAGAGCAAGAGTTTACCTCTCTTGAAAGTAATATCTAAAACCTTCAAGAATCCTCTCTCTCTCTCTCTCTAGGGTTTTTGGTATGAAAGTGGATGAAAATTGTTGAAGGGTATCATCTTATTCCTTATATAGACCTGCCATGATCATGTCTTGTGCTTAAATGTCAAAATTTTATTTACATGCAGATTGCATCGATCAATCTTTACTTGACCGATCGGTTGTTAGTGTTGCATTAGCATTGAACGTTCGTTGCCTAGACCGATCAATCGTCCAACACAAATTCTTACTTAAGTCCAAAAATAATCTCACATTCTCTCACTAGCTTGGATTCTTAGAACAAACTAAAATATATTTAGAGCATGTTTGAGTGTGCGTTTGAGAGGCTTAAAAGTGCGTTTGACACTCAAAAGTCTGTTTGAAGAGAAAAATATCAATTTGGTAAAAAAAAAAAAAAAAAATTGAAAGCGCTTTTAAGGGTCCAAAAAGCCTAAGGGTCTGTTTGAGATTGCGTTTGAGAGGCTTAAAAGTGCTTTTAACACTAAAAAAGTACTCATTTGGTAAAAAAAAAAAAAAAACGCTTTTAATGGTCCAAAAAATCTAAAAATTGCTAAAATGTACTTTTGGAAAAAGCTTAAAAATAAAGCTTTTGCCCAAAAACTCTTTTTGACTTAAAAGTTCTATTTCTCAAACGCAATCCCAAACAGACTATAAATGACAAAAAATGAAGCTTTTGTCAAAAAATACTTTTTAACTTAAAAGCAATATTTTTCAAAAACAACCCCAAACATGTTCTTAAACAATAATTAAAGTACACTTAATCTTAATTAAAGAGTGGAATGCTACAGTTATGGTCGTGAACGTTCTCCATGGTCTCCAAGGCCATGGATGTCATCTTTCTTTCTTCCTTCCTTTTTTTTTCTTTTTTTTTTTTTAAAAAAAAAATTGATATGATGGACATAATTATATTTTCACGCTATTTCTATTATTTATTAGAAAATTACCGAATCACTCCATGAGTTTTTTTGACTTTGATCAAATTACTCCTTAAGCTTTACTTTTATCCTAACTCCTTAAGTTTGTTCCTATGATCAAATCAATCATTCAATCCAATTCTATATAGATTCCATTAATTTTTTTTTTTTATTAAGTCTATATAAAATACAAATATACCATTCTTTTCAAAAAAAAAAAAAAAAAAAAACAACTCTACCTTCTCTGTTAGTAGGGGTCACCATCCGGCATCCCCTCACAAAATTTATTTATAAGTGGATGGAATGATCAAACACTCAAGAGTGATTTAATATTTTTTTATTATTATTTATTTGATAAAAAATAAACATAGGTATCCGACTTAAAATGACCTTAAGTTTGGGGTCAAAATCGTCAAAGTGGAATATCATAGTCCAATTTTTTTTTTTTTTTTTTTTGACATGTTCACACAAGGGAGAGAAATTCGAACTAGTGACCTCCGCTTGATGAGGCGTGATTCACAGCCGATTGAGTTACCCTTTGGAGACACCATAGTCTAAATGTTAAAAAGTGCCGATAGACAATGGCTGGAGCATAATTTTTAGAATATTATAGAATATATTTAACAATCCATATTTAATATCATTTTCTTGTAATGTTTTTAACGGTCCATATTTAATATCATTTTCTTTCTCTCATGAAAAACTTAAAATTAAATATAAACTATTGAAAAAATTATAGAAAATATTCATAATTTTTTTCTTTTTTTACAGCAGTTAAGCCCAATCCTAATTTCTCTCTCAAAAAAAAAAAACAGAAAAAAAAAATTGCTATCCTATAGTAATTTCAGTAGATTCGAAGGGCAAATCAGACAGACAGCCCCCCCCCCCCCCCCCCCCCCCACAAAAAAAAAAACCCAACAGACATTCCTTGAGGAGGGTATGGGTAAAATATCCCATTAGCTTTTGCCGCGTCCACATTTGCCACCAGAGAAAGGAGGAAGAGGAGGAGCAAGAGGGCTACTCCTCTACTCAGCACAGAGCAAAAAAATTAAAAACCCAAGAAAAAAAAAAAAAAGCCCAAAAAGCCTCTCAATTTCTCTCAGACACACAGAAAAAGAAGTAGAAGAAAAAAAAAAAAAAAAAAAAAAGAAGAAGAAAAAAGCGTTTTGATCAGGGAAATAGGTATCAGGAAAAAAGAAGAAAGATATAGCTTTGGAGGTGAGAATCTCTTTTTCGATCAGTCTAGTCCGCTCGAATATATTTTACTTTTTCTCTTTCTTTCGCTCTTTCTCTTCAATTTCCTATCACTTTCTCTCAGAGCTTGGGGGACAGATAGAGAGACCTTATCTGTGCGCTTGATCTCTTCTGAACTGGGGTTTTGAATCCCTTTTTTGTTTGCAAATTATCCTGATCTTTGACTGCGATCACCTCTGTCTCTGGTATATTACTTTACTTTTTTTTTTTTTTTTTTCTTTTCTTTTTGGGTGTTGGTTTATATTTTGTAAGGTATCACTGCATAATTGTTGGGGCTGTTTCTAGGGTTACTGCCGTGTTAAGCTACTTTATTTTTTTGGGTGTTTTTTGAAGTTTGTTTCTGTTAATTTTGTTGGGTTTGGTCCCAAAATTTGGTTTTTTTATTTTATTTTTTATTCAATTTTCTTTTGGGGTTGGTTCTAATGTATTAGCATGGTTTATACTAAAATTCCTTACTTTACTAATTATATTTGTAGCAGCAGAGTTCAGCTAATCGCACATGTATCTGATTGGAGATTATAGATGGTCTTTAAGAATTCTTGGTTTTTGGGTTTAATGGACATTTTATTTTTTGGGGTTTTGTTTAATGTCATGATAAATTTACTTATAAATTGGGTGCAATTTGATTGGTCTCTTGGTCCAAAATCTCATTGTTTTTTTTTTTTTAATCTGAAATTTGGGTTGTTTGTTTTTGCGGGTTGCAGGGTCGTTGTGGAGAACTAAGTTTGGAGTTTCGGTAATGGGGAAGGGTTCGAAGAGCAATTGCAAGTCTGCATCACACAGGCTTTTCAAGGACAAGGCAAAGAACCGGGTCGACGACCTCCAAGGTATGTTCACGGACCTGCAGTTTGCCAGGAAGGAGAGCCGCACGGTCGACATCACCGTCCTTGAGGAGCAAGTCCATCAGATGCTCCGTGAGTGGAAAGCCGAGCTCAACGAGCCCTCTCCAGCTTCATCTTTGCAACAAGTTAGCATCGTATCATATTCATACCGTTTTGAGATCATATCTTGAAGCATATATTAAATTTTTGTATGCGTAAATGTTATATATTTATGTGTATTGCAATGAGGACATTCTGTGTGAACTGTGATAGTAATGGTTGAATCTCAACTGGGGTGATTGTGAGTTGTGATCTTTATGGGTGACTATATAGGGTGGTAGTCTTGGGTCATTCTCCTCGGATATTTGCCGGCTGCTGCAGCTTTGCGAGGAGGAAGATGATGCCACTAGTCCATTAGCTGCACCGAAGCCTGAGCCTAGTGATCAAAACGTGCAAGTTAGGGATGGTGTGATCTTTCAAGAGGTGGGATTTCTAAAATTTATGTTACTTCTTTTATGATTTGTGTGTTTTATGGGTATTAAAATATGATTTATTATTGGATGTGACCTTATTAATTGGACTCAGGGTATAAAAGAAGAGGGAGGGGTTTCTCTCTTATTGATCCAGTTGAATAATATAAAATCATTAAATTTATTATATCTGCAATGTTGACTATGATGGCATGTTGATGACCCAAGGTTTGCACTGCATTTCTTGGTGACCTTAGGGATATGGTTATACGGGCTTATGTTGAGTGAATATGAGCTTGAGCTTGCTTTAAAAATTTCACTTTGGTTGGTTTTGGCATATGAACAGGATCAGTGTCTGTGATTATTATCCAGAAATTACCAAAAATGGGTTAAATGTTATGTTAATGGTATCATCCCTTCAATTTGCAGTTTGATTGTTTTTCATGCCTAATCTCAAGTTACCAAGTCGATAGCTATAGAAAATGTGGGGAAATGAATGAACCTTTTTCCTTCTATGTTAAGGGGATGCAAGTTACGGGAATAATATAGCCAAAACTTCAATAGGGAAAATATGCTAATTATTTTTTATGAAAAAAAGAAAGAAAAGAAATTTGATCCATGTTTAATGCCAAGTGCTTAAATTATGTTCTTTTGGCAGCTCTGGTTTTTGGTTGTTTATTGAGCCTTTACAATGAGTATTTGTTTTGTTGTGCTTTGATAAATGAGATTTCCTTGGCTGCTGTGCTTTTGTTTTCTTTTATTTTTCGGGGGGACGGGGGGAGGGATTTCATGTGGCATGGATTCTGGCTTGGCTCACCAGATTGCAAGTTTGAACTTCTTATTACTATCGTAGTGTGACTGAAATAATTATATGTGTAGGATCCTAAATCTATAACTCGAGCATAGGGACATTCCTGATTTTAGGTTAGCTTATATCAATTTGTGCTGTGAATGAACACTTTGAATCTGCTTCATGCTAGAGAAATGGCAGTTCAGTTTAGTTGTTTTTTAATCCCTCAAAGGGAAAAAAAGAAGTGAAAAGCATAAGATAAGGAGGCCGAAAATTACTTCTTAAGTGCACTTTGTTAAGTAGAGCATGCATGTGCTTTGGTTTTTACTGTGGTTGCGTTCTTTTTTTTTTTTTTTTTTTTAAAGTTTTATTGCCCGCATTTTTTATGTTTACAAATTTAATTGCAATGGCATGTCAATTGGATTTGAAAATGGGCATTCACTGGTGATTTTAATTGATATGTTGCAGGGTTTTGGCGTGAATCAGGGGCAACAGGACCATAGTTTTCCCTTGATTGGAGAATGCAAAAACCCCTCTTCAGAAGTTTGTGATGTGGCAGTTAATGACTTGGAAGTTGCTACTCACTTGGACTATCATCAGTTTCATTTGCATCAAGACTATGAGAACTTCTGTACTGCTTATACCGTAGCAGGTTTGTCTGGGGAGGATGCAGTGCCTCATGTTTCTAGCTATCTGCCAAGTATATGCCCTCCTCCTTCTGCTTTCTTGGGCCCAAAATGTGCTCTTTGGGATTGTCCAAGGCCTGCTCAAGGCTTGGACTGGTGTCAGGACTATTGCAGTAGCTTTCATGCTGCTTTAGCATTGAATGAAGGTCCACCTGGCATGGGTCCGGTTCTAAGACCTGGAGGCATTGGCCTAAAGGATGCTCTCCTTTTTGCTGCTCTTGGTGCAAAGGCACAAGGAAAAGATGTTGGTATCCCAGAATGTGAGGGAGCCGCAACTGCAAAGTCTCCATGGAATGCACCTGGTAGGTTTTTATTTTTCGGCTTTCCATTTTCGATTTGTTAGTGTTGATTTCTAATAGTTGGGAACTGAGTACATTGTAAATTCCTAGGACATGGTTTCTAGGTTGATTAATTAATTCTGCATATGATTGCAGAGCTCTTTGATCTCTCAGTTCTGGATGGTGAAACCATTAGGGAATGGCTCTTTTTTGATAAGCCTCGAAGAGCATTTGAGAGTGGGAACAGAAAGCAGAGGTCATTGCCTGATTACAATGGCCGTGGTTGGCATGAGTCAAGGAAGCAAGTGATGAATGAATATGGAGGCCTGAAGAGATCCTACTATATGGATCCGCAACCACTTAACCATTTTGAGTGGCACCTCTATGAATATGAGATCAGTAAGTGTGATGCTTGTGCTTTGTATAGATTGGAACTGAAGCTTGTTGATGGGAAGAAGAACTCCAAAGGGAAAATAACCAATGATTCAGTTGCTGATCTGCAGAAGCAGATGGGAAGGCTCTCTGCTGAGTTTCCATCTGATAATAAGCGGTCAATGAAGGTGAGGGCCAAAGTTAATGAAAAGGTTGGTGTAGGAAATGTTTATTCCATCCCAAATCGAGTGGCACCAACAACTGGGACATTTGAGTATGGGATAAATGCACCATATGATTATCTTGTGGAGAATATAAATGAATATTACCTGACTTAATTATAGAGCCGCGGATGGATGCTGAACAAGCTGGATGTTGTTAGTTTAGTTACATGGGTTTCTTTTTGCCTCTTGACTCGTTGGGTCTTTGCAATTTCATCTTCAATAACATGAAGTGAAGCTCATTTTTTCGCCATTTGGAGAACTGTGAATATCTCATTCTCACATGAAGTGCTGTATTAGACTCTGCCAGATAATGGAAGCTTATATCTAACTTCTTGAAGATGGTGACAAACAGAGAAAATGGGTGTTTTTTCCTCTTGTCCATTTTTATAACTAATTGTCATATGTTGAACTTTTTAGAAACCAGTTAATTTCACCAAAACTGGAATAGGTGGATGCACACTGTTGCTTTAATTTTATCTGTCATCTTTTGTGTTTCTAAAATTGCTAATGCTGCAGGCCTTGGGTAAGTTGAGGCTAGGGAGTTTGTGATATGTAATGTGGCTACTGGTATACAATGTTATCTGTTTACTGGATGTTGAAAGTATATATTTCTTCAGTTATCTAACCATGAATCCTTGATCATTCAAGAATATGTTGATGAATGTATTTTTGCATCTACTACTGGTGTCTGTTACAATACATTGTCAGTTTTTTTTTTTAGCTAATAGCTTTTAAAATGTACCACACATCTGCTTATCTAAATTATTTTCTATTTTATTAGAATAATAGTTTTTTTATTCATTTTGTTTAAAAACGTCTCTCTCTCTCTACCAAATAGGCAAATACCCTCATGCATACAATTTTCAAAGTTCGGGCATGGAGACACTAGAATGAATGTTCTTATGATTGCGCTGTTTACAATAGCGGAGAATGGACCACTGAATAGAGAGGGTTCTTCTCAAGCATGTGATATGGGGGTTTTCGATAGAGCAAATATATAGAGAGATATAGGAGTTTGGGTATTTGTTTCGGTTGAAATAGGAAAAAGAAAGAAAAGAGATAAATAATAGAGAAATGGTGGGAGGAAAAGAGAAAATTATATAAAAAAAAACTTGTGCATTCATTTACGGTGTTTCCCTATATTTGGGTAAGGACAAGTGTTGAAAACTTTGCGACCAAAGCATGCAAGCTTACCAAAAGTATTGAAAACTTGTTTGGATAACTACGTTTGAAAAGTGTTCTCAATGTTTAGTCTGCGTAAACAATTTTTTATAAGTGCTATCAAACATACTCAAAACACTTTCCTCATAAGTGGTTTAAAAGATTAGCCCTACTTGTCTATAATAACGGAAAAGAAAAAATTCACAAGACCAAACACATGCTGTACATGAAGAATAAATGAAGAGAACAAAAATGTAAACCAAAGACTTTCATACATCACAATATATCTGCATATAAAACTTTTAAGTATTTCAGTACAATGCATTGGAACTCTTAATATTTGGATAGCCTCAGTTGGGCAAGTTCCTCATGTGGTTTCCTTGAAATGCGTACACATTATTCTCACACTAACATATACAGCCATATTAGAATAATATTTAAACTATCAATATTGTCTGCAGAAGTTGATGCACACTCCTCCCACCAACAACTCCGATAGTTACTAGCTCGAAGATTAAGAGCTATTCCAATACTGAACTGTTTTTCTAGGGCATCAGTTCTTCATGCTAAGCACCATCATCTTCAGGGTTGTTAACCCGTTCGCATTCGTCAATCCATTCACTATATCTGCAGTCACAACTTCAACGTGAGCAACGTGAGAAGAGAGAGAAAAAGGGGGAGAAAAAGAGAGATTGCACTTACATGTCTATTGCCTCAGTCAAAGCTGCACACACAAATGAGAGAACGTTAAGAATTAGTTCAAATGTGATTTTAAGTAATCAACACATCTTAGCATTGTATTTCCCTATCAACTCTAAATAAATTTATATGATAATAGAAATCAGTTTCATGCTCATTGGCCCTGAACAGACTCTTACATTTACATTAATGGAAAAATACCCTCTTAAATTACATCTAAGCAATGACTAATCACATTATAAATGTCAAAGCAATGGCTTAACAATTCACCTGTGATGGAGGTACTGAAGTTCTCTTGGCATATTCTGCATGACGCTTCCCCAATCAAGTTCTTCATATCACTGAAACCAGATAAATACCAAAAGTAAGAATAAAACTATGTAATCAACAAACCTCAACACATGGAATCAACCTCAAACATGCTCAGTCACACGACCTTCCACAATGTAATCACCGTACTTAAGCAATTTTCATTAGATGTACACAATGCTCAAACTTTGTCATAGGTTACATATGATATCCATAGAGCATACATGAAAATAGCATTAGATACTTACATGCGGCATTCAACACTTGTGCCATGGTTGCAGAAAGGACAGCTAAAGACAGTGTCAAGCTTGTCCATCCGCTTCTTAGGAGGTGGCTTTGCCTTTGACTTCCTCTTCCCCATATCTCAAAATCCTTCCTTGAATACCACTGTGTTATTATATGAGCAGGTTAGTCCACAATCAACGTTAAAAAATAAAATAAAAACTAGTCAGATTAAGTTCCAATATCTTTAAAGGAATAACAGCATACAAAATAATAACAACTTTCTCACACTTCAGCAGCATCAATATCTTTCAAACAAATACAAATTAAACGCTGAATAAAGTATATATAGCTAGATAAAGAATTTTTTTTTTTTTTTTTTTTTTTTTTTTTTTTTTTGGCTTAAACAATACATATCCAGTGCTTAACCCACAAGCAATAGAAAAAAACAACAATTTCTTCTTCTGAGAGGAAAAAAAAAATAGCAATCAAACAAAATCCCTGAAATATAAGCCAATAAAATCAGCTACCCATCAATTGCATGGTAAAAATTACACTGTTTGGTTCCTTAATCTTTAATTTCCGTACAAAAAATAGAGATGGCTAACCTAATCGACCCGTGCAAACAAATATTTCAATTTCACTTGAAAAATCTATACTTGAAACTAAACTATTATCTTTTTCCTTTCGGTTTAACGAGATTTCTAGGCAACCAGAAAGAGGCAACAGCCAAAAAAAATCAATCAATCAATCGATCAAACCCTTAATTGATCAAACAGAAGAGAACTGACCTGTTGACGAGTCCGATTCGCAGAAACCCTAGATTTCGCGCGGCGCGAGAGGGAGAGATCGTAGCCGTAACCCGTTGGTCAAGAAGAGCAAAAACGAGAGAGATTTAATTTAATTTTATTTTTTCAAGTGGGATATTTACAGGCAGGATCCGTGTCCCAATTTTAACAATCCAGGCCGTTCGTTACAAGAACGGCCGGATCAGGATCCCCTCCTGGGAAAATTACCTTGGCTGTCCTTTTTTAATCTAACAGCACATGTCACGTAATGTGTTTCACTTAAATTAAATAATAAAATATTTATTAATTTTTTTTTAAAAAATAAAAATAATAAAAAATAAAAATCAATTTTAAAAACCATCCCAAAATCCAAACCCATTATTTTATTAAAATGAGTCTGGACCTTGGGGGTGGTCAATCCACCCCAAGAGCCAAATAAAAGAAAAATTAAAATTTTTTTAGCACTTTGGGGTGGCCGAGCTATCTCCAAGGGCCATGGGATGGCCGAAGCCACCCCTAGACTCAATTAGGGTGGCCGGCCACCCCCTATAGGATGGCCGGCTACCCCAGTTTTTTTCAAAATTGATTTTATCTTTTTAAAATTTGATTTTAATTTGTTATTATTTTTATTTTTAAAAGTTAATTAATATTTTATTATTTAATTTAAGTAGGACACGTGGCATCGTGTGGGCTGTAGGATAAAAATGGACGGCCATGATTGAAAATTGGAGTGCAACGGCAGCGTTTTCATCATTAGTTGTATAAAAGTTATGATGTAGTTTTTTTATTAAAAGAAAAAAAAAAAACTGGAAAATCAATATAGGTGGTTGCCCTGAATTACAAATTGCTCATTGTGATATAAAAAATAATTCATAAGTAATTGTGGTAGACCAAAATAATAATTTAATCACTATAATCAAATTCCGTAAAAAACTTGACGGATTTTGTCAGTGTGACACGTCAACATTAATAAAATGATGACACATGTCACTCTTAATAATATATATATATATATATATATATATATATAAACATAAAATTTTAGTTTGATTTATACATATCAAACTAAAATTTTAAGTTTGTTTTTTGTTTTTTGTTTTTTTTTTTTTAAAAAAAAAAACTTTTAGTTTTATATATTTATATTTTTTTTTATTAAGAATGATACGTATCATCATTTTATTGGTGTTGATGTGGCATACTAACAGAATCCGTCAAGTATTTTTACAGAATTTAACTGCATGAACTAAATTGTTAATTTACCTGACCCCAAGGACCTTTGAATTATTTTTTTATACCACAATGAACGATTTATAATTTAAGCAAAAAACATAGATTGATTTTACATTTATCCATTTTTTATATTTCATTCATGTGAATTAAAACCACGACGCATAGACAAGCGGCTAGTAGCTAGTGGAGAGGAGAATGGTGTTGGTAAAAGTTTTAAGAAAAATTCTATGAGTATCAAATTTTTTATTAAGAGATAGGTACTAAGATGATATCAAACTTATGATGAAGCTCATTGTGGTATAACTTATAAGCTTCATAATAAGCTTCGCATGATCTTAGTACCTATCTTTTGATAAAATATTAGGTACTTCTAGCATTTTTCAAGTTTTAAAGTAAGAAAATTGTAACACTTACCAAATTTTTTTCTCAAACTTTGGTTCCCAAATCATGTGTCAATATTCTATGAGAAATGCTATATTTACCAATTTTTTTTTATTATTATTATTTTTCTTCTAAAAGTTGATTTTCAAGTGACGTGTTACCGTCCCATAAGTTTTGAGGGATAGATTGGACTATAAAAGTTATTAATAGAAACTTACTCTTAAGATCATCTATATGAGAAATGTTGCACTTCGCAAATTTTTTTTCTAAAATTTGCTCTTCAAATTATATTATAGAATAAATTTAATATCTAGATTATTGAACAAGCATATATTGAATTTTCTAAATATTGAATCTATTTAGAAAATTCAATATATACTTGGCTACATAAAATGTATGCTGGTTCAATATATTTGCCTTCTATGATATAGAAGGCACTTGCTTAATTCACTTTGGTAGGTATTGCCATGATCTTTAACATTAAAAATTCAATACAATGACATTTTTAATTTTTTTATATAAGTAAATTGATACCATAACATTACAAAAGTGAAAAGTGAGTAGACATTGTTAAGGTACATGATCTCTCGAGGACTTTTAGTAGCAAAGTTCAAGATATCTCGAGGACTTCTAGCATAAGGTCTCTCTCTATCTCTAATGCATTTGTTGTACAATTTTGTTGTTTCCCTTGTATTGGTGCTGAAGTGAATTCTTTATAATTCACTCTGTGATCATCGACAGTGATGGTGCAGCAGCATTAGTGCTGGTGAGTGGGGAGAAGGCACTTCAACTAGGGTTGCAAGTGATTGCAAAGATCAAAGGATTTGCTGATGCAGCTCAGGTACCATACAGAATATGGTTCATATTTGGCTTGGTTTTAGACTAAACAAGGTTGTCTGTGCAGGCACCTGAATTATTCACAACTGCACCGGCCCTTGCAATACAAAAACTACTTCAAATGCTAGTTTGGAGGCTTCTCAAATTGATTAATCGAAATAAATGAAGCATTTTTTCTGTAAGAATTCACTCTTTTATAGCAGCTAATCACTTGTTTATTGAGCATTTTTTGCTAAATGTGTGTACTTAAACTCTTCCCTGCAGGTTGTGGCACTTGCCAACCAAAAGCTGCTTAGTCTTAATCCTGTTGAGTCTTCAAGTGACTATTGATTATTCTTAACTCATTGAACTCTGAAATTGAGTTGCTTTTAGCTGTTTCATCCTATTGTGCATTCTCAAAATTATTATCAACTCGATATTTTCATAAAGTTAGCGTCTTTGTTATGAATACAGGAAAAAAGTTAAATGTGCATGGTGGAGCTGTATCATTGGGACACCCATTGGGATGCAGTGGAGCTCGTATATTGGTCACTTTGTTAGGGGTAATATATAAATGCTCTTTCTCTCTCCCCACATAGTGGTGTATGTGAATGCAGAGTGTTCCTCTGCTTTTCTCCAGCAACTATTTATGAGGAAATCAAGGAACACATGAAATTAATAAAGAGTTTGTTAAAGGAGTAGTATTGTTGCAGGTGTTGAGACACAAGAATGGGAAGTATGGGGTTGGTGGCATCTGCAATGGGGGAGGAGGGGCATCTGCCCTTGTTCTTGAGCTCATGTAAGCCATTTACATTTGGTAGGGCATATGCTCAATCTAATATTTCAGAATCTGTAGTCCTATGTAAGTACTAGGCCTTAAAAGAGTCTTCTTTACCATTACTGATAATCTGATATCTAGCATGGCATGTGAGATTGATTGTCAATGGATGGTTTGCCTATTATAATTTCTTCTGCCCCAAATTCTACTCGATCCAAAAGAGTGTGTGAATACTCAATCCAACCCAGAAAGACAAAACAACTCCGCATTACGGACCAACACATAACTCCCCATTTATATTGAAGTTAATTGTCATGGTCAGCATTGAGGAGAAGGAGGCTTCCCACACAAGTGTATGACATATATAAACCATTGGGCATATTTTGAATCTCAACAATCCTATGTGTTTTATTTTTTATGTCATACCAAAAGAGTTGATGCAAGTCCCGCTCTATAATTTCCTTCTCTCTCGTCAAAACCTCTTCACCCCCGTCATGTGAGAAGAGCAAAGGTCGGCAGATGTAAAAGGCCGAGTCTAGCTGCACTGTATAAAGCAGAGTCCAACTGTTGGCCACCCCGTACTCCTTCATCACCCAAACTTCCTTAACTTCCTCACCCACGATAAGACAAAGCCATCCTCGCAACACCAAAATATTGACACACGGTTTCATAAAAAAAAAAAAATCAAAATTTGGTACTTGAAATTTTTCTGTGCTGAGGTTGAATGTGACAATGACCTTTTTGAAGTTCGTCCGACCAACCCACCAATGGAAAGTACCGTTTAAGAAAGCCGGCCAATCTGAGTAAATATACGATTCCTTCAAAGGCCATTTTTCTTTGACCATTCTCCAAGAGTGTTCTCGCAGACTATATAGCTCACGGCTATATACTCTTTCCTTACGGCTATATACTCCTTCTTCTTCATCCCAGGCACGTCGGGTGACTCGCGTCACAAACTTAAAAACCTTGTAGTCGTCGTTGACCGGATCGTATCCAAATGCTAAGAAATCGTAACTAAATCTATCATAAAAAGTATCTATAAGCCTCTTAGAGGGTAATTTCTTGTATTTTCCAATTAATGGGTTCCATATCACAATCTCACCATCACAATTCAAGTCTCTGATGCAAACCAAGCCGTTGCAACATCCTACAACCAGTGTGCATTCTTCTGATGGCAGTGGCTTTTTGATCTTCACGGCCTCGCCGAACCGACCCTCGTTGGAAAAGTTTACCTTGTAGTAATCATGAGGGAACTCGGTCTCCTTCACAATGAGGGTGCGTTCTCTAGAGTGATTGAGTTTGAGATGCAACTTGATGAAATCTGAGTTGTTGATTTGGGAGAACCATGGCTTCGAAACGCACTGAAAACGAACCAGTGGCTTGATGGGAAGTAGGGAAAGTATCTCGGTGATGAGCTCTTGCGGGAGACTCTTCATCTTTCGGTGAACAAATTCCTTCTTCATCTTCTAGCTATGGTAATTAACCGATCCTTGTAGAGTCAAGAGTACCGAACGCAGTCGGCAGAGGTTAAGGTGGTATATATAAGGTTCAAGAATCTCATATTTGTAAATCTTGACCGTCTGTTACATCTTAAGGTAAAAAATCATGCCACGTTGTGAAAATTCCAAATTCAAAATTTCGGCAAAATCTTAAAAAAAAGATTCAGCAAAATCTTGGTTGAGACGGCAGCACAAGATAACAACCACGATGATAATTATTTAACATTTAAATATTAGTTATTTTAACATTTATTATATATTTTTTATTTAAAAATAATTATTCTTACTTTTTATGATGCCTAATTACTAATTAAGCTTTTATAATCAAATTTTCCAATATCTCATTTTCAATTGATAATATGGATAATCTATTTAATTTTTCTTGGGACATTGTTGATCTTAAGTTGGATTTTATCAAATTTAATTTTGAAAAAAATTATTTTTGCATAAACAACCATAACATGTATTGTCAATCAAATTTTATAAGCATACATTTAAAAAAAGGAGGAATGCTACAAATAAATTTTACAGAAAAACTTTTACAAACTGATGTGGCACAACATGATTATAAATTTGTTTGTAAGCGTAGCACTCATCTTAAAAAAGAATCAAATATTTTTATATAATTTAATATGCACTATAAAAAAGTTGAGATTTATTGACTAACCGTCAGTGACGTGTTATTAGCCACGTGTGTGGCGGGTTAAAAAACTGGGTGTGACTAACGGGACTTTAATTAGTAACGTGTCAAAAATTGACACGTTACTAATTTTTAATTTTTTTTTTTCAAATAATATCATGGAATCTGATTTTCAAAAAATCCAAAACCAGCAGCAAATCAAAATTTAATTGAAAAAAAATAAATTAATTGAAAATTTTCAATTAAATGTAAAAAAAATTTTGTTTACACGTAAGCAAATTTTTTCAAAAATTTCAATAGATCAATCAAAAGTTTTGAATTTGAAATCTAATTTTACTGCTCACTCACTGTGTGGAGTTGGAGAGTACCCAAAATCAGAAACCTGCAACAGCAAAGAACCAGAAAAATCAATACGTTTAAAAGCTAAGACAAATGACAGAAAAATTAGAAAAATTACTTATTAGAGTATACGATGTTCGTTCCCCAAGTGGATTCAACTTGAAAAATCAAACCAAACCAACCAAAAAAATCAGACCCATAAAAATTTCAAACACCCAAACCTAGTAGCAAAAAAGGTTTTCAAAATCCCAAACCCCAAAAAAAAAAAAAAAAAATCAGACATTCTCTTCTCTTCTTCATTTTCTTTTTCTTCTTCCCATATGAGTGAAGAGGGAGCTGGGGGTATACTGGGCGTGAAAGTGCAGAGAGAAAAAGAGATAAGAAAGAAGAAGGTGCCACGTGAGAGGAAGAAAAAAGAAGGAAGAAGAAAGAAAAAGAGAGAAAGAGAGAAGCCAACTGGCGCATGTTCCCAATGCACATTGGTGACGTGTGTCCAGCTGGCACGTCACCAATGGGGTGACGTGGCACAGGTGGTACGTCACCACTTTGGTGAGTGACACCACGTCACTAGTATCTTAATTTCAAAAAATAAAAAATAAAAATAAAACTTTGACAACTTTAGTAACGTGTCAAAGTTGACAAGTTACTAAAGTTGTCAACTGGAAAAAAAAAAAAAATAAAATAAAACTTTGACACGTTACTAAAGTTGTCAACTGAAAAAAATAAGAGATGTGATACAGCCACAACTCAAACCCAACTTTGGTCCAACTTCTAAGCAAAATTTTTCTCTCTCTGGTTTAAGGCTTTCTCTCTCCTCTACAAACAGTTTTTTGTTTAAACTTAAGAAAAAAGTTGGGCCAAAGTTGGGTTTAAGTTGTGCCTTTATCATTTTTCAAAAAATAAAATAAATAAAAATAAAACTTTGACACATTACTAAAGTTGTCAATTGAAAAAAAAAATAATAAATAAATAAAACTTTGACAATTTTAATAACGTGTCAAAGTTGACACTTGACTAAATGGTAATGATTAGACTAATGCACCATGATTGATCGGATGTTCGATCGAACTTTCAATTATGTCAAGTTTGATTGTATTATGATCGATTGAAGTAATGCACTAGAAGAGTGATACATTATATCATTGTGTTTTGTTCATAATACATTTGACCAAGTCTAGAATCTAATGCACTAAGGTCCATCGTGATGAAAATGATTTATATATATCTAAAAAAAAGAAATCGGTTTATATATTTAAATAAGAATAAAAAATAGAAAATTTCAATAATAATATAAAAAATTATATTTTTTGAAGCGTTTTAATTGGATAGGATTTTTTTTTTTTAATAGGAACCTAATGCACTATTGACCTCTCATTAGCGGTGACTTTGAGGAGGAGTCGCTGCTGTTGTCCAATCAATAGTGGCAACTAATGAGGCTCAATCAGTGGTGACTTAATGTCGCCGCTGTTGACCCCTAATAGTGGCGACATTAGGGGAAAAAGTTATTATCAACTCGGTATTTTCATAAAGTTAGTGTATTTGTTATGAATTCAGGAAAAAAGTTAATGTGCGTTGTTTTTTTTTTTTTTTTTTTTGAAAGTTGATGTGCGTTGTTGAGATGTATCATTGGGACACCCATTGGGATGCAGTGGAGCTCGTACATTGGTCACTTTGTTAGGGGTAATATATAAATGCTAGCTTTATAATTTCACCAAATATTGTTACCTCTCTCTCTCCACCTATGCAGAGTGTTCCTCTGCTTTTCTCCAGCAACTATTTATGAGGAAATCAAGGAAGAGTTTATTAAAGGAGTAGTATTATTTGTTAAAGTAATGGTTAAGTGATTAAATTTATTTATTTTTATTAGTTTAAACTTTAGGGATAACTGGTAATTTAATATAGTATTAAAGCTAACAGGCTAACGTCAATTGTAAGATCCTGGATTCAATTTTTTTTTTTTTTCTCCTTTGCTTCATTTTTCTCCTCCAATAGTTTTCTCTCTGATTTTAACATGTATTAGTTAAGAAAATGATCTATGAGGTCCATTGCGCCTACTGTGTAAAAAAAAAAAAAAGAAGAGGAAGTTTTTTTTTCAATACAGTTTTGTTTTGTGGTGCATGCAAGCGAAAAAGAAAAAAGAAATGGCGGAAGAAGTTTCTCTTCGTGAAAGGCAGGCTAGGCAGCAGGTAAAAAAAAGAAAAGGCGAAGAAAAGAAAAGAGAGAAGAAAGAAAAAAAAAAAAAAACAAAGAAAAAAAGTAGAACCTTGTATCAAAACCAAAAAGTCATGGGATCGAACCTTGCCTCAATCAAATTACCCCATATTTCAATTAAATATTTTATATGTTGTACCTCACCTATTAAAAGAGAGTTTGAACCCATACGTAAGGGGAGTTTGTCCTTGGCCCCATAAATAACTCAAAAAAATGAAGAATCCATGTGATCAGTTCCATGAGACAGCCATACAGTTTTCCTTAGCTTAAATGATTAAGGGTTTGCCTTTTCAGTGAGGTTATCAATTCTCCATATAAAACATATTATGTCGACGATATGTTAATATTTCATTATTTTGTTAACAATGACTATATACTAATTTTATTTTGTATTTATTAATTTAATCTTCAATCTTAATATATTTTTAATTTATGCTTTGGCCCCCTCGATAAAAGTTTATGGTTCCGTTTCTTAGCACTTTTTTATAAAATTTAATTAATGTGAAATTATATATACAAAACGAAGAGTACCCTTGTCCCATAAAAAAATAAAAAATAAATAAAAAAAATAATAATAAAAAAAGGGTTGCAATCAATTGTCCTTTTGTCGTGCACTAGACTCCTATAAAAAAAAAAAAAAAAAAAAAATCCAACAAAGAGCCTCTTTTTATGGGTTAGATAGCTTCAGGAGCGAAACTAGACCAATATGTCACATGTTCTTACCCTTGGGTGTATATAATTATATCAACCTGATGTATCCCATTACATGTGTCAAACTTTGCTACCAAAACATGCAAGCTTACCAAACGTATTGAAAACTTGTTTGGTCAACTATTTTTGAAAAGTGTTTTCAATGTTCAATCAGCGAAAACAATTTTTGATAAGTGCTGTCAAACAACTCGAACACTTTTCTCACAAATGGTTTAAAATAATAACTTTTTTTTTTAGAAACAGGGGTACAACATGAGGACTTTCTAAAAGGTCATCCATACTCCCGCTTAAATACTCTTAATTATGGAGTTTTAATGAGATTCGGTAAATTTAAAAAGAATAACTCTATCTGTCTATAATAAAAGACCAAACACATGCTGTACATGAAGAATAAAAGAAGAGAACAAAATTTTAAACCAAAGACTTTCATACATCACAATATATCTGCATATAAAACTTATAAGTATTTCAGTACATTGTATTGGAACTCTTAATAATTGGATAGCCTCAGTTGAGCAAGTTCCTCATGTGGTTTCCTTGAATACTGAGCTGTTTTTCTAGGGCATCAGTTCTTCAGGGTTGTTAACCCGTTCGCATTCATCAATCCATTCACTGTATCTGCAGTCACAACTCTTCGACGTGAGAGACAGAAAAAGGAGGGAGGGTAGAGAGAGAGAGATTGCACTTACATGTCTATTGCCTCGGTCAAAGCTGCACACACAAATGAGAGGAAACGTAAGAATTAGTTCAATTGTGATTTTAAGTTGTAGAAATAATAAATATGAGGGAATATAAGCGGAAGCGATATAGAAAATAAACACAAAGAACTTACGGGTGGTTCGGTGTTAGACACCTATGTCCACCACTCGGAATACCTCTAAGGGCTACATTGTGCTCATTAACTTAATTTGTCTACAATACAAAGGTCCCTATTTATAGGGTAATGTCTAAATACAAGTTTGGTAATCAAATCCCCTTGATTTGATTACAATCTCAATATATGATTACAATCAACCCATAAATAGAGAATATTTCAATATCAGCATAATTATGGAATATATGGAAAATATAATATATTTTCCATATATTCTAACATCCCCCTCAAACTCAATGTAGAATATTTTGGAACCTTGAGTTTGAAATCCGAAACAATGATGACGGCGGTAGTGGAGGTGGGGAACGGGCCGTAGATGATGACGACTGCCAGAGGAGATAGAGGCTGGCGGGCAGCTAGCGACAGCGGCAGGTGGCTGGTGAATGCAGATTCAAAAGGGCCGACAAAGAGCCAAACTCCAAAAAGGGCCGATAACAAGCTAGGGCTGACAACGAGCCAAACTTCAAAAGGGGCCGACAATGGGCCAGGGCTGACAATGAGCCAAAAATAAAAGGGGCCAACAACAGGCCAGGGCTGACTATGAGCCAAAAATAAAAAGGGGCCGACTACGGGCCAGGGCTGATTATGAGCCAAAAATAAAAAGGGCTGACTTGGGCCAAAAATTTTTAAAAAAATGAGCCCACTTGGGCGGTTATCAGATCGGCACACTGAACCTGACCGGCTCGTGGCGCGCGTGATGTGGTCCACTTGGACCGCTTCTTCATCCCTTTTTTTTTTTTTTCACTCGGCTGAAACCTTCTTTTTCTTTTCTTCCTTTTCTTTTCTTTCTTTTCTCTCTCCTCACTCCACGCCACACGCAGCACCCTTTTTTTCTTTTTTTTTTACTTGGCTGAAACCTTCTTTTTCTTTTCTTCCTTTTCTTTTCTTTCTTTTCTCTCTCCTCACTCCACGCCACACGCAGCACCTTTTTTTTTTTTTTTTCACGCCTCTTGTCCCTTCTTTCTTTTCTTTCTCTTTCCTCCATTCACCGGTTTCTCCACGCCTGTCTGAGATGGCCATGCATGACTGGAGGAAAGGACGCTAGCATAACCGGAGGAGTAGATCTAGACGGCGCGGAAGCCGAAGACTAAGGCTGGTAGTGGTGGAAGCACTGGTTGCAGGGAGATTTGTGGCGGTGAATCGTGGAACCGTGGACAGCCGGCAGTGCCACGGCTGCTTCTGGAGTGACTTGCTGGCAGTGGAAGGTGTCGTTCGGCAGTTACAATGGCTATGGAAGGCGTCGTTTGGGAGTGGGATGACGCCGGAGAAGGCCAGACGATGGCGCAGCTCTGTCGGATGGAAGGTAGGTTGAATTGGCTGTTGCTGACTGGTGGTGGGCTTTGTTGTGGTTGTCGGCAAACAGTTGACTTGATCTTGTGATGGCAGGTTGAATCGGACGATTGTTATGGAAAACAATCGGATTGACAGACAGAAACATGCTTGAGGAAAAGAAATATGAGATAAATTGAACAGCAAAACATAAGAAAAATAATTTGAGCCCACAAAGAAAGTGGCTTTGATACCATGTTGAAATAATGATGATGTGGAAATAATAGCGGAAGCAAGAGAGGGAATGAACACAAAGAACTTACGGGTGGTTCGGTGTTAGACACCTACGTCCACCACTCGGAATACCCCTAAGGGCTACATTGTGCTCATTAACTTAATTTGTCTACAATACAAAGGTCTCTATTTATAGGGTAATGTCTAAATACAAGTTTGGTAATCAAATCCCATTGATTTGATTACAATCTCAATATATGATTACAATCAACTCATAAATAGAGAATATTTCAATACCAGCATAATTATGGAATATATGAAAAATATAATATATTTTCCATATATTCTAACATAAGTAATCAACACATCTTAGCATTGTATTTCCCTATCACCTCTAAATAAATTTATATGATAATAGAAATCAGTATCATGTTCATTGGCCATGAACAGGCTCTTACATTTACATTAATGGAAAAATGCTCTCTTAAATTACATCTAGGCAATGACTAATCACATTATAAATGTCAAAGCAATGGCTTAACAATTCACCTGTGATGGAGGTACTGAAGTTCTCTTGGCATATTCTGTTGACGAGTCCGATTCGCAGGTTGAGTTCGCACGGAGAGAGAGAGAGAGAGAGAGGGAGAGATCGTAGATATTGAATGTCCATAACCCGTTGGTCAAGAAGAGCAAAAAAGAGATATATATATATATATATATATAATATTTTTTCAGGCCTGATATTTATAGGCAGGATCCGTGTCCCACTTTTAACAATCCAGGCCATTCGTTATGAGAATGGCCGGATCAGGATCCCTCTCTCCAATTTTCAATCTTAAGCCTCCATTTTTATTTAATAGCCCACACGACGCCATGTGTTCCACTTACATTAAATAATAAAATATTTATTAACTTAAAAAAAAAAATGAAAATCAAATTTTAAAAAGATAAAATTAATTTTGAAAAAAATTGGGGTGGCCGGCCACCGGTTTCGGCCATCCCATGGCCCTTGGCGAACCACCCCCAAGGGCAAAAAAATTTTAATCTCTTTTTTATTTGGCCCTTGAGGGTGGCCGAACCACCCCCAAGGGCCATGGGTTGGATCGGCCACCCCTAAGGTTCAAACCCATTATTATATTAAAATAGGTTTAGGCCTTATATATGGGTGGCCGATCTACCCTCAAGAGCCACGGTGTGGCTTCGACCACCCCCAACAAAGCCACCCCTAGACTCAACTGGGCTGGCCGGCCACCCTAGTTTTTTTCCAAATTTGATTTTAATTTTTTATTATTTTAATTTTAATTTTCTTTTTAAAAGTTAATTAATATTTTACTGTTTAATTTAAGTGGGACATGTGACATCGTGTGGGCTATTGGATAAAAATGGACGATCATGATTGAAAATGTGAGAATCTCCAATTTTCCCAATAATGGGAGGGGATCTTGATCCAGAACGGCCTGGAACATGCCACATGTTTTATAAAATATTGGATTCCAAAATTTGAACCCAAGGTTTCGAACAAAAATCACTCTCCTCTCAGTTCTCGTTCTTCTTTAGTCAGTTCTCGTTCTTCCGCTCTTTCTCCATTATCTTCATAGCAGACACCATGCTGGCATAGGTAAGCTTTTCTCTCTTTTATTTATTTTTGGTTTATGGGTCTGGATTTTTCGCCAACTATTTTTCTTGTTGCAGAACATCCAATTTTCTCCCTCGGTACTTTATATATTCAAAAGCATCAAGTTTGGCAAAGAAATCTGAGTTCTTCGTAGAGATAAATGTAAAATTGGTCATCGTGGTTGACCTAATTCACAAATCGCTCCTTGTGATATAAAAAAAATTTATAGGTGCTCAGATAGGCCAAAATAACATTTTACTCCCTGAAATCATTTTCCGTTAAATTATTTAATAGAAACCGTTTCATTACCACCTCACACCTAATAAAAATAAGACACGTGCTATTTTTACTTTTGCTTTTAAAAAATAACAAGTAAGCTTTTCCACGTCATTTTGAGGCTCTAGTACATACTTCACGTCAATTTAAATAAACATGATCCCTCTATACCCACACCATTTAAGCTTAATCCCTCTATATCCCCACCTGTGCCGCCGTGAACCACGGCGCATAGACAAGCGACTAGTAGCTAGTGGAGAGGAGAACAGGGTTGGTAAAAGTTTTAAGAAAAAATTTATGAGTATCAAATTTTTTATTAAGAGATGGGTACTAAGATGATGTGAAGCTTATTATGAAGCTTCATTGTGGTATAAGCTTCATAATAAGCTTCACATCAACTTAATACATATCTCTTGAACATGTGAGATGCACATGTTTTTTAATAGTAGAAACAAAGTTGGAATACATGTTACTAAAAACTCATGTGCATTTCACATATTATTAAAAGAAATGACACATGTTATTTTTATAGATTATGTTGAAGGAAATTCCTCTAACTCAATTTGGAGGAAAACTCAATCCCCTAAGCTTTAGGAAAATGAAAACATTCATTTTAGGAATAAAAGCTTTTATGAACTATGTGAAAAAACTAGAATTTACCGATAATAAAGATACTTTTCGAATTCAAGGTTTGGTTCTTTTTTATTCATTTCTTCTTTCTTCTTTTTTATTTTATTTTATGTATTTTTTAATATTTGGTTTTGTAATCATGTGTTTTGCTTAGGTCACATGCAACCTATGCAACAATGTGTCTCCTCTCCATTGTTCGTACAGGGAAATCAACCGGAAGGTTTGATTAGTAGTTTGCATTTTTTGAACCCTTTTTTTTTTTTTCTTTTTTTTTCTTTTTACTTATTTATTTTATGTAGTTTGCATTTTTTTTTTTTTTTTTTTTTTTTAATTTTAGCGCCCAACATGCCATCAAGAACAAAAATGAAAGGTTAAGCCTTCAAAGATTATAGATAGAGAATATCTCGCTACACATGTTACTCTAAGGACTTTTATGGATACTATGCGAGTTGAATGCTATGGTGCAAAACCAACAGGTTTTGTGTTTGACAATGGCTGGAAAGTAAATTGTCTGCCACCTCTCATCTCTCGTGCATTCACTTATAGAACTCAAAAGCTCCTTTGGCTGACTAGTTTCCCAAACCTCATTTTTTAAAAGGAGCAAGTGCCCCATTTTTAGAATGAGGGCGCTTCCTAGGTAAGTGCCCCTTTTTTAAAAGGGGACGCTTTATTCCAAACATCCTCTTTTCGATGAACTTTTTAGTAAAAAAAATTCTCAAACTTAAATTCTAGTCGCCATAAAAATCGACATGTCCCAAGTGCCCCTAATTAAGCGTTGCGAAATCAATAGGGACGTTTTTTTGGCCTAAAATGCCCCAAATAACCATGTCACTAAACCCTTTTTTTTTTTAAAAAAAAAAAAAAAAAAATTATGGTGGGTATTCCAAAGAAACACTTCTGCATAATCCATATCTCCACCATCTGAAACCGCACAAAATACAATGATCTTGCCAACGACATTGATTAAAGCCAGCTAGGTTACTAACTTTATTTATTTTATTTCTCTTTCTCATATGTAAGTTTCAAAATTTCTAATGATTTATTTATATAATTTATTTTATTTTGAATGTTTTTCTCAAGATAATGACTTTGTGTTTCAAAAAACTAACATATCCCAACAATGGATTCACAACTTTAACGGGAAGGCTGCCATTGTCTAAAATCTAACTGCAAACTTTTTTGATGCTGAAGCTGAATAGGTCCTAGTTGAGGTATGGTCTTAATTAGTTAAATTTGTTATTAATGGAACTGAGTTTATTTTAGTTTGTTTTCGATGAAAGTTTGGGATAATGTTTAGTATTATTATTATATTTGAAGTTTTTTTTTTAATGAAAATTATGTACAAATTATTTTTATGATATTTGAAGTGGTTTTTTTATTTGAAGTGGTTATTTGTTATATCTTATTCTTAATGACCCCGGATACCGAAACATTTTGGAAAAAACAATCGATGACCTCTCATTTGAAACCAAGAATCTAAAAGAATAGTCAAACTTATTAAGACAAGAGTTATAAGAGCTCAAGAGACAATAGTTATAAGAGCTTAAGAGACAAGAATTAAAATAGCTCAAGTGACAAGAGTTATAATTATGGTTGTTAATGTAGAAGTAAAAGTGACATGTAACATTCATAATATTTCTCTATAAATAGAGTAGAGTATTATATACAATCAAATAATCAAGTGAAAAAATAAGATGTAGTCAAGAAAAGGTTTTGATATGTAGACATAAGCCATGTGATGAACCACCTAAAATCTCAGTGTTTCATCTCTTCTTTTTTTTTTTCTTTTTTTTTTTTTAATTCTTTTTTTAATTTTGATTATTAATTATTATTAATTATGGTTGTTAATTGATATTAAGATGTACGGGTCGTTCGGGTCCAAACCGCGGGTGATGCTTTTACTTCTACTTCAACAAGATATGTTTTTATCTCTTTTTGTTTCCTTGCTTTCATTTGTTGGCGAATGTTCTCCGATTGAGACAAGAAATTATTATGTCATTGCTTCTCCCAATCCCTATCCTCGAAGCCAATAAGGGAGCGTGTACAAGAAGGATCTGGATCCTTTGGAATTCCTAGCGAAATATCAGATTCTAGAATTTCAAATCCTAACCCTTCAATCTCATCCAAAGGCTAGTATTCTACCACGTGTCACACTAATAATAAAATAATTTTTAAATTTTAAAAAGAAAATATAATAAAATAATATAATAAAAGAATTAAAAAAAAAAAAAATTTGGGGTGCCTTTTCCTTGGGGTGGATCGGCCACCCCATGGCCACCCAAAATTAATTAATTAATTTTCTTATTTTCTTCTTAAAATTTAAATATTATTTTATTATTTTATTATTAGTGTGACATGTGTTGGAACATTAGTCTTTGGATGAAATTGAAGAGCCAAGATTTAAATTCTAGAATTTCCCTAGGAATTCCAGGGATTCGGATCCGTACAAGAAGGGAAATTTGCTCCCTCTTCTCGACTCACAATCCTATATAATATATTATTTTAAAAAATAAATTACAATCTCATGTGATTGTGACACATCATTTAAGATGTAATTTTTTTTTTTTTTTAATGAGAAATGTAACATTCCTCCATTTCCAATTGAACACTTAAAATTTGATTCTTCAAAAAAATTCACTAAAATTATCATTTAACAAACTTTGTACTTTATTTCAAATTTAGTTTTGTTCAACAAAGCTCTCCAAATACGACGAGCCAAAAAAATAAAAGATATTTAATTTTTTAAGCTTATATATTAATTTCTCTTCACCCTCATGGGAAAAAAAAAAAAAAAAAGAAGCTATATTTAATTATAGCCTTATAGGGAAGGCATATATAAAAAATTTTGATGTTTAATTGATTTTAGAAGTAAACCACTGAATTGTCCACAAGGAGTAGCTCAATCGGTAGTGGACCATGCCTCATGAAGCGGTTACTAGTTTGAGTCCCCTTCCCCTTTTTCGAATTTTAATTAAAAAAAGAAAAAAAAGTAAAAGATAACTGAAAAAAAAAGTTACATAAAAAGATCTCCATTTTAATAATAGGAAAAAAGTTGGAATATATTTTACTAAAAACTCATGTACATCTCATATGTTATTAAAAAAAATTACACATATTATTTTTATACACTAGGTTGAAGGAAATTCCTCTAACCCAATTTAGAGGGGACAAAGCCTTCTACTTTAGGAAAATGAAAACATTCATTTTATGAATAAAAGCTTATATGAACTATGTGAAAAAACTAGAGTTAACCGATAATAAAAATACTTTTCGAATTCAAGGTTTGGTTCTTTTTTATTCATTTCTTCTTCTTCTTCTTCTTTCTTTTTTTTTTTAAAAAAAATTTTTTTTAATTTTTTTTTTTAATATTTGGTTTTGTAATCATGTGTTTTGTTTAGGTCACATGCAACCTATGCAACAATGTGTCTCCTCTTAATTGTTCGTACAGGGGAATCAACCGAAAGGTTTGATTAGTAGTTTGCATTCTTTGAACTTTATTTTTATTTTCTTTTTACTTATTTATTTTATGTAGTTTGCATTTTTTTTTTTTTTTGGAATTTTAGTGTCCAACATGCGATCAAGAACAAAAATGAAAGGTTAAGCCCTCAAAGGTTATAGATAGAGAATATCTCGCTAGACATGTTACTCTGAGGACTTTTTTAGATATTATGCGAGGTGAATGCTTTGGTGCGAAACCAACAGGTTTTGTGTTTGGCAATGGCTGGAAAGTAAATTGTCTGCCATAGCTCATCTCTCGTGCATTCTCTTATAGAACTCAAAAGCTTCTCTGGCTGACTAGTTTCCCAACCCCCTAAACATGGTATTCCAAAGAAACACATTTGGGTTTTCAATTTCATCAACCGCTGCATAATCCATATCTCCACCCTCCGAAACCGCACAAAACACAATGATCTTGCCAACGACATTGATTAAAGCCAGCTAGGGTACAAACTTTATTTATTTTATTTCTCTTTCTCATATGTAAGTTTCAAAATTTCTAATGATTTATTTATATAATTTATTTTATTTTGAATGTTTTTCTCAAGATAATGACATTGTGTTTCAAAATCCTAACACATCCCAACAATGGATTCACAACTTTAATGGGAAAGTCGCCATTGTCTGAAATCTAACTACGAATTTTTGTGATGCTGAAGCTGGATAGGTCCTAGTTGAAGTGTGGTCTTAATTAGTTAAATTTGTTATTAATGGAGCTGAATTTATTTTACTTTGTTTTCGATGAAAGTTTGGGATAATGTTTAATATTATTATTATATTTGAAGTTTTTTTTTTTTAATAATTTTTTTAATGAAAATTATGTATAAGTTATTTTTATGATATTTGAAATGGTTATTTGTTATATCTTATTCTTAATGGACCCGGCTACTGAAACATTTTGGGAAAAACAATCGATGACCTCTTGTTTGAAACCAAGAATCTAAAAGAAAAGTCAAACTTATTAAGACAAGAGCTACAAGAGCTCTAAAGACAATGTTTACAAGAGCTCAAGAGACAATAGTTTTTTTTTGAAATGGAACATACCATACTCATTCATTGTTAAAAATCGTGAGCATAAAGCTCTTACAAATAGAGCAAAAATCTCTGAAGTAAATCATAGCCAAAGCTAAAGATACGGTCATCAACAACAGACTAAATCAACCATAACAAAAGCATCCGCTAACCTATGACTAATTATCAGGTTTAAAAATCAGATCTGTATCAAACAAACACCATTTAATGCATAGGTAGCGCTTATTCCTCGGCCTTGAGAGCAGAACCTCTCAGTCGATACTCATCTTCCTCAACCCGAAAGTCATGATACAGTTCACATCCACAACCCAAGGGTTTGGACCAATAATAATGGGTAGCAACCGGGCGCACCAAAGCAACAGAAGAGAACCTTATTACAAGCAAAAAGAAAAACCATACAGGCAAATAAAGGGAACAACAAAACAAATGCAGGAAAAGAAATTACAGCAAAGAAAACAAACTACAGGGGAACTCAAAAGAAAATACAAAACGGAAAAACAACAATACTGGGAAATAAAAACGAAAACACATAAAGCGGGTCACTGCAGCCGGAAGGAGGCCGATCGTGAGCTGGCCGGAAACCGCCGCGGAAAGTGGCACAAAAAACTTGACGCGGGAGGGGCACGTGAAAAGACCCGACAGCGAGCGGTGAGCGGCGAAGCGGGTGCGGAGGAGATCGGCGACACACACAAACAAACAGGGAGGGGGAGAGTTTGAGTGAAAACCTCCAAAGGCAGTACCCACCGACAGAGAACACAAGCCCAACAGAACAGAAAAACACCAAAGACAGAAACAAGCCTAAAAACAGAACCGGGAAGCAGAGAGACAAAATCAAAGTACAAAAGCAAGGAAGCACAATGAGGGAAAAACGAAAACAAACCCAGCCGAATCAACAGAACCCCTGCAAAGTGTGGGATGGGCACGGCAGAACCGGAAAGCAAGGAGGTGGGTAGGCGTCGGGGGAAGGCAGGCGGAGGACGGAGGATCGAGCAAAGGTAAGCAGATCCAGTGCCCAACCCGTTCCAACCCAAGCAGGGAGCGCTGCAGATGGAAATGGCGGGGAAGAGAGCGGCCAAGAGAACGGCAATACCAAAGGCAAAAACGGAGAAAAAGCAGAGGGGAAAAGGAGAGATGGGGAGGGGAAAGAGAGGGGCACCGGGACTAGGGGCATCAAGTAAAATACTAGCACCCGGAGCGGAGAGGAGAGGGAAGGAGGGATGCAGGCAACGGCCATCCCTCCTCCCATGCGGCTGCGGCGCTCTAGAGAGGGGGCTTCAAGAGACAATAGTTACAAGAGCTTAATAGATAATAATTAAAAGAGCTTAAGTGACTAGAGTTATAATTATGGTTGTTAATGTAGAAGTAAAACATACATATAACATTCATACTATTTCTCGATAAATAGAGTATTGTATACAATCAAATAATCAAGTGAAAAGAAAAGATGAAGCCAAGAAAAGACTTCGATGTGGAGACATAAGCCATGTGCCGAACCACCTAAAATCTCTATATTTCATTTTTTTTTTCTTTTCTATTTAGATTAATTATTAGTTATAATAAAACTTAGGGACGAATTAAGAGAATGCCTATCAAGATGTTCGGTTTCGTTCCGGTCCAAAGTGGAGGTGATGATTTTGCTTCTACTTCAACAAGATATGTTTTTATCTCTTTTTGTTTCCTTGCTTTCATTTGTTGGCGAATGTTCTCCGATTGAGACAAGCAATTATTATGTCATTGCTTCTCCCAATCCCTATCCTTGAAGCCAATAAGGGAGCGTATACAAGAAGGATCTGGATCCCTATAATTCCTAGGGGAATTCCAGATTGTGTAATTTCAAATCTTGGCTCTTCAATTTCATTCAAAGGCTAGTGTTCCGCCACTTGTCACACTAATAATAAAATAATATTTAAATTTTAAAAAGAAAATATAAAAAAAAAAAATTTGGGGTGGCTTTCTCCTTGGGCGTGGATCAACCACCCCAACACTACAAAAAATTTGGTCATTAGTAGCGATATTGATGACCCAAAAATGGCCGCTATTTACCAATAGCGGCAACAAGTGGCTGCTATTTGGTTGCTGCTTGTAATCGGACACTAATGCCAAATAAAGGCGACTTTTAGGGTCGCCACTAATGTCCCCTCATTAGCGGCGACTTAGAGTCACCGCTAATGACTTTTTTTGTCGCCGCAAAAATAGGTTCGAAATAACCCTAGGGTCGCCGCTATTGGTATATCATTAGCGGCGACAGCAGAGTTGCCGCTAATGATATGAAAACAATTAAAAATTAAAAATCAATAGCGGCGACTCTCTTAGTCACCGCTATTCCACTATCATTAGATTCTACTATCTAATGATATGAGAAAATTAAAAAAAAAAAAAAAAAAAATTAAAAAATCAATAGTCGCTGCTAATGATATGAGCAATTTTTTTTTTTTTTTAATTTATATATATATATAAAAGCCCCAAATTGATTAGAGCCATTAATGGAGCTTGGGGAAAAATAAAATCAGACAATGAATACTCAAAATAAATTTAAAACAAAGTACCATTATGGCAAAGCCACCACCCAGTAATGAATATCTACATACAATTTTCAGTCAAAAGGAATAGACACTGGCATGAGTTGTATATATTGTGTTAATACAAAAAAAAAAAAAAAAAAAAAAAAAAAAAAAAAAAACCCTCTGAGTTTGCATTCTCTATTGAAGAAGCAATTACTTCAAAGGCCACTTCCCATCTATAAACCATTGAGCCTGGCTTCCATCTTCTATCAAATCTTGTTTGCTATTACCTTCAAAAGAAACAAGCCAACCTGAAATAAATGAAAGGAGGGGAATAAAATGACAAAGAACTAGCAAAGTCAGATACTATATGTCCCACAAATTTACCAGAAGCGAGATAAAATTTGATGAATATCTGTACATATGATTTTCAAAATTGAAAGTCTAGGAGTTAACAAAAGCAAATACCAATTGTCTCATTGTAAAGAGCAAACAAGTTGACTCTAACTAATAACATCTCTCAAGTCTCAAGAGGTTCCAATACATCAACTACTATTGTGTGCATATTGCCCTCTACATCTGTAACTAGTCAATCAAGATTATATGAGTTGGATCAACTTTGTAACATAAAAACACAGGGAGCCAGTTCTACAAAATTGGTCATAGTAAGCTCATTTTGAAAATATGTTAGCACTTAAACCAGCTTTACAATCCCCCAGTAGATTTGTTTCTCAAGTTGCACCAAAACTTGAATTTTCAAATTGCTTGTGAATTTAAAAGCAACTTCAACTTTGCCACTCAATGCTCAAAGGAATTGGCCACCTCATCATCATATAGTTTTTCATAGCATGGGGATCTGCTATGAAAATACTAAAGCTCCCACCCAAGAATAAACTTTAGAAACCCTTAAAGGCCACAAAAAAGTGAAGTGACAACTTCAACCTTTGGGGAATCGTCCTGGCCATCAGATCTGGTCTATCACTGCAGTAGTCTAATGAGACGTTGTAATGCCTGCTCACATTTCTATTTACCTCAATGAATAATCTCCCAAGTTGTTTTTCAAATTACTTTTAGTGAAAGCACATATGATAACCAACATATTAGCATGATCCAATACTCAAAACCAAAAGTTATCAAATACAAGATTAAAGACTACCTCCATGGTACCAATGATATGATCAACAGCTAATTGCTTTGGCATTATGCTAAATCTGACAGCCAATGCTTGATGTATATGACAACAACATTATCATGTACTCTTTGATGTTAGCATCAATGATATATTACCTCATGTTAATTTAAAATCTATTAAACAAAACTAAATTACATTACACATACATGTATAAAGTATGCCTACTTACATCGTTTGAATCGAAAAGGTTGATTCGAGATAGATCAGAAGGTGCAGACTTGGACATCTGTAATATTAAACCCCCAAAAGATGTCAATTATTATATATATATTTTGATAAATCAAGATGTCAATTATTATATAATAATTTATTGATCAGGAGGGTCTATCGAAATTCATGATACTTATCTAGGTAATTGAAGTACTTATGTCCGGTTGCAATAAAATTTGAACTTCAATGATTCTTTTGCTTCCTCAAAAGTCCATAAGAAACAAAAATATCAGGAAATAGAAGATTCACTGATAATAATTAAGAGACAATAATTCTTTTGCTTCCACAATGAACGCACTGCATAAAAAGATTCACTGATGACAATAATACCGAAGATTTGGAAGCTTGAGACCCCAAACCCCAAACCTTGTAAATGTTTCGAAGCATAGATATCTTCTTTCAAACCCCAAACCCCAAACGAAAACCCAAACCCCAAATCCCAGCAGGAAAAAAAAGATTTATATGACCTAAATAATTGGTGGTATTGAGCAATCAACAAATAATTGTTGTCTTAAAATTTATTTATATGACCTAAATAACAATGTTTGTCTATCCTTTTCGTAGAGTAGCCCAGAATGAACAAGTGAGGGAGAGTGGAGAGTGCTCAATCAGCGGCCACATTACGTAGTCGCCGCTAATTGAGCATAATCTGCGGCGACAAAATTGGTCACTGCTATTTAGGATAATTTTTTTTTTTTTTTTTTTTTTTTTTTTTTAAAAAAAAAAAAAAATTATACTTACAATTTTTTTAGAATAAGCACCTAATATCTGAATAGTCAATTTCTTGCTTCAGCTCCAGACTTTCAGGAGAAGTTAAAGCTGGTGGATGGTGGCTTGTAGTTTATAATAAAAGCCCAATAATTTGGCCTTCTGATCTGGAAATATATATATATATATATTCCTTATAACTCTAATTTGATCAAATTTGAATTGATAATTTTGTATGAAATTTTATTTTATTTTATTTTATTTTTTATAACAACTTTCTGGAAGCAAACACACTAGTACTTTGGTGCAATTTTTTTTTTTAAGTTTTAAAAAATGATCAAACATTTGATTATATTACGATCAATCGAACTAATTCACTAGGATCGATCGGATGTTTGATCGATCATTTGATCCTATCACGATCGATCGAATCAATTCACTAGTATCGATTGGATGTTTAATCGAATATTTGATCCTATCATGATCAATCGAACTAATTCATTAGGATCGATTAGATGTTCGATTGATCATTTGATCCTATCACGATCAATCGAACTAATTTACTAGGATCGATCGGAAGATCGATCAGATGTTTGATCGAACATTTGATATTTTCACGATCAATCGAACTAATTCATTAGGATCGATCAGATGTTCGATCGATCATTTGATCATATCACGATCAATCAAACTAATTCATTAGGATCGATGAATGTATGATCGATCATTTGATCATATCATGATCGATCGAATAAATTCAGTAGGATCGATCAAATGCTTGATCGATCATGATCAGTCGAAGTAATCCATTAGGATCGATTGGATGTTTGATCCTATCACGTTCAATCGAACTAATTCATTAGGATTGATCGGATGTTTAATCGAACATTTGATCCTATGACGATCAATCGAACTAATTCACTAGAATCGATCGAATGTTTGATTGATCATTTGATCCTATCACGATCAATCAAACATTTAAATAAAAATAAGAAATAGAAAACTTCAATAATAATATAAAACAAATTAATTTTGTAAGCGTTTTAATTTAATATGAAAATTTGTTTTATTTAAAAGAAAAAAATAAATATTTTTTTCATATAAAATAAGAAAATAGAAAAATAGAAAAATAGAAAAAATTCAGCAATAATTAATATAAAATAAATAATGACATATTATGGAGGTGAATTTTTGGGAAATAACTTTATTATATATGTAAGGTCAATAGTTCGTCCCAATATTTATTTATTTATTTTTCTCCAGGGGTCAATAGTGGCGACCTTAAAGTCGCCGCTAATGATAGGAGTCGCCGCTGTTGACCCTCATTAGCGGCGACTTTATGGTCGCCGTTAATGAGTTTTTTTATTTTTTATTTATTTTTTAATTTTTTCTCATGTTAATAGCGGCGACCTTAAAGTCGCCGCTAAGAGTCGCTGTTGATGAATAGTCAATAGCAGTGACTTTATAGTTGCCACTAAAACAACGGCGACTCTTAGAGGTCGCCTCTGTTGATCATCATTAGCGGCAACTTTATTGTTGCCGCTAATTGAATCTTATTAGCGGCGACAATAGTCACCGCTATTGATGTTCAAGGAGTTGCCTCTAATGATCGTTAATAGCGGCAACTAGTAGTTGCCACTATTGTTGTCGCTGCTAAATAAATAAATAATTATTTATTTATTTTATTGCTGCTAAAAGTTGTTGCTAATGACCCCTCAATAGCGGCAACTTTGAGGTCGCCGCTATTTGTTTGGTTGTTAAAGACCATATTGCTTGTAGTGCAAATTGGCCTTTGGGGGTTGCCATGGCAAATATGGGGTGGCCGGCTACCCCATGGCCACCCCAAATTAATTATTTTTTTTTTAATTATTTTTTTTTAAATTTTAAATATTATTTTATTATTAGTGTGACATGTCTCGAAACACTAGCCTTTGGATGAAATTGAAGGGCCAAGATTTGAAATTCCAAAATTTCCTTAGGAATTCTAAGGATCCGGATCCGTACAAGAAGGGGAATTTGCTCCCTCTTCTCGACTCACAATCTTATATAATATATTATTTTGAAAAATAAATCACAATTTTATGTGATTGTGACACATCATTTGAGAAGTAAATTTTGTTTTTATTTTTTATAATTTTGAAAAATAAATCACAATCTCATGTGATTATAATAAATTTTGTTTTTTTTTGTTTTGTTTTTATATGAGAAATGTCGGCTGTGTTTGGCAAAGGGCCAAACTGGACCAAACCCAAAAATCAAAAAAATTCTTCTCAAAATCAACTTCAACATTCTTACTTGTTACATCACATCAATAATTTTTTATTACTATTCAAATAAAAAAATAACTACAAAACAAATTTTTTCACTTTTTTATTTAAAACATTCTTACTTTTTTCTCTCATATCAATCAAATCCGCTATAGTACCGTTCCATTCCCTTTTTTCATTACATTGCCAAACACAGCCGTAACATTCCTCCATTTTCATTGAGCACTTAAAATTTGATTCTTTAAAACAATTCACTAAAATTATCGTTTAACAAACTTTGTACTTTATTTCAAATTTAGTTTTGATCAATAAAATTCTCCAAATATGAAGAGCCAAAAAAAAAAAAAAAAAGATATTTAATTTTTTAAGCTTATATATTAATTTCTCTTCATCCTCGCGAAAAAAAGGAAAGAAAAAAAAGCTATATTTAATTATAGCCTTATAGGGAAGACAGATATAAAATTTTTTGATGTTTAATTGATTTTAGAAGTAATTTTCTGAATTATCTTTAAGGGGTAGCTCAATCAGTAATAGATCATGCCTCATGAAGCGGAGGTCAATAGTTTGAATCTCCTCATTTTTCTGCAAATTTTAATTAAAAATAAAAAATAAAAAAATAACTGAAAAAAAAGTTACATAAAACGATCTCCATTTTGCTGCATAAACCCTGACTCTACGACAACCCCTTCCAGACCTCAAAACCCTAAAACCAGCAATGCCATTCCTTCAGCTTCAATCCCTCTCTCACCTCAAACCTATCATTCCCTTTCACCCCCACGTAAAGCCCCTAGATTTCATTCCCAAACTAACCCGCAAGAACCCTAGAAATGCCTTCTCAGTGCTCTCATGCTCAGCCACCGAGCAAGAGCTCCTCCAAGCCGTGTTGGAGTCCGACGAGAAGGCCCTACCGTGCGTGAGAGCCTACGAGACCGACTTGGCTCGGCTGGTTCTGGCCGGAGCTGTCGACCTCGAGCAGGCCTTGACCGCAGCAGCGGCTGACGGCGGTGAAGCTGCCGCCGAGCACATCGATTCCGGCATGCCCGCTATGGTTGTCGAGACCGTCTTTCCTGGCCCTTCGGACGAGCGCAGCACCGTCTCCACCCGGCTGGTCCGTTCCATTTCCATGCCCATCTTTCAAATGCTATTCAATTTTCTGAATTGATTACTGGGTTTTTGAGCTTATCCAGAATTTGATGCTGTTTAAAAAGTTAAGAGTATAGAATGATAGAAAGCATAGCGTAGTTCTGAATCAGTACAATTGAGCGGGCCTGTACCAAGTCATCCATCTGGGTCATATGTTGAACTACACAGTGAGAACTTACGACAGAGACTTGCATTGTAGTCGAATGAGAGAACAAAGGCCATTACTAAGTTTTCGTCTAAGCAGAGCAGGTTTAGAGGGTGAAAGGTTTAGCTACGGTCCTAGTAAGGGCGTGATTCTAGCTGTAATGAAGTTGAAAAAACAGTAGAAGCATGTATGTAATGCATCTACTGCGTTGGTATGATTAGTTCTTCTGTCTCTCTCCTTATAAATCGTTTGGTTGTATCAGAAACTGCCTGGTATGTCCTATCTGAATGGGAATTTTAGTTACCTAGTTTGGGTTTGTCTTGTTTCTCGTTCCTGATGGGTTCTTGTTGACCATGAAAATCTAAGTCTTTTTTGTGTAAATTAAATCAATTACATGGTGTCTGGTTACCCATTCTAGGATCCTTTCTGGGTGTTGATTATGTGGACATTAATAACCACGCAAGGTGATGAATCAATATTTGAGATCTTTTTTTGAATAGTTGTCTAAGGCTATTTTATCGTTTTCTTTAACAGTTTTTGCCTGCTCAAAGAGTCAAAGAAAAAGCCAAAAAGCTCAGAAGGTCTATCCCAGAAGTTATGCTGACAAGCACTACATCTAGAAATATTCTTTCCATGACATTTAGACAAGTAGTTTTGCAGCAGCTTTGGAACTTTGAGCTTGTTGTCTTTAGACCTGGCTCAGAAAGAAACATGGAGGATCTTGAAAACCCGAGAGAGGTTTGTTATCCTTCCATATGTATTGAGCTCTTATGTTTTGGCATCTGCATAATTGTGATACCATATAATTATGTCCGTCCTGCAGGTGCCACATTGATACTGATAGGTTCAGTTCTCTTATGCCTTTCGTATCAGCAGGTCCCTGAATCTTTTAGCCTCACCTCTTCAGATGAAAGGGTTATCTCTGTACTTGCAGAAGCTGTTTGCCTTTCTGCTCTTCAAAGCACTGAGAAGCATTTCCTTGATAATATATTGGGTAATCTTTCAAGTAATTTCTTCCGTTGGTTTCGAAAGCCCAAAAGGATTGCATCAAAGGATTCTTCGGTCATCATATACCAATTATTTGAGAATGATGTAGTTGAAAATGCCAAGACTCTGTTAGAAAATTTTAATTCAACAAAGGAAAGCTTTAAGACCAAGAAAACAGAATCAAATCACCATTGGTGGCTGCCATTAGGATACGCTGAATTGGAAAAGATTGGTGGTTCAGATTTCAGTGCTTGGACAAGTGAGTATGTTCCTGCTTATAGGCTACAAATTGACACCGATAGACTCAGAAATATTAAATTTAAGGGCTGGAAAAATTCTGCACAGAATCGGTGGGAAGTACTTCTTACCCACTCCCAAATGGTAATTTGTTCTTTATTTACTTTTTTGGCTTTTAGGCTCTGTATAGTACTTTGTTTCTATTGTGACAGATGTAGGCATTTCATACATTTTTGAAGTGTTCACACCCACTTCTTAGGGGAATTCTAGATTATGGAATTAGGGATCCAGGCCGTCCATTTTAATCCAATGGCTACTGTCCTGCCACATGTCCCACTTATAATAAAATAATATTTAAATTTTAAAAAGAAAATATAAAAGAAATAATAAAATTTAAATATTATTTTATTATAAGTGGGACACGTGGCAGGACAGTAACCATTGGATTAAAATGGACGGCATGGATCCCTAATTCCAGAATTTGGAATTCCCCTAGAAATTCCAAAGGTATCCAGATCCCACCCTGGCCCCCCTGCTGCCAGTTCCAACCTTCTTTAAGAAAAAGATATTAAAAATAGAAAAGAGGGAAAAGCTTTTTGGTAATCATATGAGTATTAAATGTGATCAAGCCACATTTGTAATATGTTTTTACAAGGATCAGAATTATTTTAATCGCTTTAATCCCAATGAGCTGGGTATAAATTGTTTTTATCACATTGACTCTATTTTGGTTTCAATTCTAGCATATACATTTTGCAGGTTGGATTGGCGGACACTTTAGATATGTACTATGAAGATATTTACTCACTGCCCAATAAACAGCTATCATGTGGCCTGCCTGCAAATTTTGCAAACTTGTCCAACAAAAAGGTAATCAAATATTGCTTTCATGTTGTCTCTTGGTTAAAGTTAACAATTGGAGCATTGATTTTACATGGTTTTCTAAATAAAACGAGATGGGGTTTTCTAGGCCCTCTGGCAATGATAATTTTTTTTAATGAAGTTTAGAAATAAGAAGGTAATTGATGTTCTGGATATTTGGAGATTTGAGAATAAATTGGGAGAAGAATGACTGATTTTTTAATCTCTGATTATTGGATTTTTAGTTGAGGTAAAGCTTTTTTTTTTTTTTTTAAAAAAAATTCAGTTGAATTGTGTTCATTTGCATAAGTGAAATGGTTCCATGACTTGCAAAGAAGCTTTTTTTTTTTTTTTTTTTTTTTCCTTAAAAAAAAAAAAAAACAAATTCAGTTTGAGTTGTGTTCATTTGCATAAGTGAAATGGTTCCATGACTTGCAGAGGAGCTCTTCGTTGTTGAAAATGCTATCTGTTGGCCTTGCGAGTGGAGTTTTTCTGGTTCTAATCAGTGCTTTCAGTCAACTTGGTTTGCCTTATCTAAGCAGAGGAAGGTACCCTGCAGAACATAGGTCTCTTCCATCATCTGAAGTTGACAGTGCACTAAACCTTTCTCTCGATGCTAGAAAGGTATTTGGCCACTGGAACACTATATCTGTTTAAGTAATTTAGTTGTATTTAATTTGCTTTTGCTTAAATATACTAAACCACACGGGGTATTTCATGCAAAATTAGGAGGCAAGGTTATGGAAGAATGAGAAGCGGGAAGTTTTCTTACAAGCTCTCTCAAGAAGTGCACTTAAAATATAGAGCTTATGTCTATTCATTCGTACTTCTGTATATCAAATAAAACATTTTTAGAAGGAAAAGCTCTCATAGAATTTTACCTAAAGTTCAGCTAAGGCTTCCCTCTTGGCGAGGCAGCTTAAACTCATTCAGCCATTTGTAGTCTATCTAGTGGTGGGTGTATTTGGTATAAGCGTGAGCCATGGCTTACTGTAAGTGGCAAATTTGTTTATGCCTCAACTCATATTGCTTGCATTTCCTTTTAATTTTATTAAAATTAAGAAAAGTGACCACCATATTTGAGCTGCATTTCACATAGTATGCTTCTTTTGTATATTTCACCATTTCAGTTTATTATAATTTCTTAATTACACTCTTAATATAGTTCAATATGTGATTAAATCCTAACCCTGTTAGTTTAATTTGCTTACCACTCTTTCACAAATAGTTTAAATATGTTTGAAGTACATTTTTCGTCATGGCTTAGATCATGCCTTTGAGAGGGTAGAATGATATGCTTTTACCTTCACATGGCCACTTTAAGTAATTAATTTATATTTTTTGGAATATTTTCATACTTCTAGAACCATATATTTATAAATAAAACCCATTTAGTCAAATATTCCCTTGGGCTTGTATAGATGCAGGATTAGGTCTGCTGGTCAGGCCTAATTGAGTACAATGTGCTGCCTATTAATATTGTTTCTCATTTGGCATGCAATCTATTGTTGCTATAATTTGCCAGTGCTTGGTGTATCCCATAGAAATATATAAAACTACTACCAAGTTGAGGACTTCTTTTGCCCTTTTTGTTAAATTATGTTTGGTACATAGCTATTGTTAATAACTTTGGGCATGGCGTGAGAAGGTAATCTTTATGTGTAGAGGTAATTAGTGCTTTATTGCTCTTATTATTCAATCTTTTCTTTTCTTTTCTTTTTTACCCTAGCTTTTTATTTCCCTTCTCTATGAGAGTTAAATGTTTAAAACTTCATTTGGATAGTTGGAAGAATTTTGCATATCAATTGTTGAAAAGATAAAGGATGCTTTTGGTTGGCCCGGTGATATAATTACTGAAACAAGCATCGGTGCCTGGACTGGGGAATTACCATCCTACTTGAGGATGGTTGGTGAAGCTGATTCCAATAGTGAAGGCAATTCAGTGGCCCCTCTAAATAAAATTGACGAAGACATGAGAATTTCTGCTCAAGAGATCGCTAGTTATCAGGTAAACTTTCAAATATATATATATTAATCTTTGCTTTATTTCATGCACTTGCTTTTGTCTTAAAGTAATAAAACAATAGAATAAAAGCAAAAACCTAGATATTTTTATATTCTGATATCTGCACTAGTTACATCTTTTGGAATGGTATTGTAATTTAGGAGCATTAAGTTGAGGGGATAATCATAGTTTGTGTGATTTTAGTCACTGTAGCGTTTTGTGAATGCTGAGAACAGAAGAGAATTAAATACTTACAGTCGAAGGAAATGTATAAATCCCATGAGTCTCTCTAGATCGGTTTATTCTATCAGGTCTAGCTGGGTATAATACTTATCTAGTTTGATGAACAGCTTTCCTTATTGCACTGATGAAAGTGCAAGTGTTTTCTGGGAGCTGCTGAAAATATTGTCACTAATGATAGCATGGTTGATATGGCACATATAGTTCGTTGAACTTTGATTTAGCATTTCTCAATTGAATAGGTTTAAGGATTTACTCTCATCATAACTGTTTTTTCCTGATGGAACTAACGTATGTCAATACCACCAATTCTGTATTTCTTTTGATCCTTACATTACTCTGTAATTAGTTAAGTGAATAAAATTATCTACCACTTTTAATATGCTTCATAATCATGTTGGTCATCATCGCTTAGTGTTGGCCAAAAAGTTTTTGCTCCAGATATTCTTAGCTGGGTATATTCATGTCGATCTTTATCTCTACTTCACTACTACAATTTCAACATTTTTCAGCCTTACCTGTCTTTTCACCAATTCCTTTTATGTTGTCTCATCTACTCTAAAGTTTAAATTTTCCTAAAGGTTTTGAATTTCAATTATCTATAACATCCATTGGTGGTAAATAGTGATCATAAATCACTCCGGAGATCTCTTGTAGATTTAAGAATCAAATGAGAGAAAATGGATATTTCTTGCTTCGTTCAAGCTCTAGTATTGTAAATAACCAAAATTTGTTGGTGTGGGTGTACTGAGTAGCACAACTAACTATTTTTCTTTGGCGGGACCATATATAAATGTCACATGATATAAAAGTTGAATAAAAATTTCGTGCAAATATCTCACCCTCCCCAATCCCATCAATCCCCGACCCACCACTATTCACACTGGTATTGCCGCTTTGACTGGCATACCCGCTACTAGCTATTATGACAAACAGGCCAATTATGTGGCTCTGGCATTATGACAAACAGGAAAATCTCTTGCTAACCCCTCAAATAACAAAGAAAATTTTTAAGGAGGCACCACCTCACTTCAACAATGTTATGTGCCCATTTTTGTTTTTGTTGTTGGGCTTATGTGGTGGTAAAGTGACGTGACAATGATGGCTTGTGCATTGGCTTGTCAAAGGGGTGACACGGGGCAGATGGAAGGTTAGTAAGTTGGACGGAAATCAGACGGAGAAACCTATTTGAAATTGGTACTAAACCTAAGGACATGTTTGTCGAAGTTAGAAACCTAGGGACTATATTAAAATTCTGTGAAGACCTAGGGACTAAATTTGATTTTCCTTAAAAAAAAAAAAAAAAAAAACACATGTTATTTGATGAAGAAATGTGGTTATTTTGAATTAAATTAGATAAACATGTAAAAGTTCTCATACATTACCAAGTTAAATCAAGTGTACCTTTATGGATGGCTTGACATTTATATATGCTATTTGATGAAGACATGTGGTTATTATGAATTAAATTAATAAACATGTAAAAGTTTTCATACATTACCAAGTTAAATCAAGTGTACCTTATGGATGGCTTGACATTTATATATGCTTTTTTAATTGAGATCGTTAGATGGAAAAATCATTTTTCAAGAACATTAAATATATTAAACTTGTTCAACAATAGTACTCGACTTTGACATATTTTGGAAAACATTGTTTGTGTGTATGTCCTCTTTTGTTGATTATCTTGCCTTCACAACTTTGATTACCTTCTTTTCTGTTGGGGCTACTTCACTCTTAATTTGCTTATTCATCATTTTTTATTGAAATTTAGGTGGTTTTGTCATCGGATGGAAAGATAGTTGGGTTTCAACCTATGAGCCGGGTTGCTGTTAATCACTGGGCTGCTAACCCCTTAGCAAAGGAGTTGTATGGTGGGAGAAAGCTTTCCCCTGGTAGGTGCTAATTGCTTTTGTTATCTATTAAGTCATTGTGTGTTAAGGCTGCTCCTGAGTTAACATAGCTTACCCTTTTGGACTTTGCTCGATCAGGTTTTATTGAACCTGGTCCCAAGGTCAACCATCCCAATGAGCTTGTGGTAATGGAGTTGCTCATGTCAGTAAATCCAGATTCCTGTTTTGCTTTGGCCAGACCATTGCGATGATCGTTGCCTTGTAATTGTATGTGAAGACTGCTGCCTGGAAATGTAGATGCTAGATTATACACCAAAGGAATGCCCAAGTTCTCTCCGGCATTAGCATGTTTAGCCTTGTGATTTGAATGAGTTTTTGGAAGTTTATTATAGGAAAGAAAGGGTGCCTTCCCCTCTAAACAATTTCTTGTTCAAATGGTCTACTGATTATATTGACAATCTTTTTCTGAGCAAGGACTATTTAACTCCTCAAAAGCAATATAACATCCTCGTGAACTACTAATCTATATACCATCTTCCATTTTTTGCCTGCTCTCTCTCTTTTTTTATTTATTTTTTAAATTTATTTAATTAGTACATCAAACAAGGATTACAAAGAAAAGCAATTAGGGGTTTGGCTACTTGGGGTGACCGAACCTCCATAGGCCAAAAAAAAAAAAAAAAAAAAAAAAAAAAAGGGGTTTGGTCCCTTAGCCACCCAAAAGGTTATGGCGATGGTTAGGTTACCTCCAAACCGAGTGTAAGGTGTGGCTAAAACTACTCTTAAGCTAAAAATGGGTGATTGAGCCACCTTTAAAGCCCTTAGGAATGGTTGAATTACCTTCAAACTGCCCTGAGGTGGCTCAACAACCCCAATTGGCCAAAATATGGGTAACTGGCCACCTCCATTGGCTCAAAGGGGTGGTATGGTCCACTAGTGATACACCAACCAAATCACCCTAGTAGCATTTACATAGAAATAATTTGGCCATCAAATCACACAATCACCCTCATAAAAGAAAACAAATCAATCACACTAGGAATCTTTCTTACATGAAAACTATACACCATTATCAATCTCAAATGGCCGCTAATGCAATTAATAAGGAAAATCATGCCCTACAAATAAATTACGCACCATTGACATCGATGTTACCATATTGTACTGTACAAATGATCTCTCACATTAAAAGAGGTACATCCCCTAGGTAGGCAGTATTGACTCACTTTCCCTAAACTCTATATTTAGTTTTTTCTCCTAAAAATATCCTACTGAATTAAGTATTGGAAGACCCCGCTGGTCCCCCTTCTGATTGGCATCACCCCGATAGCTTTTCCTTTGTTATGCAGGTGACCTGTTGCCAATCCAACCGTCCAAAAATATGCTTAAACAAGGCAGATGCCAATTGATCAAAATTCAAACTGAATCCAAATAAATTATTATTTTTTGTATGTAATTCCTTATATATGTATATATTTATATAGAGTAACCAGTCATACTATAACATTATAAATCCATTTTCTTTCTGAATGCTAAATATCTATGCTTAAGTGCCTCAAATGGCATTGGATCACATACTTTGCTCGACAAACCTCAGTAGAATTTAAGAATTCATCAAGAATTCGTGAAGGTTGTTAAAAAAGTGACTGATATTTTTAGGTCAAGTGTCAAAATGTTCCTCATTCCTTTAACAAGTTTTATTGGTCAAGTTGGGGGACCATATTTGACGGAGGCTTCACTGAAGACTAGGGAATGAAAGGCCATTATCACAGGTGACACAACCACCTCAGCCGCAGGGATAGGTTCACCACGAGATCATTGCTTGTGTAGATTATGGAAAAAACTGAGAAAAATACGTGAAGGAAATGTTTGCAGAACAGTCATTTAGTTTGTAACATAAACAAAAAATAGTCCACGTACTCTGCAACTTTGCATGTCAAAATGCGTTTTTAAGTGAGTCACATAACGCGTGATTTTAAAGATTGAATTACGATTTTGCCAAACGCTCAATTGTATCTTTATAAATATCAATTGTTATCTTTTTAAATCACACATTCTGAAACCGTTAAACCATTTAGTAAAGCAGTATTCCCTATAGCCTTTTCACAGCAGAACTACCAAATCTTCAACCAACTGTTACATGTTGACAATTTCAAATTAATTTCCAGAGTTCTTTTTGATTTGAAATTGCAAAATTGCAGGTATTTAAGAGCTCTCCCTCCTGCTTTATGGCCAAACACAGGAGCTATTTCTCTTCATGATTCTTTCACTTGTATTTTTTTAGTTTCTCTGCAAATATGAGTGACAAAACCTTTCACATTGTCATGTACCCATGGTTTGCCATGGGCCACCTAACCTCATTCCTGCACATCTCCAACAAGCTTGCTGAGAGAGGCCACAGAGTCTCTTTCTTCTTGCCAACCAAAACTCAACCAAAGCTAGAGCCTTTCAATCTGCACAAAAACCTCATTTCTTTCTTCCCCATCACCCTTCCACATGTAGATGGCTTCCCTCCCGGTGCTGAAACAACCGCAGATGTTCCCTTCCCATTGCATCCCCTCCTCATGACTGCCATGGACCTTACGGAACCAGCAATCGAAACTTCTCTTAGCGAACTTGAACCGGATTTCGTATTCTATGATTTCACTCACTGGTTACCAGCATTGGCAGGCCGACTAGGCATCAAGTCCATACATTATTGCACAATTAGTCCAGCAGCTATAGGGTATCTGCTAAGCCCAGAAAGAAAACTCAATGAGAAAACATTGACGCCGGCCGATCTTAAGGCACCTCCGCCGAGTTTCCCACCTTCATTGATCAAGCTAGGTGCCCATGAAACCAAACAACTAACCTCTGTAACGGTGCAAGAGTATGGCAGAGGCATATCATTCATGGAACGTCAAGAGATCTCTATAAAAGATTCTGACGCCATTAGTTTCAAAGCTTGTAGGGAGATGGAAGGGCCTTACTGTGACTATGTCGAAAGACAATTTAGAAAGCCTGTGATTCTTGCAGGGCCAGTAGTGCCAGAGCCACCAACTTCAGCATTAGATGAGAAATGGGCAAAGTGGCTGGATAGTTTCAAGGAAAAAACTGTGATATTTTGTGCATTTGGAAGCGAATGCATTCTAAAAAAGGATCAGTTTCAAGAACTGGTTCTGGGTTTTGAGCTAACAGGCATGCCTTTTCTCACTGCTCTGAAACCACCAATGGGTGTAGAAACAATAGAATCTGCATTGCCAGAAGGGTTTGAACAGAGGGTGAAGGGAAGAGGGGTTGTTCATGGGGATTGGATTCAGCAGCAGTTGATTCTGAGGCACCCCTCTGTGGGGTGCTTTGTAACACACTGTGGCTCAGGTTCTTTGTCTGAAGCGATGGTGACTGAGTGCCAATTGGTGCTGCTGCCACACGCTGGGGATCAAATTATCAATGCAAGACTAATGGGTGGAGATCTGAAAGTAGGGGTTGAGGTTGAGAAAGGTGAAGAAGACGGGGTGTTTACAAGGGAGGGCGTGTGCAAGGCAGTGAGGGCTGTCATGGATGAAAATAGTAATGTGGGGAAAGAGGTGAGAGCCAACCATGCTAAATGGAGGGACTTCTTGCTGAGCAAAGGGCTTGAGAACACCTACATTGATGGTTTTGTTCAAAAGCTGCATTCTCTGCTCATCTAATTTCATCTTAATTTTATTATAGGTGTATTAGATGCATAGATGTTCCATAGCTGTTCTTACACCTATATTTGTAATGTTACTGCTCATGTTTGAAGTTTGTTTAAATATATATGTTTAGCATGAATCCATGATTTTGGATTTGAATGATGAGGGGATATTGTTCTTGCAAAAATGAATTTCTTCATTATTTACTCATGAAGCCCGCGGTATTCAGAAATACATAGGAGCCAAAAGGGCGTGGGTACATAGCTGCAGAAAAAGGACTGCAGAGAAGAAAACAAGGGGAGGACTTGTCTGAAGCCATATCTGGCTGCGCGTGGGAAATCAAAGCCAGCTCTGAGGAGATCTTTTTGTTACAGAAAATCAATACAAAGAAGCAAAAGAGGAAACAAAACTTCTTCTTTCAAAATTTCAGTGCTTGGGTGTTACAAAGAAGGAAATCAAAAGCCATGCTGGAAATGCAGAACTCAGTCAGCAGTACGTGAGACCAGCTGGAGATTATGTTTTTCATAGATTAATATTGAATGATTTAAATTTTGAGAAAGATTCCATATTGACAAGTTGTTTTGATTCATTATCATTCTTGTTTGTATGAATGCTTACTTTTCGTTTGATTTGTTATGATTCGAATTTATAATGAATGCTTAATCTCTTTTAACTTGTCATTGAAATCAAATTTTCAATTAAACTCATGCTCAATCTACTTTATTTTTAATTAGTGCTTTATTGTTAAATCTTTCGACTAAGAGAATTGATTCTCTACCTAATTGAGTTAAAGATGTCTCGAGAATACATAATAAATATTAAGTGGATCATTGAAGCCCTAGTGTTTTCCTACTAATTTTTTCTTGCTTTATTTTACTTGATTTTGGTTTTTTTTTTTTTTTTTTTTTTTTTTTTTTTTTTTTAAATTAATTAAATCACTTCAGTGCTCAACTTCTTAGTGGAAAACAAAACCCAAATCATTTTATTTTTCTTTGCACGATAAGAAAATTTTTATTTTTGTCTCTACCATTCATTGTAGATCGACCTCGGTCTTAATGATAATTTTATTACTTGTGATAGCTTGCACTTGGGTTTATCAATCTTTTTGACGCAGCATCATGTCAGCGGAATAGAGTCATGATAGGAGCTTGAGTTTTATTGCTAACTTTCTGACATTTGGTAGGTGACGTTGTGATGTGTAATGCCAATAAAATTAAATAATTAAATTTACTTAACTTGGAGTGTTACTCATATTGTCTTCAAACTAATTAACTGGTAATTAGTTGAACCCACTACATCGAACTAATTATCGAAGTATACCATGGCGGAAAACGAAAATAAATGATATGAGACATTTAACAATACATCCTTAAACATCTTCATGCATCACCAACATAAACACATTGCTCCGAAGAGACACTACTAATAAAGCATAATAATTAATTACGATCTATGCAAAACCTCACAAGGCAAGCCATTCGCTTGACATTTTCATCCTAATAAATTTCTCGCTCTTCAACCTAACAACTTGCTAATTTGCAAAACACTGAAGTGTTCTACAAATGAAAGAAATAACTACGTAAGTCCACGATTTAATAAATAAAGTATATGAAACTTGTGTATGTAATTAGCCTTAAGGAAACATTCGTAACCTTCAATTATTAAATGTTGGTCTTCACAAATGATATGTGCTTTAATGGTGTAATTTATTTTAGAGGGTTAAATAAACTTAAGCCTCTTGAACTACTAGCAATTTTCAAAAAAGCCTCACGAACTAATAGGAGTGACACTTGGATACATCAAACTACAATTTTGTGGCAAAAATGTCATTATGTGAATGTCAACCGTTAGAATGGAAGGAAAAACCAAATTTGACCAAAATCTTCCAAAAATACCCTCACTTTAACCTTTGAAAAAACAAATTTACTTTTATAAATTATTAATCAGTAAAAAAAAGACTTTTTTTTTTTTTAAAAAAATAATTAAATAAATAAAAGAAAAATCTAAGGTGGCCAAACCACCTTTGAATTGTTTTGTCCTTTTTTATTTTTATTTTTATTTATTTATTTGGGGAAAATATATCTTAACTCCTTGAACTATCACACATTTTGCAATTATGCCTATTAACTTTAAAAATTGATATCGAGGCTCCACATACTACCATCGCGTGCCAAATTAAATACTTTTGCATTTTTCTCCCCAAAAAATCCTTGAAGTTATTAATAAATAAAAATTTAAAATATATAAAAATAACCATTTCAAAAAAAAAAAAAAAAAAAAGGACCAGCACTTTTTGGTGTTGGACCGGTTGGTCCCCTGAACTTAGGGCGGCTCAACCCCTAGGCGGATTTGGGGGCCGCCTAGGGCCCCCAATTAATAAATATTAATAAAAAAATTTCACAAAAAAAAAAAATTAAAGCCCTTATTACGGTCTATATTCTTTAATTAAGGCCCCCTAATCATGGTAATTAAGTAATTTAAAAACGATCCCAATTTAATAAGGCTCCCATTTTTTTTTTTTTTTGAATGGAAATCTGAGGATTTCATTGATTAAAGATCATAAGCATAAAGGTCTTAAAAAGCAGAGCAAAAAGCTCTTATAGCACAAATCATAAATTTCTGCAAAATCATAGCCACATTTTATGGGTTACAAAGTCATAGATACAAACAAATATTCTTATAATCAAGTGATATCTATGACTTCAATCTTTCGCTAACTTATGTACAAATACAATTAAAGAGTAGATCTACTCCTAGCAGACTAGATTTAAGACATGGATAGACAAATTTCCTAACAAAATTTATTTAAACCAGCCATGAGGGATAACCCCTCACACCGAAACTCTCCAGGCCGTGAGAAATAACCCATCACACCTAATTATTCATCCTCGATCACGATGGTAGATCTAGAGAAAATAAACCAAAACAAAAAATACAAACAAACAACCAGTAAGCAGCAACAGTAGCCAGGGAGGAGATGAACGACACAACACGATGGAAGGTAGACAAACGGGTAGCAGACAGGCCGAAGTTGTTGATTTGGTTGGAAAACACCTACAAACATAGAAAAAAAGAAAAAAAATCTAGAAGATGGTAGGAGTAGGGAGTAGAAGGGGAAGGAGAGAGGAGGAGGGAGCGATCTCCTCTCAAAACTGTTTTTTGAGGAGAAGGAATAAGGCTCCCAATTAATGAATCCTAATAAAACAATTTACATAAAAAAATAAAAATAAATAAAGACCTAATTGCAATAATTAGTAAATATATATAATTTAATAAGGCCCCTACTTAATTTTTTTTTTTTTTTATAAAAAAGAAGCATTAATATCATTTCATTCTTCAACATTCCAAAATAAATAAGGCTTAAAAAAGGGAAATATATATATAAACCTCAAACTAACAGTTGTTTGCGATAGAGTCCACAATGTTCAAAATGTACTAAAGTAGCCCATTAAACTACCAAAATGTATCAAAAAACCACTTATTTTTTTTATATTCCTATAATACCCCTATTCTTTTAACAAATAAAATAATAAAATAATTGTAAAAAAAAAAACATTTTTTTAAATACAAAAAAAGGGTGAATAAAAACAATTTTTTAACGGAATTTGACTCCAATGACTAAATTTTTTATTTTCTTGGAATATCTCAAGAACCTTTGATTTTACTTTCATACGACATGAAGCAATTTGTAATTTAAGCCAACTACAGTGACTAATTATTTATTTATTCCAAAAATTATATTTTTTTTTTGTATTTATTCGCCCATTGGTTTTTTTTTTTTTTTTTTTAAAATTGTTTTTTTTTTACAATTATTTTATTATTTTATTTGTTAAAAGAATAGGGGTATTATAGGAATATAAAAAAATAAGTGACCTTTTTTTTTTTTTTTTTTTTTTTTTTTTAACATTTTGGTAGTTTGATGGGCTACTTTAGTACCTTTTGAACATTGTGGGGCTCTATCGCAAACAACTATTAGTTTATAGGGCTTTTTTATATTTGTCCCCTTAAAAAATTGATAGCAATAAATTTTGTATCTCAAAAAGCAAAAAGAGTTATTTTTAAATAAAAATATAATATTAATATTTAAATAAAATATTTAAATATAAAAGGCCACACCTAAACTTTTTGCCTTAGGCCTCAAAATATATCGAACCGGCCCTGCCTGAACTCTCATCCATTTTTAAATTAAGTCCCACAAACGGACAGCTGTGACACTTAGATACATCAAACTATAATTTTGTTAGAGCATTCCCAATGAGGAGCCAATTTTTTTTGCAAAATAGCTCATTAAAACTCACTTTATCTAGTTCAACTAATGAATTTTTAAAGGCCTCCTACATCCGATTAGCTATATTTTTATCTGTATAATTTTAATATCTTTTAATTTAAAATTGAAAAAGAATATTCTTATAATGATCCCCTAAAAAGTGGAAAAAGTTTTGGGAAAAAAGGAAAACATGTGAGAGAAACAATAAAAAATAAAATTGCTCACTTAAAAAGTGTTGTTACATGTACCTTTTTTCTTTTTTTTTTTTTTTTTTTTTTGTGGTTTTGGCAAATCCAATATGGGCGTTTTTTACAAATCTGATTAGTCATTTTAGATAAAAGTACCATTTGGCTCCTCCATTGGGAATACTTAATTAAGCAACTTATGTCATTCTTCCTAAAATACCCTTATTTCTTAAAAACTAAAATTCTTTCTCCCCTTTAGATGAACATTATTGCAATTAAAAAGTTGAAAAAAAGTATTATCAATTGAGTGGTACTTTGGAGGTGGACTTTTCTCAAACATAAAAGAAACTGGTAGAGGTGGATCCGGCTTAGGTGCGGTAGTTCAAAACTACCGCACCGTGCTATAGCCCAAAACGACCCAGTTTGGACAATATAATTTTTTTTTTTTTTTTTTAAAATAATAATATAAAATTAGTTTTTCTGCAATTATTTTTAAAGTAATAATATAAAATTAATTTTATATTATTACTTTAAAAATATTATTTTTTTACTGCCCAAAACAACCCAAAACCGTTTTGTGCTACAGTGCAGTAGTTTTGAACTACAGCACCTAAGCCGGATCTGGTAGAGGTAATGGCCCATGATCCATGAATGTGCCAACTTCATGGCCACTAACCATTCGTGTTTCTCCAACAACTCCTCTTAATTACTTCCCAGTACTTCTCCAAATTGAGCGCATGAGTGCCACGTGGCCTGCAGTTCGAGAAATTACAGACAACACCCGAGAAACTCGTAACAATAACAGTTATGGACTACAGTTACATAAATGGGAGAAGGAACAAGACAAGACTGGGAAGCTTTGTTCGCCCAAACACAACACCAAACACTAATTTTCCTTTTCCGTTTGGTTCCCAAGAAAATTTCTGGTCTTAGTATGATTAGAATATGGGCAGTTTTAGATTTTGTTTCTAGCTACCAATAAGAAAATTATGAATTTCAAATTTCCTGACTTGTTTTTTATTTGAAATTGCAAAATTACAGGTACTTAAGAGCTTTCCCTCCTGTTTTGTGGCTATGCACATAAGCTATTTGTCTTCTTGATTTTATAACTTGTGCAAATATGGGTGACAAAAGCTTTCACATGGTGATGTACCCATGGTTTGCCATGGGCCACCTAACCTCATTCCTGCACATCTCCAACAAACTTGCTGAGAGAGGCCACAGAGTCTCTTTCTTCTTGACAACAAAAATTCAACCAAAGCTAGAGCCTTTCAATCTGCACAAAAACTTCATTTCATTCATCCCCATCACCCTTCCACATGTAGATGGCTTCCCTCCCGGTGCTGAAACAACCGCAGATGTTCCCTTCCCTTTGCATTCCCTCCTCATGACTGCCATAGACCTTACGGAACCAGCAATCGAAGCTTCTCTTAGAGAATTTGAACCGGATTTCGTATTCTATGATTTCACTCACTGGTTACCAGCATTGGTAGGCCGGCTAGGCATCAAGGCCATACATTATTGCACAATTAGTCCAGCAGCTATAGGGTATCTGCTAAGCCCAGAAAGAAAACTCAATGAGAAAACATTGATGCCGACCGATCTTAAGGCGCCTCTGCCGAGTTTCCCACCTTCATTGATCAAGCTAGGTGCCCATGAAACCAAACAACTTACCTTTGTAACAGTGCAAGAGTATGGCAGAGGCATATCATTCATGGAACGTCAAGAGATCTCTATAAAAGATTCTGATGCCATTAGTTTCAAAGCTTGTAGGGAGATGGAAGGGCCTTACTGTGACTATGTTGAAAGACAATTTAGAAAGCCTGTGATTCTTGCAGGGCCAGTAGTGCCAGAGCCACCAACTTCAGCATTAGATGAGAAAGGGGCAAAGTGGCTGGACAGTTTCAAGGAAAAAACTGTGATATTTTGTGCATTTGGAAGCGAATGCATTCTAAAGAAGGATCAGTTTCAAGAACTGGCTCTGGGTTTTGAGCTAACAGGCATGCCTTTTTTCACTTCTCTAAAACCACCAATGGGTACTGTAGAAACAATTGAATCGGCATTGCCAGAAGGGTTTGAACAGAGGATAAAGGGAAAAAGGGGTTGTTCATGGGGATTGGGTTCAGCAGCAATTGATTCTGAGGCACTCCTCTGTGGGGTGCTTCGTGACACATTGCGGTTCAGGTTCTTTGTCTGAAGCGATGGTGACTGAGTGCCAATTGGTGCTGCTGCTACACTTTAGGGATCAATTTATCAATGTGAGACTTGTTGGAAATGGAAGAGAATGCTCAAACTTGGATAAAAATCAACTTAACTCCGCATTAGAATGCATGTACATTATATATACTAAGTCTGTTTGAGCTTAGTCTAAAACAGAATTAGTTTAACACATGCACTTGAAGTGTTACCTAGCAGCAACCAACTTACAACTGAAAGCTAACTAATAAACTTGCAACTTAATAACTAAACTCCTCCTACAATCATGAAGTCTGTTGCATGCTGATGTGGAAGCAAGGTAAGTTGCTTGGTTGCTCTGCTTGTATTCTTAATACTCCCCCTCAGGATGAGATTTCATAAAAAAAACTCAGGAAGAGTAAATGAAGACTCATCTTGGACAACAAAGGACGAAATAAAGAAGAACCAAGAGCTTTTGTAAAGACATCTGCCAACTAATGCTGTGATGCAACATGAAAAGTTCGAATAATACCCATTTGCGGCTTTTCTCGTACAACATGACAATTAATGTCAATATGTTTTGTACGCTCATGAAAGACAAGGTTTGCTACTCTGTGAAGAGCAGCTTTACTGTCACAATAGAGCAAGGCAGTTTGAAGGAGAACTTGTAAGTCTTGGAGAAGAGTTCTAAGCCACACAACCTCACAACAAGTGGAGGCCATGGCACTGTACTCAGCCTTTGCAGATGACTTGGAAACGGTTGTCCGTTTCTTAGATTTCCATGAGATTAATGCATTATCAAGAAAAATACAATGCCCTATCACAGACCTTCTTGTATTTGAGCAACCAGGCCAGTCTGAGTCACAAAATGCCTTCATTTGTAAACTAGAAGTAACATGAAAGAACAACTCTTGAGCAAGGGAGGCTTTAATATATCTAAGTACTCTATTGGCTGCTTCTAAGTGTGGAACTCTAGGCTTGTCCATAAACTGACTGAGAGCCTGAACCCAAAGGAAATATCAGGTCTTGTTATGGTGAGATAGAGTAGTCTACCAACAAGCCTTCTATATGAAGTAGGATCTTCTAAGATTGAACCAGAATCTTTAGAGAAGTTCACATTAGGTTCCATTGGGAATTTTGTAGGTTTTGAGGCCAACATACCAGTATCTTCAAGAATCTTCAAAGTATATTTTCTCTGACAAATAGAGAGACCAAGCTCACTTCGAGCTATTTCCGAACCAAGAAAATATTTCAATTGTCCAAGATCTTTAAGCTTAAACCTATCATTAAGCACTTTAGTAAACTTGGAAACCTCAACTGGATTATCACAGGCAAGTATTATATCATCTACATATACTAGTAAGGCAATAAATGAACCATCTAAAGTTCTAGTGAACAATGTATAATCAGCTTTAGATTGGACAAATCCAAACTCAATCAAAGCAGAAGCAAATTTTGCAAACCACAGCTGGGAAGCTTGCTTTAGACCATAAAGTGATTTGTTGAGCTTACATACCTTGGACTCCCTCCTTTTAGAAAAACCAGGAGGCAATAACATATAGACCTCTTCATCAAGATTGCCATGAAGAAAGGCATTATTCACATCCAACTGGTGAAGATGCCATTTCTTTATAGCTGCAACTGCCAAAAGAGTTCTCACTGTTGTGAGTTTAGCCATAGGAGAAAAAGTTTCATAATAATCCAATCCCTCACACTGGTTATAACCCTTGACTACCAATCTTGCTTTACACCTTTCCAAAGTCCCATCAGACTTTAACTTCACCTTATAAACCCACTTACATCCAATAGCTTGCTTTGAAGCAGGGAGATCAACTACTGTCCAAGTATTATTAAGTTCAAGAGCCTTGTTCTCATTATCCATATCCTCACGCCATTCCTCAAATTTGACAGCTTGAGTATATGGCTTGGGTTCAACAATAGCAGAAACAACAAAAAGACTAAAAGATTTCAGATTAGATGAAAGCTTGTTGTATGAAAGAACTGAAGACAGATCAGAAGGAATACCTGAAGATGGAGAGGCTATTGTGGGTTCTGAAGTGGAGGCAGCAATATGACAATGATAGTCATGCAAATATCCTGGTCTGTGTTTTACCCTAGTAAGACTTTCTAAGTGGCTGTTGTGAAATTTCTAAATGTGGACTTGCAAAATCAGAAGTAGATGTTATAACATTAGGAATTTGATCTGAGTTATAAGTACTAGACTCCAAAGAATTTGAAGATGAAGTTGGAATCATAGGATTTGATAAACTGGCCACTGATTCAGGTAAACATTGATCAGGAATGACTGAATCATTAAAATGAAATTTTGAATCAGGATATTTGATTGCATAAGGAAAAATGGTTTCATGGAAAATAACATCTCTTGATACAAACACAGATTTAAGAGTTAAATCATAAAGCTTGTACCCTTTAATGACATATGGATATCCAAGAAATATGCAGGGTCTAGCTCTAGGATCAAATTTGTGTCTATTTCTAAGAAGAGTGTTTGCATAACAAAGGCAACCAAACATTCTCAAATGAGAATAAGAAGGAATTGATTTGAATAAGACTTCATAAGGAGATTTATTATGCAGAACAAAAGTAGGAATCCGATTGATTAAATGTACTGCAGTAAGAACATAATCTCCCCAAAATTTTAAAAACAAGTGTGATTGAAATCTAAGAGATCTTGCCACATTCAGAATGTGTTGGTGTTTTCGTTCAACAATTGAGTTTTGTTGCGGTGTTTCTACACAACTAAGTTGATGGAGAATACCTTTTGATGCATAAAAATCACTCATGTTGAACTTAACACCATTATTTGATCTTAAAGATTTGATTTTAGAATTGAATTGAGTTTCAACCATATTAAAGAAAGTTTGAATATGGTTTCTGGTTTGAGACTTATGTTGCAATAGATTGATCCAAGTGAATCTTGTATGATCATCAACAATAGTTAAAAAAATATGAAGATCCACTAATAGATTTAACAGAAAAAGGGCCCCAAATGTCACAATAAATTAAATCAAAAGGTTGTTTAGAAACAAAAGTACTATGAGGAAAAGATAATCTGTGTTGCTTAACCAAAGGGCAAATGCTGCAATTTTTAAGAGAATATATTGCTTGACACAAATGAATGAATTCTCTGTTTCTCATGCCACTCACTATGTTTAGTTACCAAAACACCGAAGCTAAATACATCAGATTTGATTAAGAACAAAACAGTCCATTAATTGCATAGTCCGAAGACATGTAACCATTGTAGAAAATCATTGATGAAATCAGCATACTTATGGACAAAGGTTGAAGAATACAAAATATATAGAGATTCTTGCTATGTTCCATCCACTCTGCTTTACTTTGCTTCAGTTTCATTTCCTCCAAATATTTTAGCCATGCCAAAGTATGAAATTTTCAGATTTATTTTACTATCTAGTAAAACATTGCTACCTTTTAGATCTCTATGGATAATTATTTGGGCTAAATACCTTATTAACCCATGTGGTTTAACTTCTTTATTTTTTGACTCTTAGGGTTTACTTTTTTATCACAGGAGGTCTATTTGGTTTGCTTAAAGATGGAGATGATCCCTCCATCAAAATTTCGTCCAAAATTTGACGGAACACCACGTCAGCACCAATCACAGTTTGACACGTATTCATATAATTAATTAATTTAAAAATAATAATTTTATTTTAAAATTGAAAACATTAAAAAATTATATTTAATTAAATTATTAAAAAAAATATATTTGGGGGTGACGGCCCTTGGGGGATGGTTTAGCAACCCCGAAAGACCAATTGATTTTTTTTTTTTTTTTTTTTCCCAATTTGCCAGAAGGCCTTTGGGGGTTGGTTTGGCCACCCCCCAGATCGGTCAGACCCTGGTCTAGGGGTGGCCGAACCAATCCTATGGCCTGGCCACCCCCAAATGGCCAAAGGGGGTGCTACGGCCACCCCCAATTTTTTTTTAATTAAATATAATTTTTTTAATGTTTTTAATTTTTAAAAAAATTATTATTTTTTAATTAATTAATTATATGGACACTTGTCAAATCGTGATTGGTGCTGATGTGGCGTTCTGTCAAATTTTGGACGTAGAGATCATCTCTGTCTTTAGGCAAATCAGAGGGACTTCCTGCAATAAAAAGTAAATTCTAAGGGTCAAAAAAATAAGGAAGTTAAATCACATTGATGAATAAGGTATTTAACCCGAATAATTATTCTCAGTTTGAATTTTTGTTGAAGATAAAGTAGCCTAAGCAATCCCATTGATAATGTTGAAGCGCTTATGCCAATCGAATAATTTGTTTTGCCTTGGATATGCATGTTTTACAACCAAGTTAATACATGCTCTGTATCAATCACAAATGCTCAGGAATAAGGGGTGTCATTGATTCATACTTATAAATAATGGCTGATGGAGTTCTTTGAGTGGAAAAGACTCATCCCTCTACCTGGATGACTTTATAAACAAAATAAACTATAGTTGTGCAGATAGTACTTTCGAATTTCCACAAAAAAAAAAAAAAAAAAAAAAACTGAGCCCTCTTGGTTAATTATTTTCTCCTAAATTTCAAAATAATGGTGGCTCTAGATCTTCATTCTTGCTTCCATTGGTGAAACCTTGTTCTGGAGCACATTTGAACTAAACAAGGAATGCATTATCCTTAAGAATATTGAAGGAATACATGTTTCTAAGAATGTTGAAGTGTTTTGACTTCGAAAGGTGAACTCTGCCATTCAACGTGTAACCAAGTGATACTTGATATGCCTCTTCTCCCAACATCCTCTTAACCATCCATGGATGACTTCATAGGGTCAGTTTCTCACTTTCTCCTAAATTTTGTAAAACAACAATACTTTTACCAGATACAATAAAATATATGAGTAACCTTATAAGTTCTTGTAAAGTCTTTTCAGTGTCCTTTCAAATGTGATGTGACTTTTAAAATTACCATTGAATTTGAGATATTATATATTGACTTTTAATTAATTGATAATTTTAAAAGACACATCACATTTGAGATGACTCTAGAAAGACTTATAACATTACTCTATATATATATATATATATATATATATGTTGATTTACAAAGGAGAGTATAAATTGTCATTTAAACAATGTTCTCCCAACTGGGCCCCATTTTTTGTAGCTCTTATTTACCATATACCATTGTCTACTCATCTAGTGACATGTGTCCACTTTTTTAAATCTAAACAATGTTTTGTCTAAATAATTAAAAATTATCAATGTCTTCCGTAATAATAGAAATATTTTTAATATTTGTTTTTTCAAATTTATAGGAATAATTAAGTCTTAGTAAAAAAATTTAGGACTATATATATATATATATATATATATATATATATATATAGGAGGGTAGGGTCCGAAGAAATAATGCGCTCTGCCTAATTCTTGACTTTCCTTCGTGCATATATTACTTTCTCCGAATAAAAGAAGATAAACCATTAGAAAATCAATGGCAGCCATCACCCATCTTTTTGTCTACCCTTTCTTATTCTCCCTCTTCAGAACCTCCATTACACAAGACACTATTACTCCAACTCAATCAATCAGAGACGGTGCAACTTTAGTTTCAGCTGGCGGATCATTTCAATTGGGATTCTTCAGCCCAGGTAATTCCAAAAGCCGATATGTGGGAATTTGGTACACAATATCTTCGGAGATAATTGTATGGGTAGCCAACAGAGACGCTCCGCTTAACGATCACTCGGGAGTTTTAAAGGTCACTGATGATGGACTTCTTGTGCTTCTTAATAGCACCAACGGTACTGTTTGGTCATCTAATACATCAAAAACTGCAGAAAATTCAGTTGCACAGCTCTTGGACACCGGAAATCTTGTTGTCAAAGATGGGAATGTTGATGAACCGGAGAAGTTTATGTGGCAAAGTTTTGATTATCCTTGTGACACTCTCCTAGCGGAAATGAAGCTTGGATGGAACTTAGTAACTGGTCTAGAATGGTATTTATCATCTTGGAAGAGCACGGATGATCCTTCTCAAGGTGCGTTTTCATTACGGATAGATCTTCGAGGATATCCACAGTTTGTTGCTATGGAGGGATCTAAAATAAAGGCTAGAGGAGGTTCATGGAATGGCCTTAGTTTTACGGGTCATGGGGTAAGACCGACTCCAGTATTTGGGTACGAATTTGTGTTGAATGAGAAGGAGGTCTATTACGAGTTCAAACTCCGAAACACTTCTGTTTTCTCAAGATATGTGCTAAACCCATCAGGCGTTGGGCAGCGATTCGGATGGATGGATCGGACACAGAGTTGGGAGCTTTTCTCTACATTCCCGGCAGATCGGTGCGAAAATTATGGCTTATGTGGCGCATATGCTACCTGCAATATCAATAACTCTTCTATATGTGCATGCTTGGAAGGATTCTTACCCAAGTCTCCAAACCATTGGGGTTCAGTGGATTGGTCTGATGGGTGTGTTCGAAGGACTCCTTTGGAATGCAATGATGGAGATGGGTTCATGAAGCGCACGGGGTTGAAATTGCCGGACACATCTTCTTCCTGGTATGACAAGAGCATGACGCTACAGCAATGCGAAAGAATGTGTTTGAACAACTGCTCCTGCACAGCATATGCAAGTTTAGATGTCAGGGGAGGAGGAAGCGGCTGCCTGCTTTGGTTTGGTAGCCTAATTGATATAAGGGAATTAGGTGAGGCTGGGCAAGACCTCTATATAAGGATGGCCACTACTGAACTGGGTACCATTTCTCTTTCAGTTTTCTCATTTGGATTTTACTAAGATTTTTATTTTTATTTTTTATTTTTTAAAATGGAAAACTATATCCGTTGGTTTCCAACTGGCAAAAGTACCTTAATATATGATTGTTTATTTTATGAGGTGAATGGAAAGGTTATAATATTAATTAAATAATTAAATTTATAATTTCTTGTTTTGATCTTTCAGATCATCTTGAGAAAAAGAGGCACTCCAGCAAGAAGAAACGAGTAGCAATTATAGTCGGCTTAGCATTATCAGTCGTGGGAATGACAATAGTTGCATTGGTCTCATATATATGGAAAAAGAATGTCATAAACCAAGGTAGATTTCTTAAAATTTGACTATGATAATAATTTGATTCATGATGGCGGAGAACAAATTGGGGGGAGGGGGGGGGGGGGGGGTAAGTATTTTTCTTTGGATAAAAGAACTATCCAAGATTTTTTCATGCCCACGCATGTATTGTAGGAACAAAAGAAAGAAGTTCGAGGAAGGATTATGACAATGAAGGTGGGAAGGAAGATATGGAGTTACCGATATTTGATCTGGCAGCCATAGCTAATGCAACAGATAATTTTTCAAATAACAACAAGCTCGGAGAAGGTGGATTTGGACCTGTGTACAAGGTAAATAACAACATAGCTAGGAGAACTATATTTTTTATTTTCAAAATTATATCAACTCTTTCTTTCAGGGTACATTGCCAGAAGGGAGAGATATAGCTGTGAAGAGGCTTTCAAAGAATTCTGGACAAGGGTTGAATGAGTTCAAAAATGAAGTTATTATAATTGCCAAACTTCAACACCGTAATCTTGTGAAGCTTCTTGGTTGTTGCATTCAAGAAAATGAAAACATGTTAATCTATGAATACATGCCCAACAAAAGCTTGGACTCCTTTATTTTTGGTTTGAACCTTGACCTTGACTAGATTCAGAGCATTCATGTTTAGTCTTATCCTATTTTGTTTATGAAATTGTTTGCTGAGAATTTAGCTAGGTATGTACTAACATGATTGTAAAATTGGGCAGATCAAGCAAATAGGAAACTACTAGATTGGCATAAACGCATCAACATTATTCGTGGTGTTGCTAAAGGGCTTCTCTATCTTCATGAAGACTCTAGATTGAGAATTATCCATAGAGATCTAAAAGCTAGTAATATCCTTTTAGATAGTAATATGAATCCAAAAATTTCGGATTTTGGCTTGGCTAAATCATTTGGGGGAGATCAAGTTGACTCTAAGACCAATAGAATTATTGGAACATAGTAAGTATGCTTAAACTCATTTAATAGGTTAAGCTTAGTTGTTTTTTAACTTAGTTTTTCTTTGCAATGGTATTTTGCAGTGGATATATGTCTCCTGAGTATGCAGTGCATGGGCAGTACTCAATAAAATCTGATGTATTTAGCTTTGGAGTTCTAGTATTAGAGATAGTAAGTGGAAAGAAGAATAGAGGATTTTGTCACCCGGACCACCACCTGAATCTTCTTGGACATGTAAGCTTAAAGAGTGACAATTCCTACTAATTTACCTTTTTTAAGGGAAACTTATTAAGAATGTAGTTCCCAACAGTACATAGAGTCTAATGATGCCCCTATTATTTTGATGTTCTTTTAATAGTCATGGGCCAATTTGAAGGCATGCAGTCTGACCCACCAAAATTTGGCTTTCATTTCTTTCAGGCATGGAGACTATGGATTGAAGAGAGGCCAATGGAGCTGATCGATGAATTGGCAGGTGACTTGTTCACTCTATCTAATGTATTACGACACATTCATGTGGGTTTGTTATGTGTGCAACAAAAACCAACGGATAGGCCAAACATGTCGTCTGTAGTTCAAATGTTGAGTAGTGAGAGTTTGTTGCCTAAGCCAAGGCAGCCAGGGTTCTTTACAGATTCATTTGAAGCAGATCCTTCGTCTGTCAAGCATACTACTTGTTCAGCAAACAAATTCACCATTTCATTATTGGAAGCACGGTAAATAGCATGAAATTGAGAGCAAAAATGGAGATTTCATTTTTATTCTTTTAATGAATTATGTAATAATGGTTTCAACTTATTTAGCTGAACATAAAGATAATGGGCCTCTAGCAATGTAATTTTTTTTTTTTTTTTGTTGGATGCATTTTGTTGTTCATGCTAGCTCTTTATTTGGTTGCTAAGAAAGTTGCAGTTCCGGAGATGAAAACTATGTTTGGTTGCTTAGAAAATTTGGGACAAGGGAATGAAACTATAGATTAATTTTCTGTCTTAAGGGATAATTACCTGGCAGGCTGGCAAGAAGTAGCTGTGTTGCTGGAGCGGATATCACAATAAACAACACCCATTACGGTGATGTGGGAGACTGGATTTGTTGGTTGAGCTATGAGAGAGAGTGAATGAGTGTAGAGAATTGCAAGACAAAGGAAAATTATAGAATCAATGGGAGCTAAATTTGGGAAGTGGGAAGAAGCTTCAACAAAAGCATCAATAGTGTTAGGTGGTACTCCATGAAGGGCATCCGAAGCATTATTCATATAAGGAGCCTGTGAGTAGTTGGTATTAGGACCAACTGTAATGAGAGAGTCAAAATGCTTAATCTATTCACTACAAACAAAGACATGTGAAGAGCCTTTTTGGCAGATTGCTCAATGCTGGAGGGATGAGAGATTATTGCTCTGTAGCGGATTGACAACTAGTGGGGTTCGATTTGGAGGTTCTGTGATTTCTCACGTAGGAGAAATAAAGTTCAAGGACTGAAGGACCATGCTGCAGTAGAAGATTGGAAGTTCTTTTCTTTTTGTATATATCTATGCAGGGAGGCTTGCCTGCTCTCTGACTCATTTTTGTTCCTTCACTTTCTGTTTATGAAAACCCAGATGAAATTGCAAAGTTGATTGAGTGGATATGATATCCAGAATGATTACGATTGCAGATGTTTTTGGACATGAAGCATTGCACTGCATCTCACTTCCTTGATTCTGTGATTTATTCTTGATTTTCTTTGGTAAGTAAAACAGAGTTTTATGTGACAAACCAATACTTGCCCCTTTTAGAAATGTTCAAAGCTTCATTTCTGTTTGAGGCTTTTCAAGTTGGCTTCGTTTTTTGGTAAGTCTTTGACATGGTTTGATCCTGTAAACTGCGTTTGCCTTCTACTGTTAATGAAGAAGCTATATAGAGTTGTATAAGGCTAATGTGGATAGTTTGAGGAATTTTATTTTGTGTGCTTTACAGGATTCGTTAGATCAAAATGTATCACATTTTGCGAAATAAGAATTCCTAAGTAAAACACTTGGTATGTTAGGAAACAGAGGGGGGACAACATGAGGCTGCTTGGAAGTTACAAACATATGGTTTTCTAGTACTATCAACAGAAATTGGTGATGTCTTTGAGGTTCTAGCATTTGCTTTTTACATGGTTATGGATGGTTTCTTTTGACTTGGTTATGGGTGGTTATGTTTATATTCATGCCTCTTGAGTTTGAGTTGGACTTGGATTGTTGTTTATCTTCATTGGTAGCTTCAACATCCTCCTGTAAGTTCAACGAGGAGTAACACACGTTTAACTTGGAACGTAGTAGTTGAAATCTTGTGGAGACAATAGGCTTGGTTAGCACATTCTCTAATTGATCAGAACTAGGAATAAAACAAACTTTAAGAGATTTATTTGCAACCATATCACGTACAAAGTGAAAATCAATTTTCACATTATTTGTTCTTGCGTGATATATCGGATTAGTAGAGAGATAAGTTGCACCAATGTTGTCACATCATAATTTTGGTAGAGATTGAAGGACCACACCAAGATCACGTAATAGATAATATTGTATCTATGAGAGTTCTGCCAACGTGTTAGCAAGGCTTTGTGATCAACCTCTGTACTTGAACGTGACACTGTAGGTTGTTTGTGAGAGTGCCAATAGATTAAGTTTAATCCTAAGAAAATACAATATGCACCTGTTGGTTTGCGATCATCAAGGTAGCCAGTCCAATTTGCATCTGAAAAAGATTCTAACCGAAGAGAAGAACTGGGAGTGATTAATTAGTAACCCATGTGGCACTGTATGTTTGAGATACCTTAGTATACGTTTCATTGCTTGCCAATGAAGTTTTGTAGGACGATTCATAAACTAACATACGATTAATTGAAAAAGCCTAATCAAGTCGTGCAAGTGATAAATACTATAAGGAGCCAACAGTACTCCTAAATTGAGATGGATCCTCAATTGGATCTCCCTCAAATGTCGTGAGGGTAAGAGATGAGGACATAGGTGATGAAATTGGTTTGGCCTCTAACATGTTCGTGCATTTGAGAAGATCCAAAATATATATAACAGCGTTGAGAGAGCAATAGTCCAGATATAAGCTATAAAACTTCGACGCCTAAGAAATAATTGAGTGAGCCAAGGTCCTTGATAACAACGTCATTTTGTAGTTGGTGAAGGAGATCATCAATGGCTGATGGGACTAAAGTCGTGATGATGATGTCGTCGAGATAGATGAGTATGAGCATTGTGAGAGATACAATTTTATATATAAACAGTGAAGGATCAGCCTTGGATGCAGCAAATCCAAAGGTCAAGAGCTTACCACTTAGTCTTGAGAACCAAGCACAACGTATCTGTTTTAAACCACAGAGGGTTTTATCAAGTTTGTAAACATGTGATGGAAAGCCCAGATGAACAAATCCTGGTGGTTAGCTTATAAAAACTTCTTCAGATAGCACTCCATTGAGAAAGACATTTTGAATATCTATTTGGCACATAGACCAACAGGAGAGCACTGTACGGATGGTTTTATGCTTCACAATTGGACTAAAAGTCTCTCCAAAATCAATCCTAGCTTGTTGATGAAATCCTTTTGCAACAAGACTCACCTTATGTCGTTCAAATGAACCATCCGCTTTCCTTTTTAATTTAAACACTCACTTCATCCCACTATATTATTGGCAGCAGATGACGGTACTAGAGTCCAAGTCTTATTCTGCAACAAGGCATTAAATTCGTTTAGCATGACTAGTCTCTATTAATTCTGGAATTTTCATCGTTGATGAGTGATACGTAGGATACCTTAGTCCCATTTGGTCTTGTTGATACCAGAGGCTAAATGCAAGATTTGTGATCGTAAATGGTGCCTTAGAGGTTGAGGTAGCACTTGACATGGTTTTTGAAGGTAGGGTTGTAAAACCATCAATGAATTGAACTCCATTATTGCCATTGAGGTAGAGAAGAATGGTGGTCTTGCAAGTAGGATAATTATCCTTTGTGAGATTAACAAAATTCTGTAGGTTGGAGAGGGTAATGGTGGGCGTGGAGGTGGAGGTGGTGGTTCAAATCTTATCACAAATGATACTTGACTTATGGGAAAAGACCAACTTAGTAGCTCCGTTAGGTTCCGTCACTCATGTCATCACATACAAATGCCAAGTATCTTAAAAATAGCCAGAATATAGTGAGAAGGTTGTAACTTGTAAGTTTGTTTTAACTAGAAAAAGTTCTTTGAAAATCAAATTTTTAATTTTTTTTTTCCTTTTCTAAGGAATCAAGTAGTCTGTAAATAATGATTTGATTCTGATGAGAGACAACGAAAATCTACCTCCCCATAACCTCCAGATCCAATACCATTCGCTTCCAAAAATGTTTTGGTGTATTTCTTAAGCTCTTCAAAAGAGAACCGCCTGGCTCCTTCCAATTGGGGAACACTACCACTTCCCATATTCATATCCCAATTTGCTGCATTTGTGTGACATTATAGCACAATTAAGTCTGTAGAAAATCCACATGATTAACTACAAGGTGCTAATTCTAAAATTATGCCTATCTTACCAAAGGGATTATTCTGTTCAGTAGCTCTTTTTGCTCTTTTCTTTTGGTGGAAAGCATATTCTCCTGCAATGACTAGTAATAACAGGAGGATAGAACCACCAACTGCTGCTCCTATTATAATGCCACCTCTTACCTTTTTATTTGATCCTGTATGTACTACAATGATGTGTTCGTGTGAGAGAGACAGAGAGAATGCATCATGATAAGATTGAACAAGCATGAAAAATGCAATCAGCAAACATCATGACTAATAATTTTCAGTTCACTGTCAAACTCCGAATTACCTTTGTAGTAATCATGTGTAGATCCAATAAGAAAATAGAATCCAAACAGACGTGGAGGGCGGAAACTCAAGTTGTTAAGAACATATCTAATCATAGTAATTCCGGTTTTATTGAAACGGTCATCTCCTGATGGGAAAACTTCCAGGCTCAATCCAAGGTAACCAAATGAGTCTATGATGGGATCACTCAGAGAAACTGAATCCACAGGAAGATCATAGGACTTAAAAGTTTGCATGAGTGACTCCTCTACAGCTACATAGTAACTTGAATTTCCCAAGTCTAAGGAGGAAAGAGCTCTGAAGAATAGAGTGCCCTTGTACGGATAGGCACATCTGCACTTGGGGCTGGCAATCTGATCCGAACTGCAGGAAACTTGCAAACAGTTGTTTCGTGGCATCGAATTTGTGGAACTTGATTGGGAAGAATTGCAGTAATTCTCTGTCTTTTGATCTGTCTTCTCACAAGTTGGATTACCCTCAAGTCTGCAAAATGTTTCAGATAAATGCAAGTAATCAAAGAGCTTACAGTTCTTTAACATTGTAACAAAGAAGAAATGATCAAGATAATTGTAGGGCTTACAATATCGTGATGTTGTTTCCTCCAGTTATTGGATTAAAGTTGGTGATAGAATTGTTCTGTAAATCGATGCTTTGCAATAGGTTGATATATGTTGTACCAATATTCAGGGTGCCATTGAGATGGTTGTTGCTCAGTTCCCTGTTCCACATATCAGACAATCGAGTCTCAACAACAATAAAATTGAATGGTGGTAATACTTGAGATTAAGCTGATACTCAGAGTGTCTGTAGATTGGGAAGGCTGAACAGGTTAGCAGGAATTGGTCCTTCAAGTTGTGTGTGTTCCATCATTCTGCCATACAAGGTCAGTATGCTTATGAATACTTGACACTTTCAAACTCCTTTTTGCTTGACCAAATTATTAATTGCATTCACACACACACAAACAAACATAGAGTATGGAGGAGGGCTGAGTAAAACATACAATGTTGTCAAAGATTGTAAGGAAGAAAGCCAAGGAGGAACCTCAGAAATATCAAAACTGTTATTGCCCATATCCCTGCAAATTACGTTTCAGTCCAAGAATGAAATTGATAACAAAAATAGTAAACATAGTTATCAAAACAGATTTGTGTCTGTGAAATTCAGTCAGTATAACTATTACTACTTACACATAGTTCAGCAGGTTCATGCCAGTAAGGTTGGGCATGGGGGGCCAGTCAGGCCGTTGTTGGACAAGGCCTTGCAAACAGATAACAATAAGCCTATCTTAATAAGTGAAAAAACTTCTCAGCTACAAGTTTAAAGCTTTAATTGGTATGTTTATCTCGTCTGCTTACAGCTCATGAAGATTTGCAAGATTACAGATACTTGAAGGCACAGACTCACTTAGTAAATTTCTATCCAAGCGTCTGTTATCAAAAAGCCTGCCCCCCCCCCCCCCCCCCCCAAAAAAAAAAGCAGGTAGATAATTAATGTGTATAACTGACAGTGTTCATATAACTATTTAGATATTGAAACAAAAAGTCCCATTCCTCAATTTTCATACTGAAGACATTTACTCTGGTTTTTGTCAGCAACGTAAGCTATAATTACAAGTTCTTGAAAATGGACAGTTTAATAAAGCTTACACTTGTATGGCATTCATATTTGAGCTGAAACGTTGAGGCGGAATTGTGCCCGACAGCTGGTTCTTTCCAAGATGACTATTTACATAATGAACGAAGCTTAGATGGTTCTTAATTACAGAAAACAAAATGGTGGTGCAAAAAAGAATTAATCAGCTTGACATCATGACGAAAGTTGGACAGCCAAGAAACAGCCTACTGTGTCTCATTCCAGTACGGAGTCTGAATACAAGGCCTTAGCCAATGCTACTGCAGAGTTGATTTGGATTCAATCATTGCTCAAAGAACTTGGGGTCTTTCTCTCGGCAGCACCCATTATCTATTGTGATAATATTGGTGCCACCTATTTAACTTCAAATCCTGCCTATCATGCCCACACAAAACACATTGAAATTGATTATCATTTTGTGCGGGATCGGGTAGCTAAAAAGACTCTCCTCGTTAAATTTCTCTCTAGCAAAGATCAATTGGCCTACATTCTTACTGAGCCTCTGGTCTCTGCTCGTTTTGCTCACCTTTGTACCAATCTTAACTTGTTCTCAACCATTAGGATTGAGGGGGAGTATTGAATTGAATTCTTTAGCTACACGAAAGGTCAAAGCTCCAGCTCAAGTTACACCACCATACAGGGTCAGGTCTACAGACACCATGCCAACTCAAATCACCATACCTCCTCTTCTCTAAGTTTCTTGTTTTTTTTTTTTTGGTTTTTGTAAGACACTACTTTTATTGTTTGTAATTTTATATTCATTGTAGTTCGTACATACTTTATGATAAATAGAACAGAGGACCAAGTCCTCTTGCGGCAATTACAAACATATCACATTGTCTCTATTTTAAGGAAAAGACTTTTCAATCTTTGGGCACCATCACTGACATGTTGGGCTTTCAAGTCATCACATAACTTACAAAAAGAAAAAAAGAAAAAGTCATCACATAGGCCTCGTTTGCAAGTAACGTGATAGGACTTCCATGTAGTAGAAAATCAATGGAGGCATTTATTGACACTCCTGAATTCAAATTTGTTGAAAAGGGGAATGTCCCGAAGAAGGCACACCTTAATGCGCTCTGCTTAAGTCTTGACTTGTATGGATATACCACACCACATACATATATTACTTTCTCCGAGTAAGAAAAGATAAACCATTTGAAAATCAATGGGAGCCATCACCCATCTTTTTGTCTACTCTGTCTTCTTCTCTCTGTTTAGAATCTCCATTACACAAGACTCTATTACTCCAACTCAGTCAATCACAGACGGTGGCACTACTGTTGTTTCAGCTGGCGGATCATTTTAATTGGGATTCTTCAGCCCAGGTAGTTCCAATGGTAGGTATCTGGGAATTTGGTACACAGTATCTTCGGACACAGTTTTATGGGTAGCCAACAGAGAAGCTCCGCTTAGCGATCACTCGGGAGTTTTAAAGCTTGCTGATGATGGAGTTCTTGTGCTTCTTAATAGCTCCAATGGTACTGTTTGGTCATCTAACACATCAAGAACACCAGAAAATCCAGTTGCACAACTCTTGGACACCGGAAATCTTGTTGTGAAAGATAGAAATGATGATGACCCAGAGAAGTTTATGTGGCAGAGTTTTGATTATCCTTGTGACACATTCCTTCCGGAAATGAAGCTTGGATGGAACTTAGTAACTGGTCTAGAAAGGTTTATTTCATCCTGGAAGAGCACGGAAGATCCTTCTCCAGGTGCGTTTTCATTACGAAAAGATCTTCGTGGGTATCCACAATTGGTTGCTATGGAGGGATCTCAAATAAAGGCTAGAGCAGGGTCATGGAATGGCATTCGTTATACGGGATATCCAGCAACAAGACCGAATCCTGGGTTAAGATCAAATCCACTATTTGAGAATGAATTTGTGTTGAATGAGAAGGAGGTCTATTACGAGTACAAAATCCTAAAGAGTTCATTTTTCTCAAAATATGTGGTAAACCCATCAGGCGTTGTGCAGCGATTCACATGGATGGATCGGACACACAGTTGGGAGCTTTTCTCCACACTCCAGGCAGATGGGTGCGAAAATTATGCCTTATGTGGCGCATATGCTACCTGCAATATCAATAATTCTCCTGTATGTGCATGCTTGGAAGGATTCTTACCAAAGTCTCCAAAAGATTGGGATTCGGTAGATTGGTCTGATGGGTGTGTTCGTAGGATTCCTTTGGAATGCAATGGCGGAGATGGATTCCTGAAGCATACGGGGGTGAAACTTCCGGACACATCTTCTTCCTGGAATAACAAGAGCATGAGCCTCAAGGAATGCGAAGGAATGTGTTTGAAAAACTGCTCCTGCACAGCATATGCAGGTTTAGATATCAGGAGGGGAGGGAGCGGCTGCCTGCTTTGGTTTGGTAGCCTAATTGATATAAGAGAATTCGCTGAGGGTGGGCAAGACCTCTATATAAGGATGGCCGCTACTGAATTGGGTACGTACCATTTCTCTTTTATTTTTTTCATTGGATTTTGTTGATTTTTATTTTTTTTCTTTTATTTTAAACTAGCATCTTAGTTATATAATTTAATTTCAAAACTTTAACACATCCATCGTAATTTTCGGTATAAGTTAAAAAAAAAAGTGTAAAAAATATCCCTCAAGTCTCTTTCAATAAAAAAGATACACTAAATGTTATATATATGTTACTGTACATTTATGAATATATATAATGACACAATCACAAATATGATTTAGGGGTGAAAATGTGGATGTAGATACTGTTATTAGCATTATCTACATCCACATCCGCGGATAAAGTGATTACTGTCCGCATCCACGCCATCTCCCAGACTTCACTGGGACCTAGTTGGGCCACCACCAGGACTCGATCGAGACCCCACCAGGACCCGGTTGGGACTTCGTCGGGATCTAGTTGGGACTCCTTGAGCCACAACCCGTACTTTGCCAAGAGCTGGTCGAGACTTGTCAGGACTTCGCCGGGGCGCAATCGGGCCACCATCGGGACACTGGCGGGACTTGCCTAGACCCGACTGAGCCACCGTTGGGACTTCGCCGAGACCCAATAAGGATTCGCTAGTACGCAACCAGACCACTGTCAGGACTTTGCCAGAACTCGGTTAGGACATTATTGTAATTTAAATTTAATATGATTAAATGAAAAATATATGTAAAAAGATTGTGATTTTCTATATGCGACAAACACCGAAAATGTTTTCCAGGAAATCGTTTTTCAGGAAAATATTTTCCGCTAAAAACATTTTTCGTTGGATATATAATATTTTAGGTCGAAACAAACGGATCCCAAGAGTTCGACAAATATTCCTGTTCTAGCTTGGTCATGCTGGTAAGAGGAATAAAATGACTAATTTTTATTTACATAAAGATAGCTTCGAGTAAAGTTGCTATTTTTAACATGCAGAAGGAGTTTGTCATGTTTCTGTTGATAAGTTGGCTAATATAGATATGGCAACACGCATTATTCATCATGCAAAGATCGATTATCCGGCAACCTGTAATACAATGGTATTTTCAAATTTTCAATGTCTTTGTTTATTGATCCGTTTTTAAATGTTTGTAATGGTTCCTGTTCAACAAGCTTCACTACAATTTTGGTCTATCCTAGTCTCTCTTGTTCTATTCTCAGGAAACACTTCTTACACACAAAGATTTAGTACATAACTCTGTTTTGATCTTTCAGACCATCTTAAGAAAAAGATGCACTCCAACAAGAAGAAACAAGTAGCAATTATAGTCAGCTCATCATTTTTAGTCGTGGGAACGACAACAATTGCAGTGGTCTCATACATATGTAAGAAGAAACTCAGAAATAAAGGTATATTTGTAAAAAATGGACACTGAAAATAATTGATACATGATAGTCAATTTATTGTTAAGAAATTTAAATAAGTAGGTCTTTCACGAAGAACATATTGGGGGTAAGTAATTTATTTATTTTTTTTAAAAAAAGAATTGTCAATGAGTTTTCATGCCCACGCATCACTTGTTACTTCAGGAATGACAAAAGGATATCAGAGGAAGGATTGTGACAATGAAGGTGGGAAGGAAGATATGGAGTTGCCGATATTTGATCTGGCAGCCATAGCTAATGCAACAGATAATTTTTCAAGCAACAAGAAGCTGGGAGAAGGTGGCTTTGGACCTGTGTACAAGGTAAATAACAAACAATAAAAAATAAAAAATAAAAAAAGAAAGAAAGAAAAAACTGGTTGAGCAATATTTTTTATTTTCTAAATTATATTGACTTTTTCATTTACAGGGTATATTGCCAAAAGGGAGAGAAATAGCTGTGAAGAGGCTTTCTAAGAATTCTAGACAAGGACTCAATGAGTTCAAAAATGAAGTTATTTTAATTGCCAAACTTCAACATCGTAATCTTGTGAAGCTTCTTGGTTGTTGCATTCAAGAAAATGAAAATATGTTAATCTATGAATACATGCCAAACAAAAGCTTGGACTCCTTTATTTTTGGTTTGAACCTTGACCTTGACTTGATTCAAAGCATTCATGTTTAGTCTTATCCTCTTTTATTAATGAAATTGTTTGCTAAGAAATGTAGCAGGTATGTGCTAACATGAATATGAAATTGGACAGATCAAGCAAAGAGTAAAGTACTAGATTGGCATAAACGTACCAACATTATCTGTGGTGTTGCTAAAGGGCTGCTCTATCTTCATGAAGACTCTAGACTGAGAATTATTCACAGAGATCTAAAAGCTAGTAATATCCTTTTAGATAACAATATGAATCCAAAAATTTCGGACTTTGGCTTGGCTAAATCATTTGGGGGAGATCAAGTTGACTCTATGACCAATAGAATTATTGGAACATAGTAAGTATGCTTAAACTCATTTAATAGGTTAAGCTTAGTTGTTTTTTAACTTAGTTTTTTCTTTGCAATTGTATTTTGCAGTGGTTATATGTCTCCAGAGTATATGGTGCATGGATGGTACTCGGTAAAATCTGATGTTTTTAGCTTTGGAGTTTTAGTATTAGAGATATTAAGTGGAAAGAAGAATAAAGGATTTTGTCACCCAGACCACCACCTTAATCTTATTGGACATGTAAGTATTAACAATGCGATTGCGGTTATTGACAGTATAGAGGCTCACATGATGCCCCTATTATTCTGATGCTCTTTTAATAGTCAAGAGCCAATTTGAAGGGAGTCCAACTAACAAAAATTTTGTTTTCATTTCTTTCAGGCATGGAAACTATGGATTGAAGACAAGCTAATGGAACTTATCGATGAATTGGTAGATAACTTGTGCACTCTATCTAGTGTATTACGACATATTCATGTGGGTCTGTTATGTGTGCAGCGAAAACCAGAAGATAGACCAAACATGTCGTCTGTTCTTCAAATGTTGAGCAGTGAAAATTTCTTGCCTAAGCTGAAACAACCAGGTTTCTTTTTAGATTCACCTGAAGCAGATTCTTCATCTAGAAAGCATAGAACTTGTTCAGCTAACACAATCACCAATAGTGTTTGAAGCACGATAAAGTATGTCACTTGAGAGCAAAAGTAGAGTTTTTATTTATAGGAATTTATGTAATCTTGATTTCAACATATTTAGCTAAACAAAAAAGGTCTGAAAGCTGCTACTCTTTAGGACAGATGGGTCAAAAAGATAAAGAGCTTTGGCTTAGTGCAAGGCCCGACTCTACTATATTCATTTTATTTATTCATATAGTGAATTAGTGTTTACACATGGACTAGTATTATGTATTGCAGATAATATCATGTGTTTCAGAGTGTGTTCTTCTTTGAATAATTTTAGAATTCATACTGTAAATTTATATCTAATTTTTGACCCGAAATTGGAAGTTTATGCCAAAACATGCTCTCCAGAAACCTCTTGGCTTTCTTTTACCGACTGATGCCTTGTCTTCTGCATATCTTCCTAGCTAGTATTCAATTAAAAACTCAGAAGCCAGTTTACCGATCCCGATGCTCTGTCCTCTTTATTTAGTGTCCATGCCTGGAAGAAATTAGATCATTTTGTAAGAAGTTTAGGGAGGACAGAGAATATACTGAAACCCCAAGTGATTGCCTGAGATCCATGTTTCAGAAGTGGAAGTTGTTGGTTTGAATCTCCCCCTCTTCATCCTTAGGGCTGAACCTAGCGGCCGAAAAAAAAAAAAAAAAAAAAAAAATTAGAGAATATATTGCTTGACACAAATGAATGAATCCCCTATTTCTCATGCCACTCACTATCTCTAATTACCAAAACATCGAAGCAAAATACATCATATTTGAATGAGAACAGTCCGTTAAGTGCGTAGCCCTTAGACATGTAACCCATGTAGGAAATCATTGATGAAATCAACATATTTATGGACAAAGGTTCAAGTAAGAAAATATATAGAGATTCTTACTATGTTCCAACTATTCTGCTTTACTTTGCTAAAGACAGAAATTTTCGGATTCATCTTACTATACAGTTAAACATTGCTATTTGCTAGCTTTAAGATCTCTATGGATATAATTATTCCCAGTTTGGCTTTTTGTTGAAGCTAAAGTAGCTCCCAAGCAATCCCACTGATAATGTCGAAGTGCTTAGGCCAATCTAATAATTTGTTTTGCCTTGGATAGGCATGTTTTACAACCAAGTTAATACATGGTGGAGCCATGAATTATTTAGATATTCATAGAGGGAAAGGAATCCAAGCTCTTGTTCGGCATGTATTCATATATCAGAATCCTTCACAAGGTTTCTATGGTGAAGTTTGGCAATGCTAAAAACTTCATTCTTGAACCGAGTCCTTGTCTTGATTTTGATGGAAGCCTCTTAAGAGCTATATCTTGCCCCTCTTCTGAAGTGCCCTGAATATCATGCTCTGTATCAATCACAAATACTCAGGAATAAGGGATGTCATGCATTCATACTTATAAATGGCTGAAGGAGTTCTTTTTGTGAAAAAGACTCATCCCTCCACCTGGATGACTTTATAAACGTACAACAAAATAAACTATAGTTGTGCAGATATTACTTTCCTATTTCCGCCAAAAAAAACAACAAAAAAAGCTGAGCCCTTTTGGTTAATTATTAATATATGTATATGCAAGGTGTCAGTTTCTCCTAAATTTCCAAATAATGGTGGCTCTAGATCTTCATTCTTGCTTCCATTGGTAAAACCTTGTTCTGGAGCACATTTGAACTAAACAAGGAATGCTTTATCCTTAAGAATATTGAAGGAATACATGTTTCTAAGAATATTGAAGTGTTAACCCATGATACCCATCCATGAATATTGAAGTGTTTCATTTGGCATCCCCCTCCTCCAGGCTCCTTGAAGATCAATTTTGACCTCTCTTTTGGCTTTCCTGCTCTGTTGCTTGTAGGCGACTTATTTTGGCTATCAACCAGCTCTCCCTCTTCTCTCATATTGGAACCTTAGCTCCCATCATCTCTGACATACTATTCAAGCTTCAACATTTTCAAGCTTGGAATGCTTCTAAAGTTTCAACATCTCATCAATTTCCTTCCATTTTATTGGTCCTAAACAATTTGTTTGGACCCCACCAATCTCTTCCACCTCTTTTCATACTGCTTTTTTCCAGATGTTTATAAAACTCTGTTCTCATAATAAGTATCTCTTTTTTCACCTTTCAAAACAGATTCCCCTCCATTATCGATCGGTTCAGCCCCTCCCCTTTTCCAGTATCAGAAAACGTCTCACCCAGGCTCTGATTCCTCCTCTTCTTCCACCTCCATAAAGCTCCCTGAGTTCACACCACTGTTTCCCGTAATTTTTTTTTTTTTTTTTTTGTCATGCGGTTTACAAGATTGAAAATTGTGTGGGGTGCAAGAGTGGCGGCTGAAAAAATTCATTGAAGTCTATTTTGTGCTGCTTCCAAGCCAACAACCCGAGCGATATAGATTGGAGGGTAGGTTTTGTAAAAGGAGTCAAAAGGGAAAGACGTCAAAGTCAGGTAATTTAATTGATTGATAATACTTTCTCAAATTTTAAATTTAGACAATGTTTTGTCCAAATAATTAAAAATTATCAATGTCTTCCGTAATAATAAAAATATTTTTTTAATATTTGTTTTTTCAAATTTATAGGAATAGTCTTATTGTGTTTTTTTGACTCTCCTGAATTCAACTTTGTTGAAAAGCAATATAGATTGGAGGGTAGGGTCCGAAGAAATAATGCGCTCTAGATCTGCCTAATTCTTAACTTTCATGCATATATTACTTTCTCCGAATAAAAGAAGATAAACCATTAGAAAATCAATGGCAGCCATTACCCATCTTTTCGTCTACTCTGTCTTCTTCTCTCTGTTTAGAATCTCCATTACACAAGACTCTATTACTCCAACTCAGTCAATCAGAGACGGTGGCACTACTTTAGTTTCAGCTGGCCGATCATTTCAATTGGGATTCTTCAGCCCAGGTAATTCCAAAAGCCGATATGTGGGAATTTGGCACACAATATCTTCGGAGAAAGTTGTATGGGTAGCCAACAGAGACGCTCCGCTTAGCGATCACTCGGGAGTATTAAAGCTCGCTGATGATGGAGTTCTTGTGCTTCTTAATAGCACCAACGGTACTGTTTGGTCATCTAATACATCAAAAACTGCAGAAAATTCAGTTGCAAAGCTCTTGGACACCGGAAATTTTGTTGTCAAAGATAGAAAAGATGATGACCCAGAGAAGTTTTTGTGGCAGAGTTTTGATTATCCTTGTGACACGCTCCTACCAGAAATGAAGCTTGGATGGAACTTTGTAACTGGTTTAGAGAGGTTTTTATCATCTTGGAAGAGCACGGATGATCCTGCTCAAGGTGCGTTTTCAGTACGGATAGATCTTCAAGGATATCCACAAGTTGTTGTTAAGGAGGGATCTAAAATAAAGGCTAGAGCAGGATCATGGAATGGCATTCATCCTGCAGGTCGTCGGTTAAGATCGGAGGATCCACTATTGAAGTATGAATTTGTGTTTAATGATCAGGAGGCCTATTGCGAGTACAAAATCCTGAACACTTCTGTTTTCTATAGAGTTGTGTTAAACCCATCAGGCGTTGTGCAGCGATTCGGATGGATGGATCGGACACAGAGTTGGGATCTTTTCTCTACATTCCCGGCAGATCGGTGCGAAAGTTATACCTTATGTGGCGCATATGCTACCTGCAATATCAATAAGTCTCCTGTATGTGCATGCTTGGAAGGATTCTTTCCCAAGTCTCCAAAAGATTGGGATTCAGTGGATTGGTCAGATGGGTGTGTTCGAAGGACTCCTTTGGAATGCAATGACGGAGATGGATTCCTGAAGCGTACGGGGTTGAAATTGCCGGACACATCTTCTAGCTGGTATAACAAGAGCATGAGCCTCAAGGAATGCGAAGGAATGTGTTTGAAGAACTGCTCCTGCACAGCATATGCAAATTTAGATGTCAGGGGAGGAGGAAGCGGCTGCCTGCTTTGGTTTGATAACCTTGTTGACATAAGAGAATTAGGTGAGCCTGGGCAAGACCTCTATATAAGGATGGCCGCTACTGAACTCGCCGGTACCATTTCTCTTTTATTTTTCTCATGGATTTTGCTGAGATTTTACTTTTACTTTTTTATTTTTATTATACATAGGACATATGGAAAACCATATCCGTTGGTTTTTAACTGGCAAAAGTAGCTTATTATGTGATTGTTTATTTTATGAGGCTAAAGCTAGGAGACGTTATAATATTAATTAAATAATGAGATTTATTTTTTTTTCAAAAAAGTTCAAATTTTTGGATAAGTACTAATTTAAGGTGGTATAAAAGCAGAGTTCATGAATTGAAACCATAATTCTAGAATTTATCACATTTCAATAAATATTCTATGTGTTGGGCCTTATTTATTGAGAGAGTTTTGAATGTTAAAAAAATCATAAAATAGTTCTCTCTTCCCCCTCTTGTAAGGACATGTCAAAAAAAAAAAAAAAAAAAAAATCATAAAATGGTTAAATTCACGTTCTTATCAGCTAAGGTCTTGACTTCGAATCGTCTCTCCCTAATTTACCTCTCATTTCAATTGAATATTCCACGAACTAATGATTATATTTATTATTTTTCTCTAACTTCAATTTTTTGGGACAAGTGATAATTTAGATGGGTATAAACAACATTGATAGACACTGTATGATACCTCTAAAAGCTCGCTTAATAAGCTGATCGTACAACCACAACCTAGACAAATTGTAATGCCATTGAAACTTGTAAGTGGTGGTGCTGAGATCAACTGCTTCATCCACCTCATCTGCACCCATTTCCCTGTCTAGACTATGTGCAAGATGAGTTATTCTCAAAGTCACCTTACTCTGTTTTGGTGTTTCAGATTATCTTGAGAAAAAGAGGCGCTCTAGCAAGAAGAAACTAGTGGCAATTATAGTCGGCTCAACATTATTAGTCGTGGGAATGACAATAGTTGCGCTGGTCTCATATATATGGAAAAAGAAACTCAGAAACCAAGGTAGAGATTTCTTAAAATTTGACTATGATAATAATTTGATTCATGATGGTGGAGAACAGATTGGGGGGTAAGTATTTTTCTTTGGATAAAAGAACTATCCAAGATTTTTTCATGCCCATGCATCTCTTGTAGGAACGACAAAAAGAAGTCGGAGGAAGGATTATGACAATGAAGGTGGGAAGGAAGATATGGAGTTACCGATATTTGATTTGGTAGTCATCGCTAATGCAACAGATAATTTTTCAAATAACAACAAGCTCGGAGAAGGTGGATTTGGACCTGTGTACAAGGTAAATAACAATATAGCTAGGAAAACTATATTTTTTATTTTCAAAATTATATCAACTCCTTCTTTCAGGGTATACTACTAGGGATCGGAGATATAGCTGTGAAGAGGCTTTCAAAAAATTCTAGACAAGGGCTGAACGAGTTCAAAAATGAAGTTATTTTGATTGCCAAACTTCAACATCGTAATCTTGTGAAGCTTCTTGGTTGTTGCATTCAAGAAAATGAAAATATGTTAATCTATGAATACATGCCCAACAAAAGCTTGGACTCCTTTATTTTCGGTTTGAACCTTGACCTTGACATGATTCAAAGCTTTCATGTTTAGTCTTATCCTCTTTTATTAATGAAATTGTTTGCTAAGAATGTAGCCAAGTATGTGCTAACATGAATATGAAATTGGACAGATCAAGCAAATAGTAAAGTACTAGATTGGCATAAACGTATCAACATTATCCGTGGTATTGCTAAAGGGCTTCTCTATCTTCATGAAGACTCCAGACTGAGAATTATCCACAGAGATCTAAAAGCTAGTAATATCCTTTTAGATAGCAACATGAATCCAAAAATTTCGGACTTTGGCTTGGCTAAATCATTTGGGGGAGATCAAGTTGACTCTAAGACCAATAGAATTATTGGAACATAGTAAGTATGCTTAAACTCATTTAATAGGTTAAGTTTAGTTGTTTTTTAACTTAGTTTTTCTTTGCAATGGTATTTTGCAGTGGTTATATGTCTCCAGAGTATATGGTGCATGGACGGTACTCGGTAAAATCTGATGTGTTTAGCTTTGGAGTTTTAGTATTAGAAATATTGAGTGGAAAGAAGAATAGAGGATTTCATCACCCAGACCACCACCATAATCTTATTGGACATGTAAGTATTAACAATGCAGTTATTGACAGTACTGAGGATCACATGATACCTCTATTATTCTGATGCTTTTTTAATAGTCAAGAGCCTATTTGAAGGGAGTCCGACTAACAAAAATTTTGTTTTCATTTCTTTCAGGCATGGAAACTATGGATTGAAGACAAACCAATGGAACTTATCGATGAATTGGTAGATAACTTGTGCACTCTATCAAGTGTATTACGACACATTCATGTGGGTTTGTTATGTGTGCAGCAAAGACCAGAAGATAGGCCAAACATGTCGTCTGTTGTTCAAATGTTGAGTAGTGAAAATTTATTGCCTAAGCCAAAACAACCAGGTTTCCTTTCAGATTCACCAGAAGCAGATTCTTCATCTAGCAAGCATGAAACTTGTTCAGCCAACACAATCACCAATACAGTGTTTGAAGCACGATAAAGTATGTCACTTGAGAGCAAAAGCTGAGTTTTTATTTATAGGAATTTATGTAATCTTGATTTCAGCATATTTAGCAAAACAAAAAAGGTCTGGAAGCTACTACTCTTTAGGACAAAAAGGTCGGAAAGATAAAGAGCTTTTGCTTAGTGCAAGGCCGACCCTACTATATTCATGCTATTTATTCATTTAGTGAATTAGTCTTTACACATAGGACTAGTATCGTGTGTTTCAGAGTGTGTTCTTTTTTGAATAATTTTAGAATCAATTCCTTTTACAATGCATACTATAAATTTATATCTAATTTTTGACTCGAAATTGGAAGTTTACGCCAAAACATGCTCTCCAGAAACCTCTTGGCTTTCTTTTACCGACTGATGTCATGTCTTCTACATGTCTTCCTAGTATTCAATTAAAAACTCAGTAGCCACTTTACCCATCCCAATGCTCTGTCCTCTTTATATGGTGTCCATGCCTAGAAGAAATTAGACCATTTTGTAAGAAGTTTAGGGAGAAAAGAGAATATACTGAAACCCCAAGAGATTGCTTGATAAGTGACTAAGAACCATGTCTCATAAGCGGATGTTGTTGTTTTGAATCTCCCCCTCTCCATCCCTTAGGGCTGAACCATGTCTCATATGTCAGAATCCTTTTTTCTTCTTGAATGCAACATCCTAAAAGCTTCACAAGGTTTCTATGCTGAAGTTTCACAATGCTAAAAACTTCATTCTTGAACTCTTGGAGTCCTTGATTTTGATGAAAGCCTCTTAAAAGCTATTTCTTGCCTCTCTTCTGAAATGCCCTGAATATCATGCTCTGTATCAATCACAAATGCTCAGAAGAATAAGGGATGACATGCATTCATACTTATAAATGGCTGAAGGAGTTCTTTATGTTGAAAAGACTCATCCCTCCACGTGGATGACTTTATAAACAACGAAATCAACTATAGTTGTGCAGATATTACTTTCCTATTTCAGCAATAAAAAAAATAAAAAAACTGATCCCTTTTGGTTAATTATTAATATATGTACATGCTGTTAACCAAGGTATCTCTACCGTGAATCATGCAGCAACGTTAATGACATCCAAGGCACTAAATGATGGAGTAGATGCCGTGAATCATGATGATAATCATGAAGAAACGGCAATGACAGCCAAGGAAATAAATTGTAGAAAAGGAAAGTTTGGCTAAACTTGTCAAAGAAATATCTGGCAGCATATAAAGAAAGAAAACAAGTAGAAAAGGAAGTTAGACAGCAAAGGAAACATGATTTTATTTTCTGTATTCGTTATTCTTTCCTCTGCATTTAATTAATGTACACCTGCTGTATATATTGGTGAATACACCTCTTTGTAATTATTCAAGAAATCTTCTTTGTAATACAAGATTTTTACATGGTATCAGAGCCTTTTGGCTAACACCTCTCAATTTGTTTTGATCCTCATGGCAACCTCTAATTCCGCAGCTTCTTCTACCTTTGTTTTTCCCAATATCGCTTCTCTAGTTTATGTCAAACTTTCTGGTCCGAATTATATTAGTTAGATCACTCAATTTCTTCCTGCACTTCGTAGCCATGATCTTCTGAGTATTGTTGATGGCTCAGAAATTTGTCCTTCTAAATTTATTCTTGATACAGAAGGCAAACCTACCTCTGATATAAATCCAGAGTATCTTCTATGGCAGAAGAAAGATCAGTTTATTTTGGCCTGGTTAAACGCCACATTAACTGAAAAAGTTTTGTCCTCAGTGTATGGGCAAAATACCTCTCATCAAGTGTGGAATTATCTAGCGAATCGTTTTGCTCCACACTCACTATCTCACATCTCTCATTTAAGACGTCAACTTCAAACCCTTCAACAAGGTTCTAAAAGTTGCTCGGATTACCTTCTTACAGCAAAGAATTTAGCTAATCAATTAGCTGTTGCTGGCAAGACTGTCGACGATGAAGATTTAATTTCATATGTTATGGGTGGTCTTAATCCTTCATACCACTCATTCGTCACAACATTGAGCTTGGCCACAAGAAATTCTGCCATTTCATTTGATGACTTCCAGATGGAATTGCTGAACCATGAGCTTTTACTTGATGCTCACACTCAAAAGGTGCAACCCGTGACTGGTCAGATTGCCTTTTTTTTTTTTCTCAAAAACAAAAATACTACAAGAAACCAAAGAGCCCACAACACCTACAGTCCCGTCAGCTAGCCCAGTCGAGCCTTGTTCGTGCTGCACTGGGTTTCTCTGCTGCTCCACCTCAGCGTGGTCTTCATGGTAAAAATTCTATACATGTTCCTACATTTGCTGCTCCTAACAAATCTCCTTGTCAGATTTGTGGAAAGTCCAATCACCAAGCCTTGGATTGCTATCACTGTATGAATTTCTCTTATCAAAGGAGGCGTCTGTCATCATAATTGGCTGCCATGGCAGCCCCTACACACCCTGTGCCAGACATAGAACAACCATGGTACCTGGATAGTGTTAGGGGTGAACACCAATTTCAGATGCTCAGCGGAATTAATCTACCCCTCTTTGTGCAAATTAAATAGTAACACAATAGCAAAATAATAATTAAGCAAACCCACAAGCAAGACACCAAGATTTTTACGTGGAAAACCCTCCAATGCGAAGGTAAAAACCACGGGACCTAGTCCAGTTAAATCTTCCACTATCAACAATAATGAGTTTACAATTTGTCTTCCCTAGAGAAATATCTAGAGGTTATCACCACATCAAGAATACATGCATTCTTGGATTAAACATAAATTCATCACCCTAAAGTGGATTTCAACAATAATAAAAAAAGATCTCACCAAGTAGGTATTAGCAACCAAGCAATTGGAGAAGAATTCCAATGATCGACACCAGTCAATACGTAGCACTCGTCGTCAGGAGCAACACTCTAAAATTGCATCAAGATCGGACCACAAATGAAACTCCAATCTCTGACGGATGTGAATAGGCAAAACCCTTTTTCTTCTTTTTCTTTTTCTTCTCTACACCGCCGTACTCTTTCTTTTTCTCTATATGCGCCGCACTGCTTCTTTTTCTTCTCCTTTTATTCTTTTTGTCTCACGTGTTTCACTTAAACACACTCACTATGTGTTAGAAGTCTACTACAAACAAAACTCTTTGTTTTGTTATAGTCCTTGTGGTCCCCACATAAGAGGGACCACCCAACAGATAGTGGTGCTAACAATCACGTGACTCCTGGACTTGCCAATCTATCTCTCCAGCAACCGTATCAAGGCCAAGAGAGCGTGACAGTGGGCAATGGAGGAGGATTGTCTATTTCCAATACTGGTTCTTCCCTGATTATTACTCCTAAAACTCATTTGCTTATGCACAATATTTTACATTGTCCAAATGCTTCCTCTAATTTACTGTCCATTCCAAAATTTTGTTGTGATAACAATTGTTATTTCATTCTCATCTCTTCCTATTTTGTTATAAAGGACATGCAGACTCATCAAATTCTTCTGCAAGGGCCTAGTGAAGTAGGGTTATATCCCATCTACTTAAGGCAGTTTCATGCCAATAAAAATTCCCTTCAAGGTGGTTCTGCTCGGTCATTCACTGCAATGATTGGCATTACTGCTCCTCTTCGTGTGTGGCATTCTCGCCTTGGCCATCCATCATATTTAATAATCAAGAAGTTGCTTCAAAATTCTCTGTTGTCTGTCTCAGGTCCTATCCAATCTTCTAACATTTGTGAATCTTGTCAAGTAGCAAAGTGCAGAAAACTTCCTTTTTCCTATGTCTACTAGAGTCTCCACAACCCCACTTGAATTAATTCACTCTGATGTGTGGTCTTCTCCTGTTATGTCAATGGGTGGCTGTAGGTATTACGTAGTATTTATTGATGATTATTCTCGGTTCACTTGGATGTTTCCATTCCAAAATAAGTCTGATGTTTTCTTGTGTTTCATTAAATTCAAAAATCTAGTTGAAAATTTGCTATCTTGCAAAATAAAACAACTACAATCCGATAATGGAGGTGAATATATCTCCAACAATTTAAAGAATTTTCTTGAAACACATGGCATATTACATCGATTATCTTGCCCTCACACATCTGAGCAAAACAGTATTGCTGAACGAAAGCACCGGCATATCACAGAAACTGGCTTGGCTCTCTTAGCTCAATCCAAACTTTCTACCACTTACTGGGTTGATGCATTTTTAACGGCTGTTTATCTAATAAACAGAATGCCGACGCCAGTGCTTCAATTTCAATCTCCTTATTTTACTCTTTTTCAACATCAACCAGATTATTCTATCCTCAGATCATTTGGGTGTGCATGCTTTCCACTTCTTAGACCATACAATTCTCACAAGCTGGCTTTTCATAGTAAGAAATGTATTTTTTTGGGCTATAGCAACAATCATAAAGGTTATAGGTGTTTGGATCCCCATACAAACCGTGTTTATCTTTCCAGGCATGTGGCTTTTGACGAAACACTCTTTCTAGCTAGGGATATATCTGCTGCCACTCCCCAATCAGAAGAACCATGCACTGGGTCTGCATTTCCTTCCCTAGCAGGTAACAATCCTTCCTTACATTTTAATTTACCTTTATCTCTTGCATCTAATGAGACTTCTCATGATCACACGTTACCTCCTAGTCCTACACGTCACCCTGCTATTGTTTCCCCTACTGAAAGTCATGCAGACACTCCCAACTCATCTCCCACTACACCCACAGAAAGTCATGGTCCCACCTTACCTACACCTATAGAGAGTCAGGGTCCTACATTACCCACTGAAAGTGAATGTCCTAGTCCACTATTACCACCTGTCTCCACCTCCATTGAGCCACACAGTGCAACAAATGTCTTGTCTCCTTCTCCTACTTTAGAAGTTGAACCCGTGTCTTCCCCTGCCAGCCGTAATTGTGTTCCCCCACCGCCTCAGGTTGTCACTTGTTCCCAAACCAATTCTCTTAAGCCCAAACAATTTCCCAATTTCCAACTTTATTACTCCACCAAACACCCTCTCCAAGCCTTATCTACCATTGTGCTTCCACTTGAGCCACGGACATATAATTAGGCTGTGGGAAACCAGAATTGGGAATAGACGATGCAATCTGAGTTTGATGCTTTACTTGCAAATAAGACTTGGTCTTTATGCCCACGTCCTGTTCATAAACGGGTTGTTCGCAACAAATGGGTCTTCAAACTCAAACAAAAATCAGATGGAACCATTGACCGTTACAAAGCGCGGTTAGTAGCAAAGGGATTTGATCAAGAAACTGGTATTGATTTTACCGAGACTTTCAGTCCAGTTATCAAACCAGCAACCATTCGGTTAGTTCTTGCCTTGGCCGTTCATTATGATTGGTGTCTTCGCCAATTAGATGTTTCTAATGCTTTTCTCCATGGGCATTTGGAAGAAGAGGTTTTTATGGAACAACCTAAAGGTTTTGAAGACTCTACTCATCCGAAGTATGTGTGTAAATTACACAAATCACTTTATGGCTTAAAGCAAGCTCCACGAGCTTGGTTCCTTTGTCTTTCTCAAGCATTGTTAGAACTAGGATTTTCAGGTTCTAGTGTGGATACTTCTTTGTTTTATTTTCATCAACTGTCTATTTGTATTTTTGTTTTGGTGTATGTAGATGACATTATTGTCACCAATAACTCTCCTGCAGCAATTGATAGCCTTATTACAAATCTCAAACGTGAATTTGCTATGAAGGATTTAGGTCCTCTTTCCTTCTTTCTTGGAATTCAAGCATCACGTGACAAGCATGGACTTCATCTCCACCAAGGGAAATATATCACAGAGCTACTTCATAGAGTAAAAATGGCCGATGCCAAGCCTGCCTCTACACCTTGTGTAACAGGTAGCAAAATGTCTAGAAATGATGGCGAAAGTCTACCTGATCCTTCTGAGTACCGGCACATAGTTGGGGCTTTGCAATACTGCACATTGACTCGTCCCGACATATCTTACAGCGTAAATCAGCTATGTCAGTTTTTACATTCCCCTACGTCCACCCATCTCACTGCTGCCAAACGTGTTTTACGTTATCTCAAGGGAACATTGGACTATGGTTTGTATTACACAAAAGGTACTCTGCAACTTAATGGCTACTGTATTTCTGATTGGGCAAGGAGCCTGATGATAGAAAGTCCACAACTGGCTATGGTATTTATTTGGGACCTTGCTTAATTTCTTGGGCTGCCAAGAAACAACCTGTTGTTGCAAGATCAAGCACTGAAGCTGAATATCGATCTTTGGCACTCACTGTGACTGAAATGTATTGGTTAAGGATGCTATTCAAGGAACTTCATATTCCTCTTCTTTCGGCTCCTTGCTTATGGGTCGATAATATTGGTGCCTTAGCTCTCTCTTCTAATCCTGTGTATCATGCCAGGACTAAGCACATTGAAGTGGATTATCATTTTATTCGAGAGAAAATTTTCAATAAAGACATAGTTGCCCGCTACATCTCCACTCATGAACAGCCCTCTGACATTTTCCTAAAGGGCCTCTCATCTGCTCGTTTCAGCTCTTTGCGTGTCAAGCTTATGGTTCATCCCCTCCCCATAAGCTTGAGGGGGGATGTTAACCAATGTATCTCTACCGTGAATCATGCAGCAACGGTAATGACATCCAAGGCACTAAATGGTGGAGTAGATGCCGTGAATCATGATGATAATCATGAAGAAACGGCAATGACAGCCAAGGAAATAAATTGTAGAAAAGGAAAGTTTGGCTAAGCTTGTCAAAGAAATATCTCGCAGCATATAAAGAAGGAAAACAAGTAGAAAAGGAAGTTAGACAGCAAAGGAAACATGATTTTATTTTCTGTATTCGTTATTCTTTCTTCTGCATTTAATTAATGTACACCTGCTGTATATATTGGTGAATACATCTCTTTGTAATTATTCAAGAAATCTTCTTTGTAATACAAGATTTTACACATGCAAGGTGTCAGTTTCTCCTAAATTTCCAAATAATGGTGGCTCTAGATCTTCATTCTTGCTTCCATTGGTGAAACCTTGTTCTGGAGCACATTTGAACTAAACAAGGAACGCATTATCCTTATGAAGATTGAAGGAATACATGTTTCTAAGAATATTGATCGAATTGTTAAGCCATCCATGGATGACTTCAAAAGGTGAATTATGCCATTCAACGTGTAACCAAGTGATACTCACTGATATGCCTCTTCTCCCAACAATCAACATCCTCTTAACCCATCCATGGATGAGTACTTTATAATTAAGGTCAGTTTCTCCTAAATTTTGTTAAACAAGAAGGCTTTCACTCGATACAATACATTGATATCTCTAGGGATTATATATATACGCAGCATATAGATACGTTGATTTACAAGGAGGGTATAAATTTTCATTTATACAAGAATCAATTATATGCAATCTTTTCCTTTGAGTAGCAGTAGACTATTGGTCTGGTCTCCACGATTTCTTTATAAGTTGATGTGGTCTTTACGTTTTCCATTGCTAGCGACTATTGCCATTGTTGAATGGTGTTGCCTTGTGTGAATGGACAGAATTCAAATGCATGCTTTGTAAGGAAAGAATTCCACTAATTCGTAATTCACCAAATCACGTTTGGTTGACTTCTTGGTCTACATGTTTTATGTAAATTTAACCGTTTTAGAAAAACTGTTTCTTTGAAAATATTTTTCTTTTGACTTGTACAGAAAAAGAGACAGTGCGAAAAACGACCAGCAACTTCTTGCAACCTCTGGCTGTGGTCTGACAGCTTCTAACGATGGTCTACCGGACTCTAGCGATTTGGGAAGAGAATCTCAAACTTGAAAAATATTTTACAGTTTTAATAAAAGGCCAGGTTTCGTTTATTTTTCTCTTAGTTTTCATAGTTTTCATTATGAAATACTTAAATGTTGAATTTTCTTTTATCTTGCGTCAATTCCTTGATTTAATTTTTTGTTTAGGGAATAGTTGTTAATATTGTATTGTTTGGTTTTGCAAATTGCAATTCACCATACCTAGTACGGTGCATCAGGTCGAGCTGTGGGTAACTGGCAGATGAGGGTGATTAAGTATTGATGGTAAGTTTTTTTTTTTTTTTTTTTTTTTTGCCTTGCTCACGTGGCGGTTGAAGGTGAAGTGGAATTCACGTGGCAATAATAAATAACATGTCACCTTCAATATGGCATTATGGTGGGATTGGTCATTTTATTATTTTTGCTGATGTGGTGAATTGACAGACTGAAGTTGGGATCAACTAATTACTGTCATTTTTAGGAAACTTGTTATTGCCATTATCAAATTTTAATGGTTGATTTATTGAATTAATAAGAAAATATGGGTCAAATATAAGGAACTTATTAACTCCTAACATTTATCTTTATGAAGTTTTGGACCACTTTTTATTTATTTAACTCCTATCGTTGTAATTGGATGAACCAAATTTATTTATTTATTTTTTATTTTATTTTATAAAAAAAAAGGACTAAAGATTTAGAGAGTTTTTATTATATAAAAGAAAAAAATTATTTTTTAATTCTTAAAAAAGTTTTGTGTTTGAATTATTCTTATTAATATTTTTGTTATGGGGACAAACTTATGCAAGACTTCTGTTAGGGTTTGTTCTCTAGCGGTCAAAAAGAGGAGTGAGAAATGAGATGTCATACCTCCCTCCCTTCTACTCCATTCTTCCTTTCTCTCCTCCCCTTCTCACCTCTTTGGAGGTCTTTCTTTCCGCTTCTTTTGAGGCACTATTTTGCTTCATGGAAAGCATTACCCGTCTTGAAGTCCTATCCCACATATTAAATCCCTCACCATAGTTAACACCGATTTTTTACTATCTCTATTGTGTCTCTCACTACATCTGTCAAGGTCCTCAGCACAAAATCTTTCGAAAATAGATTTACTTTCCTACACTTAACCCAGCATGACAAGCGCTTGTCATGCTTGAAATTTTGAAGATAGATTTACTTTCCTCTAGCGCTACTCCGTTGGTTAGTTGCTTGTGTTTTAGGTTAAACCGTGCACATAAGTACATGATTGACCGATGAGGAGAAGTTTTCAGGCATATAAAAGAATTGTCACTTTGGTAGAAGAAGTAAAGGAAATTGCGTTTGAAAATGCACTTATAGCAGAGACGAAAAAGCTTAAAAATTAATGATGGGGCAGCATCTAGAGTCACCTATTGTGTGTGTCAGAGATACTGTTTGGGTTGTAGAGATTTCAAATTGTATCTTTGACATTGTACTGATCAAGCATTTTGCCGCATTTCATGAAGAGATATTAAAAAAAAAAAAAAAATTGGTTTGGGATAAGGAAAGAAAAAACAGAAAACAAAAATATTAAGACTTAATGCTGCAGCTTCCAATGAATCGTCGAACAGTAAGTCCAATTCAGTCTAGGCCCGATGAGTGACTTTTGGTCGGCTTCATATAGGAAAGATGGATTGAAAAAGATCCAGACTCGTGGAAATTACACAAAAGTGGAAAAAGAAAAAACCGAGAAGAAGGGTACGTAGACTCCGAATATGAACAGATAAACAGTTAGAATAATGAACATATGCTAGAAAACCGAGAAGAAGGCTGCTTAAATCTTGATTTCTATGCATTACTCTAAACCATTAGAAAATCAATGAAAGCCTTTACCCATCTTTTTTTCTACTCTTTCTTGTTCTCCTCCCTCTTAAGAACCTCCCCTGCACAAGACACTGTTACTCCAAGTCAATCTCTCAGAGACGGTGGCACTCTAGTTTCAGCTGGCGGATCATTTCAATTGGGATTCTTCAGCCCAGGTCATTCCAATACACGATATCTGGGAATATGATACACAATATCTTCAGAGACAGTTGCATGGGTAGCCAACAGAGACGCTCCGCTTAACGATCACTCGGGAGTTTTAAATGTCACTGATGATGGAGTTCTTGTGATTCTTAATAGCACCAACGGTATTGTTTGGTCATCTAATACATCAAGAACCGCAGAAAATCCAGTTGCACAGCTCTTGGACAACGGGAATCTTGTTGTGAAAGAAAGAAATGATGATGATCCAGAGAAGTTTTTGTGGCAGAGTTTTGATTATCCTTGTGATACACTCCTGCCGGAAATGAAGCTTGGATGGAACTTAGTAACTGGTCTAGATAGGTTTTTATCATCTTCGAAGAGCTCGGAAGATCCTTCTGCAGGTGAGTATTCTATACGCATAGATCCTCGTGGTTATCCACAGTGGGTTAATATGGAAGGAGATAAAATAAAGGCTAGAGCGGGGTCATGGAATGGCCTTCGTTTTACGGGTCAAGGGTTAAGACCGAATCTGGCATATGAGTATGGATTCGTGTTGAATGAGAAGGAGGTCTATTACGAGTACAAACTCCTAAACACTTCTGTTTTCTCAAGATATGTGCTAAACCCATCAGGGGTTGCGCAACGATTCATATGGATGGATCGGACACAGAGTTGGGAGCCTTTCTTTACATGCCAGGCAGATCAGTGCCAAAATTATGGCTTATGCGGTGCTTATGCTACCTGCAATGTCAATATCTCTCCTCTATGTGCTTGCTTGGATGGATGCTTACCCAAGTCTCCAAAATATTCGGATTCAGTAGATTGGTCAGATGGGTGTGTTCGAAGGACACCTTTGGAATGCAATGACGGAGATGGATTCCTGAAGCACACGGGGGTGAAATTGGCCGACACATCTTCTTCCTGGTACAACAAGAGCATGACCCTTAGGGAATGCGAAGGGATGTGTTTGAAAAACTGCTCCTGCACAGCATATGCTAGTTTAGATGTCAGGGGAGGAGGAAGCGGCTGCTTGCTTTGGTTTGGTAGCCTTGTTGACATAACAAAATTCGATGTGGGTGGGCAAGACCTCTATATAAGGATGGCCACTACTGAACTGGGTACCATTTCACTTTTATTTTTCTCTTTGGATTTTGCTGATTTTTTCACGCCCATGCATCTCATCTGCACCCATTTCCCCTTCTAGAGTATGGGCAAGAGGAGTTATTCTCAGTGTCACCTGACTCTGTTTTGATCCTGCAGAACATCTTGAGAAAAAGAGGCGCTCCAGTGAGAAGAGACAAGTAGTAATTACTGTTGCCTCAGCATTGTTAGTCATCGGAATGACAATAGCTGCACTGGTCTCATACATATGGAAGAAGAAACTAAGAAACCAAGGTAGATTTCTCAACATTTAACTATGTTAATAATTGATTTGGGTAGATTTATATCTAAGAAATTTAAATAACTAGGTCTTTCACAGAGAACAGATTGGGGGGGGGGGGGGGGGGTAAGTAATTTGCTTCATAAAAGAACTATTCAAGATTTTTGCATGCTCATGCATCTCTTGTTATTTCAGGAATGGCAAAAACACATCAGAGGAAGGATTGTGACAATGATGGCGGGAAGGAAGATACAGAGCTACTGATATTTGATCTAGCAACCATAGCTAATGCAATAGATAATTTTTCAAACAACAAGAAACTGGGAGAAGGTGGCTTTGGACCTATGTACAAGGTAAATGTTAATATAACTAGCTGAGTTGTATTTTATTATTTTTCAAAATATACCGACTATTTGAGTTTCAGGGTACACTGCCAGAAGGGAGAGATATAGCTGTGAAGAGGCTTTCAAAGAATTCTGGGCAAGGCCTGAATGAGTTCAAAAATGAAGTTATTTTGATTGCCAAACTTCAACACCACAATCTTGTGAAGCTTCTTGGTTGTTACATTCAAGAAAATGAAAACATGTTAATCTATGAATACAGGCCGAACAAAAGCTTGGACTCCTTTATTTTTGGTTTGAACCTTGACCTTGACTAGATTCAGAGCATTCATGTTTAGTCTTATCCTATTTTGTAAATGAAATTGTTTGCTGAGAATTTAACTAGGTATGTACTAACATGATTGTAAAATTGGGCAGATCAAGCAAAGAGGAAACTACTAGATTGGAGTAAGCGCATCAACATTATTCGTGGTGTTACTAAAGGGCTTCTCTATCTTCATGAAGACTCTAGGCTGAGAATTATTTATAGAGATCTTAAAGCTAGCAATATCCTTTTAGATAAGAAAATGAATCCAAAAATTTCGGACTTTGGCCTAGCTAAATCATTTGGGGGAGATCAAATTGATTATGAAACCAATAGGATTATTGGAACATAGTAAGTATCCTTCAACTTCTTTTATAGGTTAAGTTTAGCTGTTTTTAACTTCTTTTTGTTTGTAATGATATTTGGCGCGCGCGCAGTGGATATATGTCTCCTGAGTATGTGGTGCATGGGCAATACTCGATAAAATCGGATGTATTTAGCTTTGGAGTTCTAGTATTAGAGATAGTGAGTGGAAAGAAGAACAGGGGATTTTGTCACCCAGACCACCACCTTAATCTTCTTGGACATGTAAGTTTAAAGAGTGACAATTCCTACTAATTTACTTTTTTTTTTTTTTTTTTTGGGAAACTTCTTATTAAGAATGCAGTTCCGGACACTACATAGGGTCTTATGATGCCCATATTACTTTGATGTTCTTTTAATAGTCATGGGCCAGTTTGAAGGCATGCAGTCTGACCCACAAAAATTTGGCTTTCATTTCTTTTAGGCATGGAAACTATGGATTGAAGAGAGGCCAATGGAGCTGATCGATGAATTGGCAGGTGACTTGTGCTCTCTATCTAATGTATTACGACACATTCATGTGGGTTTGTTATGTGTGCAAAAAAAACCAACGGATAGACCAAACATGTCGTCTGTGGTTCAAATGTTGAGCAGTGAGAGTTTGCTGCCTAAGCCAAGGCAGCTAGGGTTCTTTACAGATTCATTTGAAGCAGATCCTTCATCTGTCAAGCATACAACTTGTTCAGCAAACAGATTCACCATTTCATTATTGGAAGCACGGTAAATATCATGAAATTGAGAGCAAAAATGGAGATTTCATTTTTATTCTTTTAATGAATTATGTAATAATGGTTTCAGCTTATTTAGCTGAACATAAAGATAATGGGCCTCTGGCAATGTAATGTTTTTTTTTTTTTTTTTGTTCTCTTTCCTTCTTTTTCTTGTTGGATGCATTTTGTTGTTGCTGCTAGCTCTTTATTTGGTTGCTAAGAAAGTTGCAGTTCCGCAGATGAAAACTATGTTTGGTTGCTTAGAAAATTTGGGACAAGGGAATGAAAACTGTAGATTAGTTTTCTGTCTTAAGGGATAATTACCTGGCAGGCTGGCAAGAAGTAGCTGTGTCTAGATAAAGTGTTGCTGGAGCAGATATCACAATAAACAACACCCATTACGGTGATGTGGGAGACTGGATTTGTTGGTTGAGCTATGACAGAGAGTGAATGAGTGTAGAGAATTGCAAGACAAAGGAAAATTATAGAATCAATGGGAGCTAAATTTGGGAAGTGGGAAGAAGCTTCAACAAAAGCATCAATAGTGTTAGGTGGTACTCCATGAAGGGCATCCGAAGCATTATTCATATAATGAGCCCGTGAGTAGTTGGTATTACGACCAACTGTAATGAGAGAGTCAAAATGCTTAATCTATTCACTACAAACAAAGACATGTGAAGAGCCTTTTTGGCAGATTGCTCAATGCTGGAGGGATGAGAGATTATTGCTCTGGAGCAGATTGACAACTTGTAGGGTTCGATTAGGAGGTTCTGTGATTTCTCACGTAGGAGAACATAAAGTTGAAGGACTGAAGGACCATGCTGCAGTAGAAGATTGGAAGTTCTTTTCTTTTTATATATATCTATGCAGGGAGGCTTGCCTGCTCTCTGACTCATTTTTGTTCCTTCACTTTCTGTTTATGAAAACCCAGATGAAATTGCAAAGTTGATTGAGTCGATATGATATCCAGAATGATTACGATTGCAGATGTTTTTGGACATGAAGCATTGCACTGCATCTCACTTCCTTGATTCTGTGATTTATTCTTGATTTTCTTTGGTAAGTAAAACAGAGTTTTATGTGACAAACCAATACATGCCCTTTTTAGAATTGTTCAAAGCTTCATTTCTGTTTGAGGCTTTTCAAGTTGGCTTCGTTTTTTGGAAAGTCTTTGACATGGTTTGATCCTGTAAACTTGGTTTGCCTTCTACTATTAATAAAGAAGCTATACAGAGTTGTATAAGGCTAATGTGGATAGTTTGAGGAATTTTATTTTGTGTGCTTTACAGGATTTGTTAGATCAAAACGTATCACATTTTGCGAAATAAGAATTTCCAAATAAAACACCTGGTATGTTAGGATACAGAGGGGGTTGGAAGTTAATAACATATGGTTTTCTAGTACTATCAACAGGAATTGGTGATGTCATTGTGGTTCTAGCATTTGTTTTTTACATGGTTATGGATGGTTTCTTTTGACTTGGTTATGGGTGGTTATGTTTATATTCATGCCTCTTGAGTTTGAGTTGGACTTGGGTTGTTGTTTATCTTCATTGGTAGCTTCAACATCCTCCTGCAAGTTCAACGAGGAGTAATGCACGTTTAACTTGGAATGTAGTAGTTGAAATCTTGTAAAGACAATAGGCTTGGTTAGCAAATTCTCTAATTGATCAGAACTAGGAATAAAACAAACTTTAAGAGATTTATTTGTAACCTTATCACGTACAAAGTGAAAATCAATTCTCACATTATTTGTTCTTGCGTAGTTATCATAACTGTTATTGCCCGCCCATATCCCTGCAAATTACGTTTCAGTCTAAGAATGAAATTGATAACAAAAATAGTAAACATAGTTATCATAACAGATTTGTGTCTGTAAAATTCAGTCAGTATAACTATTACTACTTACACATAGTTCAGCAGGTTCATGCCAGTAAGGTTGGGCATGGGGCCAGTCAGGCTGTTGTTGGACAAGGCCCTGCAAACAGATAACAATACGCCTATCTTAATAAGTGAAAAAACTCCTCAGCTACAAGTTTAAAGCCTTAATTGGTATGTTTATCTTGTCTGCTTACAGCTCATGAAGATTTGCAAGATTACTGATGCTGGAAGGCACAGACTCACTTAGTGAATTTCTATCCAAGCGTCTGTTATCAAAAAGCCTGCCCAAAAAAAAAACCAGGTAGAAAATTAATGTATATAACTGACAGTGTTCGTATAACTATTTAGATATTGAAACAAAAAGTCCCATTCTTCAATTTCCATACTGAAGACATTTACTCTGGTTTTTGTCAGCAACTTAAGCTATAATTACAAGTTCTTGAAAATGGACAGTTTAATCGAGCTTACACATGTATGGCATTCATATTTGAGCTGAAAAGTTGAGGCAGAATTGTGCCCGACAGCTGGTTCTTTCCAAGATGACTGTTTACATAATGAAGGAAGCTTAGATGGTTCTTATTTACAGAAAACAAAATGGTGGTGGAAAAAAGAATTAATCAGCTTGAAATCATGACGAAAGTTGGACAGCCAAGAAACAACCTATTATGTCTCCTTCCAGTACGGAGTCTGAATACAAGGCCTTAGCCAATGCCACTGCAGAGTTGATTTGGATTCAATCATTGCTCAAAGAACTTGGGGTCTTTCTCTCGGCAGCACCCATTCTTTATTGTGACGTTATTGGTGCCACCTATTTAACTTCAAATACTGCCTATCATGCCTGCACAAAACACATTGAAATTGATTGTCATTTTGTATGGGATCGGGTAGCTAAAAAGACTTCTTGTTAAATCTCTCTCTAGCAAAGATAAATTGGCCGACATTCTTACTAAGCCTCTGGTCTATGCTCGTTTTGCTCACCTTTGTACCAATCTTAACGTTTGTTCTCAAGTGTTAGGATTGAGGGGGAGTATTGAATTGAATTCTTTAGCTACACGAAAGGTCAAAGCTCCAGCTCAAGTTACACCACCATACCGGGTCAGGTCTACAGACACCATACCAACTCAAATCACCATACCTCCTCTTCTCTAAATTTCTTGTTTTTTTGGTTCTTGTAAGAAACTGCTTTTATTGTTTGTACTTTTATGATAAATAGAACAGAGGACCAAGTCCTCATGCGGCAATTACAAACATCAGTGTCTCTATTTTAAGGAAAAGACTTGTTTCAATTTTTACATGTTGGGCTTTCAAGTCATCACATAACTTACAAAAAGGAAAAAGACAAAGTAATCACATGAGCCCCGTTTGCAAGTAACGTGATAGGACTTCCATGCAGTAGAAAATCAACGGAGGCATTTATTGACACTCAGGGGATCCAGATCGAACTTGTTGAAAAGGAAAATAGATTGAAGGGGAGTGTCCCGAAGAAGACACTCCTTAATTAATGTGCTCTGCTTAAGTCTTGACTTGTATGGATATACTACACCACATACATATATTACTTTCTCCAAGGAAGAAAAGATAAACCATTAGAAAATCAATGGACGCCATTACCCATCTTTTCGTCTACTCTTTCTTCTTCTCTCTGTTTAGAATCTCCATTACACAAGACTCTATTACTCCATCTCAGTCAATCAGAGACGATGGCACTACTTTAGTTTCAGCTGGCGGATCATTCCAGTTGGGATTCTTCTGCCCAGGTAACTCCAATGGTCGGTATGTGGGAATTTGGTACACAGTGTCTTCGGAGACAGTTGTGTGGGTAGCCAACAGAGAAGCTCCGCTTAGCGATCACTCGGGAGTTTTAAAGGTCACTGATGATGGAATTCTTGTGCTTCTTAATAGCACGAGTGCTGTTGTTTGGTCATCTAATACATCAAGAACCGTAGAAAATCCAGTTGCGCAGCTCTTGCACACCGGAAATCTCGTTGTGAAAGATAGAAACGATGGCGACCCAGAGAAATTTTTGTGGCAGAGTTTTGACTATCCTTGTGACACGCTCCTACCAGAAATGAAGCTTGGATGGAACTTTGTAACTGGTCTAGAGAGGTTTTTATCATCTTGGAAGAGCACGGATGATCCTACTCAAGGTGAGTTTTCAATACGGCTAGATCCTCGTGGGCTTCCGCAAATGTTTGAAATGGAGGGAGATTCAATAAAGGCTAGAGCAGGGTCATGGAATGGCCTTTCTTTTACGGGATATCCTCAATTAAGACCGAATACAATATTTGAGTATGAATTTGTGTTGAATGAGAAGGAGGTCTATTACGAGTTCAAACTCCTTAACACTTCTGTTTTCTCAAGATATGTGGTAATCCCATCAGGCGTTGGGCAGCGATTCACATGGATGGATCGGACACATACTTGGGGACTCTTCTCTACATCCCAGGCAGATCAATGCGAAAATTATGGCTTATGCGGTGCATATGCTACCTGCAACTTGAATAGGTCTCCAGTATGTTCATGCTTGGAAGGATTCTTACCCAAGTCTCCAAAATATTGGGATTCGATAGATTGGTCTGATGGGTGTGTTCGAACTACTCCTTTGGAATGCAATGACGGAGATGGATTCCTAAAGCGCACGGGGGTGAAATTGCCGGACACGTCTTCTTCCTGGTATAACAAGAGCATGAGCCTCAAGGAATGCGAAGGAATGTGTTTGAAGAATTGCAACTGCACAGCATATGCAAGTTTAGATGTCAGGGGAGGAGGAAGTGGCTGCGTGCTTTGGTTTGGTAGCCTAATTGATATAAGAGAATTCTCTGAGGGGGGGCAAGACCTCTATTTAAGGATGGCCATTTCAGAATTGGGTACGATTTCACTTCTATTCTCTTTGGATTTTGCTGATTTTTTTTTTTTTTTTCCTTATATTTTAAATAGGGGTAACTTCACTCAAGACTCATGAACTTCCATTTGATTTGACAAAACCTCTTAAACTTCAAAATCTCTCAATTTAGTCTCATAAACTTTTAATTGCTCTCAATTTGAATTCTTCAATCAAATTTAGCCGTTAGAAATACCAAAAAATACAAAAATATCCCTGATTTTCATTTTTTTTTTAAAATAATAATAATAAAAAATAAAAATAAAAATAAAAAAACCGTTTTGGAATTAAGGGTAAAGTTGGAATTTTATAAAAAAAGTCAGGGGTATAAACGTCATTTAACGTTTGAAATTTGACGGAGCGGTCTAAATTGATTGCAATTGAAAGTTCAAGGGACTAAATTGAGAGATTTTGAAGTTTTGGGGGAAGGGGGATTTATCAAATCGGGTAGAAATTCATGAGTCTTCAGTGAAGTTACCCCTTTTAAATAAGACATGGAAAACTATGTCGTCGGCTTTCTAACGGCGAAAGTACAATTTTTACATGTTTGTTCATTTTATGAGGTAGAAATGACGATATACTACTAATTAAATGATAAAGTTTATAATTTTTTCCATGTTAAGTTTTTGGATAAATAATAATTTAAGGTGGTATCAAAGCACAGCTCATGAATTGAAATCCTGATTATAGAGTTTATAAAACTTGCTTAATAAGGTGATCATACAACAACTAGACAAATTGTAATGCTTGGAAAACTAGAAAGTGGGAGTGTTGAGATCAACTGCTTCATCCACTTTATTCGCACCCATTTCCCGTCTAGATACCTGACTCTGTTTTGGTCTTTCAGAACATCTTGAGAAAAAAAGGCGCTCCGGTGAGAAGAAAGTACTAGGAATTATAGTCAGCTCAGCATTACTATTTGTGGGAGTGACAATAGTTGCACTAGTCTCATGGAAGAAGAAACTCAAAACCCAAGGTAGAAACTCAAAACCCAAATATGCCTTTCAAGAAGAACATATTTGGGGGTAAGTATTTCACTTTGGATAAAAGAACTATCAAAGATTTTTTTTTCATGCCCATACATCTCTTGTTATTTTAGGAACAAGAAAAATAAGTCATGGGAAGGAAGATATGGAGTTACCGATGTTTGATTTGGCAGCCATAACTAATGCAACAGATAATTTTTCAAACAACAAGAAGCTGGGAGAAGGTGGCTTTGGACCTGTGTACAAGGTAAATAACAACGTAAATCGAAGAGCTATATTTTTCATTTTCTGGGCGACGTCGTGTGTTACTATTGAAACATACGCTATATAGCAACATATGTGCATTACTATTAAAATGACGTTGCCCAGTAGGGTGACCTTGTTTCTACAGTGGTTGGCATCACTGGGGTGAAGTCGTTCCACTATTGAAACGACACCTCTCAAAATGAGGTATCGTTTGCAAAGTAACGACACCATCTATGGCGTCGTTGCACTGTTCAAATGATACCTCTTTTTGAGAGGTGTCTTTGCACAGTGAAGGCACACCTGTTAGTGGTGTTTTGTTAAAATGACACCTTTCAAAAGGAGGTGTCGTTTACATAGTAATGACACCATCTATGGCGTCATTGCACTATTAAAACGATATCTCTTTTTGAGAGTTGTCATTTGCATATTGAAGAGACGCCTGTTAGTGTTGTTTTGTTAAAACGACACTAAGCCAGGCGTCACCATCCTTAGTGTTTTTTGTAGTGTCAAAGTTATACACACTCTTTCATTTTCAGGGTAAATTGCCAGATGGAAGAGATATAGCTGTGAAGAGGCTTTCAAAGAATTCTAAACAAGGATTGAACGAGTTGAAAAATGAAGTTATTTTGATTGCAAAACTTCAACATCGTAATCTTGTGAAGCTTCTTGGTTGTTGCATTCAAGAGAATGAGAACATGTTAATCTATGAATATATGCCCAACAAAAGCGTGGACTTCTTTATTTTTGGTTTGAACCTTGACCTTGACTTGATTTAGAGCATTCATGTTTAGACTTATCCTCTTTAATTAATGAAATTGATTGTACTAACATGAGTGTGAAATTGCACAGATCAAGCAAAGAGTAAATTACTAGATTGGCATAAGCGCATTAATATTATTCGTGGTGTTGCTAAAGGGCTCCTCTATCTTCATGAAGACTCTAGATTGCGAATTATCCATAGAGATCTCAAAGCTAGCAATATCCTTCTTGATAATAACATGAATCCAAAAATTTCGGACTTTGGCCTTGCTAAATCATTCGGGGGAGATCAAATTGATTCCGAGACCAATAGGATTATTGGAACATAGTAAGTATGCTTAAACTTCTTTTATAGATTAAGTTCAGCTGTTTTTAACTTCTTTTCTTTACAATGATATTTGGCAGTGGTTATATGTCTCCCGAGTATGCAATGCATGGACAATACTCAATAAAATCTGATGTATTTAGCTTTGGAGTTTTAGTATTAGAAATATTGAGTGGAAAGAAGAACAAGGGATTTTGTCACCCAGACCACCACCTTAATCTTCTTGGACATGTAAGCTCAAAGAGTGACATATCCTACTAATTTACTTTTTTTTTTTCTTCGAGTTTCACTAACAATGCAATTCCTGACAGTATAGCGGGTCTTATGATGCCCCTATTATTATAATGCTTTTTTAATATTCATCAGCCAATTTGAAGGCATGCAGTCCGACCCATTAAATTTTGGCTTTCATTTCTTTCAGGCGTGGAAACTATGGATGGAAGACAAGCCAATGGAATTGATCGATGAATTGGTAGGTAACTTGTGCACTCTATTGAGTGTATTACGACACATTCATGTGGGTTTGTTATGTGTGCAACAAAGACCGGAAGATAGACCAAACATGTCATCTGTTGTTCAAATGTTGAGCAGTGAGAGTTTATTGCCTAAGCCAAAACAGCCAGGTTTCTTTTCCATAGATTCACCTAAAGCAGATTCTTCATCTAGAAAGCATATAACATGTTCAGCTAATGAAATCACCAGTTCAGTGTTTGAAGCACGATAAAGTACATCACTTGAGAGCAATAGCAAAGAGTTGTTTTTATAGGAATTTATGTAATCTTTATTTCAACATATTTAGCTAAACAAAAAGGTTTGGAAGCTGCTACTCTTTTGGACAGAAGGGTTAAAAAGATGAAGAGCTTTGGCTAAGTGCAAGACCGATTCTACCATATTCATGTTGTTTTATTCATATAGTAGATTAATCTTTACACATAGGACTATATCATGTGTTTCAGAGTGTTTGTTCTTCTATGAATAATTTTAGAATCAATTTCTTTCACGATGCATACTATAAATTTCAATCTAATTTTTCACCTGAAGTGCAGTTTAAAGCTTGCAATTGAAGGTTTATGCCAAAACATGCTCTCTAAGAAACTCTTGGCTTTTTTTTACTGGCTGATGCCTTGTCTTCTGCATATCTTACTAGTATTCAATTAAAAACTTTGTAGCCCCTTTGTAACTCTTCTGTACTGAAAGTTAAATACCTAAAACATTTAGCATTTTTGCCGTTGTCTTTTACTTGCAATAGCAATAAAAGTAATTATTAAAGCACTACAATAGATGTATAAAGAAATTTAGAATAATTTTTTCTTGTCTTTATGCATATACTCTAACGATCCTTCCATTGATTGAAATTCTAACTTGCTTGCTTGATGAAGAGTCTATGTCTGGCAGAAAACTTTGGGGAAGAAGACTAGGCTCTTTAGGCTGAATTGCATTGCTGTTTTTTTTTTTTTTTTTCCTTCTTTTAATTGTTGCGTGCATTTTGTTGTTCCTGCTAATTCTTTATTTGGTTGCTGATACAGCGTGACTTAGTAGGCTGCAGCGAAAAACAACAATAAAGCAGCGGATAACTAATTCAAGATCTTGAGTCTATCAATGATCTAAGAATTCTTCTAAAAACAATAGATACTCTCTAAAGTTTAAAGGAAAAGAGGAATAAACTCAACTCTGAGTATTCTCATTAATCAAAATCAATAATAATCAACAACGGTTTTCTCTGGAGGCTATAAGCATATATTTATAGCCCCAAAACCCTAAACCTAATAAAATAACGAAATATTGACTCTCAAAACTCTAATCCTACTAAAACAAGGAAATAAAGACGGCTTAACCTAATTAAAATGCGGAATATAACATAAGCAGCTCCGTGTGCGATCGATCGCAGGTACAAGTGCGATCGATCACAATTCCAGGGACTTGGTTCGCAAATGTCTAGAATTGCGCTCGATCGCAGGTACATGTGCGATCGATTGCACTCCCAAGGGACCTACGATCTGCATCATTCTCCCCTTGTTGGAGAGAATTCACCCTCGAATTTGGCCGGTTCTTTCCACGGTCCTTCGGATGTCCAGTCAACTCATTCCACTCGCCCTTCCTCAAGATCAAAACAAGGCACCATTCCAAAATAAACATGACACTTCTCATCATCGAAATGCCTTGATGGTTGTCATGAAAGCCCCACACACCACTTGGCGATACTACAAATTTGCCGTTCTTCTCTCGTTCCTTCTCCCTTTCACGTGCTATGAAGATACTCAAGGACGGATCAACCATTGTTTCCCTTGTGAACATATAATTCTCCTCATCCGCATAGAACTCATCACAATTGTTGTCAGGAGAATTTAAAATACTTTCAACACCAAGAAAATCAACATAACCCTCTTCATCATTATAATTAAACACTTCACCTGAAAAGTCTTCATCAACCTCTTCATAATTGTCGATGTCATCCGTGGGCTCTTCCTCTTCCAGATCATCTTTGGGGTAGAGGCCACCAAACATGGGAGAAAAACCATCTTCTTTGTACCCTTCCTCTTGGTCATCTTCTTCGACGTAGAAGCCGTCAAGCATGGGATAAAATTCATCCTCTTCGTACTCGTCCTCTAGGTCGGATGCCAAAGGTCCTTCAATCGGTTCTTCCTCATTGACATCGTCATCATAGGTTGGTGGGGAATCACAATCCATGAATCCTTACGAAGGATCTTCAACATCTTCATGTCTGAACTCTTCATCAATGAATTCGGACTCCTGAAACTCCTCATCCACAGATTCTTTTTCCTCCTCCACAGAATATGGATTCGGTTTATGGATTTGTGGTTGGCAAGTAAGGGTCTAATTGGCATGTCTTTGACTCTTCACCTCACTCCATGTTTCCCTAAATACCTCTTTTTTGTAGGAATTTTTTATTTTCTTTGTCACAGCCATAGACCCTTGTCTCCAATTTTGTGACTTTTGACCCATGATATTACTATGGGGCAAGAAAGCAACGTGCATATATTTTAATAGTTTCTCCCAACTATTGATCTTCAATTTGCCTTCCTGCTTCCTAGTTCTCTTCAGTTGTTGCCACCACGCACCAACTCTTCCCTGGAATGTATGTACTACTGTCCTCGAACATGGGAATAACTCTCATTCAATCCCATCAGGAATTGATAAACATGCTGTTGATGATGATAAGACACGATAGTCTTCAAAGCTCCACAGGTGCATGTAGGAATTGGTTGATAATTGCCCAGTTCATCCCATTAACCTTTCATTGCAGTAAAATAAGAACTCACAGAGCTATTTTCTTGTGACAGAGAGGAAATAGCCTTCTGGAACTGGAAAATACGTTGCCCATTGTGCTGAGAAAAATGATCTTGAAGATCATTCCACATATCAGAAGCATCATCAATATAGATGATACTTGTGGCAATCTCCTTGGAAACAGAGTTCAATAACCATGACGGAACCATATTATTACACTTAGTCCATGCTAAACCAGTGGAATCAGCAAGATTGGAGGGCTTAGACAGAGTGCCATTAACAAAATCCAGCTTGTTTTTGGCTGAGAGAGCCATCATCATCGCCCTTTTCCATGAATTATAGTTTTCTCCGTTGAGCTGTTGAGAAACAATCATGGCGCCTAGACTATCGCCATGATGAAGAAAGAAAGGACTAGAAGAATCCATTTATATGGAAGGAGAAGTAGTATTGGAAGGAGCAACAGTATTGATTTCAGGAATCGCCATTGAAGGAATGAACCAAGAAGTTATGAAAAAATAGGAAGAAAAGAATGAAGAAGATGCGGAGAATTCAGAGAAAATGCTCTGATACCATGTTGGAAATGGAAGAGAATGCTCAAACTTGGAGAAAAATCAACTTAACTTCGCATTAGAATAGCATGTACATCATATATACTAAGTCTGTTTGAGCTTAGTCTAAAACAGAATTAGTTTAACACATGAACTTTAAATGCTAACTAACAGCAACCAACTTACAACTGAAAGCTAACTAATAAACTTGCAACTTAATAACTAAACTCCTCCTACAATCATGAAGTATGTTGCATGCTGATGTGGAAGCAAGGTAAGTTGCTTGGCTGCTCTGCTTATATTCTCAATAAGACTGATGGGTGGAGATTTGAAAGTTCGGGTTGTGGTTGAGAAAGGTGAAGAAGACGGGTTGTTTACAAGGGAGAGCGTGTGCAAGGCAGTGATGGCTACCATGGATGAAAATAGTGATGTGGGGAAAGAGGTGAGAGCCAACCATGCTAAATGGAGAGACTTCTTGTTGAGCAAAGGGCTTGAGAACACCTACATTGATAGTTTTGTTCAAAAGCTGCATTCTCTGCTCATCTAATTTCATCTTAATTGTATTATAGGTGTATAAGATGCATAGACCATAGCTGTTAATTCTTACGCCTATATAGGTAATGTTACTGCTCATGTCATGCATATGTTTAAGTTTAGTTTCGTTCAAATAAATATTTTTAGGTATGAATGGTGGTCTTCTAGAAAGTTGAGGAGTGTGTGGAAAATGATGCTTATTTGCCTCTTTTGGTGTTTATGGAGGAAAATGAATGATAGAAGCTTTTGAGGATTTGGAAAGGGCCTCGCTTTTTCCACACGTTGTATCTTTGGACTGCAACGTATGTGTTCCATCTGTCAATTAGCTCAGATGATTTTCTTGTTTGTTTCTCTTTCTAGTATATATATATATATATACTAACCTTGGTAAGAAGCTGGTTTACAATAGTATCATTAGCTCATGTACCACCTCTAGTCGATCCTCTTTACTGCACATGGAGAATACAGAGGTTTTAAATAAAATGGGTAATTACCTTTTGCCCCCATGAACTACAGTGCCTTAGCACTTTCCCCCTGAACTACCAACTATGACACTTAACCCCATCAAACTACTATCTTATGACAGAAAGCCCCATTCCGTCAGTCAAAGAGGTTAAAATTGACGGTCAACGGTCATGTGCAAATCATGTGCCATTTTAAATTTTTTTTCTTCCACTTTTGCCCTCACTTTAGACTGATAAAATGACGCTTATACCCTCCTAAACCCTAATCCAACACATGAAAACAATTTAAAATGAGGGCAAAAGTGAAAGAAAAAAATTTAAAATGACACATGACTTGTACATGACCGTTGACCTTCAATTTTAATCCCTTTGACTGATAGAATGAGGCTTTTTGTCATAAGATGGTAGTTTGATGGGGTCAGGTGTCATATTTGGTAGTTCATGGAGGGAAACTACCAAGGTACTGTAGTTCATGGGACCAAAAGGTAATTAGCCCTAAATAAAAGGAAAAAGTTCACATAATTCAATTGATAATGTTCTTCTCAAATTTTCAATTAGGACAATGTCTTCCTCAAAGTACCAAAAAATTGTCAATGTTTAGCCTTCAATCCCCAAAGTTAGCAAAAAGATGAAAATGACCCTAAAGTTTTGTCAAAAAGACAAAAATACTCGCTTCACATTTACTTACCTTTTAGAGCATTCCCAACAGACTCTCTATATTAGCCTCAACCAAAAAAGGGAGTATGTTCCCTATGTGTAGGGAATATGTCCAAAAAATCACAAAAAAGTTTCCCAGCAAACTCCCTAAATGAGCCTCAACTATGAGGATCGCTACAGTGGAACTACTGTAGCAGTCCTTGTGATTATTATAATCATAAAAAAAAACTCTCTCCTCTCACATCTTTTCCCGTAGTCATCTCCATTATTTTTCTCCGTTCTTCTTCTCTACCCTCTTCATCTTCTGCACTTCATCTGGACACAAGCCATTTTCTCACGGCCACTCAAAGGATTTACACCCAAAATTAACAACAAATAAAACTCACAAAATCAATCATCCCCAATGGGTGAGAGGATAAGAATATAAGGAGAAAGAAGGAGATAGAAGAAACCATTCGGCATAGCAGAAATTCTCCCTGTCTGTCTTCGTGAGCGAGAATCTGCTGGGGGGAAAGTGAGGCAAAGAGTGAGATTGAGAAAGGGAGAGAGGTGCGGCTGGGGGGAAAGAAAAGAAGGAAACAGAGAGAAAGAGAGGGAGATGTGAACAGGGAGAGAAAGAAGGCGGAGATGAGAGAGATGAAAAGAAAACGAAAAATGTTTTTAGAATAAAAGAAAATATTATTTTTAATGAAAATGAAAATAATATTTTAATAATGTAGGAAATGATAAAGGAAAGCTATTGTGGAGTTTTTGTACATAAGGAAGCAAAAAGTAGTTTGGATCCTTTTAAACATAGAGAAAATGGTTGGGTAGCGGCCGAGAATGATCTTACAAATAGCATCAATTTCATAAAAAAATGATTATATGCAAATCACCTTGGTCCCTCAAAAGGAAAAGAACATGACGTATTAGTGATCATCAAAAGACTCCCCCTTCCCCCACAGAAATACACCGGGTTGGTTTATCTCCCTTACCTAGAGTTGTTTGATCATCCTCAGTGTCAGCAAAATGATCCCTAACGTTCTTTATATTTATATGAAAATAAAACTAGTTGAAGGAAAGATTGCAAGGCGGGAAGTATATATATTCAATTATATGAAACTTAACGACTAAGAAAAAAAAAAGATTTTTTTTAGTAATTACTTTTTTCCCCATCAACTATTATGCATTGTCAATTTTCACCTATGAACTACCAACCTTACTATCCGACCCCATCAAACTACCATTTTCTTACCAAACCCCCTTTTGTCGGTCAACCCGTCGCGTGCGCCCCACATGCCATTTTGTCAATTTATATCCCACTTTTGCTCTTACTTCGAACTGTTAAACCAAGCTGGACCATTTTATTATACTAACCACGTGTAAGAACACAGTTAAATAAGGAAAAAAAAAACATAAACATCAAAAAGGCGGAGTCTTCGTCCTCCTTCAACAACCAACCAACTAACAAGCACAAATCATGGTTGTTGTCGTAGTTCTTAGATTCTCTAGGAGTAAAATTATCCACCTTGCCACCACGTGTCACTCATATTCTGCTGTTTCTTGTAAAGTCTCTGCTATGCCGCTAGCATCACAAGACTGGATTTACGTTTTTTCTTTTTTGTTCGTTATTGGCTTTAATTGTAGTACACTTTTTAGTGCACAGTGTGTAATTAGATGGACCGCTTCTAAGCTTGTGTTTGAAAGCATTCTTAACTGGTCTCTCAGGCTTTGTTTGGCAACCGGGTCAAATGCCTAGATAATGTTTACGCATCTGACCATCTGTGCGTTTGGACCAAAAAAGTTGAATTTTCAACTTTTTCTCAACGCGAATTGACGATTTTACCCTCCTTCCAATTTCTTCTTTCTCTTGTTAATTTGTTGTTTTTTCGTCCAGTCCACAGTTGTCGACGAAGCAAAGCATGCGGAGAGCCATGGCATGGTGGAGGGGCACGGCAGAGTAGAAGAAGTTGGCGGCACCGAATTAGAGGCATACAGCAGAGAGGGCGGTGACGGAGCTTGTGAATTTTGGCGGCGAATCGGGCGGCACTGCAAGGGAGGGAGATGGGGACGGAGAGGATGGACTCAAAGAAGGAGTGGATGGAGTCGAAGTAGAGGAGGTAAAGCACGGAGAGGACGTCGAGAAGGAGGGCATGGAGGAGGAGGAACACCAAGGTCTGCCACTGCTCCACGCTATAGATTGCGTAGATCTGGCTCCAGTCTCTGCTCGTCGCTGTTTTGCCCATTTCTTGCTTTTCCTTTCCTTTCCTTCTCCAATCTAATGCGAGAGATTCTACGGGTAATTGAATAGAGATCCTGCCAACTAGGAAAACAAATTTTGGGTGAGAATTCGGGAAAGTGTGTGAGCGAGTGAAAGAAAAAAAAAAGGTGAGAATTTATTCTTTCATGGAAAATTATTAAAGTTGTTAAGAAATTATAACCGAAAGGCAAAAAATGGGGTAACACATTTTCTTTCAAAAAATTCCCTCGTTTTCTCGGCAAGCAAATAGACCTAGTAGTAGCGCAAAGTGTTGGATTTTGTAATCTTTGTTTATACTTACAGTGACAAAGCTTGCGAATCAGCCCAGGGTTTGAGATCCAACAGCTGCAGAAAACTTTATGGCAATCCCAACACAGAAAGAAAGATCAGAGAGAACATAACAGAGAGCTCAAAGGGGAGAAGACAACTCGAAACTATGAGGGAAAAGACAACTTGTAACAGTGAGAAGATTGAGGGCAAAGCAGTGCGCTAAAAAAAAAAAAAAAACAAAGGCTCAAATGATAATTTCATAAATGGGTTGCTGATAGGTTACATTTACAAAGCACCCTTACCGAGAATGTATAGTATCTAGCCACTCTCCACCCGGTTGTCCAACACCACCTCATTCTCTCTTCCTTTCAGATCAACAGAGGGTCATTTCCTTCTTTGTAACACTTTCCTTATTTGCTTAAAAAAATAAAATAATAATAATAATCTAGTTTCAGACTTTCAAATTTTAGGTTGATCTACACAAAATTGTTTATTTTGTCTTTCATATATTTATTGGGTAATTAAGAATATATTAAGGAAAATTTCATAATAGTATATCATGAGTAATCCTCCGATTTCAATTGACTCCATCAATTTTTAAATCCCACTTTTAACTTCTTAAATTTTTTTTCCTCACATTTTTCACTTCCGTTCAAAAATGTTTATATGATATTAATCGGATTAATGTCACATAAACAATTTTGTCACGTCAATTAAAAAGTAATTTTTACTTTATTAAACAAAAATTAAAATATGAAAAAGGAGATAAATTGAATAGCAACCGGGAAATCAAAATTCCAACTCCGACCACCATGGGCCGGAATTCAGAATGGCAGAAATTTTGAGAAGCTTTGACCCGTGCCAAGCTATAAGTGCGGTCTATATTTGTTTTGGGTTGAGATAGAGAGAGGCGAGTAATACTTTGGTTTCACCGGCGAACTAGCCCCAACGAATTGTTTGCACTTAAGGGGATTCGGACATTAGACGGGGATTCGGACATTAGACCGGATAGAAATGCTACCAAGACCAAGACCCTTACCACTTGAGCCAACCCATTAAGGTTAATCGATGAAATATCAATTTTCCAAACCAAAAGTTTTTCTTTTTTTTTTTTTAGAAAAAAGTTTTCAATGATTTCATCGAGAATGACTATCTTGGTTTAACTTAATGGGTGGGGGCAGACAGTCTTTTCCTGGGCTGGGCTGGGCTGGTGAAACCCAAGCCCATTAGAAACAAGCGGGTCAAAACCGAAGGAGACGATAAGAGTTGGACCCAGTTATCACAACCTGTCAACCAAGAACTCAGAAAGTCGCATCGCTCTGTATCTCTCCCATCTGAGCATTCACACCGTATAATTTGCCCTCTGTACCACGCCGCAGAGAATTAGAACGTAGGGTTTTTTAGACTTTTCCGACTGGGAAGCTCTGTGCGCCCAAACAGAACACCCAGAAAGAAGAAAGAAATCATTTGCGAGCGAAACGGCTTGACGACCAAAAGTAGCTTCTCATCGGATCGGCTTCTAAGCGGAAATCATCCTCAGCTTCTAACTTTTGACTTTCGAAACGATGGGACGAGGAAAGTACAAGAACAAGCCCACGGGGAAGCGCCAGTTCTCCACTCCCGAGGAGATGCGTAAGCACCACACCAAACCCTAATTTTCCTTTTCCGTTTGGTTCCCGAGAGAATTTCTGTCTTAGTATGGTTAGCATATGGGCAGTTTTGGATTTTGGTTCTAACCAATCAGAAAATTAGTTTTTTTTTTGTTAAAATTTGTTAATTTTCTGGGGTTTAGATCGGGGTTGAGTGAGTGATTGGGTGGGTTCCTGAATACTTCAATTGCTTTGTGTATTTTGTTCCCATTTGTATTTTCTGAATGATTTAACTGAATTTTGATGATTTGTTAGGTTGATTAAAATATTTTGAATTTATTCCTAGGATTTGGGAGGAAGAAGTCATTTATAGCTCGCATTAGGTGCAATTAATAAGAGTTTGTGTTGTTTTGTGAATTTTGAAATGATCTCTGAGTTGATCACAGAGTATGAATTTCTATGTTGCTACCAAGGATTGGTGATAATTGTCAACATGCTTGCTGAAGTGGGATAGGAGCACAAGCTTTGAATAAGATAAACATATTCAATAAAACATTCTAGTGTGAGATAAAAGAGGATTATGATTTATTAGATATTCTTAAAAAATCCCAAAGAAAGAAGGACTGAATTTGTTCTTGTGGAATTTGTCAAATATATGTTGAGGAGATTCTTGCTTTTGTTGATATTGACATTTGGCACTGTTTTTTCCGTCCTTTTTCTTCTCTTGGGCCTCAACACGGTTTGGTAGACATCATAGCAAGTGAAAGAATATGGTTCTAAACGTTCAACTACTTTAAGTAAGAGTCCCACTTTTATTCTATTCTTGACAGAGAGAGGAGAGGGAGAATTTGAGTAGAGTAAAAAGTAACTTGAAAGTACCCGTGCAAGTGCTTCCTATTATGATGTGAACGCCTGCTTCATGGTCATTACAAATTAGTGTAATTTCTTTCCTATTAAGTTCACGTGGAACCTTAGAAAGAGGAATATATATATATATGCACAAAACTGAAGGACTCTAACCTAATGATGTAGGTTATCATTTGTTTTTTGGTTGCAATTTCAATCTGAGATAAGTAATAATTTAATGGTGGGTAAAGTTTAGTCTTGCTGACATCAAATATTTTTTTGTGTGATTCAATTATTGCAGTTGCTGGTACTTCTTCCCGTCCTCGCACTTTCAGAAAGGTCTCTCTCTCTCTCTCTCTCTCTCTCACATACACACACACACTCATACACACATTTTGTAGCAATGCAGATTATTGATTAATTGAAAGTGCCATTGATTCTGCAACAAGAGTCTGTTATGGAATAGGTTACCTTTCCTGTTTCTTATTATTGAGTTGTTTTATGTTCTTATGCATCACCTTTTCCATAAATTTGATGTAATTAGCAAGAAGCTGAATATGAAGAGGAAGTATCTGAGGAAGAAGGATCTGAAGAAGGATCTGAAGAAGAATCTGAAGGAAATAATGAAGTTAGTAATAATGACCAGCTTTTACTTTGATGGCTTTATTGTGCTTATGTTTTGGATTGTTTTATGGGTGTTGCTCATCAACATGATTCCATTATCTTTTTCTCAATTAATGTTTAGCAGAAGCTGAAAGGCACTCAAGGTATTATCCAGATTGAAAATCCTAATTTGGTAAAGCCAAAGTCCTTGAAAGCCAGAGATATCGATGTAAGTTACACCAAATTTTCTCATGCATTCTTTCATTTATTAACTTATGCCAAAAAAAGAAGTAATGTTTTTTCTTCCTGTGCAGTTGGGGAAAACAACTGAACTTTCAAGGCGTGAAAGGTTTGTTAATGGTCACTTTTGTTTTTCAAGAGGGCAATTTATGTTCTATTTCGAAGTGGGAGTCCATTTTTTTTAAAAAATATATCTTTGTGGTTTTCTTTGATTCTTTTTCAGTCCTATGACACAAATCTTCTGTGGAGTACATACTTCTTTATACTTTTAACAGATTTGCATGTAAAGCAGTTGTATTTATTATCAACTTTTGTGTATCATGCAGAGAGGAGATAGAGAAACAGAAAGCTCATGAGCGATATATGAAATTGCAAGAACAGGGGAAAACAGAACAAGCTAAGAAAGATTTAGGTGATAAATCATGATAAATTACTCCTTTTTCACTTTTAATTGTCGGTTCTAAGTGGTGGTGTGTGTAATGTAGGTTATGGATATTATTTTTAAATATACAGATAAAACTTGGCTTGTAAAATTATTTTTTTCATCAAATTACAAACTGATAAGATTGTATTGTAGTTACAAATACTTTTATTACCTCCTCCTTTCATGCTTCTATGTTGCTTAAAATTGACTGAATCTTGATGGCTGATTGACTAAGATTAAATAGAAAGTGAGAGAAGGATCAAGAATTAACAGCTCTACCTTTTGTCTCCCCTAGTGGAGACTCTCTATAGCTCCTAGTGAGAAGTTTTCTTTTCCTAGTGAGCGCAAACAGGGGACGAGAGAAGAGCTCCAGCTCCTCCCCCCGTCCTCCTCTCGTGGCCCCTCATGATTGATCCAAGTCTTCCCACTCCCCTTGGAGCCTTCCTTTCCTATTTTCTTATGAAGACTCTCCCTAGTGTGTGTGGGGAGAGGAGGGAAGAGCACTGCCTCTTCCCTTCTCCTTTCTCCTTTATCCTCTTCATTTTTCTCTTCTTTTTTTTTTTTTTGTTTTTTAATTATTTATTTAATTTTTTTTTTTATCCTCTTTTTTCTCGTTCTTGGAAGCAAGATCTATTGCACATTTGTCCCCTCCTCCGTCCACGCGCTACTCCATCTTCACTGGCCTCTGCTCCATCCACTGCAAGTGCAACCCATGCGCCGCCCTGGCATGTGTGCGCTACATATGCCGACAATATTTTTTGTTTCTTGTGGCAGATCCTTGGTTCCCTTGTACCTTCTCCTTTGAATTTTCATAGCTGGTGCCCACCCCCCTTTTGCCTATGGAGACTTCTAGCTCCAAATGTGATGTCCACTAAGGGTCCATCGTCAAGCACCCTCCTTCACTGGACATTGCTGTGGTGCTCCTCTATTGCATCTCTAGTTTAGTCATTGTCAGCATTATCCTCTGTGTTGTTGCTACCAAGTTCTTTTGTTGTCGCAGTAGTCATAGGTAACCCAACTATTGGACTGCCTCAAAAATCATCGTTTGTGGCAGCCTCTTTCTTGGCCTGTGTTCCAAGAAACTATTGGGCTGGACTATTTATTTGGCTCATTCTTAGATGTTAGGTTTTTTCTTGCATTGTGATATTTGTAGTGGGGTCTTTGATGGGTGTATTATTTTATCTTTTATTAATGCAATCTCAGTTATGAAAAAATAGAAAGTGAAAAAGAAACTTAGAAAAACACTTTTTTTTTTTTTGAAAAAAAAAAGAGAGAGTGCCTCAAGATCATGACTTTACCAATTGGAAAATAATTTTTAGGTTGCGACCTCACTTTGTTCCTCATGCAGGTCATGAATAGACAATGTACCTCTTTTTAATGCCATTGTTTTGGTTGCTTTTGCAGAGCGTTTGTCCCTTATTCGTCAACAAAGGGCAGAAGCTGCTAAAAAGCGAGATGAAGAAAAAGCTGGTAAAATTTTGAGACCATTATCCGTTGCCTTGTCTTTTGTTTCATAACATTAACATCTTGAATCTGATAATGAGTCAATTTGTTTCAGCCAAAGAACAGAAGAAAGCTGAAGCTCGCAAATGACCTTCCTGAAGAGTGTTTTGCGTAAAGTTGTGCTGCCCAAAACAATATCTGCTCTTTGTTTTACTTGTTAGTACATTTATAATGAACATTATTATTCCATGTTGGTATTTGTCCAAACAATTGTGTTCCTATATTCTCTCAGTAATTTGACCATGGTAGTGTCTTGAAGCAAATAGATATCTATATATTTTTTTTTTCAGAAGCTTTAACCTTTCTATTTGTATAGAATGCGTTCCATATTACTGTCTACTGGGAACGTTATACAGTGATACATTGATGCTAATATGATACAAGTGGTATTAATTGTGTCATCATCTCATGTCCCATACTTAGCCTGCCACCAATGCTGGGCATGTAGTATCATACAGAGTTCCATGAATATTTATGTTGGATCTGGGTCTGCTTATTTCAAAGGGATCTCTGTTTTGAGTTGACACAGAAATGATTCCATGATGATGCTTGCCACTTCTACCATTTTTCACCTTGCTTTACTTCTTTTGTATGGAATGGGGCATAAACCTAAAGCAATTTCTGACACCTCCCCTTTTTTCCCCTCTAGATTGATCAAAATTTTTTATTATTTTTTTTCTCCATTGGTCTTCCCACCCCCGACCACCCCCCCCCCCCCCCCCCCCCCCCCCCCGCGTCCAACTCTTGCAAATATTTGCAGGAGTTAGGCAGGGAGATGCCGAATAGCATGTCTCCTAGATTGACATTCTATGGGTCCGGGAAGTAACCATTTGAGTTTGAGTTGGCGTTTATTTCATTCAAAGATTGCCTTTTATAGAACAGCTATCCTACTTTTTTTTATTTTTTAAAAAAAAATTTATAAATAAGGATTTTACAACTATTTGAGTTTTTATTTTTTCAACATAAGCATATGTACTCTATAGAGTAATGCTAAGTACTTTTTTTTTATCCTTCTAAAATTCTCCTAAAGTTGATGTGTCTTTCAAAATCACCATTAAATTTTAGATTAATCATACTTGAACTTTGATCCAATGTTGATTATGAAAGTTATATTAACTTTATGAGGATAAAAATATGGTACCTAGCATTACTCATAAAAAACACATTGTTAGAAGTCAATACACTTTTAAAAATGTTTTCACCTTAATGTTACGTTAAAACTTTACTTTTAAACCAAAACACACAACATACATAACCACCAAATATGTCCATAAGAATTCTATTTAATTTTTAAGGTTTTTTATTACTTCTTTTAATTTTTTTGAAAAATCAAATAGATAGAATTTAAAGGAAAAATGCAAAATTAGTTTATATGGTTTATATGATTTGCATTTAGTTCATTATGGTATCAAAATAAACTTGAAGGTATTTTAAGGAATGCAAAAAAAAAAAAAAAAAACTTGAAGGTACTTTAAGGAATGCAAAAAAAAAAAAAAAAACACATCTTTACTCCTTAGGGTCAAAGTCCGTTCACAATATTTCATACTAACGAAATTTGTTAAGTTAATAAATAGAATTTGACTCTAGAAAGTAAAATATATATATTTGACATATTATAGGAAGCTAATTGTAAATAATAAATTACAATGACTAATTTTGTATTTTTATTTTCCATAATTATATCCTTTTATAAACTCAAAAGACTTGAATTGATCCGAAGACTCTTGAAGAAGTAACTTATCAAAAAAAAAAACTCTCTCGAAGTTGAGATTGAAAGGAGAGGCAGCCACGTGTATTGTCCCCCAAATGAACTGGTGGCACATCAAACCATTCAACTCACTTCATATTTCACTCTCCACCGTTGAAGAGTGTCTGAGAGGAACCCAGAAAACCAAGAGTTTCCCACCATGACTGATCACCACCAAGACCCCAATAAGCCTCAAGATCTGCCATCTTCTTCTTCTTCTGATAAGATTCCCAGCAACGACGCCAACTTCTCGGGCCAAAAGTTTCGGTACCCGAACCCGCCGGAGACTACGAACCCGGACCCGGCGACGCTCCGTGAGCAATGGAGGTTTGCCATCAGACAGTACAGCAAGTGGTACTCCCACGCCTGGGGCACTGCCATTCTGGCCGGGGTCTCCTTCTTCGCCCTCGGTTGGATCATCAAGGGCTCCAATCCCCTGCCTTCTTTCCACGATAAGCCCCCTGAGCCTTCCACTTCTTCTTCTTCTTCTTCTCCTTCCTCCTCTACCGATGATGCCAAGGAAGCTCGCTGATAAAGTGGGTGAGTTCTGTGTTTTTTCTTTTTGTTCTTGTTCAGTTGTTCTAAATTGATGATTTTGGGGTCTGAGTTTCTGGGAGTTTATGGGCTTTGAGGACCCTTTTGCTGGGTTTCTTTGAAATTTGAATCTTATGTTAGCTATCCTGTGAATTATGATGTTTTAATTCGATAAAAAATCGAATTTTGGGATTGGGAAAATGGTTATCCCCATTTCAGATTGAATTGGTTTTTGTCGAATAGTTTAAGGTGGTTTCCGTGTTTGTTTGAATTCTTCAAAAGTTGTAGGCATTTAGTTTTAAGAGTGAGGGCCTCTTTATCTAATTAGCTATAGAGCATGCGGATGATGCTAAAGCCTAAAGGCATAGACTACCAATGACATGTGTCGGTTTTGTGACTGCTGATAACCGTTTAAGGTTTGATATGTGAAGGTGTGTGTCTGGTATTTCAGCAATCTTGCGCCCCAGATAGGTGCCCACTTGCATACGTGTTCCACTAGGTTTATATGTACTAAAATGCCTATTGAAGCTTGTAAAGTGCCACTAAGATTCCTGTGAAGTTCCATGGTGATGATAAATTGTGGCTTTAGGAGATTTGTTATGAAATCTTATTACTTTAATTGAGATTAATGGAGATTAACAAAAAGAGAAACCCTGATGCATCAGCGTATGACTACCATTTGTTTAATGAGGTAGATCCATAGAATTTCAACGGGGAGTAACAGCTAATTTCTGGAGTATTTTATTATACTGTTGCAGAACAAGACTTACTAGTCAGTAGCCCGTGGTGGTGGCATTCAGCTAAGGAATGGAAAACCTTTCTCTTGTTACATGAATCCAAACCTCTTGATTACAACAGTTGCTTGTTTTCTTGAGGGTTTGTATGGCCTGTAGAGCTTTTGTAATTAGTTGCACACATATAATTGATTGATTTAAATTGTTGAGTTTGAAATGGTAGCCATTCTTGCCACTACTCTGTACCTAAAGACACTTTGTATGGACTTGGATATCCTGCCTGGTGCAGCTGTCTCTTATCTTAGATACTAGTCACTTTTCTGTATTAAGGTATAGGGGGGTGAGTCTTGTACCTTTATGTAGGCCTCTATTGGAGTAATGCTACAAGTCACTCTTGTGTCCCTCCAAGAATGACGTGGCTCTTAAATCACTATTGAACTTGTGATTGATCATTATTGGATTTTGATCAAATGGTAATTTTAAAAGCCACTTTATTTTTTGAGGGAGACAAGAGGACTTTTAGAATTACTCCCTCTGTTGTGTCCAGCTGAAGACATCATAGGTTTTGAAAGGTCAATAATATAATTTTGCATCATATCACTCTATCTCTAGTTGGTTGTCTACTGGTTTGGTAGTCTATGTGATTTCCATATGTTTTCTGGGTGCGTTAGTCTTAGATGGGAAGTAGCAATTTTCTTCAGGTTGAGTTGGATTTACAGCTTGAAGTCTTGCTGCTACCAGTCTTGAATTTGAGGGTTGCCGCTATACATGAATCATTTCAAAACACAAGCGATGGTGCAGGCATCCATCATCTGCTTGACAGATTGAGGAGTTTTCTGTCTACTGTGATATATAATTAACCATTGTCATGCTGGTTCTGTAATATATCATTGAGTGATTGATCTTCATTTTCTTCATTGACCATCTATTTCATGGGACTGCTACTCTGACGAAGATATTAGAAAATCTCTGTTGATGCAGAGAGCGACTATTGCACCCCAGCCAATTGACTTTTCTTCATGAAGTTTTTTCTTCTTTCTTCCTTTACATTACCGGTGAGATGTTAGTACAGAGGATTCTCCAGTAACTTTTGTGCTGTCATCCTACTAACAGGATGAGGTTGGGTTCCATTTTCTACAGATAACTAATTCACATAAAACATCACTGATACTGGTTATTGTTCTGTTAAATGCTTTGAAATGGGTTTTTGATCAAAGTTTAGTGTTTAAAATGGCAGTCAATTATTGCTCTCCAGCTATTAGACTGCATGTCTGAGTGAGTAATCATAACTAACTCAAAAGAAAAAAAAAAAATCACTATCAATGCGTGTCCCACGAGAGAGACCTTCTTTAACGGAATAGACCTGATTTCAGGTGTTTGTCGTAATATATGCTATCTTATTTCCTCTGATATCTACTTTGGTTAGTTCAAGATATTCTTTCCAACCTGTTTCCTGCATCTCCAAACCTCTGTTTCAATGGTCGTATTTTAGAATAGAAATGGTCCTTTGGCCCCCATAAAATTGAGCAGTTATGTACTGCAACTAGTAGAGCAAAACTCCGATGGATGTTTAGGAAATAGGTTGCAGAAGAATAAGCCCACCTCAGCTTTAAATTATTTCTTTGAATCTAATAGAACTGCTACAAAATGTGCCATATGATAGCTCTTCATGCTACTCTATTCATATGGAATAATTGCAGATTGCAGATGATTGCAGAGAGCCATTCAATCCGTTGACACCTGAACCTTCAATTCGTTTTGGTGTACAGTGTCTTCAAAGTATTGTGGTGTGTTTTTTTTTTTTTGGTAAGGTATCATACATTACATGGTTCGTTTTCAAGTAATGGGAGAGATCTGTTTGTAGGTTGTGCAGCAATAAATGTTGTGGATACTGATAGTATTCAGATTTCAGTTTTTTTTTTTTTTTTTTCTTGAGGAGCAGTGATATATATCACACGTGTGTGCATGATTTAATTATAAAATATAATTAAAATATTATATTTTAATTAAAAAAAAAAAAAAAAATTAAACACAGGTTCATGCACGCCCATGTGATGTATATCACTACTCAACTTGAGGAGCAGTGATACATATCACACAGGAGGAGTAGTGATATACATCACACGGGTGTGCATAAACAATCATGCACGCCAATGTGATTTAATTATAAAATATAATTAAAATATTATATTTTAATATTTTAATTATTAAAAAAAAAAAAATTAAACACGGGCGTGCATGACTGTTCATGCACGCTCGTGTGATGTATATCACTGCTCATCTTGAGGAGTAGTGATATACATCACACGGGCGTGCATGAACAGTCATGCACCCCCGTGTGATTTAATTATAAAATATAATTAAAATATTATATTTTAATATTTTAATTATAATAATAAAAAAATGAACACGGGCATTCATGACGGCTCATGCACGTCCGTGTGATGTATATCACTTAGCAGTGATATACATCACACGGACGTGCATGAACAGTCATGCACGCCCGTGTGATTTAATTATAAAATATAATTAAAATATTATATTTTAATATTTTAATTAAAAAAAAAAAAAATTAAACACGGGCACGCATGATGTATATCACTGCTCATCTTGAGAAGTAGTTATATATATCACACGGGCGTACATGAACAGTCATGCATGCCCGTGTGATTTAATTATAAAATATAATTAAAATATTTTATTTTAATATTTTAATTAAAAAAAAAATTAAACATGGGTGTGCATGACTGTTCATGAACGCCCGTGTGATTTAATTATAAATATAATTAAAATATTATATTTTAATATTTTAATTCTAAAAAAAAAAATTAAACACGGACGTGCATGATTGTTCATGCATGCCCGTGTAGCATGCACACCCGTGTGATGTATATAACTGCTCATATCTTGAGCAATTGTACGACAAGGTGTCCTATCAAAGGTTCATATTTCTTTTGCAAAAAAGTTTCAATCCCGGTTTGGAGTTCATTGAATTATTTTTTTTATTTTTTTATTGAATTCAACAAAGTTTATAATCCAGTATTAAGCTCATGAAAAAAAAAAAAAAAAAAAAAAAAAAAAAAAAAAAAAAGAAAAGAAAAGAAACTAGTTTTTATCTTTTCAGCAACAAACCATACTTGACATAAAATCGAAGCAGCTTAGTAATCCTATTAATACAAAAAGGAAGTGCAAATAGTTAATGAAAACATAGACATGTTCTCTCTTGTTTCCAAGAAATAAATAACGTTGAAACAAATAAATGATCTATTGACAGCACTTTTGCTCAGTCAGCCGACCTCTACAAAGATATGAACAGGGCATAGAAGTTCAAACATAATAAAATTTTACATCTCCTCTCCATGCTCAAGCAGAGCAACATCCGACTTTCTTCACAGCTGATACATCATCCTTGGATCCGACATTGATTGTTTTTCCTTTGGGCAAGGCTGCTGGGTCATCCCCAACATCAAGGGCCTTCCTGCTTACAACATGATAAATTTGCGTCAGCACTTCCGTGAATGCATTCTCAACATTCATGGACTCGAGAGCAGATGTTTCCATGAAAAAGGTGCTCTCCCGTTCAGCGAAAGACGTGGCATCTTCGGTGGAAACGGCTCGCAGGTGCCGCAGGTCTGCCTTGTTTCCTACAAGCATGATCACAATGTTGGCATCAGTGTGATCCCGAAGCTCCTTCAGCCATCTCTCCACATTTTCAAATGTAACATGTCGGGTAACATCGTAGACTAGTAAAGCACCCACAGCACCTCGATAATAGGCACTCGTGATTGCACGATACCTTTAGCAGAGAAAATGTGAAATAAGATGAATATATTCAAGTGTTATGATCCAACCAACTCAATATAGAACGATGCACACAAGTTCATGTTCAAAAGAATACGATTCTGCTAGTTTTAAGCTTTGTTAGGAGCTTTTTATTAATTTACACAAAATCCCATAAAGAAAACAGACAAAAAGATTCAATGTTTGGCTTTGCTTATGCAAGATATTTGCTTTCCTAAAACCAAAAACTACAAAATCAACCATAGATCCAAAGAATTAATTGCTCTTTCGTATAGTCAGTTTCCTAAGCAACCAAACACCATAAAGAATCTAAATCAAGGAAAACTAGAAAACAGAATGACAAGAAGAAGGAAATCCAGAAATTAGGCAGACATTGGAGGAATTCGCCCGACAATTGAGCCAAATTTGAGATTGTATGAAGATTAGACTCAGTATTCAAGCACAAATGGTAGAGACCTCCTGCCAGATGGGGAGTGAATTGGACAATCTTCTTGAGCTTATGAACTTGTGGGCAAGGTGCTTTGAAGGGGTGGTGTATGTTATGGGCCTTATTGCTTATGGGCAGCTAACCTGTAGTGGGCAGTTGTTGAAAATTAGAGTATTATTTTAACTAGTCTCAGCAGTAGGGAACAGGAGGAATTGAAATATCTTATGTTTTACTCCAGAATCAAGCCTCCATTTCTCTATTTCCTCTACTCTTTCAATTTAGTACCTTACAATTGGATCCAGTCTATATGAACAAGAATTTCATGCAACAATGCCACCAACCAATATATAATATCGAAAATATGCCCTGAACACGGATTTCCATGACAAGAAAATATTCATATCCGAACAGGAGAAAGTAACATAATGTGTTTTCATTTGTCTTGTAAAGGCTGCATATCGGTTCCATATAGAAAATCGTAAAAAACCCAGTTAAATCTTGTACAATTATTAAGTTAATAAAGTTTCCTTTGTGCTAATTAACAAACTCCAGCTGCCATTTCTTCTCCTTCCCTCAATTTTCTCAGAAAGTAAAAAAAAGTGTCAACGAAAGAAAAATGGCAGCCACAAGAAATCCATATACGCTATATAACCCCATGTAACAATATCCAAGGAAATTTCAAGATCCATGAAACACCCAAAAATTCAAGACCGAAATGCAATTTCAAGATCCACAGAAAAACCCAAATCCATAAAAAGAGAATCCGAGACATGAAATGGGAGAGAAGAGAAGAGAAGAGAAGAGAACCTTTCTTGGCCAGCGGTGTCCCAAATCTGGGCCTTGACGACCTTATCATCGACCCGAATACTTCTCGTGGCGAACTCGACGCCAATCGTGGACTTGGATTCGAGGCTAAACTCGTTCCTCGTGAACCGCGACAACAGGTTCGATTTGCCCACACCCGAGTCCCCGATCAACACCACCTTGAACAAGTAGTCGTAATCATCGTCTGATCTGTACGCCCCCATCTCCTGCACAAACTCTCTCTTTAAAAGCCGTTTGGAAAGAAAGAAAATCGCTGTGCAGTAAGTTATGATTTTTCCGGGAAAATTGGGTTTTGGTGTCAAAGAAGCATTCTTTGTGTGAAAAGCGGTGGCCTGGTGAGAGAGTCTGAGAAGAAGAGGGAGCTGGAAATATGGGGTTCCTTAGTTGGCAAAATGGTTTTTTGGTAAATTACTTTTTTGAACTTTTTTCAGTTGTTTTTACCGGCAATGGAACATTTTTCAGTTGCATTTCTTCATCTGGTTTTTCACCTTTGGTAGTTTTCTATGCTAATTTTGGACAGACACGTAAATTAATCAAAATGTTTATAAATAGCTTCAGCTCCATTTTATATAAACCGACCCGAACAAAAATTTAAGCTCGTTTATTAAACGAGTCAAATTTGTATAAATTCGTATAACTGTATTTTTATTTTTTATTTTTTATTTTTAACTTTTAATTGCAAACATCTTTTAAGTATTTAAAAACATAAAAATAAATGAGGATTCACGTCAATATTGTTCTTATTTCATCATAAAAATTCAATATATCAACTGTTAGATTTGTGAATTCATATGGATTCTACACAAATTCAATGATGTGTTCATTAATTTACTGTGGAGATGGTTAAAAATAGAATGAATTCTATCATTTCTCAAAATAAATTATTTTCGTAATGTAATATATATAACTTAAATTCGTTTGAAAATTACATGAATTGAGCTTTAATAGATGATCATCTCGCTTGATGATAAGCTCAAGCTCAGCTTGTGTTTGAAAAAAAATTAAACAAACAAACTTGAATTGAACATTCAATTATTGTCCCAACTCAAGCTTACAAAAACTCTCTCCCCTAAGCCTTTTATTTATTTATTTTTGGATATTGTTATTGTTATTGATAATTTTCTTATGTTTTTTTTTTTTTTTTTTTTTTTTTTTTTTTTGTAATGCTACCTTTTGGGTTGGTTGTGACCATTTATAAAATTTATATATATAAGTGAGGAACTATTTTATTGCACAAAAGATGAAAACGAAATGTTTTATTTTGTTATAGATGAAAAGTAAAGAAAATATATAAAATGAATAAACCATTATAAACAAATTATGTATTAGGAAATGAAAGAGAAATCAAGGTTTATATATAATTTTTCCCCTGTCATTTTTTGTTTAATTTTTAAAATTTTAAATACTTTTATATCACATAGCCTTATTCACTTGAAGAGAGAAATATAAAGATGAATGATAAATAATTCCTACAGAATTCTTAGAAGTAAACCAAATGTGAGAATTTCATATTCCGGAGAATCTTATTAGACTCCTAACTATTCTCAAACTCCCGTAAATCCAAATTTCCAAGCATCACATTCGTGGGACTGTGGATGCCAAAGAGAATGTTAAAGTTTTCGAACCAAATGCCTGGGCAGTGTAATTTAAGGGAAATGAGTCACATAGGGCCTCATCCAACAAGTATTGACAATTTAAGGCATTGCTCAGAGGAAAATTTTGTATTGGATGCACTATATAGCATAAGGAAGATTTGGATACGTTATTGTATTCGAATATAAATCTCATATAATAGGACTGCCCTAGTGTAGTATGTGATTTCGATTGAGATCTCAAGCAATAAAGTTGCCCTATTGCACGGGATCTAAGTTCATGTGTTCCAATCCTCTTACCAAGAGTGATGGAATAGAGGAGGCAGGTGCTGCGGTGCAAATGAAGTTTATCAGCCCACCACCTTTGATGTTGTCACTAACACAATCATTGGTACTACTAGAAAGGAAAACAAGAAAATACCAAGTACCAAATTAATACATCTTAAGATGGTTAGGGATAGAACTTGGAATCTTCTAGTTGGTTTGTCTAAGAGGTTTGAAATATAAATAAGCATAATTTTTTTTTTCTTTCTTTCTTTCTTTTAGATAATATAAACACTTTATCTTATAAAAAAATTAAAGACAACAAAAATATTATTTGAATGTCTATCGATTTTATAATCATATATTACAATGTAATCAATAGTCACAAACGATTATATTTTAAGTGAAAATAAATCATAATTGCATATACTTTGTCACTTTATTTAAAAATTACGTGGCACCATATACACCGTTTGATACAATAAAATATAATCTTGATCGTAAAATAAATCTCCCCCATTTCACTTAAAATGGAGGGAATCCTATTCCATGGGACGGACATGGTTTTGGAGTTAGCACAGTGCTTGAATGACAATACGACACGGGCATCGTTCCTAGGGTTGGCTCAAGCATAGACCAAAACACTTAAGCATCATACTGGCCAATAGTAATAATCAATGACAACATTATCAGTGACAATAACTTGTTGTCTAATTGTTAGTATCAATAATTACATGTGATCGGTGTTAATTATTCCAATTTGTAAATCCTTATTGATCGCGAAAAATATTTAGCAAGAACAATGTGAGAAAGTGATGGTTTTATAGGTGTGTCAATACGACACCGTTTCAAGTTATAATTTATCCTAAATATATCAATCTTATCCTATTCCAACTTTTAACCCGACTTTATTAAAAATTTTAAAATTTCTTCCAACATTTGAATATGACATTTTGGAATTTGCCGATTGAAACCGGGTTAGGGGCAAGGTAGATGTTTGTTGGGCGGGTTTTTGCACAACCCTAGCTATAGGAGCATTGACAATAGCAAGTAATGGGAATGGCCAAATCTTTAATCCCATTGTAAATTAAGATGGAAGTGGTGCATGGGTTTCTTTGTTAAAGGAATTCAATTGAAAAATGTTTTTAATGTAGAAATTAATTTTGCTTTATATCAACACTGTACAATACAGTTGTTGCCTTTCTTAATACGGTCTGCATTGTTCAGCCAATCCTAGGCCCAAAACCGTACGCAAATGATTTTTGTTTATATATGGGCTTGGGTCTACACTTCCCTGGACAAGGATAATTAGTTAATGGATAATACTAGACTCTTCAACTCGGGATTCAAATTAAAAACAAAAAACCATTTCTTTAGAATTGATTTTACCTATTTAATGCACACTTTCTATTTGTTAAAGTCTGTACGGCATTGTTTTTGTCGATTAAAAAGTTTGCAGAATAGACTCTTAAATTATAATGATTAATTTTATGGAATAATCATTTTTTTTGTTTAGTAACGTTAGATTCTTAAGAATAGTTATTCTAAGCTATTCACTTACAAAGACAAATACGTATTTTTGAGAGAATAGATAAGGTTTTAAGAATAAAATAAAAAAAGTTGGTTAAATTGGTGATCGGTCACCCACGGCAAATTGTGGGGGTAGCTATGCTACCTCCATTCAAGACCACCCCTGATAAGAATTTGAGTTGTCCTAGCCACCTTGAAAGCCCTCTAGAGTGGTCGCAACCACCCTTATCAGGGGTGGTTAGGCCACCTCAGATTCTTACCGAGTGTGGTCTTGGCCACCCACAATAAGTATCGGGGGTGAATACATTGTCGCATTATTTAGATTTTTTAATAACATTATTCTGTATATACTGTTAAATTTAACAAAACAAAACTTCAACCATTAAATATTTTCATTCAAAATGAAGATAATACTATTTTCCACCTTTAATTAAGGTTAAGGAATAAGAATCTATAGCAATTACATGCTTGAATTACAATTAAATTGAATAGGTATTGTTGAGGAATAATTAAATATTGTTTGTAGACAAGACCTTGTATATGTTTATAAAAGAATGAACAACTCACTCCTATAGAACTGATTTTTTGAGATGAGTTAGACTCACGAATTACTACATGGCATCAGAACCAAATGTTCTAAGATCGAACATTGACTTCGTCAATTCACCTTTATTTAAATTAAATATTCCACATGCTGGGCATTATCTATTAAAAAGCGAGTTTAAGCCTACACGTGAGGGGGAGTGTTAAAGTAAGTAATTAAATTTATCTCTTCCTATAAAATTAAAATTTTAAAATAAATGGTAGTTTAACAAGTACATTGAAAAATTATATATAAATATATATATAAGATTTATGTGATCAAATAAATTTTAAAATGCTCAATCACCTACTCAAATAAATAAATTTCATATAAAATTACTAATAACCATCCATACAAATAATTACGAAAACTGGGATTCAAAAGAAGGTGTCTAGGCTGGCGTTCTAATATCAAATGATCACATTTCGTCCAGAAAAAACAAAAAAAATATTGCAGATTAATCAGATCTGGAGGACAAGAACAATCCCATCAAGGTGACTATTCCAATACCTAATCCCCTCGTGGGATCACATGCACGCAGATGGGCATCCACCCACTTATCTCACGCCACGTAACCATTTCAAGGACTCCAAATCTGCCATGTTCACCTCTGCAACTCTCTTCTTCTCCGGATTCTAAACAAACACCTGTGAGAGAGAGAGAGAGAGAGGGAGTGATGATTATCAAACGTGATGGTTCATGCAAATCCACAGTAATGGGTGTGACGTAGAGAGGAATTTTGACAAATCCAAATCGCTCAGTCAAATCGGAGTTATAGTAAAACACTGTTGACACCAGTGTGCACGTAATTAATCTGCAATCTCAATGACCACTCCTATCTCATATATATTTTCAGATCAGCAGCCGGGAAGATTTGCCTTATTAAATGCCTAAAACAACTGCTCACTGTCTTCAAACATTTAGTACTTTTCCGTTTTGGGTCAGCTCATCTGATTCGTGCAAGCAATGGCAGCACTGATGGGATCAGACACCGCAATTCCATGACTATTACTGTCTTGTTCTTCCTTTCGTTTTTGTTTTTTCTGAGCTATTTATGTTTTAGACGTTGTACCTTAATGAAACAACCTATTATTATCCTGAGTATTTATGCATGCATTGTTTGCTTCTTCTTCTTCTTCTCATCCCTGCGAACTGATCATCAGTGGAAATACATCACACATTCTCTGTTTCGCTTCCTTCAATCGAATGTTGGCTTTGGAACAAAGAAAATATATATATATATAAATACACACACACATCAGACATTGAGGAAAGACGTAAAGACAACACTAGTTTTTAACGTAGAAGTGTCGTCAATCGGCTCGGTGAAAGAGCCAGGTCATGAGATTTGACCATCAGCAAAGAAGACACTTCGAGGCTATGCTTACATTAATTGGCTAGTGCCTTCATATATCAATCACATCATTTATTAATTTACTTAATCTTAATTACTAGATTCATCACCCCCTTCTTCCATAAATAGATATTAATGTTATGGGAAATTGTTTCAAAAGTAATATCATTTTTGATAAATAAGGATAATGTCATCTTTTTAATTTCCTTAGATTTTTGTTTACTTTTTCAACGAAGAACTTGCCATATATCGGTCCATTTGCATGTCCACATTATTAGACCAACAAATATATAATTTATACGTGTATCCACAAATATTCTATATCTATAGACTATGGCACTACCCTTTTTATGCAAGATGGAGGCATGTATATATTAAGATGATTTTATGTAATAAATTTATTTGTATGCCAATATTTTACGAATGTGTCATATCAATTGATATAATATTAGTTTGTAAACATGATAAGTACTCTATAAATTGTAACAAGTATGACAGTTTAGCCTAATTTTATAGTGGTTGACATGCCAAATATAGTGTCACATCAAGAGAATGACGACCACTTGTTTCAATGCAACTTTCAAACTTCGGGACACTCTCTTTGCATCGCATTGGATTCCTTCTCTTCTTGGATCTTTTAAAGTTAATCGTGATGTAACGATTTGTCCTCTTTTTTGTGTTGCTTCAGTTGTTCTTAGCAACCATAGTGGTTGAATCGTGGCAGCACGTACTCAGAGATTGTTTCACTTGGAGGTGTTTGTAGGGGAGGCCACCGCTGCTCTTTCTTGTTGTTCAACCAGCTCTACTCCTCCATTTTTTAAGGCGATTCCTTATCCTCCATTTTAGCCATCAACAAAAGTCATTAGTTCTAGGACCAGCCGAGAGTAGCTCAGCCTCTTTAAAGTTTTGACCTCTTCAAAAGTCTTTAGATAAGCCAATTCATACACTCGGTTGTTAAATGAACTACTTCTCATTTGATGTTTGAAAGCGTTTTCAAAAATTCATCTTTCCTTGTCTCTCTCTCATAATTAAGAGCGGCAAAAATCACAGTTTATAATTCCTCTTTTCCCGTATGAAAATTAAAAAATAAAACATTCAATTGTTATCCAGAGTTTCCCAAATCTTTAAACCACCGGGTGGTTCCGGCCGACAAGCCCCCACCCACCTCCCGAAATTTAGTCGTTGAGTACAAGTAGAACAACCCATAAGCTGGCGGAATTTGCGAGAATGAATGATATCACCTCGTTTGGATTTCACTTCACATGCATTTATTGCGTGTATATATATATATATAAAAGGTGTTCAATTCCTTTACTCATGACCCAATTTTCGATTCTCATATATATATATATATAGGATTAATTAAAGAAGAGCAAATTCCATTCTATTTAAATTGCTTTGACAATAAACATTAAACACTAGTCCGATCCGTCCACAACTTTTCATATTATCCAAACATGGCCTATTTTCAACCCTAATAAATTAAAGACATGAGACAAATAAAACGCACAGTAACCATAGCTAGTAGCATAATTAGCAACTCCCATCTCTTCACCTTCCACACTCTCGTATTATATCTGCAAACCCAAGAAACACACATTAATTAATAATTACTACCAAAATTAAAACTTGTAAAGTTAATTAAGGCGCATGATCGTAATACGAGGGAGGGCGTACGCACCAGATAATAGAATTCGCCGTGCTGGAGTGACTGGACGGTGACGCCCCAGTCGTTGGTGAGAACCGGCTGACCTGTGGAGTGAATTAGCACCGCATCACCGCCAAAAGCCTCACGCAAGTTGAACGGCCCTGCGCCCACCTCGAAGGCCACATCGTTAATGAACACCGTTGATTTCGCCGGGCCACCTACACCTGTCAGCACGACAAACAATCAAATTTGTATGTCAAAACAAAACAAAACAAAACAAACCCCAGAGGAACAGTGAAGCAACAGCTAGCGAGCGAGAAAGACTAATAATCCCAAGCCATGCACACGTCCATCTAGACACAGATCGTAAATGCCGGAACCCTAAAGACCAGAACATCCTCGCTTTATTCCTAATATGACAAACATGTCCTTCCCTCGTCCGTACCAGTAAGCTCATACATCAATCACGTCCACCACCTAATCCGATGTGCCACTGTGTTTTATTTTGTATTAACAAGAACAAACATATATTCCATTCTACCTTGTTTACTCTTAACTATATATATTTTATATATTTATTCAGTGAAGAAGGGGGATTAGTGTAAATAATCAATCAGAACTCTTAGGTTAACTCTTAATACTTTATTGGATAGAAGGTTTTGTGGTCAAATTCAAATAAAATCAGACTATAACTTAATCAACTTGAAAAAACGCTTGTAATTTTTTTTTGTATAGACTTTTCTTGTCAACATGTACTGCCGTTTTCACCGCAGGTAAAATATTCACTCTCATTGCTTCTCTGAAAACTGAACTTTTTCTTTTTACCTGGAATTTGACTGATGGGCGATGGAACAGTAGCAGCAGTAGAAGAGGGAGGGATAACAGTGGAATCCAGCTGATGATGATCATGGACTTTAATGGCTTTCTGTTCTTCATCTTTCTTTGAACCTCCACCGCCATGGCTCATTATCAACTCACTCAGCAAGAGGCTGGTGCAAGGTCCAACCGTGTTTTCGGGTACTTGAACAACATTCGAAAGCTCAGAAAACGAAAACCCTCCGGCCGGTTGCACCGGGAAGAAGAAAGGCTCGGGAAAAATCTCGCCTTGAGACTGAAAATAGGTGTGGTTCACCGAGCCACCTTGAGAGCTCGAAACATTACTAGCATTTGGAAACCCCATCGAGGTGGTGCTCTTGGGAGATGATTTCTCGGAAGATGATGACGAGGATGAAGGTGCGGCGGTGGCGGCAGCTGAAGGGTTGTTTTGGGTAATTTGCTTCTGGAGATGGCGGAGCTTGTGCTTGCTTCTTGATTTTCTGTTCTGAAACCAGTAGAAGACGTTGGCGTCACCGACTTGACCGTACTCTTGCAATTGAGCTCTGATCTTCCTTATCTCGTCTCTAGGAGGGTTCACCATGCCGGAGTTGAAAATTGCTTCTAGAATGCGAATTTGCTCCGGCTTTGGATTCCACCTCGGCTTTGGCTCCGGCGTGCGTTCCTCACACCCACTAACTGTTTGGAAAAAAACAAATGCATTAATTATCTTTTGAGTCACGCGAAAGTTTCCAAAACTGAAACTTTTTTTGAGGGATCTAGAGGGAAAACTGAAAAGGGTTTTAATTACCTGAGCTAGTATAAGGGGTTGTTCTGTTACATCCACTTGTGATGAGAGATGAGTTGATGTCCTGCTGCCATTGGTGGTGGGAATTGCAGGGCTTGGATTTGAACATGCTAGGCCAGTGCCTGTTAGATGAAGCCATAATGATGATGATGACGATGATGATGATGGCTAATTAAGCAGCCAACCAAAAGAGAAACAGCCCTTTTGTTGGTCTTGTTTTTGGAACATGAACATGACTTCTCTTATAGCCTGATCTGCACCTAGCAAAGTGTACACCATAATTAAATTAGAGTATATAATATTAAAAAATAGATGTGAATATAAAAGAGACGAAACCCACAACAGGAATCGCCTGTGAAATGATATACGAGAAAGGAAACCCAAATAAATAAAAAGGGGAGAAAGATTTAAAGAGAGGAGAGAGGGTGGTACCTTGTCTCCCATCCCTTGCTTGCACTTTCGCATTAAAACATAAATGCTCAAAGTAGAAGCCATTTCCCCCCGGAAGAGAAGCGAAGGGAACATGGAAAGGAACACATGCTGGGGGCTTTAGTAGAATCTTCTTCAGAGATGGCAGAGAAGCTGTTAATGCTAAGGTTTTTATAGCTTTAGAGAAGTGGGGGTGGTTCTCTCTTCTCTTCTGATCACTGTCTTTTTCGCCTTTCTTTTTAGATTTCTTTTGGACATTTCATTTGGGTTGCTCGCAGGGGATATTAATTGGAGGATTATTCTAATGGGAAGCGGTTGTTGCAGGAATAAATGGGGGGTGGGGGTGTTTGAAAGTCAATAAGGGCACGTAGAAATGGATTGGAATTCGGTGGTGGGATCATAATTGCAGGTCTAGCTTATTCTGGCCAAACTAAGCTGGGTTTTGGATTGACTCGAGGGTCATTATTTATTATTATGTATTCCAAGTTTTTTCTTTTTAATTTGAGTATTGAGTCTTGAAAAATAATAATGTCACTAGCTAGGATCTAATTAGTTACCTGAGACCAATAATAAACCATGAATAATTGTTTGCACTATGAAAAAAACTTGGCAGTTTTTATTAGGGTTGGTGGAGAAATGATTCCTTAAATGATAACTTTATAATTCTAAGCAATCAATGAATTTTACATGTTAACTTCATCTCTACACATTGAAATAATTATGAGCATTCATAAAAAAGAGAGGCCAAAAGTCATCCAATGAAACTCTTCCAATCTTTCTTCTTCTTTTCTTTTCTTTTTTATTTTTTTTTAAAGGAATCAGTTCAGTCTTATTTATTGATAAACGAACATAAAGATAAAATAATACAGAACAAAAACTCTTAATCAATCATAGCCAAAGTTATAAAGTTACAAGTGTCAAAGATGACGTATTACATTCTAGAATCAAACAAAATCCGCTAACCTATAATTAATTTTTAAATTAAACAGCAAATTTGCACCAACAGACTCAAACCAATGCATAAATAGAGAAACTCTTCCTATCTTGTAGGCTTATCAAGTGATCAACTTTTCTTTTCTTTACTTTTTTTTTTTTTTTTTTTTTTTTTCTTTTGGTAATGATTAATTAATATAAATTAAGGGCATGCAATATTACTCGATAAATCCTAAAGTTCGGTACCAATTTTAAATTAATTCCTAACATAAGAGCTAGACTAGGGGGATCGATACTTTTTGGCACCGAAGACCCCATTGACTGGAATTGTATATGATTTTAGCAAATACATATATAAATATAATTAACTATGGTGTATTTTTGTAATTTTATTTTTTCTTTAAGGCTTTTACCGTTTTAGTCTTTTAGGCATGTACAATTTGTTTTGTAGGCTTATGTAGCCACAAAATAACTTGTACAACTGATCATACAGAGGTATTTAATTTTGAATAATGTAATATTTACCCTCATTTCTTTACATAATTTTTTCACATCCATATATATATATATATATATATATATATGTGTGTGTGTGTGGCTTTTAATACCATCATTTGATATGAGATGGATTTTTATTGGATTTTGATCTAATGGTAATTTTAAAAGCCACATATGGGTATAAAGAAATTACATAAAGAAATGAGAGTAAGTGTAGCATTCATCGTTGATTTTAGGGCAAAATTGTTTTATGCGCTACGCTTAGGCCTCCATTGCCTTTAAGCTAATGGAGAATTATTGAGAGTCCATATCATGTAATAGGCTAAGTTGCGACAAGTGGCACTCTAAAATGCTGTCAAATGTTTCTTTAATGTCCGTATCAAATAAAGAAACAAATAATTAAATATAAATCAAAACATATTAAGGAACTTATAACAAATAACAAAGAGTAATGCTAGACGTCATCTTTATGTCAATCTTTTGTTTCTTCAAAACTGATGTCTTTAAAATCACCATTGAATTTGTAATAGATTATTATTGAATTTAAAAGCCACATCAGTTTTGAAGGGACATTGGAAGGATATTTAGCATTACTTAATATAAATTTAGTCCATCTAAGATTCTTCGTTTTCCGGATGAAAGACTTTTTCCCAAAAAGGTCTCAAATTTCATATCATCATTTGAAAAAATTCTAAATATTAATTTTCATTATGATTAAATAAGTCTCTAGATCATTTGGACGACACAAGATATAAAATAATGTTTCTTTTAAGGAAAAATGACATTTTACCCTTCCCAAAGTTTCACCCGATTTGCAATTTGACCTTCAATGTTTACAAAATTACAATGTACCCAACAAAGTATCAAAAATTTGCAATGTGACCCATCCATTAATAATTTCCATTTTCTCTTACGAAAATGATATTTATTACCACGTTAGAGACCATGTAAGGACCTTAGGTCATGTCGGAATAAGGTCGGGTAGGGATTTTGGTTCGGAATAAGTTTCTGTCCAGTATTGGATGTTCAGCGTCTTTTGTATGAATGTTAGATGATCGGGCAGTAAGCCTATTTTTAGCATATTAGGAATTAGGACTCATTTATCCTAAAGAAGTTAGAACTAATGGTAGGTCCTTTGTTAGGTTTCGAAGGTGTGGAGCTTTAGGAGGACCTTGTAGAGGAACCCTACGACCCAGATGAATAAAACCCACCATGGAAATGATTAAAAACTTTACTCTGTTATATTGCAAATGAAAACTATAGATTTTCTTAAACATATGATGATTTTCTCAATATGTTGAGAGCCCAAAATATATTTCAATTATTAAATCTTGTCCCACACACACACACACACACACACACACACACATATATATATGCCAACCTCAATTGTACGAGGGCAAGGTACAAGTATGTTTACAATACCTTGTGGTGGGGGGACGATATGTTACAGATCACCAATATTAGGGACCCGATATGTTTTGCTAACCTCAATTGTACAAGGGTTAAAGTACAAATATGTTTACATTACCTTGTGGGGCGGGTACTGGTATATTATAATTATAATAACTTCCACCGTATGAGGATTTATATACGGGTATGCTATTATGACAAAATAACGATTAGATGAATGATATATGGAACACTGCTTTACTTAAATTCAAATGTATTTATGCCTCAAGATGAAAATGTCACAAATCACGCCTTACTTTATCAAACACTCATTTTTCATTCTCTAGCAAACATTTATGAAAACCTTTGTGAAAACTCCCTAATGGCATGATGTTTTAAAATTTCATTTTGAGCATATTATATCACAAAACAGAGTATTGTGCAATATGTAAATGCAGATGAACTTGAGAGAAAACTGTGAAAGCTTTTTTGATCATTTGCATTAATGAGAAATATACACTTGTTCAGTATTTATACTACAAGATTTTACAAAGGAAAAACAGATTAAGTGAGAGTTTAACCAATTGACTAATCAGTTAAACAAATTAACTACTTAACAACTTCTCTAACCAGCTTAACTAACATTCCAACTCATTATTACACGTGATAAACATTTGCTAATCCAGCTGTTAAATAACTCAAACTGTAAAACCCCCTTCAAGATGAAGCTTCATAGATGTTGAGAAGATTCATCTTGGAAGTGATAGAATTAAAAGAAAGAGAACCCAGAGGTTTAGTAAATATATCAGCCAAATGATGTTCAGACTTGACATGCAATGTTTGAACAGCCCCCTTCTGGACTTGATCCCGAACCAAATGACAGTCAATTTCTATGTGTTTAGTACTCTCATGAAATGTTGGATTATCAGCAATGTGAAGTGCAGCCTTTGAATCACAAAACAATAAAGCTAATTGAGATAAATGAACTTGAAAATCATGAAGCAAAGAAGTAATCCACATAAGCTCACAACAAGCAACAACCATAGCACGATACTCTACCTCTGCCGAGGAACGAGAAATGGTTTGTTGTTTCTTGGACTTCTAAGAAATGAAAGAATCACCAAGAAACAAACAGAACCCAGTGACAGACTTCCTAGTGTCTAGACAAGCAGCCCAATCTGCATTATAAAAAGCCTTGAGCTTGAAGTCAGAGGAAGCAGGGAAAAACAATCCTTGGCTTGGAGCGGATTTGATGTAATGAAGGAATTTGTGAGCAGCATCTAGATGAGGTTGTCGAGGTTGAGATCACATAAGTTGACTTAAAACCTGAATTGAATAGACCAAGTCAGGCCTAGTAAGTGAAAGGTATAAAAGTCTTCCAACCAATCTTTTATAGGTAGTGGGATCATCCAATAACAAACCATCATGTTGAGAAAGTCTAAGATTAGGATCCATAGGCAACTTCGATGGTTTGCAAGCAAGCAAACCAGAATCTTCTAGGATCTCAAGACCATACTTGCATTGACAGAGTGAAATTTCAGTAGAATTCCGAGCAATTTCCAACCCTAAAAAAAACTTCATATCACCCAAGTCCTTGAGCTTGAACTTCTGATTAAGAAGATGAGTAAAAGGGGAAAGTGCCTCAAAATCATTTCCTGCCAAAACAATATCATCCACATAAACTAATAAGGCAATGAAAGAAGAACCCTTCAACCTAGTAAACAAGCTATAGTCACTCTTAGACTGAATAAAACCAAGCTGAAGCAAAGTATTGGAAAACTTGTAAAACCACTGCCGGGAGGCTTGTTTTAAGCTATAAAGTGACTTGGTCAATCTGCAAACTTGACCAGACCCCCCTTTATCGCCAAATCCGAGAGGTAACTCCATATAAACCTCTTCATCTAATTCCCCATACAGAAAAGCATTATTGACATTCAACTAATGCAAATGCCAATTCTTGGCTACAGCCACTGTCAACAAACACCTCACAGTGGTTAACTTGGCTACAAGTGAGAAAGTCTCATAGTAGTCAAGCTCTTCACTTTGTATGTAACCCTTTGCCACCAACCGGGCCTTATATCTCTCAAGGAAACCATCAGCCTTGAGCTTCACCTTATAAACCATTTACATTCAATGACATTCTTATCAAGTGGTAAGGAAGTAAGCTGCCAAGTATGATTTGCCTAAAGGGCATCAATCTCAGCTTTTATTGCATCGCACCAATGAGGAATCTTGACAGCTTGGTGATAGAACTGTGGCTCAAAGTGTGAAGAAACAGAAAGACTAAAACACTTTTGATTAGAAGAAAGCTTATCATAAGAAATAAAAGATGATAAGCCAAAAGGAATACCTGATGTAGAACCAATTGTCATGGATTTGGAAGAAGATGGAGCTGGCATAGAAGTAGTAGCAAGTTGACAATGATATTCCTGCAAATAACTTGGTTGGAACCTTGATCTAGTGGACCTGCGAAGTGGTCTAGGAGGAATAGATGGTATGGAAGATATGCTATCATCATGTAGTGAAGGAGAAAATGAAGAAGATGTAGAATCTGTTGAAAGAGAAGGATGTGATACATCATGTAATGAAGGAGAAAATGAAGAAGATGTAGAATCTGGTAAATGAGATGGATGTGATGTTAAAACAGAATTTTCTATAGAAGGAATAAATGCAGGAATGACATTATGGTTTGAGCATGAGGACTAAGATGAAAACTTAGATGAAGAATAAGGAAAGATGTCCTCACGAAAAATAACATCACGGGATTTGAAAAACTGGTTGAGAGAAATATCATACAGCCTGTAACCTTTGACACCATAAGGGTATCAAAGAAATACACAAGCACGAGCCCAAGGATCAAACTTAGATCTATCCCTAGAAATGGTATAGGTATAACAAAGACAAACAAAAACTCTTAGGTGAGTGTATTGAGGAAGAATTGAATAGAAACATTTAAAAGGAGTTTTGTTTGCAAGGAGTGGAGTGGGAGTACGATTTATAAGATATGCAACTGTTAAAACACATTCACCCCAAAAATGTAAAGGTAAATTGGCTTGAAATCTAAGGGCACAAGCAACATTTAAAAGGTGTTGGTGTTTTCTTTTAGCCACTGCATTCTGTTGAGATGTTTCAACACATGTGAGTTCATGAATAACCCCCTTTGAAGAGAAAAAGTCAGTCATGCTAAATTCACTGCCATTGTTAGTTCTTAAGTATTTGATTTTGAGATTGAATTTGAGTTTCAACTAAGTAAAAGAAAGACTTGATGAGTAATCTTGTTTGAAATTTATTTTGCATCAAAAACACCTAAGTAATTTATTTTGCATCAAAAACACCCAAGTAAACCTATTGTAATCATCAACTATAGTAAGAATTCCCCTTCTCCCACTTTGAATAATAAAAAAAAAAAAACTATAGTAAGAAAGAAATTAGAATTATTGGAAGGAGGAGTAGAAAAGGGCAAACAGAACAAGTTTTATTTGAAGCTGAAGAGAAATCAGGTATTACATGTTGAAGTAACTGCAATCTTGAGTTAGACAAATTTCCCAATCTAGAATGCTAAACATTGGCAGAAACTTTTACAGAAGCAACTAAATTCAAATTGCATACAGAATTGAAAACAGAATTGGAAACTGGTTTTATTGGAACAGAAAGGAAATCTAAAATAAGAACACTTGAAATAGTGAGACCTTCCAAGTTATGCAGTAGTAAGTGATATAAGCCACCAACTTCCTTACCTAGCCCAATTGTCTTCCAGCCTGACAATTGCTGAATGAAACAAAATTCAGACAAAAAAAATTAAGAACCAGGAGTTTAAACAATTTACTGACAGTGATCAAGTTAAAAGAAAAAGATGGAACACATCGGACATTTGTCAGAGTCAAAGTTGCAGAAATCTTAGCATTGCCAATATGTGTGACAACAGGAGAATTGCCATTTGGTAATCTGACTTGCTTAGAAACAATCGAAGTAACTGTGGTGAGAAAAGAAACAAAATAGACTATATGATCTGTTGCACCTGTGTCAATGATCCATGGATACTTAGCAGCATTCTTAACAACTAATTGAAAAAGGGAATTTGAAGAAAAAACAAAATGTTTTTCTTCTAGAGTAGATGTTTTGACAGATGATGAAAATCAAAAAGAATGCGAAGCATTACCTGCCATCTCATTGAACAAATGATCCTGGTTATCATTATTAACAGTCTGAGCAGAGGAGGAAACTTCATCAGCAGCTTTAGATCTGAGCAAGTTCAATATTTGTTGACATTGTTCAGAGGTGATTGGAATGTGTGGTAGGGGAGAATCAGAAACCTGATTTACTGATGGAACATATTTCCCTTTTGTGAACTTGTACCCTGGAGGATATTTGTGCAGCTTATAACATTTCACAATTGTGTGACCAAGAAGAGCACAGTAAGTGCAGAGTGGGCGCTCCTTGCGAGGATACTGTGTCCTTGTACTTTGATATCGTGATGAAGAAAGTGGAGTATACTTTTATCACCATTGCAGCCGGAGCATGAGTCAGAGGAGCAAAGAAAGTGGAAGTGATCTCTTTGACACTCTTCTTGCACAACCGTTGAGAAAATTTTGTTGATCAATGGCAACGGATCCATGAGCAGAATCTGACCTTGGATGTGGGAGAAGGACTCATTGAGTCCTATCAGGAATTGAAACACATACTCACGATGTTGCTATTCAAGGACAGTTCGTGAAGTGCCACAAGAACACAAAGGCAGGGGCGATGATTGTTCAATTAGTCCCAAAAACCTTTGAGAGAAGTATAGTATGAACTCAATGAGTTATTGCTCTGAGAAAGAGCAAAAATGGCCTTTTGCAGCTGGAAGATACAAGGTCCATTGGACTATGAGAAACGCTCCTTGATGTCATCCCACATCTCTTCAGCAGACTCAATGTAGATGATGCTGGAGGATATCTCTTGAGAAACAGAGTTGAGAATCCATGAAAGTGCCATATTATTACACCTATCCCATGCAAAGTATTCAGGAATGTCCACAACTGGTTTCTCCAGAGATCCATCAATGAAACCAAGTTTATTCTTGGTAGAAAGTGCCATGCACATGGATCCCTTCCAAGTATGGTAATTGTTTCCAACCAAAGGTTGGGAAACAAGTAAAGTACCTAAACTATCTCCATGGTGGAGATAGAAAGGACTGAAAAACTCTATAGCTGAATGCGTAGAGTTTGGTGGAAAAAAATTTGGTGGAACAGTGTCCATAGAATTAACACAATCACTAGGGGCGTTAATAGAAGTATTAACAGCCGTGTTAAAAGGAATCGAAGGCATTGTCAAAGAACAAACATATTGAATGAAGAATAGAAGTTTGAAACGAATATTGAAGAACAAAGAAGATTGAACTAAAAATAGATGAGAATCAAGCGGAAAGAAGTAAGAAACACATGAGAACGATGATGAAAAGTACCTGCTCTGATACCATATCACAAAACAGAGTATTGTGCAATATGTAAATGCAGATGAACTCGAGAGAAAACTGTGAAAGCTTTTTTGATCATTTGCATTAATGAGAAATATACACTTGTTCAGTATTTATACTACACGCTTTTACAAAGGAAAAACATATTAACTGAGAGTTTAACCAATCGACTAATCAGTTAAACAAATTAACTACTTAACAATTTCTCTAACCAGCTTAACTAACACTCCAGTTCATTATTACACGTGATAAACATTTGCTAATCCAGCTGTTAAATAACTCAAACCGTAAAATATTACAAGGGCTTATTGCATGATTTATTTCCATGTGGTACTTACTCACGAAGTCAAGGACTTACACTTTTATATTTTTCACCTATGAAACATGTATTGTTTTATAGTTGTACTACCTTTAGATGTTGGATTCGAGATGGACCTCAACGCAGATGCAGCCATTTGGTTGGTGTAATGAAATCGTTCAGGTGGACGCTTACAGACTTATTGCGATATTAGGTTGGCTGCTCATGATACTTAATACTTTTGAGCGATATTGTAGACTCTTAGAGTTTTGAAGCATGCTTATATATTAAAGTTTACTCTGAATTTTTTTTTTTTTTTTTTGTAATGATGGTATGTATAGTATAATTTCAGTTAATGTGATAATTCTTAATAAATATTTTGGTTGTAATGATTAATGTTAATAAAATAATAGAAATCATATGTTTCTGCTACGTAATATCCTCTTTTTGAGGATAGAGATCCCTTGATTTTATTATTTCGTAAAATAGGACTGGAAGGCGAACCGTGAAATTAATTACCAATTAATTAATTATTCGAAGGGTCTATCACACATCCATGGATGTGAACATGCATGCGTTCAAGGGTCTACCACACATCCTTGGACGTTGTACATTCAACATGAGACAAAATGAATTCTGTTAAGGATGAGGTGATTATGTATAATCAAGGATCAATTGATCCTACATATTCCATGCCTTGAAGAGTCTGGATCTGGAGCGATCGATAGTGGCTCCAGCCTCCATCCTCGATCGAACTAAGTGGTAATAGCTAGCTTGAGGTGGACAGGATAATGTTTACCTTGTCTTCTATCTTCATTTGAATTCGTAGCTTAATTGAGAGGATATTGTAAAAAAAAATAAAACAATAAAATCTCTTGGGCGTGCGTGTATGATAGGAGGAGTAATTCTAAAAGTTACTATTGTGTATCTATTAAAAAAATAAAATACTTTTAAAATTATTATTTAATTAAAATTTAATATTAATCAATCGTAAATTCAATAAATTCAATAATAATTTTACACGAGAAAATTTTTTAAAATTACTCACGTTGAGAGAGTATCCAACTCCCCCATACAAAGAGTAGCTAGCTAGAGAGATTTGAAAGAGACTAGAAAATTAAGTGGTGTCGGTGCGATTCCGACATGCATATATGCAAAGCAACGCTCACACCGAAGTTGGGTGCATGCGTGCCATCTACTCAATCACTCAAATTATATTTTAAATCTCCTTTGTCCACCGACTCTCCTGCAACTTCCCTTTGTGACTCTCTCTCTCTCTCTCTCTGCCACACATATATAGACACGTAAAGGTTTTGGAATTTTGCTAATCAAAGTGTTTAATTGTAATTAAGCTCAAGAAGATTTTGTCGTCTGATTACACACCGTTTTGTATGTTTGTACTTTGGGCTTAAAGGGAACATGTATTTTTTTTCCTTCTTTCTTTCTTTTTCTTTAGCCAAGCAATGAACCATGTTTTGAATCAATGTCTAAAAGAGATTCACAAAAAAAAAAAAAAAAAAAAACAGAGATCTTTTTGTCAAGTAGCATTGTCTCGGTTGAGAATTGTCTTATAGTATACACAGTTTAGAAGTCACTCTTGTATCACTCTGAAAATGATGTGGCTTCGAAAATTATCATTGAGCTTATGATTGATCATTATTAAATTTTGATCAAATAATAATTATAAAAATTACCTCATTTATAGAGTAACACAAGAGAGATTTCTAAAATTACTCTATCTTATATGATGAGGCCCAATTAACATCGGTCCCTTGGCTCTATTCTATCTTACCAGTGTAGCAGAGAATTCACTTCCAACACAATGAAGTGCGCTCCCGGATTGTAAATGTGTTCACATCCATGATGCTTAAGCCTAGGCCATCGTGGGATCACTCAAAAGTAAAAGTTGGAACGCGAGTGAAGACAGTTACACTAGAATCACCTTTCAACGTAAGAGAGATTTTTGGCCCCTAACTCAAAACTCCAATTCAAAGTATTTATATTTCACATTTCTCAAACATTATTGACTTTAAGCATTAGAGTTATCCCTGCCCGCAATCCCAATCGGTTTCATTACTTACAATTTTTTTTTTTTTTTTGGTGCAAATACAATTTGGTCAGAAGTAGACGTAAAAAAACTGTTTTAACAATCTATTTTTAAACATTTAAGGAAAGATAAGCCGACAGTCAGCTTTACAATGATGTGTAAATTGCATTTTGCCCATGACAAAGAAAAGAGGTCATCAATGACATACATAATAATCTCTTGTCAATATAAAGTGTTTAACACCAAACCATCCATATATTTTTTTTAATTCCATTTTCTCTCTTTTTCTGCCATTCTATTTAATTTTCATTTCCTTATAAAGTTCTTCGCATTCAAGCTTCTAAATAAATAAATAAATAAATAAATAAAAGAAAAATAAAAAGAACCCTTTTAATTGAGGGAAAAAGAAAGAAAAAGGTCGTATTTCTCTCTCTCTTTCTGTGGGGCAGACAGACAGGAAAAGTGAGCAGAGAGTTGGGAATACAATCCCATCAAAAATATTGATAGCAAGAAAGTAGTTCAACACTTGTTCATACGTATGCATGCCCCACTCCCCCTCTCTTTAAATCTTTGCAGTACTGAGTGGGATCTTCTGCAACTCTGCACTATTTTTTATATATATATATTTATTGTTTTTCTTCCTATTTCCTTTCTAGTCACCTCTTCTTTTCTGTTCCCACCTATTTGTCTGGATGAGAAATGGGATGTAATCAAATCTATTACGTAATCCAATAACTCTTAATTTGTTTTTTTCTGGGATGCCCATGTTTCAAGTCTTTACTTACTTCTCAATATTGTCAGTGGCAAAAAGAAAAAGAAATAAAAAATTAAAATTTATAAAAAGTCATCCGTCACTCGTTTGAATCTCCACCTTCTTGTATGAATATGTCAAACAAAAAAAATGAAAGAAATGATTAAGTCAACTATTTCTTATCAATTTAAAGTTTGGGAAAACTTCAAAAAGCCCCCCTGAACTTCCAGCCAATTTGAAAAACCCCCCCTGAATTTCCAAAACTCTCATTTAAGCCCCCTGAACTTTGGTTTTCTCTCACTTTGGACTCTTTTAACATTAAACTACGTCGTTTTTGGGCTGGGTAGGTGTTTAATTTTAGGATACAAAACGACGTAGTTTAATGTTAAAAGGGTCCAAAGTGAGAGAAAACCAAAGTTCAGGGGGCCTAAATTAGAGTTTTGAAAATTCAGGGGGGGTTTTTCAAATTGGCTGGAAGTTCAGGGGGACTTTCTGAAATTTCCCCTTAAAGTTTTTAGATAAATTATAATTTTAACATATGAAAACAATTCATGCAATTAAGATGACTATCAAGAAAAATAAAGATTAAGATGAACCGATGAAGAAAAGTCTCTTTTATATATATATATATATGTATATGCTCGGGGTTTACAAAATGTAAATATTTTTTAAGATGGACATCGATATTATTTAGGAGAAACTTCACTTAACTTTCATGAACTTTTATCATTTTTGCAAGTATTTTCCTAAAGTTTAAAAACTCTCAATTTAGTGTATTGAATTCTTAATTTTTTGCAATGTCACATTTCGCTAGTTTTTTTTTGTTTAATCCTGCCAAATTCTCAAAATATCCTTTTTTTATTATAAATAATAAAATAAAAAATTACAAAGATTCATGCTCGGATGCTTTTGCGAATTTCAACTAATGCTTTAATCTTCTCATTTTTTGTTTTAAAAAATGAATTATTTTGGTATTTTTTTTCCACCCCTTCGTTAGGATTTAACCGAAAAACTTAATAAAGGGGTGATATTGTAAAAAATTAAAAATTCAATACACTAAATTAAAAATTTATTAATTTTAAAAAATAATTATAAAAGTGATGAAAATATAAAGAGTTAAAGCTATGCTTATCCTATTATTTATAAAAGTGAAGAAAATAATGAGCTAATCTAATTAAGGTAGTGTCAAGCTTCTTGTTCGAAAGTACTGGTTAATTAAGGTAACCTTTGTTGCGTACTAGGGCTGATTAACTCCTGCTAAAAAGCACATTGCCAAAAGGTTTTTGGTTGTCTGATTCCCAAAAATGTTTTTCTTTTCTAATTTCATTTATCTTTTCATATACAAAGAGTTAAAAAAAAAAAAAAAAAAAAAAAACATAATTATAACATTTTCACTTGTCAAAAGATAAAAGCACCAACGAATTCTACAGATGTTAGTTGATTTATTTACTCAATTTTAATTATAAGTTAACAATTTAATTAGAGAAATAATACGCTCTGTACGACTATGATATATTGTACTTTTTTTTTGTTCAACAATAAATACCAACATTGTACGATGATAAATAAAAGTCTGCCACTACCTGCCATGTGCCCCATTGGGTAGATCTAGATGCCTCCTCTTTAGACGTTATGGAGCCCATTTGACTAAAATATTAAAATATTAATTATGTGTATATAAATTATTTATAAGTAGGTTTTAGGGGTGAATTCTATTCAAAGTCTATGTAATTTGGTACAAAATTCAATCATTACGTTGATATGAGATTGAACGCAATTTGTCGAGTATGACATTGAATGGGTTGCGACTTTGTAGTCAAATCACATAAGAGATGACTTATAGGCTGAATTAAAATCCCTTAGTATTATGTATGTGTATAGTATAAAACTATTGAATACTGATAGATTAAAGTCAAAAAAAATTTGGCTACAATCGGGTCAATGTTGATAGTGTGAGCTCGGTTGCGGAATGTGGTAATATGTTACTATCTTAAGTGTCTCACATAACTTAAGTACAATCTAAGTGTCTTTAAGTAGTAATTCAATCGGCTGAAACCATGCCTTATGAAATGGTAGTTCAAATCCCCTATTCTCCTTTCTTTGTGTGGACATGTTAAAAATAAAAAATAAAAAGTACAATCTTAACTATGTGTATATAACATTTTGCACATTCTCTCATTGCAAGTTGGTTTTCAAATGTGAGTTATACTCAAAGTTTATATCAATGGCTCACAAGACATTCTTAATATTATATATCTTGCTAATAGAGAAAACCCTAGCTAGCGCAGCATAGCTAGGGAAGGGGGAGTTCCCCTCCCCTCCCTTCCCCGACTCTGTTCTCCCCCTCTCCCTCCCCCGAGCCTTTCCTTGCCTCTTTTCACCCCCCCCCCCCTTTCTTTTTGTTTTAGAGGCTCAAGCTCCACCGTGCCAGGTGTGCTGTCCACCATTTATGCCGTGTCTTTTTTCGGGGTTGATGAGGCTCTTTGGATCAAACTATTCAAAGTTTGATCTACGTCCCTCCATCAAACCTACCTCGACACACGCCCTCCAACGCGTGCTCCAGCCCTGTCCACTTCCAATGGCTCTTACCGCTTTTGATTCCGGCAACCCGTTACAGATCGTGACTGGCATGCGCCTACGCGTGGTTTTTTCGTGCTCTGGCCATAATCCTCTGGCAGCCTTCCTTCGGCAGAGTTTTGTGGGTTTTTTTATGCCTTTGCTTTATTTTTCATATTTTTTCGATGTATTTTGTGGTCCTGACCTTTTGAGTTTAGGATGTGAATAATTTCCTAGAATACGAGTCGAGGAGGATGGATGTTGTTACCTATGTATCGGTTTGTTTGTCTGTTTGGAGCAGACCTATTTTTACAACTGAAAATTAGTCATAAGTTAGCGGATATTAATGTCATAGATTGGTCTTAAACGTAAGATTATTATATATGTATCTATAATGTTGTAACCCCGCAGCTTCGATTATGATTTTCTTATAATTTTATGCTCGTAATCCTTCTTCTATTAATGAGACCGGAATGATATATATATATATATATATATATGATGAATATGTTATTGTGTCATCAAAATTTGAACCGCTGGATACCACAAAAAATATAAACCATAAAATTGATTTTTTTAAATTTAAACTTTTATATACAATAAAACAAAATATAAAATATGAAATTGATTTTTTTTCATTAATCCTAATTGATTTTTTTTCATTAATCCTATTCCCAACACAAAAGGCAAAAATCAAAACAAGGGCTTTCTTTAAATGTTGAAGTGGCACATGATAATAATAAATGTTGATATTAGTATAATGCAAAGGGGAAATGGGTATGTGTGTCTTAGCCAAAATTGCGCCAACAGGAGTAACTAAATGAGAACGTGCAAGCACTAAATACACACCATGCTACAATTAATTGCAGCAAATTTCGTGCACATGCAAACTAAATATATATATATATATATATATATATATATATATATATATATAATATCAACACTCTAAATTTCGTACTCATTGAAATTTTGATGGCCAAGCATAGTTTTAATACATCTTTGGCACAGAAAATTTGGAGAGAGAGAGAGTAACATATTTGTTCTACAAGTAATGCTCAATGCACTATTTTTTTTAAAAATTTATTATTATAGTAGGAAATAATTAGGGTGACGTGGCGGAGCGGTTATTTCTTGTGGCATCCTCCCTTACACCGTCCATTTGCGGCATCCTCCCTTACACCGTCCATGTAGTGGGCTAACCAACTATCGTGAGTCACCATGGCCGGTAGCTCGGATCCGGTCTCTAGAGCCAACACACAACTATTCAAAGTAAAACTAATTACTATATGATATGGGTTATAGAGATATGAGGCAATATTTAGGGCCATAATCGAGCTAAGTATTGAATGTTGAAAGTTCAATTTGTTTAATTTTGTTTCAAATACAAGCCGAACTTGAGCTTATCACTAGCCTAGATAATATATTCAGACTTGGTTCATTTATTTTTCGAACGAACTTGAACTTGTTCATGAACTACCTAATTAGCTTATTCATTCTTTATATGAAGTTAATATCATGAATGTTTATTTATTTTTTCATAAATTCATATTAATTATTAGTTAATTAGATAAATTAACTCGAATCTTTTTTTTTTTTTTTTGAACAGAAATCTGAGGATTTCATTGATTAAAGATCACGAGTAAAAAACTGTTACATAATAGAGTAAAAAGCTCTTATAGCACAAAGCATAAACGTCTGCAAAAATCATAGCCACATGCTATGAGATTACAAAGTCATAAATACAAACAAAAATTCTTACAATCACGTGTTATCTATGACTTCAATCATAGGTGCCAAATTTTTTTAACAAAATTTATTTAAACCGGAATTAACTCGAATCTTAAACAATCTAACATTGAATGTATATATATGGAAGTTTTATAGTAAGTATATACATTCATTATACCCTGGCCATATATACAAATACATACACATGCACACATAAACACATATATTTATATCAAGACTCACAATCACAATAATTCAAGCTATATTTTTATTCCATTAGAAAGATAATTATCTTTTCTCTTTTGAAATACTTAAGATGTTTGCATTACAAAGTTAAAAATAATACTATAAAAAATAATAAAAATAAGGTAATATCAATTTGTAAGAGTGATCGAGGCCGAGTTTATACAAGTTCAGCTCATTTAATAAACAAACCTAAATTTCTATTCAAATTCGGTTCATTTATTAAATGAACCAAACTCAAGTTGAGTTTATGCGAGTCCAGCTTAAGCTATTTATATATGAGCAATTTGGTTTATTTACCGCTCTAGACGCAACAATATGAGTGGGACTTAACTAAGGTGGTGAGAAAACGTTGATGGGTCAGAATAGACAAAAATAGAAGGCTGTGAAATATATTTTGAAGCTAATTTGAATCTGGCTAGACATTCTTCTGCAAAAGACCATAGAAATTACCAAATTGTTTAGTAAATTAAGTCTCGTTAAATTGATAATCATCTTGTGGGGTAGATCAAATGGGTAAATGCGTAAACAAATACTTTATTTTAACCAGCAAATCATGGACACACACACCCGCTTGGGAAATTGTGGCCCTCCTAATTTTAAAAAAATACAAAACTTCCTTGAAGTTGGATTAATGTTGCATTGACCCACGACTTATTTACTTTACATTATCCTAATCATAATAATAATAATAATAATAATAATAATAAAAGATAAGTTAGAAAGATTACGTATTGTATTGGAATACTGAGTTGATGCTAGGAATGTCAATTCTATACAAGAAGAAAAAAGAAAGAACCTAGGAATGCCAAGTATTGGGAATAGCTTGAGATCCATTGGTTGGGAAGCTAAAGCTTAATATTAGAAGAAATGTTTAGTGCTTAAATATTATTATTAGTGCATAACATATATTCCAAGTGATTGGGAATCTTTCTACCTGTCTATAAATATTGGGGGACAAAGTACGGCTTAAGGAAATATCACATACAAAAATGCATATGAAAAGTTGATGCATTGATGTCCAACAAGGTTGAGGGTAGGTATGGTTTATCAGTTACAAAATGAACAGTTTTTTTTTTAATTATTATTATTTTTTAAAAAAAAAGCGATTTCAAAACATAGTTAATTAATAAAAACACATTTTTAAAATGATATTAAGCATTTGGTAAAATTACGGTTCAGCACTTAAAAATGGATCTCTTTGCCTACAATTTAAAAACATGAATTTTTCCAAGTGCCATTTTCTTAAACGTACTCTCAAAATGAAACATTTTTCGTGATTTTATTTAAAAACACACTTTGACCTGCGAAATCATAAGGTCAAATGGACGGTAAATAATCAAAACCACAAGAAGAATGTTTCGGATAGAGTCTATGGTGATTTTAAAAGTCACATCATTTTAAAAAAGACACAAAAAAAACTTCTAAAATTTCTCGGGTGGATGCGTTAACGTTGTCTGTACATCACTTGTACTTGTGATTCTCAAGAACAACGGCTCTTGTTTTGCCAAAAGGATCAATTTAATAAAACTCACATTGCAGCATAACAATTTTATATATTTTATGTGTATATATATATATATATATATATATATATATATATATATATATATTGTCCCCCCCTAGAGATTTCCATAGCTCCAGACAAAACTTTCGAGTGTAAAATTAATGACAAATCGCGAGAAACAAAAATGAACTACATAATTGACAGACAACGTTGGAGAAGAGGATTTGGGATCAACGCTGATTCTTTAGCATTAGAGGAAGGCGCATGTTCTTTGCTTCCGTGGCTTCCTCTTCGGTTTTGGTGGCCTCAATGCAACCTTTATTGCAGCATCAAATACAACCTTCACATTCTGCAGAACCAGAAACCAACACATAACTGAAATTCACTTTGTAATGAACAACATGTTTCAACATTGCTTTGATAAGATTTCATTAAGAACATATTTTCCTTAAATGATGTTTTTACGACATGATATTAATGAAGGAAGAAATAATAAGAAATTTACCTGCTGAGTTTTGGAACTGCATTCAATGTATGTGACTGCACCGATCATTTTCTTCAACGCCTCACCCTGATCATCAATCTCATGATGTTAACCACAAACATATTTTAATATGTATAGCTTAATACTCAAAGGATCTGCACATGTTTATCCATGGATGACATGCCTGAGCAGTTGTTATTGCCGTTGATCCAGGATGATCAGCCAAGGAATTCTTGTCTTCTCGCAAATCTGCACTTAAAAGTTGTCCATGATAAGTACGGTGATCATTATAAGGAAATCACAAAGGTGAGATGAACAATTATGAGCAGAACATGAAGAAGGATTTGACAATTTGTGAATTCTTCTTTCTACTCTGTTTCTTCTAAGCATTTATAGTTTGAATTCATGAATATCTTGGAAAAATTTGTGATTATGGCAACAAGATTTGAATGTAATGCTTCTGAAATTAAATTTTCTTACCAAGTTTGGTTCCCACAAGAACAATTGGCACATTGGGTGCGTAATGCTTTAGCTCAGGGATCCACTGATAGATCGATCACATGAACCCAATTATCAAATCAAACTCTCGCAGGTTGTTGGATGATAATCTTAAGACAAAAATTCTTGTCAAAAAAAGAAAAAGAAAATGGTGGCTAGAGATGAAAAAACCTTTTTAGACACGTTCTCATAACTGGCCTTGCTGACTAGAGAAAAGGCCAACAAAAACACATCAGCTCCTCTGTAACTGAGAGGCCTTAGCCTGTTGTAATCTTCCTGTCCTGTAATGCACCCCACAAATTATAGATTCCTAAAAATGCATGCAATCTTGATGTGATTGTAAAATTCATCTTATTTTCCTTTTAAAGGATAAAGAAATGAAACCAAAGCTGCATCAAAATCGGAATTACCTGCAGTATCCCATAGGCCAAGGTTCACTATACTACCATCTACCACCACATTGGCACTGAAGTTGTCGAACACAGTTGGAACGTAATCCTACAAAAAAAGAACAAGAAAATTGGTTTCATGATGATCACCATGATCACTGTTTTCTGTATATAAACCACAGGGGCTCAAGTAGTAAACCGCCCGGACGCGTCATGAAGTATTGAGTTTAAGATTCGATCTCTTTTTTAGTGCAAACAATTTTTTGGAGTTACGCCCATTGTAAAAAGCCTTAGCTTTATCCAACCCATGTGGACGGAGGGCGCTTTTCAAGGTGTCGGACGAAGCCCCGATTCAGTAGCAGATGCAAAGGGGGGCGGCCAAGGGTGCACGCCCCCCAAAATTTTCTTTTAAAAAAAATTTTTTAGGTAATTTTTTTTTTTTTAGTTTTTTTATCCTAGTCCGTACTCTTCATTCTCCCGCCCCTCCTAATACGAATTCCTCCATCTCCCGCCACTCTTAATACGAATTTCTATATCCGCCACTGCCCCGATTATTAAAAAAAGAAAAGTTTCATGAGCACCAGAAGGAATCATACCGTTGGAAAGGTGTTACTGGTGTAGGAAATGAGCATGCAAGTCTTTCCCACAGCGCCATCCCCAACTGTGACACACTTGATAAACCTGGCAGTGCTCATTTCTGTAGCTAGGCCCCCCCTTATTGTGTTTCTCCCAAACCAAGAAGCATTATAAGAAGAAAATATGAGGAATTCTGAAGAGTGAGAGGAAATGAAAGGGGAAGGCAGGGGGAGTTAACCACCTATAACCCTATCACCCACTTTAGTTGAAATAAAATGATTGCTTTTGATGTAAGCTTTTCTTTCCTTTAGGTGCAAAGTAAGTTTGGTGGAAGTGTTAGTTGGTTTAAGTGTTGGAAAAGGGAGGGAAAGCGTGATGAAGAGAGAACAAATTGATTAGATAACCAACTCACTATGATGAGATTAGGAGCAATATGATCCAAAAGAGTCAACAAATGGTGATGACCTAAAAGGTAGGGTGTCACCATTGTTATCTGTTGGCTTTGTGCTTATCTGGGCTAAGCTAAGATTAGTTTGCTCTGGGCCCATTGACATTGACAAAGCTCAAAACAATTTTTCATGTGAAAGTTGCAAAGTGAAGGATGTTTCTCACCATCCCATAAACAAGTTGGTGATATCTGGCAACAGCAACTTCCGGGAGAGGCAACGGAGAATGAACTACGAGAAAGAGGTCGGATAGTATAGGTCGAGAAGGAGAAGTAAAAACACGAAAAATTTTTAAGGAAATAAAAAAGAAAAATCATTTTACGCAACTTTAGGTTTTCTTGTCAACCTAAAATGTTTTTTGTCTGATCGAGATTTTCGGTATTACTAGCTACCAAAGACCGAAAAATAAAGAAAACATTTTCCAAAAAAGATTTTACGCCAAAGCTTAAGATTTACACGAGGAGAAGTGTTACATATCTATCTTTTGGTCATCTCTTGTCTATTGTTTCTGCAAATTTACTATTGAATTTGTGTAATAGTCCCACATATTCAATGATGAATTTGTCAATGAGATGGACAAGAGACGAACAAAAAATGAAAATCAAACATTTCTCTTCCATGAGCGCAAATTCTTTTATGGAGAATTGCAAGATTTAAACCCTTAACCTTCCACCTTTTTGTGATCAAAAGACTTGCAAGATTAGTTGGTGAAATTGTAAATTTGGTGCTTGGATTGGGTTCACTACAAAAGTTGTCTGGTTCTGGTAAAAGCCCAAACATGAGACTTCCAGATATGAGACATGACATCTCATGACCCAAAAGAAGAAAAGAAACAAATGTGTTATAAACTCAACGATGCCCAGATTAAAGCCCAACAAAAACATGTCTACACGTAGGGTGAGCCAACATGAGCCCAATTATATTTTTGGGCAGTATACATTCCCAATTATTATTATTATTTATTATTTTATTTTTTTAAGGAATGAAAGGATATTATACCACCGAAAAAGGATATATATATATATATATATATATATATATATATAAAAGCAAAATTAAAATGCTCTAAAGTGATCCACAATTGTTTTTATTTTTTTTATTTTTTTATTTTTTTACTTTTATTCATTTTCAAGAAGTAGTAGTATACTAAATATATGCATGCTACCTAAGTCTCCATATCCGATGAAAGGATTTACATACATCTATGACTATTCATCAAATAGGACTCTAATTTTTTTTTTTTTTTTTTTTATAAAAAAATTTTGTTTGAAACCAAATAGGACTCTAATTAAGTGTTCGACATTGTATTGGTTTTGTTTCCTGAACTTGATAGAATTCCATTAATTGGGAAAAGAAATAAATCGTAGCTCAATCGTCCATAAAAACCAAGGACTACGATTACCCTAATGACATATTCTTTCTAATTTCTATTAGAGAAATACATTAACACAAGAAGGCAGGGATTGATTTGCTCCTTATGCAAAGACCGATGGAATAGTTTTTTTTTTGTTCATAATTTATTTATCTTCTTAGCATATGTGAATGGCAACCGGGAACCATAGGAGTAATCGAAATGCATGCGCAGCGTGCAAGCACCAAAGAAAGAGGTGCAACGCCAACTGCGTGATGGCTCCATACTTTCCGGCCGATAAGGCGGAAGAGTTCGAGGCTGTTCACAGTATTTTTGGTGTTAAAAACGTGTCAAGAAAGCTCAAGAGTCTTGATGTGCAGCACAGGGAAGTAGCCGTTACGTCTTTCATATGGGAAGCCCGGGCGTGGATGCAAGACGGTGTTGGCGGACCTCTTGAGCAGCATAAAAAAATAGAACATGAGCTTGAGTTGCTTAGAAGCCAATTAGAAATACTTTCTTCGGCTATTAGAAAACCTATGAATTGTTCTCATACTAGTCTTTTACAACAAGAACAATTGATGGAAAGACAAGGAGTAGTATGCGTTCCTAAGGTTGTCAAATTCCGTACCATTCTCGAATTTGAACTCAAAACTTCTGCTCTGATATTATATCATGTTATGAATTTAATCCTTTAATTTATATGTATTTTGACAGATTCCATATCGTGAACGGTTTCCGGACCTTCAAACAGGAAGGATTGGCCTTCAATCTACCACATTCCCAGCACCATGTTTTCAGCCAGTAATGCCAGGAAGCCATGGACAAGATCAGAGAGCAAGGCAAGGAAACAGCTGTCAAGGAATAGGGTACAATAGGATTATACAAAATGGAGGAAATCATGGAACAGGTGGGATTGAAGGTGTCGTCTTTCAAGGGCAACCTGGAATAATAAACCAGGCAGAAAATCATGTTGCGTTGACTTCCAGATGGGATGGTGGAGTACCATTACGGCCATTTGGCGTTCATTATTTACCTTATCCCCCCAGCCATGATCCTGTACAAAGGCCAAGACCACCTTAGTTATAAGGTATATAGACATTGTTTTCTTCTTGTTCTGTTTTTTTTTTTTTTTTTTTTTTTTTTTTCATCTTTTATATATAATTTTTTTATATTAACACTAATTTTGTGGATGAATTCTATTTTTGGCCATTAAATTTTTGAAGAATGTATTGGACAACTATACATCTTTGAAGCTGTAATCATCTTCTACTATGTATCTCATATGCAGTGTGTTAAAAAAAAAAAGTGTGCCAGAATTATAATCTTGTATAATCTCTCTTTAATTGAAATATATCTTATAATCGATATAGGGCATGTTGTTTTCGTAATTAATAATACCAAAAAATTTAGTTAGAAATCAATTATTCTTTCATTTTAGAATCATATCCTATCTAGGGCTGGCAACGGGTTCAAGTGTCGGGTTCATGTCAATCCGGTTAACCCGCCAACCCGTTTATGCCAACCAAAACATGACACGTTGGGTGACCCATTTATGACACGAACCCATTTAACCTAAACCCTAACCTTAAAATTACGTATCAGGTTCACGGGTCGTGAGTTAAATTGTCAACCCTCAATCAAGTTAAACTTAAAATTTACTTAAAAAAATAAAAATTTAAAAAATAAATAAACTGTATAAACGTGTTAATCTGCGAACCCGTTAATGTCAAATCCGAGCACGACACATTTATGACTCGAACCTGTTTAACTTAAACCCTAACCCTAAAATTACATGTCGGGTTCGCGAGTTGCGAGTTAAATTGCTCGCCCTAATCCTATCCCCTTTGATAAGGCATCAATTTGTTTGCTAGTAAATCTTTTGCTCTCATACAAAAGTTTTGTGATTGAATCCCTTTCATTTAGATCAAAAAATATATGGGCATACAGAAGAAGGGGCAACCAGGCCATTATGTAACCCAACCTTTGAACACATAAAAAAACATTATTCATGAAAGATATTAAAAAGTGATATAATATATTACTGCCACTCTCATTCTCACTGAAAAAGGTGATATAAGATATTTTTTCAATAGAAAAAGTGATATAATATTCACGAATCTCTGAAAAATAGATTGCGATAACTCCTCCCAAAAAAGTTTTTTGGTTGACTTTTAATAGGATGACAATAAAAAGGGTGGTAATTTGTATTGTTTGGACATAGATATAAGGTTATATAGGTCAATATAATCTAACCCAATTAAATGGGTCAGATTCTTCAACTACAATCCCTTAATTTCATGTTGCATTCGTGTCGAATTTACTATGTTAACCATTATTCTCCGATGGATTATATCATGCACAAGAAAGATGAAATCTTCACAATTTCTTGGCTTGGATAGATGCGGTTCCCTTTGCCAATAGTGGAAGGCTTGGCTGCTGGAGTGGTTATTTGGGAGGCATATTCCTAAGCCATCATCACTACTGCTTTATAATATTTACTAGGATTTTTTTAAAAAAAAATAAAAAATAAAAAAATACTAGGATACTATACTTCTCCAAAGTTTTCAAGTTCATCCAATTATTTTGGACAGAGAGAGTGCTCTTGTGCTGGCATAACCCAGAAATGAGCAAAGTGGGGTTGCTTTTGATTGTATAACACATGTGGAAAAACACCCATCTCTTCCATTGCCCTATTTTGTTTTCGTCTTTTTGTTCTTTTAAGCTTTATTAAAAAGAAAGAAAGCTTGATGGTACTTGGAATCGATTGAGCTGATGCAAAGTGAAATTAGAGCTCTAAACAATTTGTGTATAAGCAAGATTAAATTTGTTAATTATGTAATTGTTTATGTACTTTGTGAAAAGACATGTTTTTTAAAATTTCTCCTAAACTTTTAAATGAGTACGAGTATCGCGGGGTTCGGGTACTCTGAACATGACTGCCAAAGACGTGTTTGGGACACTCAGATCGTGCAGCATCCCTCTCTCTCGTTTTTTGTCCGAATTTCTTATAATTTGAAAATGAAATTTCATGGAAACCCGTTCGTGTAACTCTTTTTTTTTTCTGGGTAGCTTGACTTGTCTTAGAATAAAGCAAGGATTGGTAGGCCAAAGGAGCTTAATTGGGAAAAGGATTGAACGGCTGAAGTTTGTTGACTGACTAAAAAAATTGGGTTTAATTGTCTTGCTTTTCTACCCACTTCCCATTCCCCACCTTATCCTTAAGCCAATCGCTATTTCATTACATCTCTATGGCGTGCTCTTTTGGGCATAGCTATATTTTCTATTTAATCAAATACCTGTCCTTATTTAGAGTTGTCCTCTAAATTGAGTTTGAAAATTTTTCCTTCAAATTGATTTATAATAATGACATGAGTCATTTGAACATGTCATTATTATACATTTTCAAATTTAAATTTTTTTAATTCAGTTTGAAGGAAAATCATGTCCTATACATTATGCTTGATCACTCATCCCCTTGAGTACTGTCAAGTGACATCAAACCCACTTACATTTACACCAATAAGACCAACTTGTTATGTAAACCGGCCTGCAAAATATGCAATACCAAATTTCTACCCCAAATGCAAAATTAAGCACTTCAATAACGAAAGGGCAAAGTTTTCCTCCAAATTAGGTTGTGAAAAATTCTTCCAACCTAATTTATAAAAGTGACATGTAATATGACATGTCAATAAAAATAAGTCATTAATTTGTTTTTTTTTTTTAACATATTTTGATTCAAAAGTTAATTTTTAGTATTATAAAGTTGTTTTATGTAGCTTTTTATTTACAAAATGCTAGGATTTAAGCCTCCATTAGACTCGTAGACAAACCAAAAGAACTTTGTTATAATTAGATAATATGAAGAAATAGTCTACTAATTATGAAAAAAAAAAAAACCATAAAATTAAAAACCTAGTGGTTGTCCTTCAATGGCTCCTATTTGGTTCTCTGCAGTGCCTGTCTTACACCAACCACTTAACAATGATCGTTACTTTTACCGCAATGAACCCTTCATAGAGTTTCTTTGCCATTTGTACTACTTTGTGCAGTCTTGAAAAATACCTAATTTGCTTATGATTCTTTTGGGACCATTAACAATCACCATTACCTGCTATTTGGTCCATTTTAGATTGAATCCGGATTCTGTTCATGTATTTGCACTGCTTTTACCATTTACTCAGAAATTAAGACTCTTATTTTCTGTCTGTCTCTCTCTCTCTCTCTCCAGTGAATAGTCTACAGTCTTGGTCCATTCAAACCACATGCATCCCAGTCTCCAATCAGGACCCTCTTCGTTTCTCTTTCTCCACCAACAAATCAGGACTCCTATTTCGTGGTTATTTTGAATTGGATTCCTCTTCTGCTTTGAAAAGTCCAAAATCCTGACTCATCCCCAAAACCAACCCCACTCGACAGCTTACGGCACTGATTACCTCAGCTTCGCACAATTAAGGTGTGATCAACTCTAATTGCGTGCGTCATCATCGCACCCACCGAAAAGTCTCTTCCTCCTATTCTATTTACCTACGTATGTCACCTAGGATGACGTCATCTAATATTAATTTAATTTAAATTAGGATTACAAGGACTTTTTCAAATTTAAAATTTTTTAATTTTGTCCCTTTCAAATTTTTAATTTAATACAAACTACTTCTCAGTTAGGATTTGGAAGAGTATGAAAAATACTCAAATATCTTCTATTTTTCGTTTTAAAAAAAAAAAAATAATAGTAAAATAAGGATAAATTTAAAATTTTATAAATTTTTAGAAGTATAAATATAATTTTATCATTTTTATCGTCTGTTTTAACGTTTAAAGAGAAAATTGCACTAAATTAGAAGTTCAATTGGTAAAATTGAGAATTTTTAAACTTTGAAAGGGCCATATTAAAACACGAGAAAGTTTCTCATTTTTATTTTTTGGAGAAACTTCATTAAAGACCTCCGAACTTCCACCCATTTTAAAATACTCTCTTAAACTTCAAAATCTTTTAATTTAGTCCCCTGAACTTTCAATTGCTCTCAATTTGGACCACTCCGTCAATTTTAGCACTTAAAAATACAAAAAAAAGATTAAAATATTCCTGATTTTTGTTTTTTTTTTTAAAATAAAAAAACGTTTTGAAAGTTGAAATTTTATATAGAAGTTAGGAGTATAAACGTCATGTAACGTTTAAAATCTGATGGAGGGTCCAAATTGAGAGCAATTAAAAGTTTACGGGACTAAATTGAGAGATTTTGAAATTTAAAGAGATTTATCAAATCGAGTAGAAATTCAGAGGTCTTTAGTAAAGTTTCCTCCCCTTTTTTTTTTTGTTACTTCAATAAATTCTGTGGTAAAAAACTTTTTTTTTTTTTTTTTTTTCTCAAATTCTATTTATGTGGACGGAAGTGGCATGGGTTCCAGTATGATTACTCCAATTATGAAAGTCATTAATGGTATTTAATTATTAGTTTTTTAAAAACTGGATAAGATGTTGAGATATTTTACAATAAAATATTTTATTTAACGAAAATATATATCGAAACTAGACATATATAGTTGCTAATTATGCTTTTCTTTGTGCCAAGAAGATTCCCTATATTATCTTCCATGCCCATCGCTGAGAGATTATTGTGTGCATCGCGTGCCCTAAAGCCTAAATGAAATTCTCACATCTAGCCATCGTTTAAAGTTGACATCACCACCAACGACACTATCTATTTTTCTTTTTGAAAATTTTGTTCACGTTACCGTCGGAATTGACCTTCACCCAAATTTCTATGCACACACTTTATTTAGAATATTCAACGGCTAAATTACACTTCATCCTTCCAAGATGTATAGCTTACATCTTTATTAATTTATATTTACACTTATAAATTATAATTCACCGCAACTCATTTTTTAACACTATTCTTTTGTTTTGAGTAGCACTCTAAGTCAGATTTGGTCGTTAGTTGTGATGAGACCGTCACGCCTAAAGTACATGTGACGGGCCATTTTTTTTTTTGGCGTCATTTACGGTTGTGGAGTTAATTAGATTTTGTCCCCACCAAAACCAACACCCATTTAACCTTACACCCATAACCAGTGTCATGATAGCCGCATAAAACATTTTTCATTCATACTTAACGGTCAAATCTAATTTAGGGTGCTACTCGAAATAGAGCGGTAGTTTGGGGGAGCAAGTTATACTGAATTGTAATTTTTGAGTGTAAACACAAATGAGATGTTAATTTGGGGGTACAAACTACAAAGTGTAATTAACCCATAGTCAACATATGATGGAAAATTAGGGTGCTTTATGAAGAAATTTATAATTAAATGAAAAATAAAATAGAAAATCGGGACAAAGAGAAAATGGAGATAAAAAGATTTACGGGTTGTTCAGTATTAGACATCTATATTCATCACTAAGGAAGAACCAATAGAGCTATGTTATGCCCTTATTAAATTAATCTGATTATGTAGTATATAACTTACAAGTAATTTGAATTTCAAATGTAATCTTATCCTACTCAAATTCCTTTATATTGGATAAACAAATCATTATCATTTATCCAAAAGAATTTATATAATTATCATATACTCTAACAATCCATCAAATTCAACACGGAAGTTTGTGAAAATTTGAGTTTGAAAATATTGAGATATGCTTTGATTCCTTGATTATCTAGGATTTGTTCCTCCTTTGATTATCTAGGATTTATTTCTCTTAATTAGTTTCCATGTATATAGAAGCACACTTGTACGTCATTATTAGCTTTTATATTTGAATTGTATTTTCCATTTCTTAGTCCATAGTTTATGGGATTTTGTCCCCCTTGATATACTATAAAACATAGCTCAAAGATGCAGAATAATATATGAGAATTCATTCGCTTTCCATGTCTTTGTTCAATCTTGTTCCAAATTATATTTCTTAACAGAAAAGATAAATGATAATTGCATCCCTTTTTATCTTTGTTTGGTTTATTGTTGTATGTTTTGTTATATATATATTAAAAAAATAAAAATAAATAAAAGAAAAGGCAAATGCTTGGGATAATGGAGCATCAAAAGTTGGTAACAATACCTTGTCCCTCAGGACGATCTGTGGGGCATCTTTAACCCCAAGATTAGCAGAGGAGCTAATCCCTTTGTATATATATATATATATATATAATATGGATAGACCACAAGTTGCGAAAAATAATTTATGTTGGCTACGATTCTTTTCACACCAAAATCACAAATATGTATTATCAAAAGGAAATCAATTGTAATGTATACAGTCCACCCACCAACCAACAAGTGGAAGAAGAATTGTCCATTTCTTCTCCTTGGTTCGTAAAGCCTTCGTCTTTTACCAAATATATAATAAATCTCGTTGACCCCACATTTTGCCTTTTATATTCCAACGATAAATACAAGTCTAGAGCCACCCCCAAAGACTCTTCATGAGTCTTCAGAATCTCCACCACAAAACCTCCCCTCCAGAGCAGAAGAAAGTACAGAGAAAAGCCATGGTTTTAGCCTCCCAAAGCGATCAGCTACCATTCAATGAGAATGATCCACAAGACATGGTAATATATCAAGTCCTCAATGAAGGCTTGGCTACCAACAGCTCCTTGGTACCCCAAAGGCACCAAACCAATGCCTCCAGCAGCCTCGAACCCAACCGGACCATCGGCAAGAAGCACTACCGAGGCGTGCGGCGTCGGCCATGGGGGAAATACGCCGCCGAGATTCGCGACTCGGCTAGACACGGCGCGCGGATATGGCTTGGCACCTTCACCACCGCCGAGGAAGCTGCCTTGGCTTATGATCGGGCGGCGTTTCGGATGCGCGGCGCCAAAGCCCTCCTTAACTTCCCTGCGGAAGTGGTGGCTGCATCAGCCTTGCAAAGATTTCATCCAAATTCAATCTCAATTAAGCAGGAGTCAGCAGATTCTTCAAGTGGTAGCTCTAGCACACATTCCTTTGGGACTTCTTCTTCAAGATTAGAAGCTGAAAGTAGCTGTAGCCCCCTCACCGTGAGAGAGGCTCCAGACAAATTGTCATAGGTTTTCCAAAAATAGAAACAATTTGACATGATCAAATTCCATGTTTCATATAATACAAGGATATGGATAGATGTTTGAAGGTTTTTGATTTTCTTTTGGTTTCTCATGACGGGTCCCTAGCTTCTTGTGTATATAAGAGGTCTAGTCACGAATGTACTGAAGAAAAAGTATCTTATTGTCTGTTTTGTGTTGTAATAAGAAGGCCTTGAGGCCATAGAAATGCAAGCTGATGGTGGAAGAAATTAGTGCTATGAAATTTTCTACAATCTTTGCCTGTTAATACGAATCAATCACGCCTTCAAAATTTACATGGGTTAAATCCGACACGGGTTTTGGAATTGAAATTCACAATAATCACGTGTTCGAATTACTAATAATTTGAACAAATAATATGATAGAGTTAATTATATTATCCGCCCCGATCAGGTCAAGGCAGGCAGATTTCATTAATTAGCTGAGAAGCCAATTGGTAGGATACAGTGATGCCATTGACCGATGACTAAATGAAACATTTCTGGCCTTCTGGAAAGACATATGAAAGCTTAATTATTAAAAACCCTTAGCCATCTCATAGGCTTAAAGATAATGTAGGTTTTTGTCTCTTTCCACACAAGTCACTGACTGATTAATGGGAAATAATTTATTTATTTATTTATTTTAATAAATTGAAAATATGAACAGCTGGTCCAACACGACAAACAAATATACAAGTTATCTTCTCTGCCATGTGATGAATTACTACCTCGTGTTGTTGTCAAAATGTTCGAGAATGTCTCATACCATTTTTGGGGGTGGGGGGATGTTTGATGAGAAATTTTATGATCTCTCTGACAAGTCTTACATAGGACTTGTATATATGTTTGTTTCTTCATTTTTTATTTATTTTTTCTATGGAACCTTTTCCACCGTTCAAAGGTCAAACCTAAAGAAGAACCAGCTATATTCAATGAATAATCTCTCTCTCTCTCTCTCTTTTTCTTTATTATATTTATTCAAATAAAGTGACTTTATATGTTTTATCTTCCGTGAATCATAAGTATTATCAAAGTGAAATGTGGCGTTGTGGTTATCCAATGTTACTATCATTATAGTAGTACTTATTTGTTGGAAGTTTAACAGGAGGGGCTTAGACAGTGAGAACTGCACTCTCAAGTTTGACAGAACCATAGTCTTATGATTCTTATCCAATCCACTAGGACATGAATGATAATCAAAAACAGTTAATACTAATCAGACATATCTAAGAGTTCGAACCCATGTCCTAATATATACCTTAATCACTTAAAAATTTCTTTGAGTGCGACGTTAAGTTGGTCACAAGTTTTCCTCTGTTGGTATGAAAACATTTGAACAGGGTCCCATAAACTGTTCAAATGTTTTCATTTACCAATATGATGATGTGGGGTGGTTGATTTTGGTGACAAATATTGATATAATATGATTAGATCTTTGCTTATTAAATCTAAACTAAAAATTGATCAAAGTTTGGGTGTGAATGGGAGGCCACGCTAAAAGATATAATGGTGTGAATCAAATGATTGAATAATCAAGATTGTCTTTATATATATAGTTGTCAATATGAGTAAAGCCAAAATGCATGTAGGTTACAAGGTTTGTCTGCTCGACAGTTGTACGTATACCATATACCAATAGGCATTTGGGTAGTCTTTTTCCATGGTATGAACTGTCGCATTCTGTCATTCCAAACACATCCCACTTTTGTTTTTGTCCCTGCAAAATTATTGACAGATATATCATAAACAATTCGATAGAGTTTTCATTATCTGCAAACTCCGTAGATTGTGGAACTCAAAAAAATCTGCCAAGCAATCTCTTTTATTTGATTGAATCACGTACGTTAGATCATCAATTATCTCTCAAACTTAAGATGATATGAAAAAGTTAATTTTATTTAATTAATATTTTAACTACGTAGTCTGTAGATTGCCAAATATAATTACTTGCCCTCCCTGCTCATCTTTTAAGGTGGCCATCAATGGATCGCACCCCAAATTACTCTCCTGCTATAACTCTATAAGATAGGATTGGCAATAATTATTGAAAGGGAAAAATATTCAACTATCACTCTTTTGGAACTTATGCCTCCAAACTTTAAAAAGTGACATTAATTAAGGCCGTTCATACTACCACCACCTGTCAAATTAGACACGTTTACATTTTTCTTCCCAAAATACCCTTAAAATTGTTAAAAAAAAATAACAATTTGACAAAATTAAATAATAAAAAAAACAAAAACTAAAAAAGCCAAAAAGGGGTGCCCTTAATTTTCATATTAGCTTTCTTAATTTTATTTGTTTTTTTTTTTTTTTTTTCAAATGGTTATTTTAATATATATTTATAATTTTATTTATTAATAATTTTAAGGGTATTTTGGGAAAAAAAATACCAAAGTTCATAATTTAACATGCAATGATAGTATGTCATTTTTTTTAAGGTTTGGAAGCATAATTGTGATAGTTTGGAGGGCTAAGCCGCTAAAGTATATATACTTCTGCTTATTAAAATGAGAGAGGACCTAATTTAAAAATAAATAAATACTCTTCTTAACCTTGATTAAGTTAGGGTGCATTTGCAATTGCGATTTGGAAAGAATAATTTGTGTTTTTAATAGATATCGCAAAATGTAAGGCGTTTAGCATTACGATTTAAAAAACACTTAATTTAAAATAGAAAAAAAAAATATGCGATTTCTATAAGCAGGCTAATGAACATGTTTTACAAAACGCTTTTGTAATTTTAAAAAGTATCGATTTTAAAAACGCAATTTTTAAAATTATACTTATTAAAACAGCAATCTCAAATAAGCCGTTAATGGGGTATATATTGTGATGCATCTAAAAATGATGAGAGATCATAATTAAACAATCTGATAATTAAGAGTTTCAAGTATCTGAAAATTCCACGTATTTAATTGCTTACCTATGTTGTTAGAAAAGAGGTAGTTGGAATCCACACGTCAATTACAAATTAACCTCACTGTCCCAAAAACAAAAACAACGAATCTACATGTTCCTAGAATTGGGTAAAGTTTTTCTAGTCTACCTCTAAACATAAAGTAATTTTGTCCTCAAATTGTAATTGGACCGTCACAGGTGATTACGTGATGGTTGTCAATGGAGTACTCATGTGACCTCAATTAGGGGATGACCAATAATATAAATAAATGATTTTAGTCTATATGGTAGTATCAAGATTGACGAGGTCATGAAGTAAAAATATTTATAGCGAAGCTATTCAAAAGGTTTTTCAACTCACCATATATACCAGAGGGCTGACTGGGAGCCTCCGATGGTTAACTCATTATATAAGATAAGTTTAATTAGAAGACTGAATGAAAACTCCTCTCCAAGAAAAAGTTTAATTTTTTTCAAGTTTGAATGACAAATAAAATAACACATGCAGAGCATGACTTTATATAAGATGAGTTTGGAGTGCTCTCGAAATAAAATTAAATTACAAGAATACCCCTAAAACTTGGAGAGAAAGAAAGAAATACATTAATACCAAAAATTAATTTGGAAATTTGGAGACAAAAAAGTAAATAAAGAAAACTTGGAGATAAAGTTTAAAAAATGAGTAATATTAGGGACCATCTTTTTATCCTCCTAAAGTTGATGTGGCTTTCAAAATCACAATTTGATCAAAATCCAAATATGATTCATCTGAAAATAAAAACCCTCAAAAGTCAAAACTTGGTTGCCTTGATTAACACACGTGTCATTGAGATAGAATAACCGACTAAGATCTTTAATTTGTTGGTTCTAAACTATATATACAACATCAAAAAAACCTAAGATGTTGAGCTGTTTATAGCATGTTTGAGATTGTATTTGAAAAATATAGTTTTTAAGTCAAAAAGTGTTTTTTGGCCATTTTTGGACCCTTAAAAGTGCTCAATTTTTTTACCAAATGGATACTTTTTTCTTTAAACGGACTTTTTTGAATGTTAAACACAATTTTAAACCCTCAAACACACATCCAAACAGACCTTAAGTAATTGTATATCGAAATATTGGCTATACATATTTTGGGAGTTTTTACAAGATTTAGCAGAAAGTTCGATACCTTAAATTAAGAGTTTTTTAACTTTATGAAGGTAGTTTTAAAACACGTAGAAGTTCAATGGAATTTTGTATAGTTTCTCCTTTTAGTTTAAAATTCGATCATGTGACGCATCTACATACAATGATCCATCTCTCTGTTCTTCTAAATCATACAAATCACTAGTCTAAGACTATGAGCAACAAAACTTATGCTAGACAAATGCCTAATTACAAATAATCCATACCATCTAATTCCCTATTAATTTGGATGATCCATATTAGAAAGGAATGTCAATTAGATGCAATATTTATAAGTATTTTACAAAATATAAGTAATCAGTAATAATCTCATCCTGTGTTTTGTCAAAAAGAAGACAGCAAACTGTCCAAGTAATCACTCCCCAAGTCCTGAAACTCAAGAACATGATCAAATCCATTTGCCTGCATCTTTTCCATGCTTCTCATTCTCTTCAGTGCAGGAGGCTGTTCAATCACCATGCCAATATCTTCTTCCCACTCTCTCAATGCTCTCTTTCGAGGATTGAAAACTTTCCCACTGCCTTCTTGAGGAGTTATAGAAGAACAGTTCACATAATTTCCTGAGCAATCAAGTCTAACCATCTCAAGTGGGAAGTTAAGATATGCCTTGGGGCCTCTAATTCTCAACGCCGCCTTGTCGTAAGCTAAAGCCGCTTCCTCCGCCGTGTCAAACGTCCCGAGCCAAACCCGAGCGCCTTTTCTTGAAGAGTCTCTAATCTCTGCAGCATACTTTCCCCACGGCCGCCGCCTCACTCCCCTGTAGTGCCGTGTTGCCGCCTTCTCGACTCTTGCATTTGTCTTTTGTAAGCACGAGCCGGCGCCACCGGCACCATTTCCTTCTACACTGTCATTACAAGACCTTTCCACAACATACCTTTCACGGACAATATCTGTTAATATAAATTAAATAATTACATTCATCTCTTCGTATAAGATTAAGTGATTATTTAACATGGTATCTATATAAGCAAAAATAGTCACCTTGTGAATCAATGAGTTCTTCCCAGGCCTCAGCTCCCATTGATATCCACCTTCCAAGACTTGGTAGCCGTTGTAGAATTTCCATGGAGCCATCTCTCCCATCAAGACTAGGCAATTCTTCCCATGATCTGCAATTTTCTGGTGCATTTCCTGTTCCTCCAGACGCTCCATCCCCACCAATAAAGCTCGCCCACACGTTCTCTAGAATTGCTCCGGATTTTGCTGCAAGCTCTCCACCATTCTCAGCCATATTGACAAATGACAAACTCTATCTCCAAAAGTCACAGAAAATGGAGAAGAAATATATAAAAAGCAATAGAGCCGCAAGACGCGTAATCTGAACAGCTCATCGATCAGCTATGCTTTATCCAACTCCATCAATGGAAAACCAGATGGAAACTTGTAATTTCAGCCACTGACCTGCTAAAATCATGGAGGATAATAGGATTTAAACACTAAGAAAATGAGGTCAGGTTGTATATTGTGTTGACTTGTGTGGTTTCTTCTAAACGTTGATTTGGCTTAATCTATGTAGATTCTATGTACTTTGTATATTAATGGAGAGGTAAACCTCCCTGCAATTCATGATTGATTGCATAATTAAGGAACAGACAAGGAAGAAGACTTGAAAGCTAGCTTAGAGTGTCATCTACATTTTTTTTATATTTCCCTTTGATTTTGGCATCGAAAGGTCTACCTGTATACAGCTCAAAAAAAAAAAAAAAAAAAAAAAAAAAAAAAAAAAACAAGCCATATTATTGCAGAAGACTTGAAAGATCATTTGTGTGTTTACTTTCATTTTTTATGCTGCAGGGTGATCAGATTGTAAGAGTTTTGTATGATTTTAGGGGATTAGCAGAAATATTTTGTGCAAACCAAATTGACCAGTTGCATGCTGAAGTTACTGAATTTAAAAGGATAATGCTTGTGTAATTCTGAAACCTGGTGGTTTCTTTGGAAATACATATCATAAAACTATGCAATTTTTAAATCTTTGTTCCAATTGAATAGTCATAACCCAATTTGGCCCTTTCCAGACATTCCCTTCCTCCAAACTGAAACCTTAAAAGAGACGTACGTACGCTCTCATTTCTCAAGTTCTTACAATTAATTAACGTTAAACATGTTCCATCTTTTACTTTTTCTCCTTTAAATAACCAAGTGCAGGTGTGGGGGATTGCTAATCCACACGTTTGAAGCTCCAAACTAATGAAGTAAAAGCCTAACAAACATCATAACATGATCCACTTAGTCCAAAAGTTTAAGGTTAATATTTTAATTAGAATTAATTACTATTTTAGTACTTAGGTTTTCACGTTTTTATTTTTTTTCCACATAAATTTCAATTCGTATCATAGATGGTACCTGACTTATGTGTAAATACAAGTTTAGTACATCCGTTACCATTCCGTCCACCAAATTAACAGACTGCAATGGGGGTCATTTCGACCACTTCTTGTGGTCGGTCTGAGGGGTGGCTCGACCACCCCCAAGGCCTTTGGAGGTGGTTTTGGCCACACCTTTTGGCCATTAGGAGTGGGCGAAACTACTCAATGGCAGTCCGTTACTTTGGTTGACAGAATAGTGATGGACGTACTAAATTGGTATTTACCTATAAGTCATGTACCATCTGTGATACAAATTGAAACTTAAATGAAAAGAATAGAAACGTGAAAACCTAAGTACTAATAAGGTAATTAATCCTTTTAATTAACATTTTCCCTTATATGTAGACATATTAAATCACAACGGATCAATACCATTATGTGATTTGGCCTTATGAGTCTTGCTGAGTTGTCCCAATCAATGTACCTTAAACCAAATTGCATAGTCATCATTGGCTGGCCATTTCTTCATGCCTAAGAAATTGGTTTGGTTTGGTTTGGATGAATAACTGAGAGTAATACAATTTAGAAGCCGCACGTGTCACCATAGAAAATGAAAAGGAAAACAAATTAATCAAAACGACAAAAGCGGAGGCTAGGCTATTATGAGCTTAGCATCAAAGCAAAGCAAGGGATAATGCCTAGACGCGGTGATACGAAATTAATGTATATATCAACAGCGAGAAGAAATCGAAAACTGCGACGGCATTTGACTTTCAATAGGAATGTTTTTAATTGATAGAATCATGGCCCCAAGATTTTGACTTTTTGATTACTTTGACGGCTAGGATGTTGAGTTTGAAATTTCCGATCAATTGAGGATTTATGGAGCTGGTTCGATCGAGAAAGCATCTCTACGTTACAATCCCTCGCAAGAGCGATACGTAAAGATGGACGGACTAGATTGATCATATCACACATGTGGGGTTGGTGAGATTGAAAGTGTATTTAATGTTGACTCATCTCGATTGATCGAGATTAGATCTTGTTCGACCGAGATTGCTTTTAACAACATGAATGGGGAAAATAGGTTAGAAAAGATCACTACAAGGTTAAGCCCTTCCATCTGAATTTCATTTGATGTTTTAATGTTTAGGTATGAGAGGAAGTCCATTAAAAAGGTTTTGTAAGTTTAATTACTTGTCCAACTTAATTCTTCTTAGTCGATTGATTTTTTAGGTATGTTGCCTCGGAGTGGTTTTATTTTTGAACAGTTCTTCAAAAGGTTTTCACTTACTCTTTTTCTTTTTCTTTTTTTGACATGTCTATAGGAGGAAAATGAGAGTGAGGATTCAAACTAATGATCTCTGCTTCATAAGGCGTGGTTCACAGCCGATTACTCACCAAAATTACTGTGTCAATTGCTTTTTATATTTTGGTGATTATTTGTTTGTGGTCGGTGAATTTATATTGACAAACGGGAATTCACATTTAAAATGTTCCATTTGAAAATAAAAAACACTTAAAATGACTTGTCATCTAGTGAAAAATTGTTTAGAAGTTAGGTTTTGACATCCTTTTTAGGGTCCATGGGAGTAATCCCTTGCATGGGTTAAATACAAATAGAATATTCTCTTTTATGTTAAAAAGAAAAATCAAATAAAAATATTTGGTTAATCCTTTTTTTTTTTTTTTTTTCCTCTGTAAGCTAATCTTTGGCAAATCAGATGAATATAGGCCAGTTCCATCTGGCTTATCCGAACCCAAGCAAAAGAGGGCAGAATGGAGATTGGTATTAATTGGACCAATTGCGTAGCTTCAAAAAGAAAGCCCACTACAATCGACGTGATAGGGCCTAGGCCCATCTCCTTGATTAAAGTACAAGAAAAGTTAATTAGGAAAAAAAAAAGTTAATTTGACAAAAATTCTAGATTCTCAAATTACGTAATTTATACTGTTTTTAAGCATCGAAACACTTAAAAAATGCTACTTATTAAAAGGGAAAAAAATCCACTTGACCCCCTGAAGTTTCAGAATTTTTTTATTTGAACCCCAAAGTTTAAAAATTGACAATGTACCCCCTAATATTTCAAAAATTTTCAATTTAAACCTTATGTTACTAATTTTCGTCAAATTTGATGGAAATCTATGAAATTACTTAATTACCCTTAGGCTTTTTTTAAAAAAATTTAATCCAATTTAACGGAAATTAGTAACAGAATATTTAAATTGAAAATTTTTGAAACATTAGGGAGGTATATTGTTAATTTTTAAACTTTGGGGTTCAAATTGAAAAACTTCTGAAACTTCAGGGAGGTAAAGTTGATTTTTCCCTATTAAAAATATGGCATGTTAACTAATTGAGGTAACCAAAAAGAATTTTCCTTTTAAAAGGCTTTCTTTTCACTTTTATAGAGACGTTTCTTATTCATCAAATTAAAAGACAATTTTTGGCCTAAATATAGAGAACAAGAACTTAATGAGAATATGATAGAAATTTCCTCCAAACTAGTCTGAAATAAAATAGTTCTAAGTGTCTATAAACATTTAAAAGGCACATTAAATTCTTAACACCACTAGTAGCAGTTTAAATTTAATATGTCTTTTAAATGTTTATAGACACTTGACACTATTTTAAATAGGTTTGAGGATATTTTATTCAGATTGGTTTGGAGGAAATTTATGTTCATAAAAATATACTCAATTTTCAATTGTAACATACTACATTTTTAATATGTAGCATTTTTCAAGCGTTTGGATGCAAAAAAAAAAAAAAAAAAGGGTTAAAATTTCATAATTTGAAAATCCTAATCCTACTCTAAGAACCAAAAGAATAAATGGTTCACAGTATGGAGTGTACGTTGAAGTGTTCACTTGGGTCACTTGGCATAGGTAGTTGAGAACCTAAGACTACGAGCCAAGGTTTGGTTCCCAAACCACAGCAACCGACGAGAATACTACAAGTTAAATCTACTCGCCCACATCACCCAACTACAAGGTCCCACGTACAACTCACAATATCAAACACAGATATCATCTTCTTCAATTCCATCACTTTCATTCACCATATATATTATCAACGTCAAACTCTTTGCTCTCAGGTTAATTAATTCAGATAATTAATATGGGATTCTCCGACGAACATTCTCTTCCTCTTCTTCTCTTCTTTCTCCACATGTTATGCTTCGTGCCAACAGACGAGGCTTCGAACAAGAACGTTTCAGCCTTGTTAGTGTTTGGTGACTCCACTGTCGACCCTGGAAACAACAACAATTTAACCACCGTTTTCAAGAGCAATTTTCGTCCCTATGGGAGAGACTTTGCAACCCAAATGCCCACCGGAAGGTTCACTGATGGACGGCTTACCACTGACTTTATTGGTAATTAAAAGCTTATTCCATGGAAGGAAATTAAATATATATCCTTAATTTCTTTCTTGTTTCTTTGTATTCTCCTCAAAACATATCAAAGCTTTTGTTTGCTGTGTCTCTGTTGCAGCTTCCTATGTAGGTGTAAAGGAGAATCTGCCACCATATTTGGACTCTACTCTTAGCATTGAAGAGATGATGACAGGAGTTAGTTTTGCGTCCGGCGGCTCTGGATATGATCCACTTACACCAAGGCTTAGTGTAATTCTCTCTCTTAAAACTTTTCACATTCTTGCTATACATAAATAATCTGAATTACTGATATTTCTCGCTTTGTCTCACCGGCCGTAAAAAAAGCTAGGCTTTTTTTTTAAGGAAAAGCTTCACTTATTCCTTCTTGTTAAAGTAATGATTAAGTGATTAAATTTATTTCTTCCTATACGCTAAAGCTTTTAAGACAAATAGTGATTTAATACTCCTTAACTTTCATTATTTTTGCAATTGCCCCATCAAACTTTCAATTTAATGTATCGAACTTCTAATTTTTTACAATGTCACCCTTCCATTTAGTTCTTCCGTTAAATCCAAATAGATGGGGTGCTAAAATTACCAAAATACCCCATTCTTTTTTATGAAAAAAAGAAAAGAATAAGAAATTACAAAGATTCATTCGTTGGTTAAAACCGAATTTGCAAAAATACAACGAGCACACAAATCATTGCAATTTTTTTATTAAAATAATTGGGGTATTTTGGGAATTTTGGCAAGATTTAACGGAAAAAAGTAACTGATGTGTGGCATTACAAAAAAATAGAAGCTCCATACATCGAGAGTTCTTAAACTTTTGATGAGTAATTACAAAAATTTTAAAAAAAATTTAAAAAAAAATTTCATAGTGTTTAATTAAATCATGAACCATTGAAAAAACTGGCTGGTGTTATTTTAGGGCGCCTAATTAAGCAATCAAATCCGATGCTCAACTAATTGGTTTGTGTGGGTTTACTTTGTTTCAGAATGTAATTCCAATATCAAAGCAGCTGCAGTATTTTAGAGAGTACAAGGAAAGACTTGAGTCAGCGAAAGGGAAGGAAATAACAGAACATCATATTAACAAGGCATTGTTCATCATCAGTGCTGGTACAAACGACTTTGTAGTCAACTACTTTGGTGTTCCAATTAGACGACAGTTCTATACTGTCTCAACTTACCATCAATTATTGCTTCAGCTGGTTAAAGAGTTCATACAGGTTTAACCGTTATCCGTTAAATATCACTTATCTCAAAAGTTTAAACTAATAAAAAATAATATGCTAATTCGATGAGATTTTGACCATGTTTATAGAGTTTGCGTGAAGAGGGGGCTCGAAAGATAGCGGTGGTCGGGCTACCTCCGATGGGCTGCTTGCCAGTTGTTGTCACTCTTTATTCCAACAGAAGTGCCATTCTCCAACGTGGTTGTGTGGAACAGTATTCCTCCATTGCAAGAGATTACAATCTAATGCTTCAAAATGAATTGAAGTTGATGCAGCCAAGCTTAGCAAACAATGGTGCTAAGGTCTATTACATTGACATATATGGACCACTCATCGACATGATTCAAGACCAAGCAAAATTTGGTGAGTGGGTACTTTATAGAGGATTATACCAGCCAATTAATGTGACGTCTTTTAATCGACCTTTTACATCATGCACTTCAAATAAAAAATAAAAATAAAAAACCACTAAAAACAAGACACGTTGCATCAACCTGTGTGATAAATGTGTGTAAAAAATAGCATTATTAGCTCTAAAAGTTTTCTTTTGAATTAGGTTAGAGAAAATTTTTTAAATCACCTTAAAACATGTGACTTTCATATGCATTGTCTTTAATCAGAGCACATGATAATCAGACAAAGATCCTGTGGCATCTCATATTACTTGGGTAATCACATCCCCTTTCTCATACTCAAGCGATGTGAGATGACACAAATCCTCTTCATTTCAAGATCAGTACATAACATTGCACTATTTAAATTTTTTAAAAGACGTATCAAAATTGACTTTATATACACAGTTAGATACACCAACTTTAAATCATAACCAAATAAAAAGAATCCTAGCTAGCCAGTGATAAATCACATATATGCATGCATACATGCATATATATCCAATATAGCCATGAGGAGCATGTGATCATTTATGATTTTTATTGCAGGTTTTGATAATGTCAATGTCGGATGTTGTGGGACAGGATACCTTGAAGCTTCATTCTTATGTAATCCGACGTCGTCTGTGTGCACTGATCCATCTAAGTACGTATTTTGGGACTCCATACATCCTACGGGAGAGGCTTATCACAACCTTTTCAATGGCATTCGTTCTACACTAGACCTCATCATCAACACTTAATTAATGATACTAATATTGGAAACTCATGGCCATGGGAAACTTATTCTCAGTTTTTTCACTCGGTTTTGTTCAATAAAAAGCATGCTTATAATTGTTTTTTATTTTTTTTATTTTATGAATTGTTTATTAAAAGAGCCGAACTCGACTAAATTATTTTATTAATAAACAACAACGTAAATATATATAAGGCTTGAACATAAACAATATGTGCCCGAGATCGATGTGAGCCTGCTAATTAAGGGTCTTGAGAAAAGCTCATAAAATATCTAACATTGTGCCCGTATTTGCTTGCTAAATATTTAAAATTGTGGTCCATATTTAGCCCTATTTTTTTGAGAGGTGATGCTAAACAGAACTATGATTGTTTTGACGGCATGTGACAATAAGTAGAAATTAAAAATTGAAGACCATAAAGGGAATTGAATACAAGAAAAAGTTTGAAAAGTATAATCGAACAAGATTGGAACTCGATTGGTCGATAAATAATCTCGTCCCCCGTGAGAGCGATAGCTGAAAATATCAGCATGTAACATGGAGCTTGGATGAGCTGGACAATAAGGATGAGCTGGATATCAGTTATGGATGAGGTGGATGTTAGTTATGTAGGAAGTTGATGATTAGTTAAAGTAGTTTGATAAGGTGTTTAGATGGATAACAGTTTGGTTGTATTCTCACAGCAGTTAATCTTAATTTCTTGATGCATATGTGCTTTGAGTGTAACATTTCATTCATTAAATTTAATACAGAGAAAACTTTCTTCTCCAACTCCTCTGTTTTCTATTTGTTCTTCATTGTTCTTCCTCTGTTATTGCATAATTTGATAGAAAATAATCAAAATCCACTCCTAGTTTCTTCATAGCCTTCAAACAATAACATAGCATGCAGCCAGAATGAAGTTTGTTTGTAAAAGTTATTCATATAGAAGAAGTCATAGGTTCTAGAGCCACTCCAGCTGAAAGTGAACATGTCGTTTACCGAGGATGCAAATTAGGTCTTAAGAGGAATAAAGATATTGTGTGCAAGAACAATGGGGTAAATACATTTTATCCCTTTAACTATCTACCTATTTGCACTTTGACTTCCAATGTTTAAAAAGTAACACTTGACCCCTCTCAAAATTTCAAATTGTTGCAATTAGACCATTCTGACTTTTCTTTTTCTTCCCAAAATGCCCCAATCCCAAGTTAAAAATAAAATAAAATAAAATTTTATAAAAAGACTTAAAAATTAAGGGGTGGCCGGCCACCCCAGTTGGGCCTAGGGGTGGCTTCGGCTACCTTAGACAGGACACCCATTAATTTTTAATTTATTTTTTCCAAAGTTAAAAAAAAAAAAAAAAAAAAAAAAAAAGAGGTCAGAATGGTCGAATTTTTACAATTTGAAAGTTTGGGGGAGGGTCAAGTGTCACTTTTTTAAACATTGGAGGTCAAAGTACAAATGAGTGGATAATTCAAAGGAGGTAAAATGTATGTTTCCCAAGAACAATTAATTGTAATGTAAATTTTCTAGTGAACGCCTTTAGGGTTGGCTAGCCCTTAAAAGGGTTTTACGTACTTTAAAATAGTTCTCATTACCAAAATTTATATGTTAATTGATTATATGCTTTGATTTTGGTATTAATATATGTAGCAATTAAATTGAATTAACTACAACTTAGAGTATAAATCAGAAATTTCATTTTTGTTATTAAGATCCCTTTTTTTTTTTTTTTTTTTTTAATTTGATGGAATTAAAACCTGTACTGACTTTATAGATATGCAAATCAAGTGGTTAGTAATTAGGCCAACAAATTATTAATGAAAAAGTGCCAAAGTGGTCATGTGGGTCTCCCTATTTCTAATTAATCATCCAATTCTTGCATTTGAAATAACAATATTATTTTGTTTTAAATTCTTACATTTAAAACAACAAAATGTTGTTACTTATAATTAGGTTAAGAGTTCAGCACCGAGCGATTTGACAGCCTCATCGGCGATGATCTTATTCATCTTTTCAGTGGGATGAACATTAGCTTAAGAGTTCAACACCGAGCGATTTGACAGCCTCATCGGCGATGATCTTATTCATTTTTTCAGTGGGATGAACAGCATCCCAGAATGCATATTTTGATGGATCACTGCATGTGCTTAACCCCTTGCATGAATCACCATACTCTATGGTTCCTGTCCCGCAACATCCCTTCGAAGTTTCCTTCAAACCTGCAAAATTTTATAAATATATCAATTTCTTTCTCAAATTCAACCTCAAAATCATAATCCTCATTACTTATTGTTATATATATTGTTTATCTTATCAAGTTCCTGGAATGATTAATGATCATCCAACAATTTTGTTGTCTGAATGACCTATTCGAATAGGTTTCAGACAAGTGAGTTTTATACAATGACAGACCCAGGTAATTGGGAGTGGCCCTGGTCCCCCCAAATCACAAGAAAAAAAAAAAATTTAGGCAAAAAAAAAAAAAAGAATTAATGTTTTTTTTTTGCCAATTGGTCCCTCCCCAAATTGAAATCTGGGTCTATCCCTAATTTTATATAAGTTCTCTCACGTTTTTATTAGACCAGACGACAAATTATTAAAAATTTAAAACCTAATTTAACATGATATTAGAAACGAGATTAACTGATAGAAGCAGGTGGAACTAACCATATATTGTTGGGTTGTTTACTGCATGTTCTACAATTCTGTAAGTATCAACGAAGGCAATTTTCATCCCCAACTTTTTCTTGAGGATTGCAAGCTTTTGGTTCATCTTGGAATTGAATGAGGAGGCAGCTGCATTGTAGCTTTCCACACATGTTGTCGTGCCCATTATTGTCTTGACAAGTGGCATGCACCCAAATGGTGGGACCCCGACAACAACCAATCTTGTGGCTCCTAGTCTATGCATTACCTGCCATTTCAACCAACTCAAGAAATATATCAGACCACTTTAAAAAAATAAAATAAAATGAAAATGAAAATAAAATATTTTTAGCTCGTTGATAATATTTTTTGATATTTGGCTCATAAAAAAAAAATTAGCAAAACATAATAGTGGGATTGAGATCAACTACAATTACATACCCATATCACTTACAATTTGGATAAACAATTGTGAAAGCACTGAAATGGACCCCATAAGGAGTCCACTCCGTTTGAAAATGTGTCAGAACAGCAAAATATAATTTACACAGATAAAAAGTATAAATCATTTTACGTCCCATGAAAGTTATTTTTATTGGTCAATTGAAAACATTTTTTCAATTAATAATTTGACTCTAAAATGATCCATAGTCATGCATATGAGTCAAAGTATATTTTTTCTCTAATAATAAGCTAGAGAGAGAGAGAGAGAGAGAGAGAACCTCAATGTCATGGGACATGCAAGAGACCAAGTAATTCTGGTAGCCCGTGAGGGTGAATTGGTCGGTGCGCATTGACTGCAGGTAGTAATTCTGCAGAAAATCATTTGTGCCCATACTCATTACAAACACACCATACTTGACTATATCTTTTGCCTTCTTCTCACCCACCACCTTTCTCAGGTGGATTTTGTAATGCAAAAAATACTTCAGCTGTTGGGATACGGGTAATACATTCTGCTCCATCCAACCAGACCAAAAAACATATCAAAATTTAAAACATATATAATGTGGTGAATTTGATGCAAATAAGAAGGTTTTTAAGGGCTTCACGTACCGAAATATTGGCTGTAAGATCATCGTAGCCTGAAGCTGCTGATGCAAAACTAACACCATGCACCAGATCTGAAGGCCTTAATTTCGGGTCAAGAAAGGCTGGGATTACGTTCGTGTACCCAATGGCCTCAGCTGGAAAAGGGTTATGGAATTAATTAATTAATTAAACACAAACACTAAATTTTAAGGATTAATTAGATCAGTAAGTTGCAGAAGAATTAATGATAATATACATGACAGTTAGAGAAACGTCTAATCTTCTGACAAGGATATCTTCTTAATGTGCACAATGAGATTAATGGCGATTTATGACTATTAGATAATGCATGTGATAAATAGGCAAACCTAATCTTCTGACAAGGATATCTTCTTCTATCTTCACACAATTCTCGAATGTATTGCAGAATGAGCCAATGTGTCATGACTTTTTCAAGATAACGAAAGTGACGGCATGTTAACAAGTCCTATTCCAGAGTCTTTTTTCTGTCTATCTTTTATTTTTTTCTTTTTTTTTCTTTTTTTTTCTTTTTTTGAGTAAATTATTGATTGCATTCAGAAATGCATTTGTAATGGAAATGAAAAAGATCGGAAATCAATAACTTGATAGCGGCTAGAGATATGATGTGCCGGAATTTGAATTTATCTTCCTAAACACCAATTAATTTTAAGTGGAATGATAATTCATGATCCAACAAAATGCATCATGTAACGTAATTGAAAAAATTACAATTAAATTTAAAATTCAATAAAGATCCATTCAAAATCTAACGACGATTTTTACTATCACGTACATTAAAAGATATGCATTTAAAATGTGCGCATAGGAGTATGTGCAGCATTTCAAGAAAACGACAACACAAAGTGAAATTCCGCTGCATATTTTTGATCAGAAAAGCAGGGAAATTAACAAAAAGCAAACACTAAATGGATAGAAAAAGCATTCAAGTAGGGTGTGATTTACGTACCAATGAAGTCCGTGGCAAGTCTTCCATCACTAAACCTTCCGGTCGGACGGCCATTGAAGAAGTCCTTCCCATAAGGAGGGAAGTTGCTCTTCATTGTCGTCTGAAGAATGTTGTTATTTCCAGGATCAACGCTGGAATCTCCGAACACAAGAATGCATGACACGTTATGTCGAGCTGCCAGTGCCCTAATCTGACCGATGTCCAGAGCGTCCGAGAGCAGAGGCGCCACCAGAGCTGCCAAGGTTAAAATCATCGCCATTGTCACCTTCCTCGCCATATTAACTGAGAATGCTAGCACTGAAGAGCTGAGAGCTGATCGAGAGCCGAGAGCTGAGAGATATGTCTTGGTTTTGCACTTTTACCCACGTCTTCTTAAATTTAAATAGGCCTGTGGGAATTGTTTTATAATTTGTTAGTTGAGCATTTATCATATGTCTGAAAAGTTGGAATGATTGTACAGGTCTTTTTGTCAGTCCTTGGACCGTAGATTGAAGCAGTGAATTGAATTTCAAGATATTGGGCTAGAGCATTCTAGCACCTTACTCGTCATTTTTTCTAGATTTAAACTATTTTTTTCTTCCTTATTTTAATATACTCTGCAATAATTTCCATTTATTATTCTCTATACTAATTAAACATCTTTTTTTTTTTTTTTTTTACTTTTTTTTACTTATTTATTTTTATACTTCTTTAATGATTTGAGAGAGAGAAGCGGGTTTTTTTTTTTTTTTTTTAATAATCACAAGGATCGTAACAGTGGGACCTTATACTTTGGGTTTCACTGTAGCAATTCTCATATTTAGGGCTCATTTAAAAAGTCTGTTGTAGGTGGTTTTTTGTAATTTTTTTGACATTTTTCCTAAACTTAGGAAGGGAACCTCATATAAGAAGTATGTTGTGAATGCTTTAAAGTAATACTTGTCTTTAATGTGGAAGCTAAATTTTGGTATCATAGTTATTCATCTCTTTAATACTTTAATTTGATAACTAAGATTCTCTCTATTTTAAATGAAACGAAAATCACCAGTAACAGTGGTTTGGCATTGATCTCAAATAAATTTTCATAAGATTGAGCATATACTAGGGCGTGATTTCGACTATCCGCAATGGAGAATCACCTTATGTCTTGGTAAGACTGAGTCAAGCTATAGCTCAATTGGTCTTCAAAAAACGCATGCATTTTCCACCATTTAGACCCCTCCTTAGCAGTTCCCGATGGGCAGGTGCTACCATGGTAGTATTCAAGTAAAGTAACCATAGTTGGTCCCCCGGCCCCTCCTACCCTTTTAATTGGACAAAAAAATTGAAGCGAAAATATCTATTTTATAGTTATTATTTAAAGTTTGTATATCTAACTGTATATATGAAGTTAATATTGATGTCTCTTAAAAAAATTAAATAATATAGAAATATGTACATTGTTAAATATACCAACTTTAAATTTTGATACTATTCATTTCATTTAAAATTAAGAAGATCCTAAGCCTTTGGTCGTATGGCGTAGTTAAATCATTAATTAAGTGTGATTCAACTAGTATGATATATTTTAATTTAGATGGGAGATATAAGAAAGATTTGAACTCTTGAGGACTACTGCTTTAATTTGGTAGTATGTTAAATAACTTATTATTCCAAAAATTAAAATTAATGAGATTTGATAAATTTAATTATTTAATTAATGACACTTATAATGAAAGAAATTAGGTCTTTATATATATATATATATATATATATATATATAATGCATGGCCTATACCAAAAAAAAAAATTCTGCGAAAATGTTACCATGCGGATATTTGCCATTAGGGGAGTGATAGGGAGCCAAATAAATGAACAAAAAAAAAAAATTTCAAACTGACATGGCAGACCTTGAGTAAAAGATAAGAGAGAGAAAATTGCATTTTATTTTAATTTAAAAATCCTTGCTACATCATGTTAAAAAATTTTCTGGATTTATTTGTTTGGCTCCCTACCACTTTCCTTACCATTATATATAAGGGGAAGATCTAGCAAAGGGTACAAATATGTGAAAAGGTTAGCAGTTGAATAAACTATATTGTAAGTACGGCAGTTTGCGCTCCTGTCAATCTTAACAGTAATTTAATTGTCAAAGAGTTAAAAAACGAGATAAAATTAATAATAATTTGTTTGTGTTTGTTAGGATTTGTGGGCATTGAGGATTTCAACACAGCAAGATAAGGTCCAGCCTCCATGACCATATATGCATGATGATATTTGGCTTCTTTTTTTTTTTCTTTTTTTTTTCTTTGTATTCAATGATATTTGGCTACTTGATAAAGACTGCAAATCCTTGAAAATAGTTCGTCACCATTGCAAGGAACACACGTGGTCCGATGTGACATCGGCCATGCTTGTTGATTTTTGGGTTGCAAAGCATTAATGGTTGTGTATATGTTGCAAATCAAGTTGCAAAAAAGATAGGAAATTTTATAGTTTGTGGTTTTCACTTGGATGTTTAATTTGGTGAACAATTTTTGGGTCCGAATTCACCAATTTATGTGTAATCTTAATCATGTCTATCAAAGATTTTTAGTATCAATTCCTTATAATTAAGGCAATTTTAGGGCGAATTCTATATAAAATTTATATTATCTAACATCATAGCCAAATTCTATGTCGAATATGAGATCTAGCTCATCAAGTATGAAATCGAACAAATTGTTAGTTTGTGGTCGAGTTATGGAGGAGGCCACATTATATAGTAGCACATACTTCCAAGACTAGTTTACATTACCGAGTTGCCCTCACTTAAAAATTAAAAAATAAAAAAATAAAAAAGCCACCGCTCAATAATAAGGAGTGGCCGCATGTTTTAGTCATCCTCATCTACTGTGAGAGGAGGTTGCGCATCTATTGTCATAATGGATGGTTGTGTGACTGCCCTCTCAATTATATATATTGTGTCGTTTTTTGAAGTGTGAGTAATTTGGAAACTCAAGTCGGTCTCAAAGCATGTGGCATGCATGTTAAAATGCTTTCCATTGAAAATAACTGGAAATATTGTTGTAGTTTATAAATTCGAGATGCAGTAAATTGTAGTTTAGAGATCAAGTTGAAAGTTGAGGAGTAGTTTCAAAGAGTAAAGTGCGATTTACCTTTTATTTTTTAAAAAGTATGTTAATAATAAGTAAGGTTGCATACTCACTTCCGCTCTTTCTATAACAACTATATATGTCTATAAAGTAATTTTTAAAATTATGATTATATTAAAATATAAAAATAATTAATTTTAAATTCAACAATAATCTTAAAAGTCAAGTTATAAAATATTAAAAAAAAAGTGTGTATAACATTCCTAGTTAAGCAATGTGTGTTTTCTAGAAATTTGCAAAATAGACCCTACGTGTCGTTCCACGATCAAATTCAACAAAAAAATAAAAAAAATAAAAAAGTAATTTCTCTTTTGTTTTACAAGACCAAAAGGCCCAAAACCCTGTGCCTTGTCGGAAACATATATACTTTTCCTTGCAGAGAGTATTTTTTTTTTGACATATAACATAAAAATATTAAATACAATAAAAATAAAAATATAGTATGTTTAATTTAAATAAATTCTTTCAACTTTTTATTCGTTCTAACCCAACACCGACCGTTCACCTCTAAACCCCCTCCATCCACCTTGAGCCCAAGAATATTTATTTTTACTCTCCTACATATATAAATTCTCGAAAATAAATTGTTTAAATTGCTCTCAAACACAGCTATGTCGTTGGTGATGGTTGAGGCCAAAAATTGAAGGCGAGGGAAACCGTACCTTTGAAGTCTACAACATTAATTCTACCAGCAACTGGTCGGCCAACACCTTGGTTGCTGGTTGCTGGTTGCGGTGGCTCGGTTGCGGTGAAAACAGACGGACACAAATTTCTTATAAATTAGTTTGGAATATCAAGTATCATTTAACATGTTTGAATTTTAAAAAAAAAAAATTAATGTTTGAGTTTATAAGTTAGTAGAATGACAATAAATAACTGTTAAGAATATTAAAGAAGACATGTGAGAAATGAGATAACATTTAACACTTATTAGATTAGGTTTGAGAAAATTTCTTCTAAACCGGTCCAAAACTATAATAGACGAAAGTTGTTTTAAAATTTCAACAATTCCCCTTTTATCATTTAAGTTGTGAATCTGATTTGAGAACAAAATATATACGGTTAGGTTCATGTCCACATCAGGAGACATATGTAGACCCAGAACCAGAATTGGGCCGTGGGTGATAGTTGGATGCATTTATTCTCAATGGATGGACAGATGATTTAGTTGAATATATATATAATTCTCTTATGATAGGGCTTCAATCTTCCACATCAATCGGTCAATTTCAATAATTCAAAACAATTGGCTTCATGTGTACACCATAAACTATCTTTTCCAAGCTAGATATCGACTTCTCTCGTAGTCTTTGTTTATGTTTCCTTGGATTGGATTCTCCCACCTACCTAACAAGTAACAATATAGTTCTTTATATCGTAAACAAATTCAAGTTAATGAGAGTATGAAAGTACAGTAATGAATGTAAGTGTCTAATATCAAATTACTCCAAATTTTTTAAGACTTTGGCATGAATGGATCTTCTGTAGATGACTTTTTTCAGGCTATCTCGGGCTCTTTACTTAAAAATTAAGCTTAATTCCTATTAATATTAGACTTAATTCTTCATTTTTGTTTTGGCTCCATGAAAAAATTTGATTCCTTCCCTCATTAAAAATTTCATTCCTAGAAATTAGAAATACCCGATTTTCAGTTAAAATGGTCTACGTGTTGGTTTGTCTTACACTTCGAGAGAAAATGTTAAAATATTTATTAAATAATTAAATTCACGTATTCATGTCAACTTAAGTTTAAACAAAATTGTGAAAGGTGCATAATAATTAGGTTGCATTCTTTGTTGCTAAAAAAGATAATGACAATATATGTTGCATTAGAGTAATCTAGAACTTATATTTATATTTGACAACTATTCTACAATATTAATGTAGTAGTCTTAACTAATTCTTAATTATTTTTTTTTAACCATGACTAATATACGAATTATTTGGGATTGCCACGTAAAATCAATATAAGTTGATTATGAATTAAAAATTTAATTACTTATTGTATTAACAATTAACACCATAAGGGAAAATGTGGTGAATATTTATTCATTGGACATAAATTTCTTATAAACCAGCTTTTAAAAGTGAACTGTGTCCTTAGCGTGCTTCTCACGTCCATAAATAATGGAAAATTTTTATTTGCATTATGGCATTCAATCCATCTTACATATGTTTTCATTGAATTGGCTTGTTCCATTCATGATTGGTTTTTTTTTTTTTATCATTTTTAATTAACGGTGAATGAAACATGTCAACTCAGCGGAGATATGCACGAGATGGATGTCAAAAAAAAAAAAAAAAACACTTCTCCTAAATAATACATATCATTTTTACATGAACATTTGTAAAAAATTCTTAGAAACCAATGTGCATGAACTTTCTGTAATTATGAAAGGACAACAACTATAGTACAAACCAATCAATAATAATTGGACCGTAAGAGGATCCATAGGCATGGGGAACATGCATGACAGAAAATTGATTGCAAGTTGTAGTTTTGCAGAAAGCCATTTCTTTGTCTCAGCTCAAAAATGGTAAGGAATTAAACTCAAAACACTAATATTTAAGGTAGTTTTTATCTATTCTACGGTAATTTTAAGGTAGTTGCTCATTACGTTTGGTAATTAAGTCAACTGAAATAGATAGCAATAAGTTACCTTAGCCTCTTAGACTAGTTTGCAAAGATGTTGCAAAAATATTATAAATTTGATTTTTTTTTAATAAAAAAACAAACGTTTGAATTTTTATAATAAAAAAATGGCATTTTGAAAATTTTGACAAAATTTAATGAAAAATTCTAACTTAATTGGGTAATTGAAAGTTCGATACCCTTAATTGAGAATTTTTGAATTTCGAGAGAATAATTTTAAGGGTTAAATACTTTATTTTCCATGTGGTTTAACGACTTTATTTTGTGCCCCTCTATGGTTTAATTTTTATCACAGAAGGTACATGTGGTTTACATAAAAACGAAAATAGTGTCCCCAAGGGGTAACTTAATCGACGGGGGATCACACCTCATGAAACAGAGATCACTAGTTCAAATCCCTCATCCCCCATCTTGTGCGGACATGTCAACAAAAAAAAAAAAAAAAAGGAAAATGATACATTCGTTTAAATTCCGTCCAAAATTTGACGGAAAGCCACGTTAGCACAATTAACAAATTGACACGTGTCCATATAATTAATTTAAAAAAAAAAATTTGGGGGTGGCTATGGGCCATGGGGTGGCCTAGCCACCCCCATCTGGCTGGATTGGGGGTGACTTGCCATTCCCACGGCCATGGGGGTGGTTTAGCCACCCTAAGGGCCGCAACGGCCACCCCTATTTGGCCATATGGGGGTGGCTCAATGGATTTGGTGGTGGTTTCGGCCACCCCCATCTGGCCCCTTGGGGGTGGCTGAACTACTCCCATGGGCCGTGGGGATTGGTACCATAATTATTGACTTTCTACATCAATTGGTGTCAAAGTCATATTTTCACTATAACATTCCTCCATTGATCACTATCTAAATTGGAAAATGAAAAAACAAATGCACAACAAATTTGATATGACACAAAGAATATGATTTGAATTAGGGCTAAGAAAGCAAGTAGTTATTAACTGCCCTAACCACTTTGGAAGGTGGTTAGAAAAAACCAATAACTGCCTAAGGCGATGCAATTAGCAATTTTAGGATTTAGAAAAATCAATATATATATATATATGAAATGACGTCGTTTTAGTTTTTTTATTTTAAAAAGTGGAATTGGCGGTTATTAAATAAACGCTAAAAGCAGGTTAATCACATAGATGGATACAATTAGCGATCTTAACCAAAAATCGTTAATGATAACTGTTTTTTCATCGATAATTTAAAGAAGAAAACAGTGCCTTGAATGTAAAAAGGAATGGCCATAGAATAAATAATATAATAATATCGTTAGTCACATGTAGAAGAATAATTGCTTTGTTGAAGGGCCTTTATGGAGACTATAATTTCCTTGTTGGTCGTTATATGTACAATCAAATGAAACGTGTTCATTAAAGATGGGAGTTGGGACAGAAATGAGTGAACTTGCTTCACTATTCACTTACACTGTTTTAACGGTAAGGTTATAGAATAAATTAATGCTTCATACACCGGTGGTGTACTTTAAATTATCAGTCAAACCATATCAAATTATTATTCATGCTCCAACTACCATTTAGAGTAAAAATACTCGTTTTTTACCCGTTGACGTTAAAATGAACAGAAATTAAAACTCGAAATGTACTCAAAATTCCTTGATTTTAAGGCATTAAATTACCTAAATTACCATCCCCTTAAAAGAAGAAGAAAAAAAATGCAACTAAAAACTTCAAAAGAAATAAAAGAAAGAGGGGTTAAGCGGGTGGTCCAGCCACCTAACTTTCATGTGGGAGGTTGAGCTACTTCAGGTGTTTCAAAGATGACTGAACCACACTTGAATAGATTCGGTGATGGGCAAAGCACTCTCTTAAATTGGTTAGACCACCCTCAAAACTCTTTTATTATTAAACTTGAACATTTATGTAAGCGGTTTTTAAATTAAAGGATTTAGATGATTTGATTACTATAAATCAATGAATTTAATTTGTATTTGAAATTATTCAAACCTCTTTAAAGAATGAAAAATATAGCTAAAGCTGAGGCCAATCCATTTTAATTATTTTTGCTTGTCATCTCTTTTCTTTGATTTATCACGAGATTCTATAAGTTTAATCACGGTTGGTGATTGGTCATTGATCGATCCCAAACATGTCGGGGATAGATTTCCAACTATTTTGGGAACTATATATATATATAAAAACAGTTGTTTGAATTGCAGGCAAATACAGCTATGTTGTTGGTGATTGTTGGAGGCCAAACATTTAAGGTGAGGGAAACCTTTTCTTTTTTCGAAGTCCACAACATTAATTCGACCAGCAACCGGCAGGCAAACACCTTGGTTGCGAGGGAAAACAATAATACACGAAAGCTGCCTTTTTTAATACTTTAAAATTCCTTCATTCAACCTGTAAATCTTATATATATATATATGGTGAGGTTCATGTACAGATAAGATGACAATGACATGAATAAAGGCTAGAGATATATGAAGACCCAGAACCAGAATTGGGCAGTGGGTGATAGTTGAGGGCATTTATTCTCAATGGATGGGCCAACAAGAAGATGTGTGGCATTAATGTTGTCATTATCATATGATACTCAGTAGCTCAATTTTGAGATTTTTTTTTTCTTGGATTTTGATATGATTGAGCTATCTTCTTTAAGTTGTGATATATTCAGTTGGTTTGCGTTTTCCTTAAAGAGAAGCCTTAACCAGTGGCTGCAAAGTTGACACATTTCTATTTTATTTTGTTCTGGTATTTCTTTGAGGAGTAAGGAAAATGAAAGAGGGTAAACTCCCAATGATTTTTGGTTGTTCAAATACATTTCCTTTGTTGGTAGGTTGCAATTATTGTCTTGGGGGTACTTTATAGTATCCTAGTCCATTGGTCCAACATCTTCATTTTACCTAAAAAGGGGATTAAAGTTGCTCGGAAATTACTTTGTGTTCCTATGAGGGAAGGTGGTTTGGGGCAGAACAAGTTGGTTGGCTGGAATAGGCCAATAGGGCAACCATTTTAAGGCAATTTTGGTCCCTTTTCACTAGATTTGGTTCTCTTTGTGTGGCTTGGGTCAATGTAAATTTGATTAGGAGGAGGTGCTTTTGGCTCCTCAAAGTCCCACAAGATTATTCTCAAGCTCTAGGCATAGTCAAAAATTTTGGCTGGTTAAAACTGTAGCTTCAATATTATAAGGTAAAAATGTAATTTCTAACATTATTTATTTATTTTATGACAACGTATCCAAGTATTGTTTCTTATTATGCTTAACAACACTAAGCCTTAGGAGTGACTTCAAATGCATTATTACATAAGCAAAATTTCAAGAGTATCAGTATATATCATATTACTATTTTACTATACTGATGTGCAATTGAACCAATTCTTGTTAAAAAAAAAAATTAAATAATAAATTCCCTCAATCGAGATAGACAATAGGAGTTTCGGTGGATGGTGAGGAACCGGATAGAGATAGAAGTATGATAATATATAATGTTACTCTAACTTTGAAAACCTCGCACGAGTTGACATTTATCACTTTTGATTTTGTTAATGGATGGTATTTGAAAAATGAAACTAAATATTATATAGTTTTTAAATTGAAAGAGTAACATCATTCCGTTGTAGTCTAGTTGGTCAGGATACTCGGCTCTCACCCGAGAGACCCGGGTTCAAGTCCCGGCAACGGAATTACTTTTTAATTTCTCTTTTCTGCCCCCGCCTCATATACAGAGCGGGTTGGGCATTTGGCGGGAAGAAAACAATTATTTAATTAATTAATTAATTAATTTATGCATCTATTTTCATTTACCCTTTTTTCACGCATATTTGCTTCTCCGAAAGACGAATTAGGGTTTCAATTTTTTTTTTTAAGTGGAAGATGGAGATCCCTAGCAGTAGGCGAACCATCGGAGGAGGAATCGAAGAGAACATCTTGGCTATTCTCGACGCCTCGGAGGCTAGAGACTCTCAGGACGCCATCGATGATAGTATGTAATCATTGGATTAGCTATTTGCTCATTCCTCTGTTTGTATTGGGAGTTTGAATTTCTGAGCTTTTTCTTAATTTTCTTGGCAACCAAACAGAGGTTAAAGTACCTGTAATCACTGTTTTGACTTTTTATTGTCGTTTTATTCTGTTGATTGATGCACAGGTATTGCTTTTCTGGATGCTGTACGTGCTGCTTCGATTGTTCCAGAAAGTGGAAGACCTCCAACCAAGTAATTCTCTGAGTGCCCTCGCGTGTTTATTATGAGTTCTTATTTATTTATTTATTTGGAAATGAAGCCATGGTTTTTCAGTTTTTGGTGAGGATATTATGTATTCGTTTTGTGTGAATAACCACGTTTTTATGTGAATTTGGTTGTGTAGCAAAATGTGGGAGGCGGTGTTCCAAATCTTGAGAGTTGGGAAATCTCTAGAACTGACAATGGCAAGCTTTCAGCTTTTGAATGAGTTAGATAAGGTGCTTAATTGGTCCCTTTACTTTAATTCAATTTACATTTACATTCTCAGATGCCACATAATTCTCACAAGTGCCACTCGGGTGCCAACTTCTTTCTAAATGCAGCGATACCCTCGGGTGTATTCATCCAATTCAAATAAGTCCAAATCATCGTCTAATGCTCCTCCTGAACTAGTTGTGGTTAAAGAGGTAATAGATAGATTATGAGTGCTTAATTTGTTTCCTCATTCTGTGGTGTAAATTATTAGTTTAATTTGTACATCTTGTATGATAATGAATAGTAGTTCTGTTTGCTTTTAGGCTTGGTCGCCATTTTTTCCAGGCTTGGGTACAAGTATTAGTGAGAGGGAAGCAGCTGGTAAAAACTCTGGTGGACCACTTGATTCCTCTGTGAGTTCGATTTGCTGTTCTTGGCTTCTTGCCTTTGTCATACTTCTCCCTTTAGGTAGTATTTTGCACATTGCTCGCTATTACTAATCTGCACTTTTCTTTGTAACTACACAAGCTACTTTTCCTCATATTCGCCTCCTCACAAAAAGAAAATGAAATGACTCAATTGCTTAAGAAATTAAGTTCCTTGTACATTTTTGCACTTTTTTTATTTTTTTTATTTTTTTTATTATTTTTTTTTTTTTCACTTTCCCTCTTGCTTCCCAAATTCAAATGGACTTTAAAAGATATCTCAACGTTACTCCTTTCTTTTCTTTTAATTTTTACAAACTTTCTATCTTAAAAGACTGGAACTCTTGCTGAATGAAGTTCTGAACCATGCCTTAGAGTCTATTACAAATAATTTAGCTGTGAATATCAAATGCATGCTTCCATGTGATTATACAACAGGTTTTTGCATTATATGAGCATGTAGAATTTTTCCGTTGTGGGGTGGAAGCTAGAGGTTTTGGTTCATTTTGGTTCATAGCACATAGGTACAGAGTATGGATGATACTTCTTTCTGTTACATTAAAAATATTAGTGATGGAAGATGTTATCTATCCTTAGTATGTATATTTGCTAGAGTCTGATTTTTTTTAAGTTGATTTTAAGTGTTTTAATTACTCAATTCATCCTTTCATTTAAGTGTTTATGCCAACTGCAGAGTTTTCAACTTCTGATACAAGACCTTGCTGAAGTGAATCGTAAAGCAAACTTTCAAACATTAGACACCAAGGTTGGTTTATTTATTTTCAGTGTTTGTTGGATGGGCACGGCATATTTGATGATAGTTCATAATATTGAAGCTAAACATGTTTAATGTAGTCACATGAAGACATGGATGCTTATCTGGTTGTATCATTTTTAGAGTGCAAATGGATCTCGGTTCTAAACCCTATCATTACAAGTATAAGCTTGGAGTGCCAAAATGTAAAGATCATTTTGAGGAATATCAATATAAAAACTCATTCATATGCATAAATTAATAGGTAAAAAGTAGGATTCATTAGATTGTATACACGTGTATTGTTAATATGGTGACTTTTATGAAATATAGGAACTGTACCTCATATGGCTGTTGTCTCTTATTTTTCTAGTTCATCTTTTGATACACTCTTCCTACTTCTTGTGTTAAGCCTCTTTTAGAGGCACATATTGTAAGTATGAAAGTTTAAGATAATAATCTAATTGCAGGCGCAACCTAATGTTGAGGCATGCATATCGTTTATTAAAAAGGAACAAAATTCCATCCTAAGATTATAACGTGCTTAAAGTATGTCAGCCTTTTTCTTGTGTTGAAACTATCATCTCATATTTTTTTTTCCAAGGTTGGAACTTATGTTTAAGCTTTATTCTTTATTAATATAATAGGGTATTTCAAATTTTTGCTTGAAATGTTGTACTCTTTAGAGTGCACTAGTTAATGCTTGCATTTTATGCTGTTATGTAGCGCACACCTAATATTTTTGTTACTAAGGTTAAAGATGTCCTCTCTCTCTCTCTCTCTCTCTCTCTCTCTCTCTAGAGTTTGTGTGTGTTAATAATATACCAGTTTGCACTATGAGTTGCCTGTCCTCATTATGAGCCTTCTGGTGACCATGCATGCATGTAATCAAGAACTCCACATTGTAGGTTTATTTCCTAAATGTTTTCATTATTTCTGGTTTGGTTTTCTTATTTGAATTTTTTTAAAACATTATTCATGGAATATTGTTCTTATTGAGACAGGGTACATCATCCAAATCCCCTGCTGATATTATCTTTTGTTTCAGATTTCTTGACCTGTAATTCCTGGTCTGTTTTAAGTATGATTTATAAACTTTATATTGGAAAGGGGGGCAGTTTGAGGTTATTCTATAATTTAGTGTGTTATATATGGTGGGTTTTTGCTATCAATGCTATGAATTTATCATTTTGCTTTATGACAATTTTGCTAGGTTCTTACTTCTTACTTTTATCTTTCTGCAGTCCCTGGGGAGCATGTTGCTTTTCCAGTATCTTGTGAATTTTCTTGAAGGAGATATACTACCTCGTAACAGTGTACATGAAGGTAGCTGATATCTGTTGCTTTTATTCCTTTATGTCTTTGGGAAGTTTAAGTAGCTAATTGTTGTGCTGCAGAAACTATGAACTGGACATTTCTGAGGGAATCTTTGCTCAACATGCTTCTGGTATACTCTTGTCCTTCAAACTATGAACATTGAAGGGATTTTTATGTCTTTCATTATCACTACACTAGTCATTATGTGATGGTGTATATCATGGCTCTTGCAGTGTCTTTATTTGCACTCAGCTTTAACTTCTTAGCACTTCCTATGAGGGACTATTTCATGTTTATTTGAAACGAAGTTGTTCAGACTAGATTTCTTTTTCAGGGGTCAAGAAAATTAAACTACAAAGGCTTAGTGAGGGATTGCCTGGCCATTATGTGTGGACTATCTCAAATTCAATCTGCATTTAGTAATAATAAGATATATCCAGAGAATTCTGTGGCAAAACCACCTGATAATTGTGACACTGCTGTGGCAATTGCTTTGCCTGAAATAGGAAAGAAGACCTGCATTGCCATGCAGAAACTTCTGATACTGGTATGTTCCTTAACATCCTTTAGTTCAGGACATTTTGAATCAGTATCATTATGGGCTCTAATATGGTTGACCTTTTAGATTATGGAGCTTGATATATCGAAGAAGAAAGCAGAAATGCAAGGTTATACTACGAGAGCTGATGGTGTGAGGTTACTGTTTCTTATATACTGAAATTCTTGGTGCGTGTGTGTGTGTGTTTGCATATTTAAATAGTTGTTGGAAGTTAATGTGTACTTGAATTTGGTGCAGAACCCCACTGGTAGAGGTAATTCTGGATGAACTAACTTACAATAGTGAGATCCTTTCCCCATTTCTTCAGGTATTCATCCAAATATGGTCTTTTGCTCTCTCTCTCTCTCTCTCTCATAATGAATGGAAAATATGATTTAAGTTGAAGAAAATAGAAAGAAGGGAGAAGAAAGCTTGTATTCTTCAATATCTAACCATACGTATCGTATCAAAAAAAAAATGCTTTAATGGAAAACCTAATACAAATTACTATGGTAATATAGCTCATGCAGATTACAACAAGAAGGAAAATAAAAACTAAGAATAATGAAAATGAAATCAAGCATAAAATAGGATCAGTATTTAAGTTTCCTAATCAGCACTCCCCCTTAAGCTGAGGCAAAAATATCAAAAATCTTGCATGCCCAGCTTACATGAAGCTGTGTGAAAGACGGTACTAGATAGTCCTTTTGTCAAAATATCTGCAAGTTGTTCTCATGACTTTAGATACAATGTACAGTTTGCACGCAACTTGTCCTTGATAAAATGCATATCAACTTCAATGTGTTTTCATGTTGGGCTGGATTTTGGAGGATGTAGTTGCAACTTTATTGTCACAATACAATCTCCTGGGGTCGTTAAAATTATACCCAAGTTCCTTAAACAATATTTTTAACCATAATAACTCATATCTATGTGCCATGACTTGGAATTTAGCTTCTGCACTTGATTTAGCAACTATCGATTGTTTTTATGATACTAGCTAACTAGAATACCATGTTGAAGAAAATAGAAAGAAGTGAAAAATAAGTAAGGGAGAAGAAAGCTTGTATTCTTCAATATCAAAACCATACGGCATCTACATGCTTAAATAGAAAATCTAATACAAATTACTATGGTAATATAGTTAATGCAGATTAGAGCAATAATGAAAATAAAATCAAGAATAAAATATTATCAGGGATTAAGTAAGTTTATTAACAGTTGATTGCCTTGATAAGGCATCAGGCCTTTCCCAGGAAACAATATCATAGGTGTCAGCTAACACTACATACTAACAAAACCAATATCTCTTGTTACATATTGACAATGGGGATAAATTATTTACAGTATTTGATGACTTTTACACTAGTCTAGGCAGTTCTTAAACAACTATAATTTCAGCTGATTATTTAAATCCTAAGTTGGCAGAATTTTTTCTGATTGTATAAGTTTTCCTATGCATTGATTGCGTATTAGTATTTGCTTTTAGTTTGTAAAGGTCCATGTTTCCCTAGTTTCTGGTGATCGTAGTTCCTTGTGTTTTGGTAGGTTATAATTTCAGAGTACCTATTTTATTAAGGAGGCCAAGATTTTTTTTTTTGGTTGGTCAATGATGAGGATGGTTTGCAGGTATTCAATGAACCTAAATGGAAACTGGAAATAATTTTGCAGTATTTCTGGAAATACACGGCTAAGGTAACTAAGTTGCCAGATTTTTGGTACCTCCATTTAAATTGACCCCAAAGATTTATGTCTGGTGTTTTCCATTATATTGTCCTGTAAGTCTTTTTGACTTAGTCATGTAGTACAGCCTGTATTTCCCACTATACTAATATCGTAATAAAGTTAATTATATCTCATTCTGCACAGCCTTCTATTCGCACACGGAGATCGAATGGTTCTTCAGATGATGCAACATTTAGTGGAGCTTTGAAGTGCTTTTCAAGTAGTACTAGCACAAAAGGCATCATAAAAAAGATTGGTATAGAAGTAATTCAGTTGCTTTTAGCACATGGTTTTAAGGTGATTTTCATCTTTTGTCAAACAACATCTATTGACTGTGATGTATAATGTTTTACTACATGATTCGTTCTGTGCACTATATCTGTCGTTATTATATTCTCATTTATTAATATATAACTGGGTTTATGTCTTTTCCTTTGATACTTAGCCTCACCTTGCTGATAGTTAATGCCTTGCATGACAATTTTTACCATTTAGAAATGTTGGTCAGTTTTTTGTTCACTTTTTAGTCACCTATACCATTTTGTATTTTTTATTTTAATTTACTTGCATGACTCTCTTTCAGGCTCATTTGTTTCTATCGACCGAACAATGTCCTGCTCTAGGTATCTCAGATTGCAAGGAAGATGTGAGCGGCAACTCTCTTGTGGAAGTATGCAAGAATATGATCTCTGCTTTCCATAGTATGAGAAGAGTAGATGAGTAAGGCTGATCAACATTCCGCAGTTTAACATGCTTTTGCTAATTTTCTTTGCATGAGTTTTCTGTCCTAACGGTATCTGTAAGAAACTGTTAAAATCTATTGCCCTTGAACAGTCAAATTATTTACCGAAGGCCAAATGAACTTGTCTTTCTTATATAGGTTTCCCTGAATTCAACACGACATGCTTCCATAAAGGAAATATTATTTCCTCGGATAACGTTAGAGTTGCAACATTAGTTCTAATACAACATGGAAGTCACATAGTTCATTTTTAATCATGTCTATGCTAATTCTTAAACTGAGATAGGACCAGTAGTGTTGATACTGAGCTGAGATTTATATCTCAAACATTAATATTACATGGTAATTTCTAGAGAATTCAAAATATTAGCAGTCACTGTCCTTCCATGAACAGGAAGCTACAAAAATTTACATATGCCTTGTATGAAATAATTTGTGTTTCTTACTCATATTGAGTCTAATTAATCGATAAATGGGTGACTTTTTCATTACCATGCTCGTTATTACTAATTAATGTTAATTGTCATGGTGTAGGCACATGGAGATTTTGTTATTTGGAAAGGAAGCACTGTTTACAGCAGCAACAATACTCTCTACAAAGTCATAGGAGCTTGTAGTCATTGATTTGCTGTGAAGGATGGTATGCTGCATGTAACTTACCTGCTGACCCCCCTATATATTTTTGGCCCGTCATACTTACCTGCTGACCCAAGTTTTTGTCCCTGTAATTCAATGTATGCTTAATTTAGTTGTATATCTGTTTGGCTTTAACGTATCACACCATTCCGATTTCTCTCTAAAATACCCTACTCATTTACGTATTAAAGGAAAGGCTCCCGATGACCATCTTCTCTTTATTTTGAAAGAAATCTGTTGTTGATCCAGGCGTCCAAAAATTTACTTCGACAATTGGATTGATGAAAATCAGATTGTTACCTTATGAAATTTAAGGACAACAAATCTCACCTCTATCACTCACATCTACATACTTCATTACTCATTAACTAAATTAAAAAAGAAAGGAAGAAGCAAAGAAAGATCCCAACAAGGGATAATCGTGTCCTGTATCCTGTAAAGCGACTTTCCAAATTCTGCAGCATAGAAGTAAGAAACATAGGTCCATAGCCCAATTACAGTTGATCCAAGCACATGCAACCTTTATGATTCCTCCACTGCCCCATTTGAATTCCTGAAATTGTTTAACATTCTTTTACTTAAACAAGTGCAAAAAAGAAAATAATATAATGTGAAAAACATCTTCAAGCAGCTACTAAGCTCACTTTGGGGCATGTGAGTCGAGCTGCATCGTGACCGGTCCATCGTTAACCAAATTGACCTATATGGAAATGGAAACATCAAAGGTCTGGTGTTCTCAACAAAATAAATGAAACAAAAATTAGAACAAACAGGGAAAGAAAGGAATTGGGCAAGATATTACCTTCATCATTGCTCCAAATACACCATCTACACAACCCAAAGTGGAAAACAATTATGAGAAATCAGACATTGAAGTCTTAACAACAGTGTAGTTAGTGCAAAGCCTACATTGGATCATAATCTTTTCAAAGAACAATAGTGTTGTAGTTGGGAGATTAAAACTAGTTAAAGCTTTGCTTTGTGGAGTGAACAATTATGGAGCTGATAGGAACAATGAAGCCTAGGAGTCCCTCAGAAGTTTGTCATATATAATTTAAACAGATTAACCCCAAAATAAACTTTCCAGCAAACAGGGCAAAAATCATAATGTGGAATTGTTTTTTCAGTAACAAAGAAGATGATCATAATTGCAAACAATTGCGTCAACACAAAAGCAAATCGGCTCAGTGGGCTTGTTTGCTAATGCTTTTTAAACTGCTTTTTGTTTTTTAACAAAAAAAAAAAGAAGCAAAAGCATTAACAAACAGCTGCTCAACACACAAAACACTCAAAACTATTTTAACCTTTATATCAAGTTACAATAAAAAAAAAAAACTAAAAAGCATTAGCAAAGGAGCCCTCTATTATCAAACACAACATTTCTGTAACTGGTGCCACCTAATATAATAACAAAACAACAACATTAAGACAACCAAAACAAATAAAAGTAGCAACATCTACCTTTGATGGCGGCCGGATCATAGGACTTCCGGAACCTCTCAACTAGAGATGCATAGAAGGGCTTCGCCGTCTGGGGCGGCATTGCCACGTGGAAGTCTGGCTTGTTACCCTTCAAGAATCCATATAATGTAAACTGACTCACTGTCAAACTCAAACACCATAAACCATTAAAAATTTCACACAATGCCCACTTCATTTCTAATACCATATCCCCCTAATCCTATGATGTAATTAATAGTATGCTATATTACCTAGTAGAACTTCATAGTTTCTCTGCATTACCTGCACTCCAAAGTTTAATTCAAAAAGACCGTTACCAATTATACCATATTAGCAGTTAATACAGTTAAACTGGCACTAGCAGTTACATAAGCACATCCAAAAAAGAGAAAAAAAGGAGGGGAAATTGAAAATTACATTTTGGTCCCATCCTTTGCCGGTATTTTCATTAGGGAACAACCTCATATTCAAGACCTTACGACAACTGCAACAAAATTAATTCCTGAATTCTAATAAACGAAATTGACATTGGATAATAAAAATAAAATAAAAAAATTTTGAGTACATGTAGTCGGCATCGGAGTCGGAGTCGGACTCGTGGATTCCGACGAGGACAAGCAGCCCCGGCCCAATTTCCGATACGATGCGCCCCTCGACCTGGAAAAATGTTATTATTCGCCGGTGGCGTAGGATAATACAGAGAGAGAGAGAGAGAGAGAGAGAGACCTCGACGCTTGCGGAGGCGACTCGCTGAACCACGGCTCGCATTGCTCTGATTGGCTCGGCTTTGCTGGTACTGGCGAACGTTGTCGGCTTGGTGCGTGTGGTTACTAAGGAAGGGAAGACAGAGAGAGCGAGCATGTTGTCTTTCTTTCTTTCTTTTTTTCTTCAAATGTCTTGAATTGAAAAGTCTTGATGTGGGCCCAAATCAGTTTTCAAATCCAAATTGGTTTGGAATCACTAGCCACGTCAGTCATTTTTTCCTTATTATTATTATTTTTTTCATTTTTTTAGTAGTGATTTTTTTCTTTTGATTATCTCTAATGAATATAAGCTTATTGAGTTGAACCATATTAAATTTTGATGTTTTGTGAGATTTGTTAGGGTGCAACAATGCCACTCTGTTCACTTGGGCAGCTCTTAAAACATATTTTACTGGGTGTGATTTCAAATGTCATAAAAGGCTTTAGCTTCACTCAATGGACACACCAAATAGTTTTTAGATGAAATTGTCAAAAGCCTAATCCAACAAAAGGTATCAGAGCGAGGGTTATTGTAACGACCCAGGGAAAAGCGCTAGCCACATCTGCGCTATTACCCCAAAAGGACTAGTCAATTTGGAGTTTCCCTAGAATTCATTATAAAGCCCAGTTTCACCTAGTAACTAGGCAATGTGGGACTTAGCACCCATGACTATCTTTATAAACTACCCACTCTATGTGGGCTTCTTCTCATCTTCCCAATATGGGATTGGGTGTTACAAACTCCCCTTCTTAAATTCCTGACGTCCTCGTCAGGGCTACGTCATGCAGTGCTCTAATACCACATGGCCTGGCGTTAGTAGGTGGCTCTGATACCACTTGTAACGACCCAGGGAAAAGCGCTAGCCACATCTGCGCTATTACCCCAAAAGGACTAGCCAATTTGGAGTTTTTCTAGAATTCATTATAAAGCCCAGTTTCACCTAGTAACTAGGCAATGTGGGACTTAGCACCCATGACTATCTTTATAAACTACCCACTCTATGTGGGCTTCTTCTCATCTTCCTAATATGGGACCGGGTGTTACAGTTATAGGTTCGAATCGCGAGAGTGCCGTGTTGAGAGAGGGATTGTTTGAGTGCAACAATGCCGCTATGCTCATTTGGGCGGCTCTTAAAACATGTCTTGTGGAGCCTGATCCAACAAATTTTAATTATTTTTTTATTCTTTTCTACTTTTTTGAAATTCTAAAAAACATATTTCGAACCATCACACGAATAATCTAGTGACCACCATTTCATAAGACATGATCCCCAGTCGATTGAGCTACCATTTGGAGACAAATAAAACTAAATGGGCATCAAACTCCTAGTTATCTCAAAATGATGTTACCCAAAAAAAAAAAAAAAAAAAAAAAAAAAGAAAAGATTATCTCAAAATAATGAGATGTAGCAAGTGAAATATTTAATGAATTGAGAGGTGAATTGTAGACTAAAGACATGATGGAGATCTGCTCTGATACCATGATAAATTATTAATTATCTTAAAAATAAATAAATAAAACCTTAATTAATCATTTAATTATGGAAACTCTTGGAAAATGAAATATTTTGGATTAATGTGTTGTCTAGTTATGGAAACTCTTAACCACAAAACTCGGATAATTTAACAAAAAATGAAAATTAAATTGAAATTACATCATGTGATGAAAACGATTATCCTAGCGAGTTTTTTATTGGTCACCAATTAATCCTCTCTCCAATTAATTATTCCAATTCCAAACACCAAATTGAATCCAAATTACTCAAAGCCAATCATGATCAGGAGATATGCATACTACAATCTTTCCTTTTCTCTCCATGTTTTCCTCCCCTCTTCACCCCAATTGAACCCATTTTCTCCATGGCTGCTGCAAAAGCTTGGAAAAACTTGTTCTTATCCTTTGCCAAAGCTTGAACAACTGGTTTGGTCCGCGGGTCCAAAAACAAACCTTGGTCCGTCGCTAATAACCCGAGTTTAGCTTCCAAATTGCCATAATAAGCATGATCAAACAAGAATGGGGTGGTAACATCAAATGGTGCAACAATGTCAGTGTTGCCACCATAGTGTGGGCACGACATTGTCAGTGCCTTGAGGAGCCTCGGATCGATGGCCGGGTCCGGCTGCTTGGTGCCACGATAGTTGTAAAGTCTGCTTACAAAATTCTGGCAGTGCGCAAAGCCGATTGTATGTGCTCCCGAGAGGACGACTAAGTCTTCCGCTGTTAACCCTTTGGAGCCGAAGAGCTTGAGTAGCTGATCGACGGTGGAATTTGCGCGCGGGATGTTCGGGGCTACCCTTGATGCCATTGATATGCTTCCATCCCACCTTCCTTTTTTCACTTGGTAGTAAGGACCCCCTGCCTGCACCACATGAATTTGGAAATTAAAGGATGCCATGGGCCATGGCAGGAATAATTGAAGGATGTGTGGTGGTGCTTATGAAGGAATGAGTTCAGACCACTGCAACCAAAACCGACATAAATTTGGTCTTGATGCAGCCAGGAGGTGCAGCACTAATGGTCAATTCGAGCCTGACACATGGTCAATCTGAAATTGGACTCACACCAGAAATCTAGCCAGCCAGCCCCCACATGTTTTTCGTATCTTGAGTCTTGAAGGTTCAATTTGGTTTATCTATGTGACTATGTGAGTACAATTTGATCCTAAATCTCTTATGCATTGACAAAATATTTTTGCCTGTTGAATCATTTGATCCTAAACACCCTTAAAACATTTTAGAGAGTTGATGATTTAACATGATGAGCAGGTTTGATTACACAATTTAGAGAGTGCTTTTGACTTTTTAGCTGTGATGTGACATAAATGAGAAAGTTGTTTTTGAGTGTTTTGTATTTTAAGTTATTTGTTAATTATTTTACTTTTTTGCTAAAAAGTAAAAGGTTAATCTAAAAAATTTTGCCAAACAAGCCTGATTTATAGTAGTTTTAAGTTCAAATTGTGATACTACAAAATTTTTTTAAGAAAAAATACACATACCTCCCTCAAATTATCAGACATTTTGAAATGCTCTCCTCCCCCCAAAAAAAAACTATCAATTGAAGTAGTGTTCTTACTAAACTACCAAAAAATTATAAGAAAATGACAAAAATACTTTTAATAAGAAGTTTTATTTTTTATTTTTTATTTATTTATTTATTATTATTATTATTTTTTTTTAAAAAAATGTGACCCAAAAAAAAAAAAAAAATTGGGGGCATTTTTGTGTTTTAGCAGACAAAATGAGTATATTGCAATTTTTTGGTAGTTTGAGAGGACATTGCTTCAATAAAAAATTTGAAAAAAACATCATAAATTGCACGGTAATTGAGGGGAGGTTTGTATGCTACAGTTTTTCAACGATCCTGATTTAATTTTATTGTCTCTCTTTTACATGAAAAAAGTTAAAATTAAATTTGAATCGTTAAAAAATTGTAGCATATTTTTACGGCACCTAAACCAAATCATTCCAAGTTAAAAGCAAGTTTGAATTGACTTAGAAATCAAGCTTCGCACAATAATAATAATAATAAAACCACAGTCAACTCTAAAACTGCACCACATGAAGGCAAACTGATAGGGCTAGAAACATCTCAGAAAATATATATATATATATATATATATATATATATATATATATATGAAACCAAATTTGTCTCTTTACTTGGGCATTTTGTATTTTAATGGCAATTAAGATGGCTGGGCTGCTGCTAATTAATACTTTCACTGGTTTTGGGTACTCAACTTGTTATAACCAAGAACAGGCTAAGGACAATTACTTATAACGACAAATTTCTTTCTTGAATTCACTTATAACGACAAATTAGGCACATGGAGATCTGCATTAATCCAGTTGTAAAAGGACTAAACAACCCTTCTCTCTCTGTCTTTAAGATACTTTGGAAACATCATCCATTTCTAATAATATAATATTGACAATTATGACAACTAAAGAAAATGATAAACAAAAATGTCTAGCTTGTAATTTGTTCTAAATTACATTTAATGAAGAAATGCAATATCAAGACTCAAGAAATTCTCAATAAAAAAATAAAAAATAAAAAAACTAAAGGGATCTTCTATTGCAATAAGAGCTACTTTTGAGGATTATATATATACCTCATTCGACCTATATTCTACTGTACAACTTCTCTTGATCCTTCTCGTATTCTTTTATTTTTTAAATTTATTTTTGGATTTGTAAGGCTACGCGAGAATATCCGGTGAGCTAGTTATATTTGACAGGTATTTTTTATTTTTTTTTTAAGTAAAAAGACAAAAATACCCTTTAAATATAATTAATTGAATACTCTCGTGATCGAGTTCCATGTGTAAAACTTATATGTCCCAATGATAATTTTAATAAGAGGATGAAAGTGGAGGCCAAGTCTTCATAAGGTTTTTTTTTTTTTTTTTTTTTTTTTGGTGAAGGACGAAAACTTATAATTAGTTGATAAAATAGCTCATTTTATCCGTTAATATGTTTTTTTTTTTTTTTTTTTTAATTTTATATTTTATATTTTTTCAAAAAAAAAAGTGTTATGATATGACATAACTTTTAAAAGTTTTTTATATTTGAATTATTTATTAATATTTTTATTTTGAGAAAAAAAAAAAAACAATAAACAGAATTAAATTTGAACAAACGGAGCTCTTTGGATTCCTGCTTTCTATTTCCTTATCAAGCAATAGTTATCATAGAACAAAATAGCAAAAAGCATGTCCTTTTTCTCCTATGGACACGTGCTCATACTAGCTTTTCTCAATTAGACCATCAACTCAGTTTTGAGCTGTCACCATGCCAAAATTATCTCAAGATTACTGCTCCGCAGACTTTAATTATATAACCTAGAAGGTATGACAGTGAAAATTAATTATTAATTATTATTTTTATAAGTCATAACTAAAAAATTGATTGAGTGTTTTTTGAAACTAAATTGGATGAATTTTCTTCAATTAAGTCTATAAAAACGACATGTATTCTTTTAACATGTAAAAAACACATTTTTATAATAACAAGGACAAAATTAGAATAAATTTTATTAAAAACTTACGTGCATTTCACATATATATTATTAAAAAAAATGTATACGTGTTATTTTTATAAATTTATCGGAAAAGTGTCTCCGGAGTGGTGTTTAACCTAATTGAAAGGACTATTAAAGTAATAAGTTAAAAGGGGGTGGTGAGTTGCATATAACTCAGAAGCCACTTTGAGCATATTTTGACATTTAAAAAAAAAAAAGAAAAAGGAAAGGAGTATCAAGGTGAAAGGAAAGAAAGCACTGACCAAATGCACAAAGTCTCTGGCTGCAATTGCTAAAATGTCAGCACAAGAAACTACACCAGGGCACTTGCTCTCCACCAAGGCTTTGGCCTTCATTATCGTCTCAAACCCCTCTTCCCTCAGGTCCTTGTTATCCTCTGCATCCTTCTCCGCCAACTGTTTGCTTCCCGGCTTCGATGATATTAATATCGATGCATCACAGCCCTTTATCACGATATAAATTCAGAATCAGTGAAAGAAAAATGCATTGAATGAAGAAGCAGGGGAAATGGTGCATGCATGCATTGTGTGCTTACTTTTACAAAGCAGTCATGGAAGAAGAGGCGAATGGTGGCCGGACCGGAGACCGGTTTTTCTTTGAACAGTTGGCTGGTGACAGACCCAATGAGCTGCTCCAGCTGGGGGCATGATGTGGCGTAATAGTCAGAGGAGACTTGGCGGTGGCGGCGAGTGGCATTGGTGTCTTTGGCTAAACAATTTGAGGAGTGGAAGGTGATGATGAGCAAACAAGTCAAAACAAAGGAAGAGGAAGAAGAAGAAGAGGAAAGGACAGACATGGCTTGGACTGAGGGGCAGATTAGGACAAAGGAAGAACAGTGGGAGAATATATATAAAAGAAAAAAGAAGTGAAGAAGTGGGGTGTGAAAGTCTGTTGTGGGACAAATTGCCATGTAGAAAAATAGTGGTAATCAAGACCCGTGAAGCCCAAAACATTAGAAGAAAAATGGTGGGGGAAGAGAGAGAGAGAGAGAGAGAGATGCTCTTAATTGTATAATGTGGTAGACCAAACATGGGGTGAAGAGAAGAGAGATATGATGGGTGAAATTTGAGAAAGAGCCAAAAGAATGCCTCTTGGAATAATTGAGACAAATTTAAGCTGGATCCCAAGTCCCAACTGATATGGCTTGGTGACAACTTTATGGTTTGATATTAGCTAGGGTACTTAATTAAGCCAAATAATACGATTTACAAATTCGGTATGAACTCAACACGAAATTAGCAAGTTAAGGTCGAGAGGTCTAACTCGTTTAATTATTTGGGAAAAATATAAAAAAGTTACCCAAACTACTAGCCGTTTGCAATATAGCCCTCCAATGTTCAAAAGATACTAAAGTAACTCCCCAAACTATCAAAATGTATTAAAAATGTAACTTTTTTATATTTCTATAATACCCATATTCTTTTAACAAATAAAATAATTGTAAAAAAAACTAAACAATTTTTTAAAAATACAAAAAAACCAATGGGCGAATAAATACAAAAAAAAAAAAAAAAAAAATAGTCATTGTAGTTGGCCTAAATTACAAATTGCTTAATGTCATATTAAAGTAAAATCAATGGGTGAATAAAAACAATTTCTTAACAGAGTTTGACTCCAATAACTAAATTTTTTCTTTTTGGAATATCTCAAGAACTATACTTTTGATTTTACTTTAATACGACATGAATAGTTAGTTGACCTAAATTAGTCACTATAGTTGGCTTAAATTATTTATTTATTTCAAAAAACCTTTTTTTTTTTTTTGTATTTATTCGCCATTGGTTTTTTTTTTTGTACTTTAAAAAATTGTTTGGTTTTTTTTTTTTTTTTTTTACAATTATTTTATTATTTTATTTGTTAAAAGAATAGGGGTAATGTAGGAATATAAAAAAATAAGTGGCATTTTTTATCCATTTTGGTAGTTTGGGGCTGCTTTAGTACCTTTTGAATATTAGAGGCTATATCATAAACGGCTGGTAGTTTGTGGGGTTTTTTTTTATATTTTTTTCTAATTATAATCTTATACTCATATTTTAGTATGACTCAAACCTGATACACAACATTTATAACCGTCAATTTTTGAACGAACCCAACATAAAATTAACGGATTATAAATTTACTTATATAATGTTATACTCATAGTTGGACACAATATACACGAGAATATGAATTGCCAACAAGATTCTGAATCACTTGCTGGTATGAGCAATTATTAATCATCATCAATCACAGTTTATTGAAGGCCAAATCATGATCCGCAGTCACTATCTAACAACGTGCTTTTATTATACTCTTCTGCCCGACAAGAGGAAAAAAACAGGAATTAATCAACGATAAAGGCGTTCAAGACATGCCACTGATGATTTATGTTTGCAAAAATAGAAGCATGAGCAGAACCCGTGGGGGGGAATAGAGTGAGACCACTAGCAACCCACGCATGACTTCTTAAATGCTGGCATGTGCAACGGGGGACCTCACTGAATAATCAATACCATATATATATATATATATATATATATATATATATATCCTCTAGGTTTTTTATTTAGTTTAGGTCGCTTTGTCATTTTACCGTTAGAGAAACATAAAACATGAAACCTAAAGAGCAAACTCACAATAACAAAAAGCTTCGATTTCGTTGTCTTGGCATTATATTGAGATGTTAAGATTGACGTTGATAAGTCAAATGAGACACGCATGGTAAACGACAAACGGTTAACGGGATTAAAAACCCAGCAACTAAATTCAAATTCTTATTAATTTATCATTATTGATTTATCTTTTTACTTTTCATGTAGATTCAGAGTAGTGGGTACTGGGGGGTACTGCCAGAGTACGTACCCATGGAGTAAAAGAAATTAAATTCATGTGTGAGTGTGAGCTCGTAGTCACCCACTGTAATTTCTGTCTTCCCACCTTTTTCTTTTTCTTTTTCTTTTTATTTTTTTATTTTTATAGATTCTTCCCTACGGACCTTTCTCTACTGTCTGTTGTTCACTTTTACTTTTGTAGGTCTTTTGTCATTTCTAGCTTGTCGAGGGGCCTTATAATATAAAGTAATGATCATAGTCAGAGACAGAAGCCAAAAGAGGTCAAGCAAGTTCAGATATTCATAATTTCTTTTTGTCATTTTGGCAGAAGCCCACAACCTACTGCTGATTCAATTCGAAATATAAAAGATTTCCAAGTACTTGGGGACAATGGGGAGGTTATAGAATTATGGAAAATGATGGGTAAAAACCAAAAGGAACTGAAAAAATAGGGATAAGATTATAATAAGAAAGCCTGTGGACTGCACCTATTGAGGAGTCAGAGTGGACTGCACCGATTGAAGTCACAGTGCCCCCACCATGATCTTGCCACGTGAGCATATTGTCCCATCAATGTTATCTATCTGCAGAAGTCGTTTGATTGAATATGTATGAGTCATTTCCCTGTGTTTGCATAATCTAAAAGTGGCTTCAAATTGCTTTACATGCATGACGCGCCAAAAACATCAATAGCAGATGGGTTGGGCACTAACTCCCTCGGCTTGATTCTCAATTATTTCCAACATTCCAATTGGTGGATGGGATTCCAACATAGAGAAGGTTAAATTATCAGCATAGAGAGAAGGTTATGGAGCCTAGACGAGCAATTGTTATATTTGGCTGCCAGAATAGTTAGAAATTTGAAGAATTTTATAGAGCAGAGGCTGTAGCATCTTGCTGTCCAGAGCCTTGCCCCCTAAGTAGGTGGGGGGCTGCCCAAAACAAATAGGTTCAACCAATATATAGTTCAAATTTGATTTCAAGTTTTTTTATGAAAAAGAGGGTAAAATAAAATTTGGACAGTTCAAAAATTTACAACACAAGCCCAAATTTCTAACAATTAGGATAGTTTTGAATGCAAAACTCACCTGCCAAAAGTAAATGGACTTTACAATTTCTTCCCTTAAATCGTCTAAATTTTTTCAATTTCTTCAAATAACTTGACGGTAGTAAATCATAATACAAATCGATGGGTGTTGGTAGTTGGAAATGACCACAACATGACCTAGAATTAGTGCTAAAATAGACCTTTAACCGCCCTAACTGATAATCGCTAATCGTCTAACTGCCTATACTATGTAGTAGGGTATTACCCTATAAACGATGTTTTTTTTTTTTTTTTTTTTTTTTTTTTTTTTTTTTTCCTTTTAAAATGCGGTTAGGGAAGGTAGTTAGATGATTTTGTTAATCGCCTAAGCAATTGTGGTTAGCAGTTTTAGTCGATAATCGCTAACTATAACTGCTTTTTCCCCCTACCTAGAATTACATCGACACTGGTGATCGCTAACTGTAGGGCATTCGGATTCATAGAACCTTTCCTTTCTCAAATAGTTTAAGATGCAAAACTTACTTGCCCAAGGTAAGTAGACTTTACAATTTTCTTTTCTTAGGTTGTCTGAATTTCCCTGAAATTCAAGTAACTTAAAATGGAGTAAATCCTAATCCGAATATATGAGTATTGTAGTTAGAAATGATCGCCACATGACCCTAGAATTGCATTGACACTTATGATTGGTGATTAGTGATGGGTTGGTTTGTTGGGTAAGTAATGCTACAAACGGGTGGTTTTTATGATTTTAAAATTATTATTAGATTAAAATTGAATAATAATTCATCTAAAGAAATATAAGAACAAAATTATGAAAATGAAAATGTGTGTAACATTACTCGTGTGCAAGATCTCACACATTGTTGCAACCCATCATGAGCAAGATCTTGCAGCCCACAACAAACTAGGCGACATGAGTTGATTTGTTGACTTCTATTGAAAATCTATTTCCGTTCCCAAAAAGAAATATGATAACTCGGGCGAGTATCCTTGATTCAAAAAGCCGTATTTTTTAGAGTGATTTTAGAAGTTGTTTTTGGTTCTTAAAAAAGTGAATTGAATTTTAAAATCGCTATTTGATTAAAATTTAATAGAAATCGATTACGAATATATTGGTAATTTAAAAATCACATCATTTTTTAAAAATATTTTTTCTATTACTCTATTGTGTCGGTAACATAGTGATTGCCTTTAGGACATGACTAGCATGCACCGAGAAATACTTCACTATCACTTCCAAATAAAAGTAGAAAAGAAAAAAAAAAAAAAAAAATTACTTCACCGGGGCGTGGCCCATACAGTATGGGCTTTACACGAAACATTCTCAAGTCAAGCCCAGTTAAGTTCAGCCCCTAACGCCTTCCCTCGCCAGTCGCAGACTCGCTACCTACTCTACAAGGTTTTGTTCTCCCTTCCCTTCCCAACAGTAGCTACCTGTATAGAACTCCAACTGTTTGATAAAAGTCTTCAGTTGAGCCCCTCCATGGTCTTCCTCAAAGTAGCTAGCTTTGGAGCAAATATTCACGGTCACAAATAGGACCTAAGATCAGAAGTTGGTTTAAGAGGACGTGCTGAACTGAATCGGCGACCGTACTGACTCATCTGGGCTCACTCATTTGAATCCCAACTCACACCCAATCCCCCTCCAAAAGCGTCATACAATAGTTTTGAACTTACCATTTAAAGCCTCAAAAATCATTCATTTCATTCAAATTTTACATTTTGACAATGCAACGTTTGTCGTCAAGAATTTTAAGGGCCATAGCTTCTTCTTCTTCTTCATTGACAACTCTACCCAAATATGCTTCATCGACCTGTGTTGTCCCGAAACAGTCTTTCAGTGCCTTGTCTTTGCAACCAAATCTCCAAAAACTGCAAGAGACAGCGATCCCCGGAGATTTTGTGAAGTGGGGTTCGCTTGGTTTCTATAGGACTTCAAGCTTTGCTACTGGATTCACGCCGTTGCAGCGGAAGCCCCTGGACTCGATTATGGATATCGAGAGGGTGAAGGACCGCTCGTCCGAGGACATCACTTCGGTTTGGGATGATGTAATGTCTCAAATTCTCAAGCTCATGATTTGAATTTTCTTATGAATGCTAGTTCTAGATGTACTTTTCTTTTTTGAAATGGGTGTTGGATGACTGCACTAGCTTCTCTGATTACTTTGTGAGAAGTTAGAACAAATTGAATTTGAGAAAAACTCCTGGTGGACGAAATTTTCTATTGATATAGACTATGTAATCGAAAAAACAAAAAGACACTATTTGTGTATGTCATGCTTTTCTTTTTTTAGAAAGTACAACCTTTGTATGTTATGCTTCAAGGATGGATGGGACTATATGGTCTAATGAAATAAATAAATAGTCATTAAGCTCATCTCTCCAGTGTAGATATATTGCTCCCTGTTGTTTGTTTGTGTGCATATTTGGAGGACTGAATCAAGTTGTAGAGTGGATATTGCTAACCTGGTCAGCTGAAAGAATTATATTAAGCATATTTTTGCGGTTCCTTGTAAATGTACCTAATTATGTCTGTCATCCATCTCACATTTTTGACTTGTTCTAATAGAGGTGGTTGTATCATTACTTCAGTATGTTTTGGAACTTTAATTGTTAGAGGGCTAGGCCAGAGTTAGATCATTAACTCCATCTGGCTAATTCAACACTTCAATATCAAGGAGTTCTTAGAAGCAAATTGTGCAAAGTGTTATTTCAAGACAATTCTATTCTAGACTAGTTTTTAATTTTTTGGGATTTTTAGTAGAACGTAATTAGATGATTCTTTATGTAACATTTAACTCCATATTCTTCGATGTCAATACGTTACATTTGGCTTCACCAAACTAAATTTTGAAAAATCCACATTTTTCTCTTTAGCTTCTTTTGAGAGGAAATATCTGTGTACGGGACTCTAGATTTCTTATTTACTTGCTTGTGAACATAATCACGTTTTGGTTGACATTGCCAAATGAAGCATGCTTCATGATTCCTTTTAGGTTTATTTGCCTTTCTAAATTTGTTGGGCAAACTTAGAACATGTTTTGTAGAATTAACTTAATTTCATCGAATCTCCATTATAACTTCATTAAAGTAGCATCTGGGAAGTTCCTTTCATCTGTCAACCTCTTCCAATTGTCATTTCTGTGTATATTTAGTCTGGACTATGCCTTCATAAGGGATATTGCTTCTTAAACCTTAATTTGTATATTTGGGAAAGATAAAGATTTTTATGCAGACTAGCTTTTTTATGATTGAATTGAATTTCCTTTGTTATTTTGAAGAAAATTATAATGACACGGAACTCTGGGACCATAGACTGTAGATAGTTTTGTCAATGTATATTTTAGTTATTTTTGGATGTGTTATCATTTTCAGTATCACCTGGGAAGAGGCCATATTGGAGCGACTATGGCAGCAAAACTTTATTACTTGATGGAGCATAGAGCAGCAGATTGGTAATCCATTTAGATGATGTTTGCGTCCACTTTGTTACTTTCTTATTAAATTCTTGCTTACCAATAAAAAAGAAAAACATGTTTATATTGCATATATGTCCTCTTTCTTTATATTGCTATTCATACTTCTGTCTATCCTTGCAGCCGATATTTTGTCATTCCTTTGTGGAAAGGAAGTGGTTATACAACAATGTTTGCTCAAGGTTAGGTTTCTATCACTGGCCATATCATACTTGCTGCTGTTCATAATTGTTAGAGGTTGCCTCTTCATTAAAATCGATATATATATATGTTGACCAAATTTCCCTTAACCTTGTTGGTGGAGTGATCTACTCTTGGATATGAATTGAGATAATTAATCATATCATCTGATGCACCTATACCTAAAGTGCTTTTATAAGTAACTAATCTACTGGTCTACTTAGATATGCACTATAGTATTTTTACTTTGGGGTGCCTTACGCTTTTATTAAGACTGGTTCTTACTTATCAAAAAAAAGTATTTTTACTTTTTTGCTAGTGAAGCATATACACAATTGAGTAGGAGCTGTAACACATGCAAGTGGGTAACCCCAAATAGAGGCCGCAATTACACATAATCAAGCTGGTGTTAGTTTATCATTATTAATATATTGGAAGTATCTATTCTCTTCTTTGATGTTTTCTAGGCATTAGGTCCTATGTGATTGAAAGTCCGAAGGAGAAGGATGCATTGGCAAGGCCTGGGGTTGCAGACTAAAACAAAAAGGGAAAAATATCTTGGGTTATAATTTATTAAAGCTTGAGCCCTATTTGTTATTTAAAGGTGATATGCATAAAACAATGAGAATTGAAGATAGTGTATTCAACAAACAAAAGCATTATTCAGACTTCTCAGTTCGTTTGCCTCCTATTATTACAGCTGTATGCATATATCCTGTAAAAATTACAGGATATTGCTTTTCTCACCATTGTAAAGAGCACCTTTATTTTTTAAGGGTTGCAAAAAGCGCCACCTCTAATGGAATTTTCAATATAATTATGGAAGTGCCTAAAATAGCAATTATCGCAAAGAAATGCAAATATTTTTGTTATTTTTGTTAATGTGTATTGACAAAAATGTGTTCTGATGTGACATAAAGGTAAAAGTGAAACTGCCACCTAAGGACATACGGTCCCTTGTTCTAGCCTACAAGGCTTGAAATTAGAGTCTTGAATAAAGACTGGCTGTAACAGAAGCACTGGACTGATAATACCACATTATTGGCACTCACTTTATATTAACTCATGCCAATTAAGAGAGATGGAATAAATTCTTTGTGACTGTCACTGTGTTTGCATGTTCACTCAAATGTTCATTCAAACCTTTCTTGCAGTACAGATGCCACACATGATTTTCACTGGTCTTGAGGATTACAAGGCAAGAGGAACTCAAGCAGCTCCATACTTCACTGTATCTTATTACAAAGAATTTGCAGAAAGCAAGGACTTGGTGCTTATCCGCGGTGATGTTGTGTTCGCGAGCAAGCTTAGCGACGAAGAGGCAAAATGGCTTTTGGAAACCACCCAATCTTTTTATTTGAATGATATGAGATACAAGCTGGTTGAACGGTTTAACAAAGAAACTCATGATTTTGAGTTCAAGGATGTCTTGCAAGCCTTAGACATGCCTAGCTAGTTTGTGATCTGCCAGAAGACAGGGACTTTGACTAATATGATGGTAAAAGAGAAGGGAGTGGGAGATGTGGTAGTATATTTCATGTTAAAGATCGAATTGAAGGTTCTGGTTTTTGATGCAGTTCCTTTTTTTTTACCCAAAAAGGTAATTTTTTTTTTTTGGGTTTTGTTCTTTTTCCTGAATGACAGTACAAACTATTGTTTTAAGCATTATGGTACTCTGAAATCCTGGACTGGTATTTCACTCTCATGTCGGTGGAGCAATCTTCAGCAACTGTCTCATTGCTTTTGAAGCAAAAACATATATGCATATAGATTGATCAAAGGCAGCCTCCATATGCCCTCTTGATCAAGATTTTTATGAACAGGTGGATTCTCCATTAGCCAGATTAGGAAAGTGTTGCCCATGTCACCCCTGAAGATGCGAAAAGGTAACCATTTGTCAGATTCAGATAAGAGTAGATCCTAAACTAAAATGTTGCCTAACAAAACAGTGAGAAAAAAAAAAAAAAAAACAAAACAAAGGTTCGAACAATGTCCAAATCTTAACTAATAAAATTCTGAAATTCAATAAATAAAGAGAAAATAAAAACAAAAAAGGGACCCATTTATGACAAGAGATTAAGATGGACATAATAAAAGCCTAATACCATTTAGGATGTGATTTTTTTCTATAATATTTGGTGTTTAGAGAGATTTGGATTCTCCTTCAGTTTTACTGAGCTTACCAACTTGAAGAATCTTTTTTTTTTTTTTTTTTTTTTTCCTCCAGTTACCGTAGATGGGGCAATGCATTGTATTTTCAAGAATTGTCGGGGTCTTAGGCAGGCCGGTGACACCCATTTGTGGGTTACTACAGGCACGACAAAGGTCATATTCCCATCATTCATCTTTTATTTGCCGATAACGGTCTAATATTCTTGAATGTTAAAAAAAGAAAAAAAATTTGGAAAATTTCTTCAATGGCAAAAATATCTTTAATAAATATATATATATATATATATATATATATATATATATATATATATATATATTTTTAAAAAAGCAATCAACGACAAAAAAAAAAATAAATAAATAAAATTGGGCCGTCAAATCACCTCCAACATCGTAAGGTGGTGGCCGGACCACCCTAAGTGGTTCGGGATGGCTAAACCACCCCCGAGCTTTTTTGGGTTGACTTTCTAACCACTTCTTCTTCTTTTTTCTCAAATGTATTCGGGTATTTTTATTTTATTGAAAATTTGTCAGTCATTTTTGTTTTTTTGTTGGTTTTGGAGGAGACATTTACAATTTTTGGTAGTTTAGGAAATATTGACATAATTGATAGCTTAATAGATTAAACACCTTTGTAGTACTTCTAGTTTAACGACTTTATTTTTGCCCACTTCAGTTTTAATTCGTATTATAGATAGTACTTTACTGATGGCTTAAAAAGGAGATGGTGCTTCTGTCTATAAAATTAACGGAAGTCCACGTCAACATGATAAGAACTGACACGTGGCCATATACAATATTAAAAAAATATATAAAAAATTAAAAAAATTAAAAAAATTGAAGGAGGTGACTAGACCATCTCCCATATCCAACCAGGGGTGCCCGAAACCACCCCATTTGGCCATTTGGGCATGGCTGAGCTACTTCTAATTGGCGGTGAGGGGTGGTTGGAGCCACTCCTTCTCCACATGTCAATCTTTTATTGGGTTGACTTGGACTTCTGTTAATTTTATAATGAATTTTTGATGAAAGTACCATATTCGTTCTTAGTCATAATCAAAGTACTATTTAGGATACAAATATGAAACCGAGGTGGCAAAAATAAAGTCATTAAATCACAAGAGAGTAATTAGCGTTTAACCCTAATTTAAGAAAAAAATAAAAATAAAGTGGTAGTTTGAGGAAATATATGTTTTTTTTTTTTTTTTGATAATTTTACTTACGCGCCTTTTGCAAATACTCTCAATGTTCAAAGTCTCACACTTTGATGTATCGAACTTTGATTTCTTTCCATTTTCCTCATTCCGTTACATATTGCAGTTAAATTAAATGGTAGAATGAGTAATTTCAGTAAGGGTATTTTAGTAATTTTACACATTTCTATTAAGATTTAACAGAAAATCATAACGGAAGGAAAAAAGTGGAAAGAAATTAAAGTTTGATACACTAAAGTAAGGAATGTTAGCAAAAGACGTGTAACTTCCATGGGGTAAATGAAATTACCCTTTTTTTTTTTCTTTTTTTTTTTGTTAAAAAAAGGTGATGTGGCATTGCCTCGCCAGTGTATAAGCTTGTGCGTAAATCTCATGGTAGTGGCACCCCTAGTTTTCCCTCTTATGACAAAAAACGAAAGAAACGACATCGGATAGAGAGAGCAGATAAGAATAGGCCATATCGACCGGGACACAAACACAGAGTCCTTCGCTCCTCTCTCTGCTCGCGAATCTGTAACCCTTGTTGAGAAACGAGAGCTCTCTCATTCTCCCTTCAAAGCTAGCACTCCTCGCAAAAGCCACCACTCAACCTAAACCCCTCTATTTCACAATCTCTCTTTCGGTTTCTAAATTTTGTTCTTCAATTTTGGCTCTGAGCTTCCACAATGAGCGAAGCCTCGGCGGCCGACGACTCCAAGCACATCGAGGAGCTCTACCAGTACGTGGAGAGTCTGAACGAGGCCAAGGACAAGTCCCAGGTGCGCTTCCGTGCTAATTTCCACTCTTTCTGCTTCTGGGGTTTCTGTATTTCTAGGGTTTTGTTGACCCCACACGCTATAGCTGGGTTTCCTGTACGAGATGGGTTATGAGTTTGTTTGGGTTGTTGCAGAATGTGAAGGACTACCAGGGGATCATCGACACAGCCAAGTCGAGTATCAAGGCTAAGCAATTGGCCGCCCAGTTCATCCCCAGGTTCTTCAAGTTCTTCCCCACTCTCTCCGGCCCCGCCATCGACACACATCTCGATTTGATCGAAGAAGAAGAGCTCGGGGTCAGTAATTCTATACAAAAACCTATTAATAGCATGTCAAGTACATAACTTGTTTTGGTAGCTGAGAAAGTGTGGGAAAGTGAAATCACATACTTTATTGAGTATCTGCATCTTCTTTATCGGTTGAGTGTCTTCAAATGACGCATTGAGTTTGATATGCTGTTACTTCAGCGAAAAACAGTTCTCAGTTTTGTTGCTAGAGCACTCAAAATTGTTTTTCTTTCGTTTTTGATTGGAAATGGTGCTTTGTTATTCATTTCATAGATGTAAGTGCTTTTTTAAATGCTACTCAATTGTACAGGTTCGGGTGCAAGCAATTAGGGGACTTCCCCTTTTCTGCAAGGATACACCGGAACATATTGCCAAAATTGTAGACATTCTTGTGCAACTCCTTGCAGCTGGTAAATTACTGCTTTGGATTGTGTATTCTCTGGTATTTTTCTTGCTGTTTTATGCAGTTGCTGAGCCAACAATTTACTTCTTTTTGGAGGGGTGGGGAACTAAAATTATGATGATAAAAATGTGTTTTGCATAATGTGTTTTATGATATTTATAGTACCACATAGATTATCATAAAATCAATTCAAACAATATGCAAATTACTGCAAATTTTTTGATAAAAGATAAAACTGAAAAAAGGAACTTTGATAATTTAGCACTGTTTTTAGACTGAAGCACTGGTATCTCAATGCATTGTGACAAGAAGCTTTGAAGCAAAGAAAACAGTAATATAGACTAAGCCTTAGATTGTTTTGCCAATTTCCACTTTTAGTTTAGGATAACTTAAAGTGATAAGTTGGTTATAGAAGTTATACTAATGCGGAATCAATACGAGTAAATTGTTATAAAGATTAGTAATGACAGCATTATGAATTTAGTTAGATGAAAGTGAGTGATTTTGGACTTCCTAAAAAAGTTGTGCTGTTGAAAAGAAATAATTTTCCAGGTATATATGTAAAAAAAATTAATTGGGATTTTGGGGGGGGTGTGTGGGGCGGCACTTCAAGTACACTCTTTGGAGCTCTCTTAAGCATACACGTTGAGAGATTTCTCAGTCCATTGCAGGGGTCATGGCTCCCCCTGGGCTTCATGTGGCCTTGCCATTAGTTTTATAGGGATCTGATATTGGGTTTCTTTCATGCTATAGAGGAATTTGTGGAGCGTGATGCTGTGCATAAAGCCCTGATGTCGCTGTTGACGCAGGATGTGAAAGGTACTTCATGTTATCTTATACTTTGGTAATTGTATCTAAGTGTGTGTTCTGTTATGCAGCAGTTAGAACATAGTCTATTCTTCTGCAACAAAAGTGCATTATTATTTATCTATTTATTCCTCATAATTAGAATAGGTGGTGTAGAGGATAAGTAATATTATTTACGTATTGGATTGTTTCCAAGATATTTTTTCTGCCATAATTTTGATGGAAGATAATATCTTTCATTGTATGAAGTTGGAAAGGTCTTTTAAGCTGTATGGTCATATATCATGTGATTATATCATCTGGAAAATGTTGATATAGATATGGTTTCCTATTAGTAGTGGTTTGTATATTTTGTCTGCACAACTTGCATGGGAATGGAACATTCACTTGGATGGAAATTGAGTATCAGTGTTAAGTCATGCATAATTATTTGCAAGAAATGGGTTTAAAGTAGTTTTAAATATTCAACAGTGGTGCAGTAATAGTCAGATCTTCTATGGTAATTCTCAATGTATTTTGTATGAATGTAGATGTGAAGCTGTATGAATGGAAGAGTTTACAACATTTGATATAAACTCAAAATACCATGGGATTCGTAAATAATTTAATCAACTAGTGGATTGTAAATGGTCACCAATAACAAATTGCTAAAAGCTAATATAATATTACCTGGGGCTAGGATGGTATCCTGATTTTCTAGTTTGTTTTGCAACAGAAAAGGATATAGGGTCCGTTTGTTAAACCCTTTTGCCCTTTGTTACTGTTGGATTGATGTGGAAAGAAGTAAGAATGTTGGTATAAAAAAAGTAAAAAAGTGGTATGGAAAAGTGAAAAGGTTTTGTTTTGTAGTATTTTTTTATTTAAATAGTAGTAAAAAGTAAATCATGTGATATAAAAAGTGAATGATGTAATATAAAAAATGAAAAAAGTGAGAATGCTTTGATGTTTATTTTTTTGAAAAAAGGAAGTGAATAGTGTTGAGGGGAGGGGAAGAGGGTTTAACAAACGGACCCATAGTGTTTGGTAATAAAGTCATTGATAACGAAATGCTAAAAGTTTATATATAATTGCTGGGGCATGGTGGCTATCTCAATTTCCAACTTGAGTTTTGTTTGAACCTGAAAATAGTTCATATTATATTGTATTATATATTTATTTTTGATGATTTTACCTCAAAGTCTATCCCATACGACTGAAAAGTTTATTTTACAAGAATGAAGATATCTTGAAATATGAGACATGCATAAATGCGCCCCAATAGGAAAGTAACCTGTGAAGCTTTTTATGGGAAGAAGCTTATAATTTTGGGAGAGAATTTTGTGGGCCGAAGCTTGTTTATGTAATGAACAAAGACTGCAGTAAATTATGTACACTAAAAACTGGAATTGATAGATTTGTATTGAACTGACATGCATGTAGCTCATTGCTTCGTAATGTTATAATTGCATGAAAATTTCATACACCATCCTTTTAATGCAATACATCCATCATTTTTCTTGTTCAGTGTTACTTTTATAGCATGCATATTTTTAGTCTTCATTCTTGGCGGACTTAAATCTTCTTGTTGATGCAGCTTCTTTGACAGCCTTATTTAAGCACATTGGGAGTGTCGATGAACCGAGTACAGATGAAGTTATTCGTGAAAAAGTTCTAAGCTTTATAAGGGATAAGGTAAGAAGACTGACTTGTGTTGTGCCCATTGCAAGTTTTACCCTGCAGCTCTTTTTGGTGATTGGAGACTTAGTAATTGCCTTTGCAGATCTTTCCCATCAAAGCCGAACTCTTGAAGCCTCAGGAAGAAATGGAAAGACATATAACTGATTTGATAAAAAAGGTATTTTCTTCGCTTTACTACTTTGATCAATGCATCTCCTTTTTCCCATTTGAAAGCTTTCGGAATTAGTAAACCTCAGTTTAATTTTGTTGTTCTACTAGAAGAAGCATGCCTAATATGACTTATATTCCATTGCAGAGTTTAGAAGATGTAACTGGAGCAGAATTTAGAATGTTTATGGACTTCTTAAAAAGTTTAAACATTTTTGGAGAAAAAGCTCCCCCAGAACGCATGAAAGAACTTATTGGAATTGTTGAAGGACAAGCTGATTTAGATGCAGTGTTCAATGTGAGTAATTGTTTCTTTGTATTGACAATGGGGGTATTGTAGGAGAAGCAACATTTGAAACAGTCCAGTTCAATGTATAATGGCTTGAAGTTGGAACTAATGCGATTGAAGTGTTGTTGCTTAAATCAGTCTATTCTAACAGCCACATATCATGCACTACTTTCTGTGGAGTTTAGGTGCATTATTTGAACAGCTCACATTCTTTTGAAAGAGACTTGCATTTTTTACTGTCCATTTAAATGATGCCTTTTCCTGTGTACTTTAATTTAGACTCAGTTTAAGGGGTGGTGATATATATATATACACCTAAGTTGTCCTTGTTATGGATGGTGTATATGCTGAATCAAATCTGTGCTCCTGGGCTGTGGCTGTCCATCTGTGTAGATCTTATGTTCAAGTCTTTCCTAGCCAAAAAAGAAGAAAATAAAGAGAAAACCCTTGACATTTGGCAGGTTCACTGGTTGGGCCAAATTATTTCAAATTAAGTAGTAATCAAAGGATGTTAGAGGTACATTAATGCTTTAGGAATGTAAGGGGAAGAGGGAGCTTAAAAACTTAGAATGCTCCATTGATTTTGAGACTAGAGGATGTGGCTCTAGTAGGGTCAAAGGCAGGGTGTTTTAGTTTGCCTTGTATTTTGGGTTTCTGAATGGCTGTGGCTCTATTTGGGCTGCTTGGGTTGGGCCTTCTCTGGGTTCTAGGGTGTATTTCTGGGCTTTTGGTTGGGTTCCTAGGTATATTTTCTTGTGTACTTAGAGGCGCATTGCGCTTTTTTGATATATACAACATTACTTATAAAAAAAAAGAAGGAAGGAAGGAATGTAATGTTATAAGACTCATCAAAAGGAATTTAATGTTATAAGAGTTTGAGAGGATTAAATACATGCATTGTTCTCAAGAACACAAATCCTGTTCAAGATTTTGGGAAGTTGACTGTTATGCTCTTGAAAATGTGACAACGACACTATAATTTGAAATATGCATAGTGCTATAATCTTATCATGACTTTGTAGTAATCATATTGGGGAATCTTTAGTGTCCTTGGTTATTGTACTTTTGTCTGATGTCTGTATCTTTCTCCTATTAAAAAGATTGTCTAGCCTTCGTAAATAATATTCTTCACTCTATGATTCTATGGATCCTCTGTTAAGTATGACTTCAAAACGCAGGTTTCAGATGCGGACCATATTGATAGGTTGATATCATGCCTGTACATGGCTCTTCCATTTGTTGTGGTAAGAAGTGTGTCAATGTTGCCTTTTCCTTTAAACCACTCATTATATGTCTGTCTGACAGTCTTCTAATTAACCACACAGAGGGGTGCTTCAAGCAGCAAGTTTCTCAACTATTTGAACAAACACATCATACCTGTTTTTGATAAGGTAATACTTCAATTTCCATGTCTTGAAATAGTGAGCATGTAATTTGAGTTCATTGGGCTTTTAGATTTTGTTTCAATATCCTTGTACTCGGTTCTAATCTTTGCTTGCTTATGTTTTGACATCCAATTTTTTTGAGTAATGCTACTTAACACACCAATTTCATACCAGCTGACTTGTGTTTATTAGTGTGATAAATTGGTGTGAAAAGTATCATTACTAATTTTTTTTTAATGCATGTTTTGGTAGTGATGTTCTCGATCATTATATCTATAGGTGGTAATGATTCTTTTTAAATGTTTAATTGTCATCGTTCCCTATTCCCTTAGTTGGAAAATGTTCGTGTGTGTCTATATTTAATGATTTCACTTATTTTGCTGCTCATCTTTCATTTGTGTTCATCGGTGCGAAAATGGGAAATATGAAATTTGAAACTCGTATATGCAGATAGTATAGGAGCTTTTCTTATTGGATGATGTTTCATTTCTCTGTCATTTCAGTATAATTATCTGGAGTATTTTGTGGAAAAGAAAAAATGGTCCGGAAAGTTCCCTCTAGCTTTAGAAGGTTTCCACTGTAGGAAGAGAGCTTCTCGTTGCTTGATTACATTATAATCAAAAGGCGTCTTGCAAGAAATTAACTCTACTGATATTTATTTGTGCCAGCTTCCTGAGGAGCGAAAGCTAGATCTGCTCAAAGCCCTTGCAGAAATTTCTCCTTACACAACACCACAGGATTCCCGCCAGATTCTTCCTAATGTTGTTCAGCTATTAAAGGTACACGCTCTTTTAAATGACAGAACAAATACGAACCCATGTATTTAAAATTGTTAAAGTACTGTATATTTCAACTCTGCTTTAAATAACAGGATTGACATTGTACATTCACATTAGAGTTTCTTTTATTTTTGTCTGCTTGAATTCTATTTCTTAAGAGTATAAAGTGTTCAAGCCTTGCTTGAAATACAAAATATAAACTGTGTAAATAATTTGTCAAAATTTCATAACATGTTTCTTTTCCCTTCTCAGAAATACATGCCTCGGAGGAAGACTGGAGAAGAGACGAACTTTACTTATGTTGAGTGCTTGCTGTACACATTTCATCATCTAGCTCACAAGGTGGTTGATTTCAAATGTTTTGTTTGTCTAAACAATCATCTGTGTGTCTCTACTGTGCAATACCTTACCTAGTTTTTGTTGTTCTGTAGGTGCCCAATGCAACAAACAGTCTGTGTGGTTACAAGATAGTGACTGGCCAACCATCAGATAGGCTTGGGGAGGATTTCTCAGAGCTTTATAAGGACTTCACTGAAAGGCAAGTACTTATTTTTTATTTCATTTTTTCCATATATATATATATATATCTTATGAAGAATTGATTCTTCATATTGCCATATATCGACAAATTCCTGTTTTAGTCCCTGAAAAATGTGCAGAGTTCCAATTTGGTGCATAAAATTTAAAAAGTTGTAAAAAAATCAGAGTTAAGTACTTCCATCAGTCTCACTAATAGAAGCCATTGTTTTTTATTTATATTTTTTATGTTAATGTCTTATGTGGCAGCTGATGTTGCTAAATGAAGTGCACACAAAAATTTGGATGGTTGCCTCACTTAATAAACCAATGATGTTACAACTCTTTGTTGATATGACTATTCTTTGTGGCATTTTACTTATCTTTATTAATTAAAACTAAAATAAACTTTTATCTCTTTCTCTCTTTGTTTATCTCTCCCTTTAACCCAAAATTTCTTTATCAACACTTTCCATCACTTCTGACTAAAAAGGCCTGATTGGGATTTTTTAAATCATTTGAGGACTTGATTGCAACTTACTTCAGTGACCAAATTGGAACTTCATATATTTTCTAAAAATCCAAAAGAAATGTTACTCCTTATTTTGTTCTGTTCTTTGGAGGGTTTATTGTGTATGCATTGAACCCCATATTAGGCCACAACAATATTTTACAATCTCCAAAGAACAGAGAATAAGGAAAAGGAAAGAAGGGCCTTCAGTTCAGAAATCCACTGAAATCATTACCTGGTTTTAGATTTCTGTGATTTTGCTGAAGAAATTAGAGAACAAAATTTATCTGTCATAAGATTGATTCACAGGACATGTTTATATAATTGGTTACTTAAGCCTTCCAAACATTTCTAAACTGTTAGTTACTACTTAAGCCTTGATTCACATTTAAATTTGGAGCAAGGTTGGAAGAGCGATACCTGTATTTCTGATGGGCTGTATAATATATGGTTTACTTTTACACAGTCGCAACTTTTTCTGTGTATGATTTTCTTACAATTGATTTTGCAGGTTGAGTAATGTTGAGGAGTTAACTAGGGCTACCATGAAGAAATTAACTCAGGGAATGGCTGAGCACAACAAAGCTATGGCAGCTGCTAAATCTGATGAAGCAAAGAATAACATTGTGAGTTTGTTCTCAGGAGATCCTGTTTTCTGTAGGAGCTTTATTGTCATCATTTGTCTTACATATTTTCCATTTAATGTGCAGAAAACTCAAAAGCAGAATACAACCACTGGGTTGCGGACATGTAATAACATTTTGGCAATGACAAAGGTGCAAAGGAACAAAGTTTTTTGTGTCTCTATATATATGGTCTTTTATTTATTTACTGTAAAAACTGATATTTCATTTCTATATTCAGCCATTACATTCAAAAACACCATCGTTTATTGGAGATAAAAGTATCACCCTATCTTGGAAAGAAGCAACAAAACCTTCTGTTCCTGCCACCGCAGCTACAACTGGGTACGAGAGCTCTTCCTGATTATCTTCTTCCCCCCCTGCTCCCTTCACTCTCTCTCTCTCTCTCTTTATGGTGGACACGTTTATATCTTGTGAACTTTGTTTACAGAGGGAAGCGACCTGCTACTGCTGCTAATGGATCCGGCAACGTGCCTTCTAAAAAGGGCCGTGGAGCTGGTGGTTTGCAAAACCAACTGGTTAATAGAGCATTGGAAGATTTGTCTCATGGTGGGAGAAGTGGGACTAGAGGCAGAGGGAGAGGGTGGGGTGGACGTGGAAGAGGAAGAGGCTACCGGTAGCCTAGGTGTGTGCCCAGAGTAAGAAGGCATTCAGATTTCACAAAAATGGGTATGCACCAGAAGTATACAACTAGAAGCCATTGATTTATTGAAGTTCTCTGCTGGAGCTAGTTTTGATTCATAGAGGAAGAAACTGATGAGTTTCTAGATTTTATTTGTTGTCTAACACTAGGAATCATGTTCCTCTGGAGCTTGTTCGGTGGATTTTTAGTGCTTTGAGTTCTTAATCATTTCGAATTTAACTGATGAAAGCAGCAGCCGGGATTGATTGAGGAATCTTTGCATGCCTCTTACTTTGTGTATGCATGCGTGTGTATCTTACTGACACTTGACAGTTAAACTTGCACCCAGAGGAATCCATTTTATAAATTCTGACGATTTGTAGAATATAATATGTTTGGTTGAATGAGAACTTGAGAAAGGTGGGTGATTGTCATTAGCTGTGAAAGGGATTTGCAAGCTAGCTTTATATCTTTGTTACTGTGATGCATGTGCCTATGAAGAAATATTATACTGGTACATGACCTACACAGGAAATTCCCAGCCTTCATCTGTGTGATCCTCCTTAACATTCAGGAATCCATAACATTTTAGTTTATGCTGGCAGGCGAAGAATGAAGGTGCTATAGGTAGGAAGAAGTAGAGCTGTAATTGAGTCGAGTCGAGCCAAATATTGAATGTTCAAAACTTTTGATTATTTAATGTTATTTCGAACATGAGTCGAACTCGTTCTTGTCATTGAGTTAGATAATTTTTTTAAACTTAGCTCATTTATTATTGGAGCGACCTTGAACTTGTTCACGAGCTTTTCATTTAATTTATTCATTCCTTATATAAAGTAAATATTATGATTTTTTTTTCTTTTTGTAAATTCATATTGATTATTAGTTAATTAATTATTTTTAATATTTTATCATTTGAATTAATTAATAAATTAACTTGAACTTTAAATAATCTAATCTCGAATTTATATATATGTTTTATAGTAGGTATATAAATTCATTGTGTGCACTCATTTATACATACAAAAACAGTCATGTACGAACAATGACAAATGATTATATCTAGACCCACATTAACAAATCAAACTATATATGTTACATTAAAAAGAGAATTCCTAGTTACTGAAGATGTTCTAACTACGAAATTAAAATAATACAATAAAAATAAATATATACGAGTTTATATGTACATATAAAAACAGTCATGTACAAACAATGACAAATGATTATTTCTAGACCCACATTAACAATTCAAAGTATATATGTTACATTAAAAAGAGAATTCCTAGTTACTGAAGATGTTCTAACTACGAAATTAAAATAATACAATAAAAATAAATATATACGAGTTTATATGTACATACAAAAACAGTCATGTACAAACAATGACAAATGATTATATCTAGACCCACATTAACAATTCAAAGTATATATGTTACATTAAAAAGAGAATTCCTAGTTACTGAAGATGTTCCAACTACAAAATTAAAATAATACAATAAAAATAAATATATACGAGTTTATATGAGCTTCTACGAGTCGATTTTACTTGAATATAACTCGTTCAATAATTGAACTTAATTTTATGTCACAATAGGCTCATATGTTAAACAAATCGAATTTAAGTCAAGTTTATACGAACGAGTATCGAGCGGATTGTCAAATAAACTTGTTCATTTACATGATGATGAACTCCCACCTCAATGAGCATTCATCTCATCTAACGTGTCTCGTTCATACCTGAGCGCTACTTTGGTTCTTGACATAAAAGTATTTTACTAGTTTAGCTGTTTTCTTCAAAAAGCTGTCATCTGTGTCTGCCAAAGCTGGAGTTCTTTGTGGATTCTTGATGCTCAAGTATCTTAAGAGTCTAACCATCTTCCAGACGCTCTCATCGCCTGGAGTAATGTTTCGGCCTTCACAAGCAACTTGATGACATATTACCGACAGTACAAGACAAATGGTAGAGGTGGCAACAGATAGTAGATAGAGAACCTCAAAGCTCCGGAAGGTCAATCGTTGAGGTTCGCTGAAAGTTATGTTGGGTGAGCACTCATGCGAGGGAGTCAACCATATCTCTTGCAGAGCCTTCAAATCCCCCGTCTCCGATAGCTTTAGAATGGCTACAGAAAAGTCCCTGGCAAATGGCGAGCCTTTCTGGAAGGCCTGAATGGGGGAGCAAAAGAAGATTTCAAAAGGGTGAAAACTCAAACAAAAATGCATAGATGGAAAAGGAAAAGGCAAAAACAAAAGCAACTCACAAAGCCCAATCCTCCAAATCTGGCGGCACGTATGGTGCTAGTGAATCCCTTGCAATACTTATCGAGGAAAACTTTCTCATACGGGAGTTCAAGAAAGGCAGCAGATATATTGTTGCTTTCGAATTCCTTTGGGTAGCCGTCTTCACTGCTGACATTCACGATATTCTCCGGCTTGAAGTTAAGCACATTCTGCAAGTATTTATGTACGAACGAATCGCAATCGCAGCCAACTTTCAAGTTGTTGTTCTTCAACCACTCAATATCTGTAACATTTGGTTGCAGTTGTTGCACTGTGAGCAATGAAGACAGACAAGCAGTGTAGCTCGAGGTTAGGATCAACACCAGAAAGAGCCACACTGCAACAACCATACGTGTTAAGTTGTTACGGACTTCCTCCCCTGCAAAATGAACTCATCTGGTACTATCAGTGCTTTCAAATCCTAAGTAAACCAATGTTTCTGTAATAACAGAAACAGAAAACAGAAAAAAATGAAATGTTCTTAAGGTTCATTACTGAGTCAAACTCTGGCGAATTGGTATGCATTAAGGCTCCTTTTGTTTCGTCGTAAAATGATTTACGGAAAATGTTTTCCGTATTTTCGGGTGTTGAGTGCGACGTAAAATAATAGTCAACGGAAAATATTTTCTTTTTGACCGAAAATTCTTCTTTAATTTTCGAAAAATGGTTTACAGTTTTCAAAACTATTTTCCAAACCATAAATCATTTTCCGACTTTGAGCATTTCATTCTCAAATTGACAGACATTGACAAGACCCGCCCAGGACCCAGCCGAGACTTTTAAACACTAAATTACAAAAATGTCAATGTCGGGTCTTGGGTGGGTCTTGCCAGGGCCCCGGGCTGATCCTAACGGGGTCCTGATAGGGTCTACGCAGGGTTCGGGCGGGTCCCGGGTGAGTCACAGTGGGGTCTTTGCGGGACTCGGTTCGCACATCTTAAGACTTGGACATTTTCGTAATTTAGAGTTTAATATGATTTAATATATATATATATATATATATATATATATATATATATATATATATATATAATTTGTGATTTTCCGTACACGCCAAACGTATACCGTAAAATGTTTTTCAAGAAATCATTTTTTAATAAAATATTTTTAGACGGAAAGTATTTTACGTTGTTAGAAACGGAGTCTGAGTTATAACAAATCAAACGAGAATGTCCTCAAAGTTTGTATTCTAGCAAGAGAGAGATACTCGAATTTGAAAACTAGAAGATTTTGAGAGAGAAAAGATGAGAGAATTTTCTGTATATTGATACTTACTATGAGCAAAGAATAGAGAAGAGAAGGTAAACCAAAGTGCAGTGCTAATCTGATTCTTCCATGTGCCACCAAATTCGGGATTGGATTTGCGCTCAAGGAGCCAAACAATGATCATTGTGTACAGCAAGAGGGCACCAGTCACCGCCCACATGCTCCAGCTGAAAGGCTCGGTAAACGTCAATAGTGACCCTTCTGGTTTTGCTGGAACTATTATCGCCAAACCAGACTCAGCATACGGAAGTGTAAAATCCGCATATTGCAACCGATTGGCAAGTATAGTCACGTCGCCGATCACAGCATCATAAGTCTTTTTTATTGTGATATTTTCACCCACATCACAACCATGCATATATATAAATCCTAGTTAGAACAAATAATTGTAAAAGAGAAAAAAATAAAGGAAAAAAGTTTCACCAAGTTAAAGTTAACCAACTACAATTATTCTACGTGGGCATGTTCAGCTGGTACTTAAAACACAATACAAATGGGTGGGATATAATTATACATGCCAAAAATACGTTTATAAACAAAATTGAGAAAAGTATCTTGTTCGACACTGCAATACCAATTTGAAAACATGAAAATATCTACATATTTAAACCGGTAAGGAAGCGTGTCTTTATTAAAAAAGTAGGATTTTAAAGGTCGAATAACAATTTTAAAAGTCAAATTGCGATTTTACCAAAAGTAATTTAAAAGAGTTCTAGAAATTAAAGTTATTACCTTGTTATAGATGTGATAAACCAGGTCGTTGTAGGTGCCATTGTACGCCACAAATTCAAAAGGCAAATCATACCCTAAGAGCTCTTTCACCTTGAAGAAAATTTGAATGCAGAAACCATCATATTTGTTCGGTTTCTCCCCATACTCAACCTTCACAAACTTCTCAAATGTTGCTCTTCCCGGGATGCCAATTTTCAGTGGCTTTGCAGAAGTAGGCATTTCCCAACCTTTCGGAGTCCGGTTTAAGTGCCCAGGCCAAATTACTTGACGGCCGGCCAAAGTTTTCAGGGTGTTAAAAACATTTTCACTTCCATTTTTCTCTTCACTTTTTCTGAAACCAAGCTCTGGTGTCCAAAGACTTATTTCCTCGTATCCCTTCCCATTGTTCTCAGCAACGTTAATAATCGTCAATGTATTATTAGTGTCTGTGAGCTGGCCTGCTTCAAAATGTATTTTTCCAGTTAAACCAGAGAAATTGCTTGACAACATATTCTCTAACAACATCTTTGGAGTACTAGTAATGTTACTTGCCATTTTCTTTATCGCTTGTATAACAATTCCAATGCTGTCGTATGCTCGCAGGGCATAAATTCCAGGGTCGGAGTTATCTTCCTCCGGATATTCACTTCTGAAAACTTTCTGAAAGTGTGAATGAAAATGGTGATCCTCAGAATAGTAGTTAGTCTTGATTCCTAATGCACCTTCCATGGAGGATATAACAGGGTCATTAACAGATTGCAGCAAATCTGCAATGTTGTCTGCAATAATCCAAGCTGAGTCATTTCCTACGAGTCCCATCTGCATGGCTTCTCTGAACAAATGAGTCGCCATCTCTAATGATGACTGAAGAACTATGAAAACCCGACACTTTGTTTTGTTCAGGAGCTTATCCAGCTCTTCATGGACAACATGTTCCGGGTCGGACACCAAAGAATGTGGTGGGAGAACCAAACGGTACTCAATTTCCGAACCAACATTTCTGAGAGTCTCAGATAAAACTGCTAGCTTGCCGGAATCACCACCATATGGTTCATCTTCATAAATGGCTATGACCCTTTGCCAATTGTAGGCCTGAACAATATCTGCAATACACTTTATTTGCTCAGAACCATTTTTAGCCATTCGTATCAAATAAGGCCAACGAAGTGACGTTTTGGGTGGGTTGATAGCTGGTGCTGCAAACGAAATGACTGGAACATGAGCTTGCCCTCCAACATCAGCTACTACAGCGGCTTCCTGCCATGTGTGCATGCCAATAATCACTTTCACCTTTTTCTCTCTAATGAATTCTTCAGCTGTTATACCAAAATTTAGAGATTCCATTAATGTACATTGTTAGCACATTTTAGTATTGAACAATTAATCCTAATACAATTTGTTTCTTATTGTTATGCTAAAACAAATTGGTAAATGAAAATGTAAGGGAGTCTATAATTAATTAAAGGATAGTTAGTTCTTAGACTGTAACTCTTAGCCTTTGTTTTATAAACAAGCACCATGCATGACAATGAATTTTTTTGATTTGGTTCACTACCTCCCTTTAATCCGGTCAAGGGTTCTTGCAAAACAAAGACACATGGATGACTTATTGTAAATACTGGTGGGAGACACTTTGACACCTAAGTGAATAGGGTTATCTCTTAGTAGGGGGCTGAAGTAAGAGTAAGAGGATGTAATGTGTGTACCTTTGACTTAGGGCTTGTGGTCTTTTTTGTAGAATTACTATAAGTGATGTAGATCAAAGTGCTTGGGAATTCGTGAGGAAGATTGTAGCATATGCAAGTGTGAAGGGGGACCAAGGAACTGTGCCAGCTAGAGGAATCAAGACGAGAGAACAAACTCGTGATAAGGAGTGATCAAAACAGTCGTAGGAACCTCCGTTCGATAGCCCGTTCAAACGGTCAAGCGAACAGGACACTCTCAGGAGTTGTCCATAGTAATTATCAAGGCATCCATTTGATGCCCTGTTCGAACGACCTAACGAATTAACGGCCAACATTGAAAATTTCCCATAATAATTCCCAAGACGTTCATTCGAACGCCTATGTTATGTTTTCAGTTTACGTACTTCAATTTCAATTTTATTTTGTGACTGTCTGAATGGAGGTATGTTCCATTCGAACAACCAGCATGGAGTTGTTAACCGACTAATTTCTATTACTACAAGGGTTATGAGTTTTGGGGTCTATAAATACAAGCTTATAGCTTCAAGAACGTAGTTTTTGATATTTATTCAGTTTTTATCAATAAGAAAGCTCAGAGTTGAGTTTCTTCAACATTTTTCCTTTAAACCGTAGATAGACTCAAGTGTTTTGAGAAGATTTCTTACATCCTTGATAGACTCAATGTTTTTAAGCAATATTGTTCCTTGTCTTGCTATTTGTCTTTGCACCCACGACATCACGCTCCATCAGTAAGACAAGTAGGGCATGTATGTAAACTCCAGGTGCTGGAGTGCCAATGAGAAAGGTGAATGATTCTTGGGCATGCCTTTCATTCCTAGTGTCATTTTGATGGGTTCTTTCCGTATATGGCACGAAGGTTTATATTAGGTGAATTTGAGGGAAAATTCTATTCAACCTAGAGAGGATGGTGTTGACCATTTTGCTAAGACTTTATGGACAAGTTTAAGTGAAAGAAGAAAGCTTCTAGAAGGTTGGCCTTTGATTTTGAAAGCAACAAAGAGTTTCCCTCGAGTCTTGCTGATCAAGGGTCACTTAGAACAAAAATTGAGGCAAGATTTCTACTCGACTGTTGCTCAATGGTTGCTCAAGCAAGATGCTGTGGAAATCAAATAGAAAGTTTGCTTCATGTTTGCTGCACCCTCGGTGGAGTGAGATTGCGACAAATCGTACGACAGAAAGTTCACTCAAATGAGTTTGTCATTAGTTTAATAAAGTCTATTTTGTAATAAAGGCTACTCATTATTGCCATTTTTTGTTTTCAATAAGAATACTCCAAAGGAGTTGTTTTCTTCACTTTTCCTATAATTCCTATATTTTTTCAAGTTTTGTAGAAGGCTCTGTTTATTTCGAAGTAAAATGGTTTCCGTCAGAAAATATTTTTAGGAAAATTATTTTTCCCGAAAATGTTTTCTGCCAAAAACATTTTATGGCGTTTAGCGTGAGCACGGAAAATCAATTTTTTTAAAAATATTTTTTTTATATATATTTTTTCATTAAATCATATTCAACTCTAAAGTTCTGTTTACTTCGACGTAAAATGATTTTCACATTTTATGGTGTTTACTTCGACCTAAAATAGTGGTCAACGGAAAATATTTTCCTTTTGACCAAAAATTATTCTTTAATTTTCGGAAAATGGTTTACGGTTCTGACTGTGAGCATCTCATTCTTAAATTGACGGACCTTCCAAAGAACCGCCCAGAATCTCGCTGGAACTTGTTCGGGACCTGCTCGGGACTTGATCGGGACTCATCCAAGACCTGCTTGGGACCACGCAGGACCTGCCCGAGACCTGACCAGACTTGAACGGAACCCGCCTGGACCTGCCCAGGACATGACCGGGATTTGATTGGGACCCACCCGGGACTTTGTCGGGACCCGCCCGGGACCTGATCGGGACTTGCCTGGGACCTGATCGGGATCTGCCTGGGACCCGCCCGGGACTTGATCTGGACCCGCCCAGGACTTGCCCGGGACCCGCCTAGGACCCACCCGGGATGTCGCCAGGACCTACCCAAGACTTGATTGGGACCCCACCGAGACTTGATTAGGACCCACTTGGGACTTGCTCAGGATCCACCTGGGACCCGTCAAGGACTTGACCGGGACCTGCCCGGGACTTGATCAGGAGCGGACTGGGACCTGCTTGGGACTTGATTGAGACTCGCCCAGCACTTGCTCGGGATCCGCTCGGGACTTGACTATAACGCCCAGGATAATTATTAAGTTTATTATTAATAATTTCATAGTAATCTAAATTAATTAATGAGATAAATTGTACATGGGATGATTTAGAATAATAGATATAATAAAATGGGTTAATGGTATTAGGATAATAATTCCTAGTGTGGTAAATAATTATATGTATGGGTAAATTGTAGTTGAAATAAATGGTAGGGGTGAAATATAAATTAAGAAAGATGAATTAAAGGTAGTGGGGGGTAAATCTTGCAATTCTAAATAGTTGGGGCATCAAAATAGAAATAGAATCTTATCCCATGCCACATGTCAAATTGTCATTGGCCATTGGAGATACCTTATCTCCGTAGTTTTAAAAGAAAAATGTAAAAAAAATACAAGTCTTTTGGTGGGCCCACCTGCAGCAACCCACTTCCCCCCCCCCCCCCCCTTTTTCCCCATTTCTCTTCCTTTGTCTCACTCATTCTTCTCCCACACACACATACACATGGCCTAGTGGGAGAGAGAACGAACTTGAGTGGGAGAGAGGGAGCTGCTGCCATGAGAAAGAAGGAGAAGAAAAAAAAAAAAAAGAAAAAAAGAGAGGAAAGTGACGAATTTTAGGGGGGATTTGGACAAGGGTGCTTGTGAGGTAAAAACTCTAGTATTTTCTTGTAATTTTTGTTATGTTTGTGAGATTAGAAGCTAGAAATTGTTTGAATTTGTGGGGCTTTGATTTGGGTCCGAAAATTAGGGTTCTTGAATGAGATTTTGTTATATTGTTAAAATCTTTAGTTTCTCTTTAAGGTTTTGTCCTACCCATTGGATTCCAAACTTGAAATCATAATGATTTGGAGGATTTTTAATTAGGCTCGAAAATTGGAGAAATTTGATAAGAAACCTAATTCCTAAAAATTAATGTGGGGCTTTTATGTGTAGTAGATTGTTATACATGATTTAAGCTCCGGGTTGTTAAAATTAATGGGTTGAAACTTCAATTTTACTTATTGGTAAAATATGGGCATAAACCCTAATTTTATATGGTTTGTATTAATTTGGGGCTTTAGGTATGTGAACACTAAGAATGTTGTTTGAATGGGTTAATTACATTTAAAGTGTTAATTAATCCTAGATTTTCGTGGGTTCTATGGAAATTGATAATTATAGGGTTAAGTGTAATGCTTAACCTACAGTGTATGTATATGCCTCAAGATTTAGTAATTTAATATATTATGATGTAGAATCATAGTTCAATATAACTAAGTTATTTGTAAAGCCTACGACAGGGTGGAGTGGAAGTTTCTAGAAGCCGTCATGTGTAAAATGGGTTTTTCGGCCAGGTGGATAAAATTAATAATGGAGTGTGTTAGCACAGTCACGTATTCTATCATTGTGAATGGGCAAACGGTTGGGAATATTAAACCAATTAGGGGAATTAGACAAGGTGACCCTTTATCGCCTTATCTATTCCTTTTATGTGCGGAAGCACTCAGCTCCATGTTAAGTAAGGCGGAAAGAATGGGTGTTATTACCGGAGTACCTACGTCAAAAAAGGGGCCTAGGCTAAGTCACCTGTTCTTCGCGGACGACAGCCTCTTGTTTTGTAAAGCAAATTCGGTGGAGTGGCGAAGACTTATCAAATTGTTGGAAGAGTATGAAGCAGCTTCGGGGCAAAAATTAAATAAAGACAAGACGTCCATCTTTTTTTCACGTAATACTAGTCCGGAGAAGAGGGCGGAAATTACTAGTTTATCGGGTTTAAATGCAACCCAATGCTACGAGAAATACTTGGGGCTTCCAACCATGGTGGGGAGATCAAGATACAAGGCTTTCAAGAGCATAAAGGATAGAGTATGGAAACGCTTGAACGATTGGAAGGTTAAATTTCTCTCTCAAGCTGGGAAAGAGATTTTGATTATGGCGGTAGTTCAAGCAATACCGACGTATTGCATGAGTGTATTTTTACTTCCTAGTTCATTATGTAAGGAGTTAAATACGCTTATGCAACGGTTTTGGTGGGGCCACAAAGAAAACTCTTCCAAGATCCATTGGATGAGTTGAGAAAAAATGGGCTTTTCAAAAGATAAAGGAGGCTTGGGATTTAGAGACCTTGTTATGTTCAACAAGGCCCTATTGGGTAAACAATTTTGGAGAATGATACAACACCCAGAGTCCTTGGTGGCTTTGATTATGAAGGCCAAATATTTTTCTAATAGATCGATATTGGAAGCCGAATTGGGAACCAGACCATCCTTGGCCTGGAGAAGTATTTTGGCCTCAAAGGATTTAATTCAACATGGAGCTATATGGAGGATTGGGAATGGTACTAAAGTTAAAATATGGGGGGAGAGATGGATTCCCACCCCCAACTCTTTCACTATCCAAACACCACGACCAGTTACCATGGAGAATATGACAGTAAGCAATTTAATAGACACGGAGAACTGCAAGTGGAATGGATCACTGATTTCCTCATTGTTTTTGCCGGAAGAAGCTGAAGCAATCTTGAGAATACCTCTAAGCCCTCTCCTTCCAAAAGATCGAATAGTATGGAGATGTACAAAGAATAGAGCGTTCACGGTAAGGAGTGCCTACCACCTCGGTATGGAAATGAGAGAGTTACGACAACCTGGATGCTCAGAACAGAAGGATGTTTCCGAGGACTGGAAGATATGCTGGAGCCTGAATATACCTAACATAGCGAAAATGTTCTTGTGGAGGGCGAGCCATAATTTGCTCCCAACAAGATCCAATCTGTTTTGCCGTAGAATCTGTGAGAACAATATATGCCCTATCTGTATGAGAGAAGAAGAGACAGTAGCCCACTTCAGCTGGGATTGCCCTGCAGCCAGTGACGTTTGGGGAGGAAGTAAAATTAAATTGCAAAAGTGCTCAATTGGGGGTGGTGATTTCAGACAGATATTCAAAGAGGTGGCGTCTCGTTGTGATAAGGAGGAGCTGGAGCTTTTCGTGGTAATGGCCCGGTGTCTTTGGTTGCGTCGAAATGACTTCATTCATGGTGGCAATTTTATACACCCAACCCAGGTTTTGCAAGACTCTGTGAAAGCCTTGTCTGATTTTCAGAAAATAAACGAACGACAGAGGAGGCACGAAACAACAGAGGAGGAGGAGGAATGAACTCTTTGGCAGCCACCACCGTGTGGAATGGTTAAATTCAATTGGGATGGGGTAGTGGATGCTAAGGAAAAAATAATTGGTTTGGGAATCGTAGCTAGAGATGAGAAGGGATCCTTCTTGGCTGCACTTAGTAAACAAATGCGCACTGATATCAGCCCCGCAAGAGCAGAAACTTATGCTGCACTCCATGCAATTCAGTTTTGCATTGAACAAGGCTATTTGAAGGTATGGTTTGAAGGTGATGCATTGCAGGTCGTTAAAGAAGTAAAATCAGAGACACCCTATGAAAGTATGCATGGGCATCTAACCGAAGCTATAAAGGAACGTCTCCAAGGGTTGGACAAGGCGATTTTCACACACACACGGAGAGAGGCGAATACGGCTGCCCACGAACTAGCTGTAAGAGCTAGGACCCATGTCATAGATACAGTCAGGTGGACATCCATCCCACCATGTATCTGTGGTATTGTAAGGCGAGAGGAACCATTTCCCTCCCTTTGATTTTGTCTTTTTGAGAATCAATAAAAGCATATGACTCTTATTCCAAAAAAATATAACTAAGTTATTAAATAATTAATGCATTAGCTTACATATATGTATTAAATGTAAGTAAAAGATTTTAAGGGCTTTAGTTGAATAGATTTAAGATGACCTATAGAACGCGATACTTGTGGTGCTCAAGTATCTTTATATAGAGTATGAGTTGTCAAGCCAAGAATAGAGCTTAATTATGTGTTTATGTTGTAAATGCTTAGTTGTATCGCGGTTGAGTCAAGAGTTCACCGGAGGGTACTCAACTAAACAAGGTAAGTATTTTACTTACTGGGCAAAAGATACTATATTTTAAGGTTTAAAATGTGTTTTGTGATGCTTTGCCAATTTAATGATGTTTCATGAAATATTTGATGAAAGGTTTCTATGAGCTTTTATGAGCTTATGAGATAAAATGATGTTTATGTCATGAGTATGATTTTATGAAATGATTCATAAAATAGTATATAAGCATTTATAGCATGAGCATGGATGATATGAAGGAGATGATGTTATATTATGTGTATATATATATGCATGGCGGATGTTATGAGGAGATGATGTTATGTTATGTATATATGCTTGGCGAATGTTATGAGGAGATGATGTTATGTTATGTATATATGCATGACGAATGTTATGAGGATATGATGTTATGTTATGTATATATGCATAGCAGATGTTGTGAGGAGATGATGTTATATTATGTATATATGGATGGTGGATGTTTTGAGGAGATGATGTTATGTTATGTATATATGCATGACGAATGTTATGAGGAGATGATATTATGTTATGTATATATGCATGGCGAATGTTATGAGGAGATGATGTTATGTGATGTATATGTGCATGGTGGATGTTATGAGGAGATGATGTTATGTTATGTATACATGCATGGCGGATGTTATGAGGAGATGAAGTTATATATGTATATGTATGGATGATATGAAAAGATGATGTTGCATAAGCATGCATATCAAATGATTTTATGATAATGATGACTATCAATATGTTTTATTGTTAAGCTAATTAAATTGTAAGTATATTTTCAAATGATGGTTATTTGGAAAGCCTAGTAATTTCTATACTACTGAGCGACTCTATTTCATGGAGACGGAGGGCCCACAAATCCGCCTGCATCATGGGTGGTGGTGATTCCCGTGGTGCAGACGATGTGGTTAATGTTGATGCAGGTGCGGGGATTATTGAGGATGACCCAGTAGCTATGTATTTGGGTTACTACAACGTTTGAGGCATAGTTATATTAAATGTTATTTTGTTGGACTAGATAATAGTCCCCTTTTTGTAGAGTTTACATGTATATGTTTAGACTTTGTTATTTTGTATATGGCTCGTGTCGCATGTGACACTTTTGTATAGCCATTCTTTTGTATGTAAGCTTTAATCACTTAGATGTATTAATCAGCTCTGATGTGTTATGTTATATCTTTAGTTATTTATATTATGTTGCAAGGATATAAACTCTGATAAATTATTGATGTTGCATATAGCTCTGTGTGGTATATGATATTGTCAAACAGGCTAATACACGGGTTCATGGCATACTACGGTATCGCCATGCCACTGTGACAATCTGCGTTGTTGTGGGTATGTTTTTTTTTTTTAAAAAATAGTCTCGTTTTAATCAAGCGGGTCGTCACATTGACTGGGACCTGCCCGGGACCCACCCGGGACCCTGTCGAGACCTGCCTGGGATTAGACTGGGACCCACCCGGGACTTGTCCGATTGGATCCCGGGCAGGTCCTGGTCAAGTCTCAGCAGGGTCCCGGTCAGGTCTCGGGTGGGTCCAAGGTAACTCTTGGGCGGGTCCCGGTCAAGTCCCGGTGGGGTCCCAAGCAAGTCCCAGCGAGGTCCCGGGCAAGTCCCGGGCTGGTCTTTGCGGGGTCTCAAGCAAGTCTAGGGCGGGTCCCGGTGGCGTTCCGGGCAAGTCCCGGGTGGTTTTGAGTGAGGTCCCGATCAAGTCCTGGGTGGGTTTCGGCGGGGTCCCGGGTAGGTCTTAACGGGGTCCCGGGCAAGTTCCGGTCAAGTCCTGGGCAAGTCCCAGCGAGGTCCCCGTCAAGTCCCGACGGGGTCCTTATTGGAAAAAAAATATATATAAAAAAAAATTTTAAAATTATTTTCCGTGCACGCGGTAAACGCCGTAAAATGTTTTCTGGGGAAAACATCTTCAGGAAAAATGGCTTCCTTGAAAATATTTTTCGACGAAAACCATTTTTCCTCGAAGTAAATGTTGCCTAAATTACGAAAATGTCCCAATCAAGTCTTAGAAGTATCCGAACTTAGTCCCGTAAAGACCCCATGACTCACTCGGACCCTGCCTGGACCCTATTAGGATCTCGTCGGGATTAGCCCGAGACCCTGGCAGGTCTCATCCAAGACCCGACAGGGTCATTTTCAAAATTTAGTGTTTAATATGATTTTGCGTACACCAAATACTGGAAAATGTTTTCTGCCGAAAATGTTTTCCAGGAAAATGTTTTCTACCGTAAACAATTTCCGACGTCTAGGACTCGCCTGATTTTCCATACATGCCAAATACCGGAAAATTTTTTCTAAGAAAGAAATTTTCAAGGAAAATGTTTTCTGCCAAAAATATTTTTCGACGAGTCTCGGACGGGTCCTGAATGAGTCTCGGTCAAGTCTCAGCAGGTCCCAGGCGGGTCCCAATCAAGTCCAGGGTGGGTCTCGGGCAGGTCTGATTGGGTCTCGGGTGGGTCCTGGTCAAGTCTCCGGCCGGTCCTGGGCAGGTCCTGGTCAAGTCTCAATGGGGACCCGGTCAAGTGATGGACTGGTCCTGGGCGAGTCCCAACCAAGTCCTGGGTGGGTCCCAGTCAAGTCCCGACAAGCCTCGGTCAAGTCCTAGGTAGGTCCAGGCGATGTTTTGAGAAAGTCCCGAGCGGGTCCTGGTCAACTCCAGGTCAGGTCCCAGTCAAGCCCCGAGCAAGTCCCGACGATGTCCTAGGCAGGTCCTAGTCAAGTCCCATGCTGTGAAGTTTAGTCTGTGTGGATTCAACTTTTCACTATCCCATGCTACATTAAAAACATAGCATATTCTCCAACGCAAGCAATAACTATTAACTAGGATGAACACTAGTACAATATGTTCTTGCTAATAAATTAAGCTCCTATCAATCATGGATTGTTATACATGAACAAGGATACCTTATTTCCTTTTAAGTAGTTATAATTCAAGTTTGAGACTACTACTAAGTGTGGAGTGTATTAAGTTATCAGTTGTCCCAAAAGTTAAGCTTATAAGAAGATATAAATTTACTCACTTATTCAATACTTTAATACTTCTTTCACGTGTGGGCTCAAACTTATTTTAATAGGTGAGACCTAACACGTGAAATATTTAATTTAAGTGGGGGGTGAATTGACGGAGGCCCAATTTAAATGTTCAATACTTTATAAACACTAGGTGAGCCCCAAAATGACATACAATGTTTAATTTATCTCTAATACCATGTTAAATTATTAATTTTTTTCAAAAAGTTAAGTTTATAGGAAAATGTAAATTTAATCACTTATTTAATACTTTAACCGAGTGGACTAACTGTCGTATGCAGATTTCATACTTTTAAGATGAGGAACAATAGAATCTGTCAAAATGATGATAAAGCGATCGAAACTCATAATAGAAACCAACTAATTAAAGTCAACGGTGTCAAATAAAAAAAACATATAAAATATAAAAGAAACAAATAATGATAGAATCAAGATGCAAAATATTAAGGGTAATGAAAGAAAAGAAAAGGAGGAAAAAGAAATACAAAAAGAAGGCGGCACAATAGGGTTTTAAACATTGTATGTCATTTTTTTTCTTCTAAGCCCTTGTATAACCTGTCGCCTTCAATTCTCTCGTTTTTTTTTTCTTAAAGCCTTTAACATTCTTTTGACCCCCTTTTTTTTAGGGTGGTCCGGCATGCATGTTCTTAAATCATTTTACAGTGCAAAATTTGTTTTATTGTATATAACCGTGTTCATGTATCTTATTAATATTTTTAAGTTAACAGCTAGTAAGTTATGACTTATGAGAAATTATTTTTTCAACTATCTCCGTATAGTGAATGAGTAAATTTATCATTGAATTTTTGTGGAATTTACATGAGTCCATAAATTTAATAGTAGATCTATTAGATTTGCAAAAAGAAAATAGTTGAAAGAATGATGTATATAATGTCTCTTAAGTTATAAACACAACTTACCGATTGAAGCTGCAGTAGCTACTCTAAGGGCGTCCGGGAAATGGAGAAGCACTTTGTGAGTCTTCGAAGTATTAATGTTGTAGTTTTGAGCTGCGATTCCCATGGCTGTTTTCTCTTCTTTGCCCATACGGGTTTTAACATCAATGATAACACCTATACCCGTAACTTCCTTATTGTTTGCTTCAGCTCCATGGAAGAAGATCACAGCCGCAAGAAGAACAAATATCAGTGTAGGGAAGATCAACCGAGCTCTCGGAGCCGAGCTAATTACTTGCATCTGACGGTACAGCATAGGGTAGATGTGACGTCGAATACTGCTTTGGCTTTAGTAATAGATCAGACAACCTTTCAACATCTTATATGTGCATCATCCCAGCTCAACATTTATAAGAAAAGTATTTGCATCATCTGAGAATGAAGAAAACGCGTTATCTGGAAGAATATGAGTGTGGAATATTGCTTCTTTGACTTTGTCATGTATGGAGTTGAATTTTCTTGGCAATGATCGAGTGAAGATTCACCACCGTTAATTAGAGATCGTTATAGTGAAAGTCTCCAAACGTCTGTTTGGATATTTAACAAGGATTAGACATTTGAGAAAGTTCGATTTTGGAAGGGTATACGCTGTACGTGATTCTTCCAGGAAAGACACCTTTGAAAGCCCAGCGGAAATAGAGACCTCAAATTCCATCAATGGTTGTGTGTCAAATAATCCAGCCCCAATTGGATTTACTTGTGGTTTATCTCCAGCCAGAGGTGGAGGGAGGGGAGGTCGAGAAGGGGGCACATGCCCCCGAGCCAATAAAAAAAAATAAAAATTCCTTGTATAAATTTTTCTCCGCCCTCGTTTGCCCACCCTTAGATGTACTGGAATCATTTTCTAAGAGGACTGGCAGTCCATAACACGTTTGATTTATGCTTCGTCATTGTTTATGTCTTCTACCTAGTTTTTATCACTGTTTCAAATTCAGAGCATTAGGGATTTGATGCAAGCCAGTTTTATCCATTTTGGTTAAATTCACACATGACGAGTTTTACTAAAAATATTAAATTCGCACGGATTTGAGCCCCTTGGTGGTATTGGAAAGCTAATTTAAAGATATACAAAGTTATGTTTCACGAGGTTTGGCTAATTCCAATGTTTACTAAGTCAAAATGAGCTGCAAATGGAAGATTGAAAAGCTGGACGGAAATAAAGCTAATAATCTAATAAGGAAAGACTTGAGTGCTCAATTGGGGACTTTAATGAAGATTTTATTCCAACAAATCAAATAATCCAGCAATAAAATATATTTTATTTTATTATTTACGTTATTTTTTTTTAAAAATCATAATTTAAATAACGTAAATAATAAAATTAACCAAACTTCGTGAAACATGACTTTGTATATCTTTGAATTAGCTTTTCAACACCGTTTTGACCTAGTAAACATTGGAATTAACCAAATCTTATGAAACATGACTTTGTATATCTTTGAATTAGGTATGCTGTATTTATAACAATAAGCAAACTTTGAGCAAAAGTAAACCTAAGCTTATTATGGAAATTTCTAGAATAATAAAGGGAAAAGGGGAAAATCCACTTTACCCCCTGAAGTTTCAAAGATTTTTTTAATTCGAACCCTAAAGTTTAAAAATTGGCAATGTATCCCCTCAATGTTTTAAAAATTTTCAATTTAAACCTTCCGTTACTAATTTCTGTTAAATTGGACGGAAATTTTTTAAAAAAAACCTGAGGGTAATTACGTAATTTTAGAGATTTTCATCCAATTTGACAGAAATTAGTAACGGAAGGTTTAAATTGAAATTTTTTGAAATTTCCCTTTATTAATAAGCTTAGGTTCACTTTTGCTCAAAAGTTTGCCTATTGTTATAAATATAGCATACCTCATTTGTAAGACGTGTATGTATTTTGATCAGTTTATCAATATGCAACACTCTTGAGTGATTTTTTGTCCCTTTTTTCCTTAATTTCTTTATAAAATTTTAGTTTAAGTAGAGTTATAATCTATTGATGTTTGTTATTAGAACCCACCACGCCACCTTTCATATCACGACTGCTGAAGGAAGAAGACACTGCTATGAATAAATATCAGTTTAATTAGTACCTTTAGGAGTGTTAAGAAAATGCTGCGTCTTATTTAATACAAACGGTACGCTTTTCTATAGCAAATTGCGTCTAATTTAAGCAACACTGAGACACACTACGCGTAAACTTGACAAAACTCAAAGTCTGACACGGTGAAATTAAAGGAAAAAAAAAACGCATATCCACTTGACGCAAGAGGGAGGCTGACACCTTCCTTAATCAAAAAAAAAAAAAAAACAAAACAGAGGGAGGCTGACACCGTGACAGTAAGTTTGAAGTTATGTGAGATTTTTTTTTTTTTTTTTTTTTTTTAATGTTTCGGCGTAAAATATTTTTTGTCATAAAATATTTCAGGAAAGTCATTTTACAGGAAAATATTTTACGATGAAAATATTTCCGGCGTTTGGCGCATGCACTGAAAATCACAAATAGTTTTTATATTCACAACATAAATACTAATATACAATAATTTTAAAAGTAAAATATAAAAATACCCACTCAGGATTTGACTAGGACCCGCCCCGTACTTGACTAGGATCCGCCCGCTGGGAGCTGCTTAGGACCTCGTCGAGAGTTGCCCAGGACTTGACTGGGACTCACCTAGGACCCGACCATGGCCCGATCAGACTTACTCGAGACCTTCCCTAGACTTGACCTAGACTTGATTGGGACTCGCCCTGGACCTGCCTGGGACTCACTGAAACTGACCGGGACCTGACTAGGACCCGACTGAGCAGGTCTCGGGCGGGTCCCAAGCAAGTTCCGGCGGGGTCCCAATCAAGTCCCGGGCAGGTCCCGGTCGAGTCCCAAGATGGTCCTAGGCAGGTCCCAGGCGGGTTCCAGGTAGGTCCGGTCAAGTCCTGGGTAGGTCCCAATCAGGTCTCGAGTGGGTCAAGGGCAAATCTCGGGTGGGTCCGGTCAGGTCCCGTGTGGGTCCTAGGCAGGTCCGGTCGGGTCTTAGGCGAGTTTCAGTGAGGTCTCAGTGGGCTCCGGGCGGGTCTCGGGCAGGTTCTGGTCAAGTCCCGGGCAGGTCCCGGTGAGGTCTAGGCGAAGTCCCGGGTAGGTCTCGGGCGATTCCTAGGCGAGTCCCGTGCAGGTCCCATGCAGGTCCGGTCGGGTCTTAGGTGGGTCTCTGTCGCAGGGTCTCGAGCGGGTCCAAGTCAGGTCCCGGCGAGGTCCCGGGCGGGTCTCGGTGAGGTCCTCGGGCGGGTCCTAGTCAAGTCCTAGGCGGGTCCTGGTCAAGTCTTGGTGAGGTCCCGGGGAGGTCCAGGGGAGGTCCCGGGCGGGGTCCCGGTCAGGTCCTGGGCGGGTGCCGGCCACGTCCCGGCAAGGTCTCGGTCAGGTCCCAAGTGGGGTCTTGGTTAGGTCTCGGTCAGGTAATGCCTTATCTGCATTACCTGCAAATGAGTTGTAAAGCAATGATAATCAATAAAAAATCCAAAACACATATATACAGTGATGCAAATATACATTAGTTATAAAATAAACCATGGGAACAATGCGTTTCTAACTTAGACTTTTGTGGAAACACAATTTTAATCGTTAAAGTGATCGATACGGGCTATAGTCATGTTAACCAAAGAATAACAAAAACAACAGAAATATATCATTACCTCTGTCGGGCGTGGATCCAGAGGTCGACACGAGCATGGCTTCAAGCTGGCAGAAACGGGCCTCAAAGATGGCATCTTTCTCTACTATCTGAGCTTTCTGTTCTTCAATCTGTTTGACTATCTCATCCATCGCACGTTTTTGTTGTGTTCGCTCCTCTTCAAGTTCTCTAATCCTATCCGTCATTTGTAAGAGCAAGGAGTTCCCAGGGTTCTGCGATTGTGCCTGGGATGGTGTATAGTACGAATGTATGCTGCTCTGTACCGGTAGAACATTCGAACCCACTTGTCGGACCCTGCCAGGATACTCAGGCTTATTTCCGTCCACCTGAGCATACGCGTGATTCGGTGTCCACCGTACCATCCCTTCAGTCACGCTCAACGTCAATGCTGGGTCAGTGGGTATCAATTCCTTCATCCTCTCCTGTACATTAAACATCAAGTTAGTATCTCATATAAAGAAGGTTAATCATAAATAATTTATCAAAATATATATCGGTGAGTACTTACACATCTCTCCCTGACCACATCATTTGGATAGTCACCATCCTTCTTCTTGTGTGTCGAGATGTAAGTTTGCGCTCGAGTAGGAGTAGTGCCCAAAGATAAGGTCTGCATAAAAAAAAATATCAAAAAAAATAAAAATAAATAAACATACGGTTAGATACGTATATATATCTATATATATGCGGTAAATAAGACAAATACCTCTTCATGTGTCGCCCTAGCAAAGCTCATCGACCCAATGTAGTGAGGTGTGTTGTTTTTTGCTAGCAATGCCTTCATATAAGCAGTATACTCCTACACAAATACTATTCTTAATATGTCAGCCCTAACACAATTATAATTAATGAAACTACACTCGTGACCTACCCGATTCTTCGGGTCGCACCATTTATCTAACAACACATCCAAGTAATAGGCGTTGTATTTCGAAACGACATCTTGACCTATTCTCGCCTTCACGGTGTCAGGAGTATCGCCCCGCTGAATTTTTTAGCCCAACTTTCACTGAGTGTCTCCTACTCTTCAGCTTCATGCCCATATCTCGGAACGCGTCCTTTTTTCTAGCATCGAGATTGTACTCAGACGGGATGTAGAAGTTTGCCTGGACAAGTTAAAAAAGTAAGGCGTATAATTCGTACATTAACAGTGTTTGACATAATGAAATACACATGCTAAAATATAACAGAGAGTTTAACCATACCATCAAGGCGTCCCATATATCTTCCTTCATACGGGGCGGTACCTCCGTCTAGTCGTCCCGTAATCTAACATAATTTCCACTCCTTATGATATTGTCGGTCGTCCTTCGGAATTTCAACCCACTAAATCCTACGGGCTGCTATGCTCTATTGTACTCGCACACGACCTTTTGCCTGTTGGGGACATCCCACGTCTTGTTTAATGGTTTAATGGTCACACTTGAATGTGGGTGCACCCATCTCAATCGATGCCTAACACATTAATAATTACTGATGTTAATTATTTGGAATTCAATATCAACTACATAACTTATATATGCGGGGGGGAATAACTGTTCTACATGGCCATGTGAACATATCCCTAACTCGCTCATCGTAGACAGCGAAGTAAGCGTATGATACTCTCGGTCCGTGTCGTATGGAGACGACTGAGATTGATACCCCATCTGGGTCTACCCTTCCACATGCTCTAGAAGTACTAGTCTATACCTCTGGTCGTCTACCTGTGGGAACCTCCATTGTCTACTCTTCCTCCTGGTACTCATATCTACCTGTGAAACACATCATGCACCCAATTGATTATGTATACAATAGATAAAACATGCACCACAATTACCAATCAATGTAGAAAGAAATAACAAAAAACAAGTCAATTAATGTGAACTACATATATAATTTTATTTTTTTGGACCATATATGATTATATTTGATCTAAGTTTGGTCGGACGTAGTCAATGTCATCCTGCGGATCCACTTCATTATTACTGGTCAATATGAGTGGCTTACACTCGTGGTAGTTGGCATATTCATCATCAGGACCTTCATCCTGACCGTATATGTTTCTAGGTTTAGTCCTTACAACACAAGCCCAATCAGAGTCCATTTCATCTTCAACTTAAAAGACTTGGTCAACTTGTGACGTTAGCACAATACGGCTCATCAGTAATTTGCTGGCCCCAGTGGACAAGTTTTTTGAAGCTGACAACCATCATGCCATACTTGTCTACCTTGTACCCCCTGTTCCTCGTTTTGTCCGCCCAATCACACTTGAACATAACGTACTTGGTCCTGTCGAAGTACTCCACCTCAATTACTTCCGTTAAATTCCCGTAATACGTTTCACCATCAACAGTCGGCACGCACACGCCGTTGTTCTACGTTCTCTTTCTGGCATCGAATGCAAGAGAGCGAAAGAGCTTCCCGTTAACTACATATCTGTTATATCTGGTAGCTGTCTCCTTCGGCCCTCTACAATGCATTACCAGTTTGTCACCTATTTTCTTCCTACGTCGATCGTCCAATCGATCGGCCTATGAGTATATTATGTACAATTGACCATAAAGAAGTTAGTTTTGTTAGTTGTTATGAACCATAAGTAAATATAATAAGACTGTAATAGTTAAACATCACGGTAGTCTTACGTAGTCAACGTACTAATCGTAAAACAACTCATAATGTTGGGTTTTCAACTAATCCTCTGTCGTTCGCCCCCTATCGCATGATTGCCTAAGTGTATCCATGTGCATCCTACAATAAGAAATTAGTTCTACTATAATTCACAACTAAGGGTGCAAGGTGATATTGAACTTGCATAGACTACTAACACGACTTACGTCCGTAGTTGAAGGAACTCGTCCGAGTTAAACATAATGCATCGGTGAATTTGTGTCAATGTGACATAGTCGAGGATGACTCGTGTTCTCGAAGAGCATTCTTGACGTGTCAACACAGGACACGTCAAGAAATTCTTGACGTGCCACATGTGGACATGTCAAGAAATTCTTGACGTGTCACATTTGTCATAAGTAGACACGGCAATAATTGAAAGATAAATTTTTAAATTTTTAATTTATATCATTTTTTTTCTCTTATATAACACATTATAAATACAATATACTTAAAACTAATTAGAGAACAAATAAATTAATATTCTAGGTGTACATATAATAAAATCCATTTTTTCGTGATGGCTCAATAATCCACTCACCGAGAATCAGATCTAGCTTCAAGGCATTTCCACCGTAGGATCAATGAACAATTGAGATAAGTGAAGGACTCGCCGAACACATATTTTGTGTTGGCCGGGTTCATGTGGGGTTTGCGGGTCTTATAAAATAAATGTATCATGTATGTCCTATTTTTTAAAAATTAATATGGCTATCATATTAATATTACTACAGTGATTTATCCATCATAATATTACTAGAATGATTTATGCATGATGCTATCATATCATATTAATATGGCTATCATTTCATTTCATATTAATATTAATGAAATGTTTGATTTATGCATGATAATATTAATCGGTATACAATACGTATATACCAATTAACTTATATCAATATGATAAAATTAATTTATCATATCAATTAAAATTAATTTACTACCTAATTTTTTTTGATACATATTGTATAATTAATTTACTAACTTATTATAATTATAATTAATTATAATTATTGACGTGTGGAATAATGGCACGTCAAAATTTTTTGACGCGTTAAAAATAACATATCAAAAATTTTTGACGTGCCCTTTCTGCACGTCAATAAATTATTGACTTGGCTTTTACATACGTCAATAATTATTGACGTGTCATAATGGCACATCAAAAATTATTGACATGGCATTTAGACACATCAATAAAGTGTTTATTGACGTATTTATTTAGTCACGTCAAAAATTATTGACGTGACAAACATGAGTTACTATTTGCCACGTCAATTAAGTTTCTGATTTTTGTAGTGTATATGATTTTTGTTACATATTTTAATTATATGAAATTTATAATTATAGTTATTAGAGATTATAGATAACAACAACGATTCCATTGAGCTCCAATCAAATTCTAAATGAACAATTTAATTTTGTTACATTTATATGTTTTCAAATATAATCTAATTTTTTCATATTTAATTTTTGCTTTAATTACATTTTAATATTTTTAATTAATTTTGTTCAACTTTGATTTTATTTATTTATTTTTTTATACATAAAAAAAAAAAGAAACTGTGACCCCCCCCCTCCCTAAACCCTCGCTCCGCTACTGTCTCCAACCCTAATTGGAGTTCATTATCAATACCATTTCCATTCTCATTTTCACATTCATCCATTTCATCATAAATTATCCATCACTCTCGATCTTGCCTGGAAAAAGGCCTTAAATATTAATAAACCTGAAAGTTTCATATATGTTTTATAACAATTCTTATTTCATGTTTTATAAATATATGTGTCAAGATGTTTATGTTTGACTTTCATCAACAAACCAATACAACTATTAATTAAAACAATTGTACTTAAGAAACTTCTATTTCTACCTTTGTTTAGAGCATTACCACCGAGCTTTCTAAAGTTTAACCAAAAAATCTACTCTAAAGTTTAACTAAAAAATCTACTTTTATTATTTTATCTAACTACTTTTTTTAACATAGACAAGGATTAGATATTTGACAAAGTTTGAATTTGGTAGGGTTTACGCTGTGATTCTTCCAAGAAAGTTACCTTTGAAAGCCTAGTGGAAACAGAGAAGTCAAATGTAGGGTTTCTCAGAGGCTCCGTTTGGCATTGGCCTGCAACTGTTTGTTGTTTGGAATTATAGCAAAAACTAATTGATATGAAAAAAGAAAAAGAAGGTAAAATTAAATGTTTGGTATGTAAAAGGGAAAAAAAAAAAAATTTTGTAATGATTGATGTGATGTAAAAAGTAAAAATGTTAGGACTTAAATTTTTTTTATGAATAATAACTGGCTCTTGCCAAACGAAGCTTCTAGTTCCATCCATGCCTACGTGTCAAGGAATATCAATATGTAACAGCATCCTCTTGCCCGGAAAAAGACCTTAATAGATGTATGAGGAATACCCTACAGTTTCATGTTTTATAAACAATTTTTATGTTTGACTTCATCACCCAGCCATGAAACCTATTAATTAATGCAATTTTTACTTAAGAAACTTCTATTAATTTCTACCTCTGTTAGTACATATCTATGACCTACATTAATTCTAACTATATTCAAAGATTTTTTTTTTTTTTTTTTTGAGGGAAATTGAATGATTCCATTAATCAAGAATAACAGATTCAGCAATTACAATATCCCTTATGTAAAGGGGGGTCAAAGTTAACCATAGCTGACTTACATTGAGTGAAACCACCATTTTTGCTCCCCTATGAGTAGCTTCATTTGTCGTTTGCCTCACATGTTGAATATCCCTGGAGTGACATCCTTTAAGCATCTCCTTTGTTTCCTCCAACATATTCCCAAATTTCGACCAGTTCCTCTCCTCCCTTTTACCGCTTGCACAACCTTTAGGGAGTCCCCTTCAAGGATGGTGTTCGTGAGTCCCAGCTGTCCCAAGAGTGCTACTTTTGTCCACATCGCAAAAGCTTTTGCCACCACTGGTAGGGCTGGCAATTTTGACACAACCCGCGAACCCGACATAAAAAAAAAGGTATTGGGTTTTGGCTTATTGGGTTCGGGTCGTAATTGGGTCTACCCAATTAAGACTCGATAATTTCGTGTCTGACGGGTCCACCTGACGGGTCGACCCACTAGACCCGGGTTTTTTTTTTTTTTTTTTTCTTCTTCTTCTTCTTTCTTCTTCAGGATAAGGCAGAGCAAATCTCTGCCTCTCTCACTCGTCACTTGATCTCTGCTCGCTCTCTCTCTCTCTCTCAAGTGACAGTCTTGGTCTCTCAAACTCTCACTCTCCCTCCGTTTCGGCGTCTCCCGACTCTCCCTCTCGAGTCTCGGCTCTCTATCACTCGGGTCTCCCTCCTCACCGTCGCCGTCCTCACCGATATTTCTTGCCAAACAAACAAAGCTTTAGAGATTACTGGTGTGGAGATTTTCTACTAGTTTATAAGCATAGTAAGGATGAGCACTGAACTAAATTTTCTCGCTCTGCGTCCCCCCCCCCCCCCCCCCCCCCCCCCCCAAAAAAAAGAAAAACAAAAAACAAAGAGGAAAAAGGAAGGAAAGAGACCTTCTTTCTCGGTCTCTGCAATTGCAATGGCATTTCACAGAGTCACAGACCCACAAAGCCCAAACCAAAACCAAGATCCCTAATCCTCTTGCTCTTACGAGCCATAGCAGCAATTGCCCTCTTATTCCTTTCTCTTCCCTCATTTCCATAAATGGGTTCTCTTCATATATTACAATTTTTATTTTTTATTTTTATTTTTTAATTTTATAGTTTAGGGTTTTAAGTTTTAACGGGTCGTGTCGGGTTACCCAGCTATTTTCGTGTCATAATCGTGTCAGACTCAATTACCCGTTTAGCTAAATGGGTCATGTCTAGGTATAGGCTAATCGTGTAATGAGTATCCGCGGGTCGTAATCGAGTCGTGTTAGGTACCCATTTTGCCACCCTTGACCACTAGGTCACTAATATAAGGCCGCGTCAAACACTGCGTCAAAGAATTGTCTAATTAATTAAGTATCCTTCGGTTGTAATAATGTTTATAAAACATGAAATAAATTTTATTCGTTTATCTATGGATATATCAAAAACTAATTTTGATTTATTCAATCTTCAAGCCTGACTCGTCAAATAATTGTCCCCAAGAAGTAACTCAATCGGTTAGGACCACGCCTAATGAAGCGGAGGTCACTAGTTTGAATCCATCTTCCCCCTCTTGTCCAGATATGTCAAAAAAAAAAAAAAGACTCCTCAAATAATAGAGCTTTAAATTTGAGTGTGAATTAGCTTAGCATGTTCTATATGCTAAGTTAAGGTGCATTAAATTAAGGTGGAGGATGTGAGTAATAGGATACAAATTAAGGTGCATTAAATTGACAGATGTAGAGTCGTGCTAGAATAGTCATAACATTTTATTCTATATTTGTTCAGGATTACAATTTTAATAATTACAAACTTATCTGTTTATAAATTTCCATTGTTCTCTTTATATTCGTTTTCAAGTCTTATTCAAATTGTAGTTCAATAATTAATGCTAGGGTTTCTTCTCCTAGCAGAGAGTGCCGCCTAGAGGGGGAGAACTTTTGTTCTCCTCCTCCTCCCCTCTTCCTCCCTAGTTTTTCTTCCCCTTCCGTCCTTGCCTCTTTGCTCCCGTTCTTTTTTCCCTTTTGCTTGTCTTTGTTTTCTGCTTGTTTGTATGTTTTTGGCACACTTTGTGGTGTCATTCTTGCGGGATTCACTCAAACTACCCCCAATTCTTTGAGTGTGCCGCTGATCTCCTCCGCGCCGCTTTGTCATCCACCGTCCACTGCCGGGTCTGTTATCGAGCCCCCCCACCACGTTTCACAGGCCCTATTTGCTTCCAACGCCATCTTCTGTTTCCAGCAAGCCGCCGTCATCTGCCTAGTGTGCTCTTATTTTTTGGCTTTATGATTTTTTTTGCTTTCATTTTCCCTTTATTTTTCGGTTTCTGTTGTTTTTTCCGCTGTTATTTGTTCCTTATTTTAGATTTATTGTTGTTTTGTTGCTTGTAATAAGGCTATGTTCTCTTGTTGATCCATGAGGCATTTGTTTAAGGTCCAAACCCTTGAGTTGTAGATGAGATCTATATTTTGGCTTTCGGGTCGAAGAGAAAGTGTTTTGGCATGAGGGTTTTCTACTCTCAGGTCGAGGAATAAGAGTTATCTATGCATTATAATGAGTCTGTCTAGAGCAGATATGTTGTTATATCTAAAGATTAGTCATGAGTTAGCGGATCTTGTTTGAGATTGGAATGATTGTATCTTTAATGTCATCTTCAACATTTGTAACTTCGTAGCTTCGGCTATGATTGCTTCAGAGCTTTTTGTTCTGTATTGTAAGAGCTTTATGCTCGTATTATCTTTGAATGAATGTGACTGAAATGTTTTCCTCTTAAAAAAAAAAAGGATTACAATTTTAATGTATTCAATAGGATCCATAATTTCTAACCATAATTATAATATTTGACTTCAATGGCTTATCTTACCTACACCACATATGCTCTCTCTCTCTCTCTCTCTCTCTCTCTCTATATATATATATATATATATATATAGAGGATTGATAGGGACCCAACTTTTTTGCTCAACAAAAGTCCAACTTTTGCCTTATTTATTTTTAAAAAATAAAATAAAATAAAAAATGGAAAAAATGTTTGAAGCAACCCTATCTATTTTTTGTCTTTCTTTTATTTGGTATTTTTTAAAAAATGAAAAATGGTATTTTTTTCATAATAATGTCATTTTTTTTTTAAGAAAATGTCATTATTATGAAGAAAAATACTATTTTTCATTTTTTAAAAAATACTAAATAAAAGAAAGACAAAAAATAGATAGGATTGCTTCAGACATTTTTTCCATTTTTCATTTTGGTTTTTATAGAAAAAAAATAAAAGGTAAAAGTTGGACTTTTGTTGGGCAAAAAAGTTGGGCCTTTAGCATTTCTCATATATATATGAGAAAAACATAAAAAAAGCCTCCCAAACTACCAGTCGTTTGCAATATAGCCCACCAATGTTCAAAAGATACTAAATTAGCTCCCCAAACTATCAAATTGTATAAAAAGGCCACTTATTATTTTTTTTTTTTATATTCTTATAATACCCCTATTATTTTAACAAATAAAATAATAAAATAATTGTTAAAAAAAAAAACAATTTTTTAAAAATACACGAAAACCAATGCGCAAATAAAAAAATAAAAAAAGGTTTTTTGAAATAAATAATAAATAATTAGTCACTGTAGTTGATATAAATTACAAATTGCTTCATGTTGTATTAAATTAAAATCAAAGGTACGACAATTTAAAAAAAATACAAGAAAATCAATGGGCGAATAAAAAAAAAAAAAAAATGCTTTTTTGGAATAAATAATAAATAATTAGTCATTGTAGTTGGCTTAAATTACAAATTACTATATGTTGTATTAAAGTAAAATCAAAGGTACAGAATTTGACTTCAGGACTATTTTTTTTTTTTTTTTTGGAATATCTTAAAAACCATACCTTTGATTTTACTTTGATAGGACATAAAACAATTTGTAATTTAGGCTAACTACAGTGACTAATTATTTATTATTTATTCCAAAAAAAAACCATTTTTTTTTGTTTTGTTTTTATTCACCCATTGGTTTTCTTATATTTTTAAAAAATTGTTTGGTTTTTATTTTTACAATTATTTTATTATTTTATTTGTTAAAAGAATAGGGGTATTATAGGAATATAAAAAAATAGGTGGCCTTTTTGATACAATTTGGTAGTTTGAGAGGCTACTTTAGTACATTTTGAACATTGTGTAGCTATATTGCAAACGGCTAGTAATTTGAGGGTTTTTTTTTTTTTTTATATTTTTCTCTATATAAATAAGACTTCTTATATATATATCAAATCAATATAACAAACATGTAATTTTCTTGGGTATTATAACGATAGATGTAGGACTACCACCAAACCACTACGAATTTTTGTATTATTCTCTCTCAGTACCTTTTTATATTTATAATATGAGAAATGATAATATATCATTTTTAATCTCATCTTTCACCCATTTCTGCGGATGAGTGAATTCACCAGTAATTTTGTAAATAAACAAGTCAATGAGCAAAATATAGTCCTATAGGCTATTCAGAGTGGTGGACATATATGTCTAACACCAAACCGCCCGTAATTCTTTGTCTCTATTTTCTCTCTTTCTTCCGCTATTATATATTCTCGTATTTTATATTTACCCACAAACTTCAACATGGCCGGTACCGGAGCTTAATCATTATTTCAACAAATACAGTAAAAATAGTCATATTTGGTATTATAAGAGTAGAAGTAGGCCTTTAAGGCTGAACTAATACCTCAAATTTTATTTTTCTCTATTTTTTCCTTATTCTCAAAATGATCGCTTTTTGCTCTTTGATATTTTAATTTTTTAATATGGTATTAAAGTCTTTTATGTTGCTTCTTTTAGTGAGTCTAAACATGTTGTTTGCTTGGTACGAGGAATGAGTGTCGGTTACAAAGATATTCTTCTATAGTGGTTGAGTTTTTTGGGTTTGGTTACCATGAAGTGGTTAATTTTACCTTTAATGAGTTTCTCAAAAGGTTTTCACTTCGTCACTCTTGTATCGAATAATTTACTACTTTTATTATATTTGGTGCTATAATTTTTGATTTGGGATATTTTTTATAAAACGACACATATTCACTCTCCTTTAGGTATTGTTTGAGGCTGGTTGGAAAATTTCATCTTTAAATATATATGTCAGATGCTCTTAGCATTGTCTCTTCAAGAATTATATCAACATATATTTAAGTCAAAAAAGTTTTTATCAGATAATAATGGAAAACATCATTCGATCAACATCATAATCATGGAATATATAGTACCTATAATTGCATATACGGATAACACAGACACTACATATACATAACCTATGTGGGACAACACTACATATAATTAATATATACACTGGTTCCTGGTCAACCCTTCAGCTTATACAGAATGAACATTTTAACAGAGCTTGCATAATATGGACATAAAAAATTAATCTGAATCTGAATTATTTCCTATTTCCTATTTCCTACTGTTAGGAGTTCATAGAATTTCAATTTCAGCTGGTGGGGAGGACTCGACAGGCTCCGTTGTTCTTGGACTTTTGATACGAAAGTATCCTACTAGTCCAATTGCCTTCTTCCAAACACTTCCATCATCTGGAGCTACATTTCCCTCGTATGCATGCTCATGATTCTGACGATTTATTGGTGAGCAATTTAGTGATAGTAGAAAACAAATGGTGGAAGTGACAAAGGATATCAGATAGAGCACCCAAAAGCTTTGGAGGCTCAGGGTTTGAGTGCTGTTGGAAGTTATGTTGGTTGAACACTCGTCCATGGGGGTCAACCATTCGTTTTCCAGTAACTTTAACTTACCATTCTCTGATAGAGTCAGAATGGCTTTCGAAAAATCCCTCGCTATTGGAGAGCCTTTCTGGAATACCTGCATAGAGAGAGAGAGAAAAGAAAATAATTTTATTACTTTCTGCAGAAAAGGAGGAGCGGATTTGGATTATAAAGAAGTTGAAGATTCATGAGTTGCTACTCACAAAGCCCAATCCCCCAAATCTGGTAGTGGGTCTGGTGCCAATGAAGGCATTGCAGTACTTATTGAGGAAAACTTTCTCATATGGGAGTTCAAGAAAGGCAGCAGAGATATTGTTGTTTTCAAATTCTCCTGTGTAATTGTATTCGCTGGCGACGTTCAAGATGTTGAGTGGATTGAACCCAACAATATTCTTCAGGTATGTTCTTACAAATGAATCACCATCGCAACCAACTTTCATGTTGTTCTTCTTTAGCCACTCTACATCGGTTACACGGGGTTGCAGCTGTTGAACTGTGAGCATTGAAGACAGACTAGCGGTGTAGCTTGATTTCAGGACCAACACCACAAAGAGCCATAGTACAATCACCAAACGACTCGGGTTGCTATAGACTTTTTCCCCTGCAATATAAAACCACGTGCTATATTGGTGATTTCAAGTCGCAAGCAAAACAGAAAATGAAATGAGGCTTGCTTTCCTTAAGAATTTATTTGCTCCCATTAATTCTAACAAATTTGTATGCATCGAGTTATAACAAATATTTTCGGAGGATACAAAGAAGTTTAGAAATTTCTTGCAATTTGGTTGCATTTTGAACAAAACAAAACCAAACAAAAGCGCCCATAGAGTTTTTATTCTAGAAAGAGGAGAGAGAACATGTACTGTAACAGTAAATTACGATTAGATATTAACAGACACTTAATCTCACCGGTAGATCAAACTCAATTTAATCTTACAGTTGACTTTATTAATAGTCATATAAAATTCAATCGTTGGATCTATTTTAAAAGCATCGTACGATTCAAATCAAACCCCTACACTACAAAAAAATATAGGTTTAATGACGTGGCAACTGTTCATCATTTGTTGCCACGTCACTATATGGTAACGTGTGAAAATACAACACGTTACCATATTAAAATCATATGGTAACATGTTGAATTAATGCATTGCCAAATGGCAATGTGCCATATTAGCACGTTGCCATGTAAATATGATAATATATATATATATATAAAATTAATTGCAAGTATACATATTTAAAATATATCAATTATTAAGCTTAATAATTTGTAAGTACATATTATATTTAATACAATTAAAGCTTAGGCTTTAATTGTATTATATATATCAATCAATTACTAAGCTTAAGATATATAAAGCTAAATAATTGTAAGTATACATATTTAAAATATATCAAGTACTATTAAGCTTAAGATATAGCTATATCGTCACACACGTGTGTGTCTAGTACTTTGCACTGTACTAGAGCATACACACAAGTGTATATGCCCACTTATTGGTTATTTTAAAGCAATAGTTTATTGTGAGTTGGGACTTAAAAATGATAACTTTGCTATTTACACTCTTTAAAATCTTTCATCTAAAACATTCCCAAACCACACACACACTCTATATATATATATATATATATATATATATATATATATATATATATATATATATTTGATACTTACTATGAGCAAAGAAGAGAGAGGAGAAGGTGAACCAAAGCGCAGTGCTAATCTGGTTCTTCCAAGGGCCATTAAACTTTGGATTGCATTGACGCTCCAAGAACCAAACCACGAGCATTGTGTATATTAGGATGCCGCCAGTTGCCACCTACATTCCCACCGTGAAGGGCTTCATAAACATCCATGCCGACACTTTTGGTTTCATTGGAACAATCATAGACAAACCTGACTCCGCAAATGGCATTGTAAAATCAACGTATTGCATTCGGTCGGCTAGTAAGGTTATGTCGCCGATCACAGCATCATATGACTTCCATTGTGTTTTTTCCCACACGACAAGCAAAATTATCTTTTATCAGAAACAAACAAACAAATTGCAAACACATATATATATATAGAAGAAAAAAAAAGTTTAATTAATTTATTGCAAACTCATATAAAAGAACGTTTTAATTTTTGTCAATCGGCTGGAGGCAACGCATTGCCTTCATAAAGCGAAGGTGAAGGTCACTAGTTCGAATCTCTCTTATTTTCGTCCCCTTTTATATATATATATAGAGAGAGAGAGAGAAAGAGTGAGAAAAGTCTTCCAAATTCCTTTCATAACCTAATCAATCAATAAATAATGACAATAATGATATGCTAGTGAATAGACAGAGAAAAGTCGTCCAAATTCCTTTCATATGGAAAAGGATCCTCTCCCGTCCATTTTGGACTGGAGGGTATCCAGTTAATGGCCAAAATTTCTTATAAGAAATCTAAGGCCACAAATTGAAACACATGTCCTTGTAATAAAAAAAAAAAAAAAAAACTAGTATTTAAAGTTGAATAAAAATTAAAAATAAAAATAATAAAAGTCATAGGAGTGGCCGGCCACCCCATTTTTAACCACCGGGGTGGCCGACCACCCTAGACCGGCCGGTCTAGAGAGGCTGATGCCACCCCGATGGCCCTTGGGGGTGGCCGAGCCACCCGAAGGGTCAAATGGAAAAAACAAAAAAAATTTACAGTGTTGGCCTTGACCATCCCCAAGGCCCTTGGGGTGGTTCGGCCACCTTCCAAGGGTTGGTCTGGGGTGGCCGCAACCATCTTGTGGCCCTTGGGGGTGGTTAGGCCACCCCTAAAGGCAAACCCAAATGAAAAAATTGGGTTTGACTTTGGGGGTGGCCGAACCACACCCAAGGGCCACCGGGGTGGCTTCGGCCACCCTAGTCCGGGTGGTTAAAAATGGGGCGGCCGGTCACCTCAATGGGGTGGTTGGGCCACCTCTATGGATTTTATTATTGTTATTTTTATTTTTTATTAAACTTTAATAATAATTTATTATTATTTTTATTATAAGAACATGTGTTCAATTTAAGGTCCTTACATTTCTTATAAGAAATCTTGACTATTAACTGGATACTCTCCGATCCAAAATGGACTGAAAAAGGATCATTTTCCCTTTCATACGGTCTAATGTTCATTTTAGCCCCTTTTCATTTTAGCCCCTTAATGTTCAAAAAGCAGTGATAAAGTAGCCTTCCAAACTACCAACCAATTGCAATTTGGCCACTCCGTTAGTCATTACCGTAAAATAGGATGGAAAATTCAAAACTACGTCATTTTGGCAAGGTTAAGTTACTAAAATACACTTTTGGGAAAAAAAAAAATCAATTTAAAAAATGCCCCCCAAAACAATGTCGTTTTGAGGGAAAAAAAAAAAAAAAAAAAAAAAACCGTGGGTGGCTCGCCGGCCACCCCAAAGGCCATGGGGGTGGCCGGAAACCACCAGTTTTTTTTTTTCTTTTTCTTTTTCTTTTTCTTTTCCTCAAAACGACATCGTTTACATGCATGTATGGCCGCTGAGTACCCCTGTTACTCACACTAGGTAAACAATGAAGTAGCTCATTGGCAGCCACCAAGAGATAGTCGAATAACCTTGGCAGCCACCACTGCGAGGCTGCCTAATAAATCAGCTCTGCCATCACTGGGTGGCTGACCACCATATGCCAGTTCTTTATTTTTTTTGTTAAATTTTTTTTAAAATTTCTTTATACAGTTTTTTTATTTTTCTAATATATAATAAGGAAAGTCCACACCTAAAAATTTGGGTGTATGTTTAATTATTTTTTGAGAAATGCCTTGTGTTTTATTTATTGATAGTGATTTGTGAGAAGAGTGTTTTATATATATATGCGTTTTGTTTTGAAAAATGTACCGATGGTGGGGGTTACATGTAACTAATATTTGAAAATGGAAAAGAGTTTTTGAAAATTTTGTCAAACTCTTAATAAACAATTCAAAACATTAAACTTTTCAAGACACAACACTTTTTAGCAAATAATAATAATAAAAAAAAATTAAAAAAATTCACATCATAGGAATATTTTGGAAAATAAGGGTGTAGATCAAGGTTAATTTTTAGTTCAAAGAATTAAAAAGGCTAGAAAGATTTAGCTAGCCACACGACCACCTTCCCCTCTCTTCCTTTCAAGAGTAGCCACACGATTAAATTTTTGTGAGTAAGATGTCATGTCTATACTTTTATATGTATTCTCAAAATAAACATTTTTAGTATTTTTATTTTTTTTAAACCCAACAAAAAAATTTTCTTAAGGGAACTCACAAAAAACATTTTCTTACCTTTATATTACCCATAAACATTTTTTAAATCAAAACAACAAAAATTCTTTTAATCTTAATGTCACCTAAAAATACTTAAAAACAAAAAAAAGACTTTTCAAGACTATTATCAAACACACAAGCTAATCGTTTCCGTCATATATATAGAGAGAGAGAGAGAAGGTGATTTTGACTATTAGGTCCACTAGGTAAGAAATTAAGGTGGCAAGTGGAAATTTGGCAAATATGAAGTCACCTCAACGTACGTGGCTTGGGGAAATCAATATAAACAAAAAAGTCTATACAAATTTTATTTCCATAATCTCCTGATGGAAACTAATTTGATTAGATTCTCATCGATCAATATCACATGAAAATACATTTTTTCAAACAAACAAAAAAACCACTTTCCAAAACTATTATTAAACATACAATTAGTTGTTTACGCTGCGTGATGTTTTAACCAAAAAATATAAGTTTTTATGTACTAAATACTATGCAACACATGTACCAATATATGGCGCCCGAAAAAGCAACACATACGTACAGTACTATTATAACATTAATATATAACTTAAACATGCAGAATATAATAAGCTTTCTCGTTGTCTGACGTAAAGAACTCAGTTCTAACTTTTTTGTTGGTGTGTTTTGGTGTTTTGTTTGTGTTGGAATGAAAATTTTATTCATAAAAAAAAAAAAAAAAACAACAAAACAAAAAAACTGTCAAAAAAACCCTAAAAAAGAATATAAATTTTATTAATAAAACTATTTTCAAGGGAATATTAATATATATGTGAAGTTGTTACCTTGTAATCGCATTTATAACAATTCCAATGCTGTCGTATGCTCGCAGGGCATAAATACCAGGCACAGAATTATCTTCTTCCGGATATTCACTTCTGAAATTATTCCGGAACTGGGAATAAAAATGATGATGCCTGCTGATCTCAGAATAGTTGGTCTTGATTCCCAACGCGCCTTCCATGGAGGAAATAACGGAGTTGTTAATAGAATCCAGCAAATTTGTAATGCTTTCTGCAATTATCCATGCCGAGTCCATCCCTACAGTCCCATCGACTTAGCTTCTCTGAACAAATGAGTCACCATCTCTAATGATGACTGAAGAACTATGAAAACCCGAGATTGGATTTGCAGTAGCTTATCAAGCTCTTCTTGGATTACTCTTACCGGATCAGAGAGAAAAGAAAATGGTGGAAGAACCAAACGGTACTCAATCTCCGAACCCACATTTTGGAGAGCCTCCGACAAAAGTTCCAACTTCCCAGAATCACCGGCATAGGGTTCATTTTCATAAATCGCCACGACCCTTTTCCAATTGTACGCTTGAACAATATCAGCAATGCATTGTATTTCTTCAGAACCATTTTTAGCCATTTGTATTAAGAAAGGCCAACGGAGTTGCATCAGCGATGGGTTAATGGCGGGTGCTGCAAATGAAATAACAGCAACTTGAGCTTCATTTCCCATGTCGGCTACCACAGCTGCTTCCTGCCACGTGTGCATGCCGATAATCACTTTCACCTTCTTCTCTTTAATCATCTCTTCAGCTGCATGCAATCAGAATTAAGATATTCTCATTAAAGTAATCATTAAGTGAATAAATTTACATCTTTATTTTCGGCTTAAATTTTTGAAAAGTTGTGATTTAAAATGTAATAGAATTGGTAATAAATAGCTAGAGATATACTAACCAATAGAAGTTACTCTACGAGGATGCTGGATAGAGAGGGAGAGTTTGTGAGTCTTGGACGTTTTGTTGAAGTTCTGAACCGCAATTTCCATGCCGATTTTCTCTTCTTTGCCTATGCGGGAATTAACATCAATGATAGCACCTATATTCATAACTTCTTTAGCAATGGCGGCTTCAGCTCCATTGTAGAGAACGAAAAGAAAAGAGACGAGTGCAAGAAAGAGTAGTACTGATGATCTTGAGATTTTGCTGACCATTACAACTGACCAAGCCATTGCAGGAAATTTTGGGATAGGGAGTTAATCAGTATTGATTCCGGTTTTAATGGGTTTTTCTGGTTTCTTGCTGATTAGCAAACTAAAACTAAATCAATGTGATTGGTTTCTAGGAAAACGAAGGAAATTGGTAGGCAACTAGGCGTGAAAGTTCATTTCTTTGACTTGGTTTGCTAGAAGACAACATTAATTAATTACTCGGTTACGTATACGTACAGTGCACGCTAGCAGTTTGTAAAATCTACAACTTAGACTTGTCGCTGGGTCGTTCTTAAATGGTGGCAAAATTCCATCATGTTGGCATGTGAATCTGTGATGGAGAATTGCACACGTTTCTTGCAACTCTGTTTGCTTGCCTATTTTCTTATAGAAGAGAGATGAGTGGTGATGAGGAGGTGACTGAGGAGGTTAAAGCTAGGGGTCTGCGCTGCCTCTTTCATAGAAATTGTGGACCCCTAACATATTCGATTAATAAGATTATAATAGAAAATAAATTAAATAATTTAATTTTTCGATTCTTGCTTCTTTTAATTTTTAAAATAATTGATATTTTAATATGATTTTAGACTATAAGTTTAATGTCAAACCATATTTCTGTCATTCAAGGGAGAAAAGAAGTGTCTTTGAGGTTTGGAGTCAAAGATTTGAAATCCAACAACATACACGACTCGCAGCTTTTTGTTGGGCTTGGAATCTAAAGCTTTGTTTTTTTTTGTTTTTTTTTTTGCCGTAAGGTGTACTCCAAATAACATTGACTCGTGATCGCTAACATATTACCCGTCGTGAGAGAATGACGAGAATTCTACGGTCAGTCGACGTTGAACTGTGTAATGAATTTTTGAGAATCACAACAGAAATGGAAAACAAAAATTAATTTTGGAGCTTTGACTAAGGCTCACCTTGAAGAGAATTGATCAACGGCTTTGAAGTCCTTGAACACGTGGCTCCAAAATCTTCAAATCTTTCTTTTATTTTCTTTTTTTCTTCTGTAAAGTGGTTAAATGCTATGTGTTAGAAGAGTTCTGGTACGGCATGAATAGGGTGTTCTCCGCTTCCCGACCTTTGTTCTTTGTGCTCCAATGACCACTACAAAACAATAACTAGTTAAGAGAACTCGACGCCTAAGTTAACATTTTGGAGAAAAGTATGCTTAAATGCCAAAAATTCAGTCTAAGGTTATACCTGATATAGGAGCCTATTTATAGACTAAGCCATTGAGCCAAATATGAAATAAATCTTACTTTTATTTAGGCTACTAATATGGGGCTTGATATGGACGCGCTATCCATGCATGATTTGTCCCGGGCCTTTAACCTGGAAGACAGTTCTTGGGTCTTGGGAGGCATTTGCTCCTAGGACTCGTACTACCAACTAACTTAATTGCCATATTCTTTCAAATTCGACCCGGCCCGTCGAATATGAAGATTGTACGTAATAATATGCAATGAAAATTATTATGAGAATATTAGAGAATTCTAGAAAAATAATTTTATAGAATAATACTTAATAAAAATATGAAGATTGTACGTAATAATATGTAATGAAAATTATTTTGAGAATATTAAAAAAGTATATCAAAAAAATATTTTGGTATTTATCAAAATCAGTTATGAATGGTCTTGAGTAAACTTCATTTACCACTTCTGATCTTTCATCACTTTTACGATCATAACCTTAAACTTTAGAAAGTGTTAATTTAAGGTTACTATCGATCTTTATGAAGTTTGCAATGTCAGCAGTTCCGCATTAAATCAAAACTCTCTAAAATATTTTAAAGATGTTTATAAAATATGGGCTCTAATGAAATCTGTATTTATTATTGTGGAATAAATTACTAAATATAGATCATGACAGCATGTGACAGAAAAGAGCACTTACTAGAGCATGGCTTGGAATTTTGTATGTTTGAATTGGTCAGGTAAAGAAGTCGACTGAAATACCTTAGACTACGTCACCAATTATAAGTACTGCATGTAATAGGAATTGAGTAGATTACTTTCAGAATTTATTCATTGAATTGAGATTGTTGAATCAGTTTTAGTAAAATCAAACTTCTCGAATCTTTGAAATTATTGGTTTGAACGGAAACGCGTGGACATAAGCACTAGCTGTTAAGATTCAAATCAAACTTTTCTCTTGAAACCTTTTTTAGGTTTCTCTTTCGTTGGTTTCCTTTGTGGTGTTAAATCACTGATTATTTTAGAAGGTTAAGCTAATATGAAGAGATAAATTTAATCACTTAATTAATATTTTAACACTCTTCCTTGCATGTGGGCTCAAACTCCATTTTAATAAGGTGAGGTACAACACATAAAATATTTAACTTAAATGAAGGGTAAATGATAGAGTCAAGGTTCGAACTTAAGACCTTTGGCTCTGATACCATGTTAAATCACTGATTATCTCAAAAGCCGGCCATGTGGAACACATCCTCCACCATAGTGGGTGCATTTAGGGAGGAAATGAGGTATGGCTTCCATCCTCCTCTTCTCTTCTCCGTTTTTGTTTCTCTTTTTTTTTTTCTTTTTTTTTTTTTTTTCATTTTTGTTTTTTCCTTTAAACCACTCATTATATGTCTATCTGACAATCTTCCAATTAACCAAACAAAGGGGTGCTTCAAGCAGCAAGTTCCTTAACTATTTGAACAAACACAATGAAAAATGCTCTGCCGACTCCAAAAACTTGTTTATCACAATTTATGCGAAATTAATATTATGAAGCAATAAACAATTCAATCATCAAAATATATAAAGCAATAAAGAGGCAAATACAGATATTTTGGTTACGAAGACGAAACCTTAAAAGGGGAGTAAAGATGGAGAGATGATGGGATGTCTCGGCATATTGATTTTGGAACTGAATTAAGCCAATAAAATACTAACAAACTCCCCCTTTGGCAATTCGGTGACAAAACCAATATGCCGAGACATTCCATCATCTCTCCATCTTTACTCCCCCTTTTTGTCATAGAATAACAAAATGTCTTCATGTTTCCTAAAACACTTCACAAGATACATCAAGGCATATGTGGAACATGAATAACACAAGAAAAACTCATGATCACATATAAACGAAAAATGCATGAAGTTTAATGCAGATCATGGAGGCACATCAACACAAATTGCCCTTCAATGTATGACTCATTTATCAACAAGAAACTGGAAAGAAAAAAAATACAGGCTTCTCCCCCTCAAAAGTCAAATGAACATATATGATACACACATCAACGACTCATGTATTTCACAATGAATATCCCAAACATGCTCCAATTATGCAAAATATACATGAGACTAGAAATGACAAGAAACTCATATTACTTAACTCAAGCAAAGAAAAATGTTCAATTCAACCCATGCTTGTGTGTTGTGTGTGTAAGCCATCCAATGAGAAGATTTACCAACTTACAAAATGAGGAGAAAGTTTCACCAATAGAAGGTTTTGACAAGAAAATCAAGTCAAAAGTCAAATCTTATCATACTAGGGATTAGCCACTCTCATCTAATATATTCCTCTTTGTAAAACAAATTGCACAAGTTTGACACAATGAAATAAATTCCTTTTGAAATATGTTTTTATTTTATTTTATTTGTTTCACTATCTTGTTCCATTCAACCCATGCTTGTGTGTTGTGTGTGTAAGCCATCCAATGAGAAGATTTACCAACTTACAAAATGAGAAGAAAGTTTCACCAATAGAAGGTTTTGACAAGAAAATCAAGTCAAAAGTCAAATCTTATCATACTAGGGCTTAGCCACTCTCATCTAATGCATTCCTCTTTGTAAAACAAATTGCACAAGTTTGACACAATGAAATAAATTTCTTTTGGAATATGTTTTTTTTTTTATATTTTATTTGTTTCACTATTTTGTTTCTTTTTCTCTATGAAAAAGTGTCCTTAAACTGTTGGTGCCGATCACAAAAGAGAAAGCAGAAATTTATAAGCCCTAGGTTTAACTAGGATCTGGTCAATTTGAAAAAATACGACTAGTCAAAAACCTCATATGGTTACCTAACAGACCTCACAAATAAATTTAAGCAAAAACTCAATTTAAACTTAAATGTGCACAAGAAATAAAGCATAGGCAAAATGTATCACATAAGCTCAGGCTTTAGGTAACCACAATAACAAGTCCAATGAATAAATTTTATCTCATGCATATTAAGAACATTCCCAGACGCAAGGAATTAAATCCATGAAAGTAACATGAGAAATTAATAGACTATTTAGGTGCAAAAGAAGGAAAAGAAAAACAACCAAAGAAAAATATTTTTGTCTTTTTTTGAAAATTTTTCCTAGGCATATGGGTGACTCACCTAACATAAGGTGAGATCGCCACCACTCCCCCTCAAGGGGTGAATGGTATCATCCTTCCTAACCCACACTTGAGAAATCTTAGGTCTAGACTTATGATTTTGCTCAAGCTTATCTAGCCTAGATAGCACTTCTTTCGTTATTATGACCAAATCCTTACTTTCTTTTCTAGAATAGGAATTTTCATTTATATGCACAGGAGGTTTCAATTTAAAACAATTTGGTTGAATAAGACCAACTTTGCCACAATAATGATAAGTGGGAACAAACCTTTGAGAATGTTGTCTTTTATGAGGAGGGATATATTTAGACTTTGATCTAGGGAAGCACGACTCTATATCACATTTTTCTTTCTTAGGAGAAGTTGAGTTTTTCCAAAGTCTTTGGGATTTAAATTGAAAACAGTTTGGTCTGATGTGACCAATATTCCCACAATGGTGGCAAGTAGGAACAAACTTAGCTTGAGTTTGTTTCTTAGAAGAAGTCTTAGATTTGGGCTTCACACAATTATTCAAACAAGAAGTTTTGCCCTTATCCAAACAGACTACATTAGCCTTGACTTCCTTAACATTCATAGGCTTAACAAACAAGGTATTCCTGTCAGATTTAAAAGCATGTGAAGTAGAGCTACCAACATTATCAACAATCATAGAAATCCCAGAATTATCACCATCAGAATTCTGAGTATGCATTATTTTCCCAAGGGAATTGCTAGAGAATTTTTCCAATTGAGTTTCTGACTTTTTTAATTTATTATCGAACAAATCAACTTTAGAAATTAGAACATGATTTTCAGATCTTAAAGAATCAACTAAGACATGTGATTCAGACAATTTAGTCACTAAGGATTCTTTTACATGTTCAAGATCTTGAAAACCTTTCAAACAATTTGTGTATTTATGTCTCAAAAACGTGAATTTTCCCAACAAATTGTTGAAGGATTTTATAAGTTCATATTCTCCTTAAGAAGTATTCCTAGCAAACAAGGAGTCAAAAGATCTCACTCAGGAATTTAATCCAAACAGAGTGAACCTGCTCTGATACCAGTTGAAAAACGCTATGCCGACTCCAAAAACTTGTTTATCACAATTTATGCATAATTAATACTATGAAGCAATAAGAAATTCAATCACCAAAATATATAAAGCAATAAAGAGCCAGACACATATATTTTGGTTATGAAGAGGAAACTTTTTAGAAACCGATCTAAAAGTAAAACCTCTATAGGACAGTCAAATCCAGGAATCACTATCAAAAGATCATCCAGAGATTACAGACACTAGGAACACTTACAACCCTTTGCAAGACCTTGGCTCTGTAAGATCGATAAGCTTACAATTCGTCTCATTGCTCACAATCTTCTTCAACGTGATTCTCCTTTACTAGACCCTTCTGATAGACTTCTCAACTGTAGATTTATCAAAGGAATAATTCAAACTTTAAGAGATTCAAATTAACGCTCACCACATATGAACTGTATTAGCACAGTGGGGGTTGGATTCTAAGCATTCTATATTAGTGTTTGGGCCCGTGAATTGTAGCCTTTGCATTTTAGAACCGAATTATGCTACCAAAAATACTAACACACATTATACCTGTTTTTGATATATAAGGTAATACTTCAGTTTCCATGTCTTGAAATAGTGAGCATGTTATTTGAGTTCATTGGGCTTTTAGATTTTGTTTCAATATCCATGTATTCGGTTCTAATCTTTGCTTGCTTATGCTTTTGACATCAAATTTCTTTGAGTAATGCTACTTAACACACCAATTTCATACCAGCTGACTTGTTGTATTTATTAGTGTGATAAATTGGCGTGAAGAGTACCATTACTATTTTTATTTTTTATTTTTTTTTATGCATGCTTTGGTAGTTATGTTCTCGATGATTATATCTATAGGTGGAAATGAATTTATTTAAATGTTTAGTAGGAAAATGTTCGTGTGTGTCTATATTTAATGATTTGACTTATTTTGCTGCTCATCTTTCATTTGTGTTCATCAGTGCGAAAATGGGAAATATGAAATTTGAAACTCGTATATGCAGATAGTATAGGAGCTTTTCTTATTGGATGATGTTTCATTTCTCTATCATTTCAGTGTAATTATCTGGAGTATTTTGTGGAAAAGAAAAAATGGTCGGGAAAGTTCCCTTTGTGAAAATACAATCTAAAGGAAGAAAGTTTGTAAAGAGAAGAAGAAGAGAATAAAGGACTACATTTTTATTCAGTGATTTGAATGTTACAAGAGAGAACAATATATAGGCATATGAAGGGAACGCATCCTATATATCATGGCGTGAATCATGGGTTGTGATGGAGAGTAATATGCAATCCTATGAAACATGGAGGAGTAAATCATAGGATTGTTGCCTTGCTTGGATATGTTTGACTTGATCAGATTTTATCTTCTAACACTCCCCCGCAAACTGATGGTAGGAACTTCCTTCAGTTTGATAAACAAAAACAAATAATTGGCCGTTTGTCGGTTGAATCTTGCCATAAACTACTGGGGGTGGTCGGATCTCGTCACAAAAACACCAAGGGGCGCTCAAATCTTGTCGTAAAATACTGAGGAGCAGTCAGATCTTGATGCAAATTTCCAATTAAGGGACGGTTGGATCTTGCTGCAAATACCAAGGGGTGGTCGAATCTCCCAACAAAACCAACAATGGATGGTTAGATTTCACTACAATGACCAAAGGTTGATGTCGGTGTGCGGTAACTGTGGAGAAGGAGTGAGCTTGCAACCTGTGACTCAACAAACATATGTGATGCGGCTAAGGTGCTTGATGAAATGACTTAGAGAGACAACGGAAAAGGAACTAGAACGACGTTATGGATTTATTGCTCTGATACCATGTGAAAATATAGACTAAAGAAAGAAAGTTTGTAAAGAGAAGAAGAAGAAAGGGAAGAAGAAGAGAACAAAGGACTACATTTTTATTCAGTGATTTGAATGTTACAAGAGAGAACAATATATAGGCATGCAATGTTTGGTTTCCTTTAGCTTTCTAATTGACCCATGTAGCGAGTGTTAAGTCAATGACTTCCAAACCAGATAATTTTAGGGCATTAGGTGTAGAGACACCCCTAAGGACCTACTAACTCGAGTCAAAAAGGCTATAAAACCAAACTAACCATGACATTGATCAAATCCAAAATTTTCACCTTTTGACGTGAACACTCAATGCTTTTGAGACAAGAGGTCCAATTACTCAGTGAAAAGCTGGTCAATGATCATTTATATATATGCCAAAATGTCCATCTAATAAGTCATGCAATTCACCAAAGATATAGAAACACACACATCAGACGTCTTGTCATACCTCACAAATTATGTGCTAATATACTTGTAAGATCAAATCAAACATGTGATTTTTCAACTATTCTAAGTAAGTAACCAAGCTAAAAATTTTTCTCATCAGATCATGTGTTCAAAATTTTAAGCTCACTAATGAATTTAAGCCACAATTCTTTTAGATTAACTCAAAATTTTAGGGCAAACATGAACATGCATAAACTTTTTTTTATTTTATTTTTATTTTCAAATAAACAAACAAACACACAAAACAAATAACATGAAATTGGGACAAAGTGTGTGTGAACATGTGTGCCCATACCCCCAAACTTAAATGACACATTGTCCCCAATGTGTTTAAATTAAGGAAAGAGTGTACCCGGGAGATGGACGACATAGTCTTGGAAAGAATGTTTCATAGCACACCCCTAAACTTGAATTGAAGCACACTTGTCCCTGCAAGGTAAGAAAACACAAAAACAAGTAAAAAGAAACAAAACTAAAGATAACTAAAAAGATTAACTTAAAACACACTAAACAATTAAAATAAAAAGATAAACTATGGGGTGCCTCCCATGAGCGTTAAGTTTAATGTCTTCAGCCAGATGGTGGTCCCTGCTCAATGCTGTCCAGAAGAAGATGCTCCAAATGGTGGTGGCAAACAGCTGAGAATGGACCGCATCACTTCTTCTAAGGTAGGGAGTCGTTGATCCATCAACTCTTTATCTTCTCGAGCCTCCCTTCTTTGTTCACCCAACTCTTTCTGAAGGCCCGCCATTTCTTCACTAAGTGAGCGGTACTGTGTTGCACGAAAAATGATCGGGGCCTCCTCCTCTGTTGTCTCTGGCTCAGCTGCAGGCTCATCTTCGGCCATCAGCTCGGCCCTCGCTTTCTTTCGCACCAACTACTGGTGCTGGAGGTGCCCGGGGCATATGGGAACAGTTCTTGTTCTATTTGCAAATGCCAAAGATGGGGGTAGTAGTGACTGGCTCATCAGCTACAGTGCCCTTGATGCCTTTCTTACGGAGGATGTAGGTGATTAAGTATGAGAAGGGCAACCCCCATGAGTGTGTGGACTCAGCTCCTCCAATGTGCACTCCATTACAGTCGTGAGATAGGTGGGCATAGAACTCGATCACCAGCTTTCGGTATGCTATGGAGGTGACCGGCTTGAAAAGCTTCTTGAGCCACGACACTTGAATTCGGCGACCGCCCATTGAGTAGCCTCAAGGTTTTAAAAATCTTTGCGAATGGTGAAAGTGGTCTCAAACAGCAGCTCCCGCTCCTCAAAAGTTGGTGGGGGAGAAGTGGCTTGGGTATCGAACCCCCGGGAGGACGAAGCTCGAGTTCTTGGCATGATGAGCTTGATTAGGGACTTTTGTCGAATACTTTGTGTGCACTATGATGACCAAGGTTGCTATGGCATGTCAACACTACTCCAAAACCCCTTGCAAAAACACCAAAACCCAACCACAAGAAAGCAATATGGGTGGAGGAACACCCACGATTGCAGAAAAAAGATACTAATAATAAAAAAAATGGAGGTTGGGGAGTTAATCAGAGTTGGGGTGTTGATGGGAATGAGGAACGGTTTGTATGGTTGTGTGGTGGAAAAGTGGTGGTACGGTGGCCGGAGAGGAGAACTGTGTGGTGGTGGTATGGTAGAGGTGGTGAAAAACGGTGCCGGAGTTGGGTGCTTGGAGGACTATACAGTACAGTGAGAATGTGAGGGGGAATAGGGAGAAAGTGACCTAAATAGGTCACGTGGCTTGCTGCCTGAGTGCGCTCGGTCGCACACATGGTGCGCTCGATCGCACTTGTGCAAGGATGTGCGTGAGTGGGTGATGTGCGCTCGAGCGCACACAAGGTGCGATCGATCGCACTAACAGAATGTACAAAGCCAAAATTTGATTACTGCGCTCAATCGCATACTTGTTGTGATCGATCGTAGTAACAAAATGTAAATTTTTTTTTTTTTTTCTAATGTATAATGTACAACAATGTTCTGAAATAAAAAGGAAACACAAAGGATAAGTGAGAACACATGGAAAGTAAGGAAATTGATATGATGAGAAACAAAGATGGAAAAGTGTATTGCCTTCAGTGGCCTCAGTACCACTGTTCTGAGTAGATGCGCTTGAGCTCTTGGATTACTCAAACGCTTCTACTTGTAACTGTAATGTCTATAGTGTGGAGAGTTGAGCTTGAGCTCCACAGAATGTGGCTCAAGTGCCCTTGGTGGTGTAGGTATAGGACTTTCTTTATAGGTCAATAGTTTCGGTCCCATATAGAACTCCTTCTTGACATGCTTTTTGTGATGATGGTCCTTGGGTCTTTTCTTATGGAGCTTGGTGTCCTTATTTACTTCATACCTCAATTCGTCCCGTTCATGCAACTGCCGCTTTATCTTGTCTTGAAGAGGGTGCCTTGCTCTACTGATGTCATTAGTAACATTTGCATAGACTGGCCCAATGTCCTGCCTTGTGAACTTGTGAGTGAGGGGGTTTTTTTACTGGATCTTTTTGTGGATCCTGCAAAACTGGCTCACTAACACCTTGGATCATACAAACATCAAAACATTTAAAATCATCTTGAGGTAATTGCATTACATCATGTATTTTGAACTCTATTGTCTTACCATTTACCTTCATACTTACAAAGCCCTTTTTTCACTCCTATTGTAGTATCCGCAGTTCTCATAAAGGGTCTTCCTAAGATGATAGGCAAGGGTGATGGCATAAGGGATTCTTTCACATCCAACACAATGAAATCCGCAGGTAAAATAAATGTACCCACCTTTATCAACACATCTTCAAGTATACTTCTTGGTCTTTTGATGCTTCTATCTGCCAATTGCAAGGTGATTGAGGTTGGTTGAAGTTCCCCCAAACCTAGCTTTTCATATACCGTGTAAGGCCGCAAATTGACCCCTGTTCCCAGATCCAGCAATGCATGCTCAAAAAGATGGTCTTCTATCCTGCAAGGAATGGTAAAACTACCCGGATCTATTAGGTTTGGTGGTAATTTTCTTAACAAAACTGCACTTACCTCTTCTGTTAGGGCCACTGTCTCATGCTCTTGAAACCTCCTTTTGTTAGTGCACCAATCCTTTCAAAATTTAGCACATGAAGGAATTTGTTTAATTGCATCTAATAAATGAATGTTGATTCCACTTTCCTCAAGGTCTCAAAAATATCCATAAGCTGCTTTTCTTTCTTTAGTTTGACTAACCTTTGAGGGAAGGGTGGTGCATTTACCTTCTCCATTTTGTTTACCTTGGAAGTTGATGCTTCATCTGGAGATGCTTGAGGTGGCTTCTCAGTTCCAATGACCTTGCCATTTCTGAGAATTGTGACTGCTTTCAGTTGCTAATGACCCCCTGGATTGGGTATTGTTTGGGCTAAAAATTATCCCTGCTTCCTTTCACTCAGCTCCTTTGCCATCTGCCCCATTTGCACTTCTAGTCTTTTTGGATGGCTTGGTCGGCCTTTGTATTGAATTGTTTTTGATTAGCCATAAATTGGTATTGTGAAGGCACCAGAGTGTGTATCATATTCTCTAGTTGGTTCATCTTTGACTCTTGGGTCAGCTGGCTTGCTTGTTGGGGACCCTTTTGCTGTCCTTGATTATTACTCCATGAGAAATTTGGATGGTTACGCCACCCTGGATTGTAGGTGTTGGAGTACAGATTGTTCTTGTGGGGGTAATTGTTTTGTCCCACATAATTCACCTCTTCTTACTCTGCAAATGGAGATAACGGACACATTTCAGTAGTGTGATCTAAATGGGAACATATAGCACATATCTAGACTTGTGTGTCCTATTGAAGGGGTGAGATTTTCTGAGCAGTCATGGCTTTGACAATCATATCTAACTTCTTTTCCACAGTAGCCATCTGATTTGGAGATTCCCCATTGAAATTCACTTCATACATGCCTTTGCTTTTTACTCCTCTCATTCCTCTAGAGCAGAATTGTTGGGATTGCTCACTTAGTGTTTCAAACAGCTCCATTGCTTCCTCACTACTTTTTTCCATAAGTGCTCCTCCATAAGCTGAATCAACCATCCCTTTGTTAGTATCATCTAAACCTTCATAGAAAATTTGTACCTGATCATCTTGAGGGATGTTGTGATGTGGGCACTTGAGAAACAGTGAATTGAAGTGATCCCATGCTTCAAAGAAAAGATCTCCATCTCTTTTGTTGGAATATCTGAAGTTTCCTTTTAAGCTATCTTGTCTTTTGGGCTGGGAAAAACTTCTTCAGAAACTTGGTGGCTAATTCTTCTCAAGTATGGATAGAATCTGCAGGAAAGGAATTATACCACAGTTTAGCATTATCTTTCAAAGAAAAGGGAAAGAGGACTAACCTGAGTCTCTCTAGAGTTAGGCCTTGGATGTGCTGCAACTTGCATAGATCAAAGAACTCCTTAAGATGGAAGTTGGGATCCTCAGTAGCTGTGCCCCTGAAGTGAGTCAATGCATTGAGGATTTGAGGAGAAATATAATAGTTGCCTTCCACCTCTAGTTGCTATGCTATGCATGAAGGTTGATTGAGGTTCGTTGGGACGAACGCCTACTTCATCGGTCTCCGCACCGGTGGTGGATTTGCCTCCAGTGGTCTTGGCACTATTGGTGGATTCTCTTGCAAATCTTCCATCTCAATTTCTTCCTCTTTTTCTTTGTGTCTAGGTCTTTGTCGAATTGTCCGCTCAATTTTATGATCGAGTGGAATGACTGTTGAATATTGAGATCGACGACCTTGCATCAATTGAATTGCTTCTTCAGTCAAAGTAGCTTCAGTGTTGCTTGTCCAGATGCTCCCTGGAACTGCGCTCGATCGCAAGTAAGTGTGCTCGATCGCAATGCACTCGATCGCACTCGGCTGACGTTCGATGGCAATAACAGAATCGCAAGTCTACAACCTGAAACAGAAAACAGAAAAGTTAAGAAAAATGGAAAATCTTTTTGATTTTTGATAACAACAAAATTGAAAATTGAAAATTAAAACAATACAACAAAAGGAAAATAATTCTAAACAAATTTCGCCGCAATCCCCGGCAACGGCGCTAAAAACTTGTTGTCATTATTATCAACCTAAATTAATAGGCAAATAATTGGATGTTTTACCTGCAAGTACACGAGGTCAACATAGTAGTTTAGGGTGCAAGTACGGGATCATTTCCACGAGGATTGCTGAATTTTGCTTAAAATTAATTCCAAAAGTAAACTAAAACAAAGATTGGAATTGAGTTGATAATGATAAAAGGGTAGGGCTTCGATATCTACTACTAATTATATTTAGCTAATATATCAATATGCCAATATTTTGATCATTTTATGAATATCTAATGTATGTCAACCTAAGGGCATTGGTGTCTATTCCTTAAGCTATTGATTTTCCTAAGCAACGAATTAGGCATGTGTGTCTACTCTAATTCTTTTCTTTCTTAAAGGATTTAGCATGAGTGTCTACTAAGTTGTTATTTAAGAAAGTATAAAACTGTGGAAATCGACAAACACATGAGGCCTAGGGCATGGGTGTCTACTCCTGGTTCCCCATGTTGATTAACCCAAGAACCCGGTGTGAATTTCTTTTGTTACTTTTATTAAACCTAGGACTCGGTCATCCAAATTGATTTAACTAACTAGTTCATACCATATGCATATGTTGATCAGGCACACACATATGAGGAATTCATGAAAATAGAAATTAATAAATTTATATATCACAACAAGATCATCACAAGGGCACCAATATTGAATATCAACTAAACACAACTAGAACTTCAATCTAACCCTACTAAATAAATTAGTTACATATAAGTTTGATGTTAAACATCTTCATAAAATAAAATAAGAGAAAAGAAAAGAATAAACCCGAAACTTGAATTTGAAGAGCTCCAATTCTTCTTTTGGAAAGTATCTCTATTCTAGAGGCTTAAGAGTCTATTTATAGGCCTTTAGGAATACTCTAGAACCCCTAAAAATTGTAGGGTTTCAGCCCCAGTTCGCACTAAGCTACAAAACCCTAAAAGTTGTTCTTTCCTTATTAAGGCTGGCGACTAACTTGGCCATCACGCACGGGTGCGCTCGATTGTAGCCCATGTGCGATCGATCGCAGGTCTGTGATCAATCCTCCTTGTGCTTGCGCTCGATCATGGGTGCCGTGTGCGTTGTGGTCATCGCCTGTAGTGCACTCGATCGCAGCTCCCCTACGATTGATCGCTTTACCAGAGCCTCGCAATTTCCAAAATAGCTCTTTTTAAGTCCAAAACTTTGGAGATGGCTTCTTTTTCTTCCAATGACCTACAAAATCAAGGAAAACACATAAAATAACTAAAATGACATAAATTAACTAAAGCTAAAGGATTAAAACATGTAAGTTAAGGGCTAAAAATATGAATATTTTAGCACTTAACAGCACCAAGTCGATTTGGTGTTGAATGTCATGAAGAGGTGGTAGATCCTTGGGTAACTCTACTGGGAACACATCTGAAAATTCTTCTAACAAACCATTTACCACAGCCAGCGTTTCCTCCGTGGAACCACACTCCTTGCCATATAATTGGTACACACAATCTGAATCGAGCATCTCCTTAATGAACTCATGCTTGGCTAACAACGTTTGACCCGCCCCTTTAGAAGGTTTGGAATCTTCTTTCAGATTTGGGAGGAGAGTAAGTTTGATATTGTCTACCAAAAAACTATAGGTGTTCTTTCTCCCGTCGTGATGAGCACTCCGATCATATTGACATGGCCTTCCAAATAATAAATGGCATGCATCCATGGCCACCACATCGCACCATGTTTCATCTTTATACTTAGTTCCAATCGAAAAATTCACAAGGCAACGTTTGGATACTATTACCTAGTTTCCTTTCTTGAGCCACTCCAAGCGATATGGTGCAGGGTGTTTCTCCGTCCCAAGGCCCAATTTTCAGACCGCTTCCTCCACTACTACGTTCTCACAACTGCCCCCGTCAATGACAAGCTTGCACCCTTCGCCCCCAATTGTGCATGTCATCTGAAAAAGGTTGTGGCACTGGCCATCGTCTCTTTCTTCCTTCCAAGGTGTAAAACACACCCTCCTAAGCATTAATAGAGGGCTATCATCCCCGGTAACAAATTCTTCATCAACCCCATCATAGTCGTCGAAAACTGCTTCTTTCTCATCCTCCTCCCCTTGTCCTCTGAAGGCGTCTCCCGAGTCGATGAGTAGTCCCTTACCATACCTTTTCCCTTTGCGGCAATTCGCCATTTGGTGGCTTGGTTCGCCACACTTGAAACATTTAGGCCCATTGGATGTTGCGGCTCGGATCGGTGGTCCCGTGGTGGTTGGGGTACGGCCTTCGTTTGGAGTTGGAGTGGTGCTGCGCTCCGTGAATTGCCCACTTGACCAGTTTGTGCTTCCCCCAGTTCCTCCACCAAATCCTCCAAAAGACCCTTTAGAAGCCGTCCTTTCTAGAAATAGTGCCCATTGATGGGCCTTAGACACATTAGGGGGATCAAAGAGGTTTAGGGAATCCTGAATTTGTTGGCGCAAACCTCCAATGTATCGTGACACTAGTTGGTCGTTTGTTTCGGCTAGATCCACACGTGTGAGGTACTTGTAGAATTCTTCTGTGTATTCATCCACAGACTTTGAACCTTGGCTCAAATTTTGCAACTTTTGATACATGGTTCGTGTATAATTGTAGGGTAAAAAGGCTGGTCACATATGCTTCAACAGTTTCTCCCATCTGTTGATTTTCTTCTTGCCCTACTACTTTCTTGATTGCTTCAATTGCTGCCATCACACCACAGCTCTTCCCTGGAATTTGGTTGCGACCAAAGAAACTCGTTGATCCTTAGGCACCCCCTTGAAATCAAGAATTTCTCCAACTGCCACTACCCAATCCAAAAATTCTTCGGGTTGAAGACCCCCGTGGAATTCAGGAATATCGAGTTTGAAACCGCTCTCCCATCGATTGGCATGGGCTTGTACATGGGGTTGATGACCGTGTACTCTGCACCCTGCAAAAGGGTTCCCAACTTCATTCTCCGTACCTTGTTCATCTTCCCCATCCAAGCTGGGCGGTGAGGGTTGGTGGCGATGCGCACAGTGGAACTCCGGATTGGCCAATCGTGTATTGGCGGTTGCAAGTTGCGCCCTCAATTATGCAATTGTGTCCTCTATAAGTTCCCATTGTGCCGCCGCTTGTTCTCCACGAACTAAGTCCTCACGTTCATACACGTTCTCCAAATTTGCATAGCGGTTACCCCTTCCTCTTGTGTTTGGCGCCATGGAAAGAAACTTAGGCTCTGATACCAACTGATGCAGCAATGGATAGTGATGAACAAGAAAATAGCAAGTAGAAGGGATAAATATTCCTAAGATTGTGAGACTATCACAAGAATCAAAGAAACCTTCTCAGATCAATAGATGCTATCCATGAATTTAAGGAAAAGTAATGAAGCAACTCAACTCTGAGTATTCTTATTGAGAAAACCAAATAACATTCATAAACTGAGTTTACTAGAGGCTATAAGCATGTATTTATAGCCTCCAATACTTCTAATAGAAGTAAAACACGGAATAGGGACTTTCAAGACCCTAATCCTAGTAAAACAAGGAAAGAAAGTCAGTTTAAAGTTAATAAAACGCGGAAAAGTAACATAGTGCCCCGAGTGCGCTCGATCGCACTTCCAGAGGCTAGGTACGCTCGAGCATGCGATTGTTCGCAGTTACAGAGGGGTATTGGTTGCAAAACCAGAGACGGACATCATATTTCTAGGGGTTGGACACTCGAGTGCAGGCATCGTGCGCTCGATTGCTACTCCAAGGCGCTTGAGCGCAATCAACATGCGATCGATCGTAATTCCAGGAACTCCCTTTTCTGCAGCGTGAGTCTGGGATTGCGTCACCATCTTTTGGGGTATTTTCACACTACCATCCATTCCCGTCTTCTTCATGAAATCCCAAACACTTCGATCTACATCAGATGGGCAGTATAATATATGGTTTACTTTTACAAAGTTGCAACTTTTTCTTTGTGTATGATTTTCTTACAATTGATTTTGCAGGTTGAGTAATGTTGAGGAGTTGACTAGGGCTACCATGAAGAAATTAACTTGGGGAATGGCTGAGCACAACAAAGCTATGGTAGCTGCCAAATCTGATGAAGCAAAGAATAACGTTGTGAGTTTGTTCTCAGGAGATCCTGTTTTCTGTAGGAGCTTTTTTGTCATCATTTATCTTACATATTTTCCATTTAATGTGCAGGAAACTCAAAAGCAGAATACAACCACTGGGTTGCGGACATGTAATAACATTTTGGCAATGACAAAGGTGCAAAGGAGCAAAGTTTTTGCGTCTATATATATGGTATTTTATTTATTTACTGTAAAAATTGATATTTCATTTCTATATCCAGCCATTACATTCAAAAACACCCTCGTTTATTGGAGATAAAAGTATCAACCTATCTTGGAAAGACGTAACAAAACCTTCTGTTCCCGCCACAATTGGGTACGAGAGCTCTTCCTGATTATCTTCTTCCTCCCCTGCTCCCTACACTCTCTCTCTCTTTATGGTGGACACATTTATATCTTGTGTGAACTTTGTGTACAGAGGGAAGCGACCTGCTACTGCTGCTAATGGATCTTGCAACGTGCCTTCTAAAAAGGGCCGTGGAGCTGGTGGTTTGCAAAACCAACTGGTTAATAGAGCAGTGGAAGATTTGTCTCATGGTGGGAGAAGTGGGACTAGAGGCAGAGGGAGAAGGTGGGGTGGACGTGGAAGAGGAAGAGGCTACCGGTAGCCTAGGTGTGTGCCCAGTGTAAGAAGGCATTCGGATTTCACAAAAATTGGTATGCACCAGAAGTATACAACTAGAAGCCATTGATTTATTGAAGTTCTCTGCTGGAGCTAGTTTTGATTCATAGAGGAAGAAACTGATGAGTTTCTAGATTTTATTTGTTGTCTAACACCGGGAATCATGTTCCTCTGGAGCTTGTCCGGTGGATTTTTAGTGCTTTGAGTTCTTAATCATTTCGAATTTAACTGATGAAAGCAGTAGCCGGGATTGATTGAGGAATCTTAATTTGCATGCCTCTTACTTTGTGTATGCATGCGTATGTATCTTACTGACACTTGACAGTTAAACTTGCACCCAGAGGAATCATTTTATAAATTCTGACGATTTGTAGAATATAATATGTTTGGTTGAATGAGAACTTGAGAAAGCTGAGTGATTGTCATTAACTGTGAAAGGGATTTGCAAACTAGCTTTATATCTTTGTTACTGTGATGCGTGTGCCTATGAAGAAATATTATACTGGTACATGGCCTACACAAGAAATTTTATTCTCAGCCTTCATCTGTGTGATCCTCCTTAACATTCAGGAATCCATAACATTTTAGTCTACGCTGGCAGGCGAAGAACGAAAGGTGCTATAGGTGGCTAGAAAGTAGGGCGGTAGTTGAGTCGTGTCAAGCCAAATATTGAATGTTCAAAACTCTGATTATTTAATAATATTTCGAACATGAGCTGAACTCGAACTTGTCACTGAGTTAGATGATTTGTTCAAACTTATCTCATTTATTATTGGAACGATCTTGAACTTGTTCACGAGCTCTTTAGTTAATTTATTCATTCCTTATATAAAGTAAATATTATCATTATTTTTTTTGTACATTCATTTTGATTATTAGTTAATATTTTATCATTTGAATTAATTAATAAATTAACTTAAACTTTAAATAATCTAATCTTGAATTTATATACCTATATATATGTTTTATAGTAGGTATATAAATTCATTATGTGTGCACACATTTATACATACAAAAACAGTCATGTACAAACAATGACAAATGTTTATATCTAGACTGATATTAACCATGCAAAATATATATATTACATTAGAAAGAGAATTCCTAGATACCGAAGAAGTTCTAACTACGAAATTAAAATAATATAATAAAAATAAATATATACGAGTTTATATGAGCTATGAGTTGCTTTTATATGAATATAACTCGTTTAATAATTGAGCCTAATTTTATGTTCACAATAGGCTCATTTGTTAAACGAATCGAATTCAAGTCAAGTTTATACGAACAAGTATTAAATGAACTTATTCGTTTACATCATGATGAACTCCCACCTCGATGAACATTCATTTCATCTATTGTGTCTCATTCGTACCCGATATATTTGCCCGAGTTCGAGTGCTTCTTCGGTTCTTGACATAAAAGTATTTTACAAGTTTAGCTGTTTTCTTCAATAAGCTGTCATCTATGTCTGCCAAAGCTGGAGTTCTTCGTGGATTCTTGATGTTCAAGTATCTTACGAGTCTAACCATCTTCCAAACGCTCTCATCGCACGGAGTAATGTTTCGGCCTTCACAGGCAACTTGATGTTGCCGCCGATGACATATTACCGACAGTACAAGACAAATGGTAGAGGTGGCAACAGATAGTAGATAGAGAACCTCAAAGCTCCGGAAGCTCAGTCTTTGAGGTTCGCTGAAAGTTATGTTGGGTGAGCACTCATGCGAGGGAGTCAACCATTTCTCTTGCAGTGACTTCAAATCCCCCTTCTCGGATAGATTTAGAATGGCTATAGAAAAGTCCCTCACAAATGGCGAGCCTTTCTGGAAGGCCTGAATGGGGGAGAAAAAGAAGATTTCAAAAGAGTGAAAAATCAGACAGTAATGGATGGATGGAAAAGGAAAAGGCAAAAACAAAAACAACTCACAAAGCCCAATCCTCCAAATCTGGCGGCACATATGGTGCCAGTGAATCCCTTGCAATACTTATCGAGGAAGACTTTCTCATACGGGAGTTCAAGAAAGGCAGCAGATATATTGTTGCTTTTGAATTCCTTTGGGTAGCCGTCTTCACTGCTGACATTCACGATATTCTCCGGCTTGAAGTTAAGCACATTCTGCAAGTATTTATGTACGAACGAATCGCCATCACAGCCAACTTTCAAGTTGTTGTTCTTCAACCACTCAATATCTGTAACGTTTGGTTGCAGTTGTTGCACTGTGAGCAATGAAGACATTCTAGCAGTGTAGCTCGAGGTTAGGATCAAAACCAGAAAGAGCCACACTGCAACAACCATAGGTGTTAAGTTGTTGTGTACTTTCTCCTCTGCAAAATGAACTCATCTGGTATTATGAGTGCTTTTAAATCATAAGTAAACCAATGTTTCTGTAATAACAGAAACAGAAAACAGAAAAAAATGAAATGTTCTTAAGGTTCATTATTGAGTCAAACTCCGACGAATTGGTATGCATCGAGGCTCCGTTTGTTTCATCGTAAAATGATTTATGAAAAATGTTTTCCGTATTTTCGGGTGTTTGGTGCGACGTAAAATAATAGTTAACGGAAAATATTTTCCCTTTTACCGTAAATTCTTCTTTAACTTTCAGAAAATGGTTTACAGTTTTTAAAACTATTTTCCAAACCGTAAACCATTTTTCGACTTTGAGCATCTCATTCTCAAATTGACAAACATTGACAAGACCCGCCCAGAACCCAGTCGAGACTTTTAAACACTAAATTACGAAATTTCAATGTCGGGTCTTGGGTGGGTCCTGCTAGGGTCCCGGGTTGATCTTGAAGGGGTCTTGATAGGGTCTACGAGGGGTCCGGGTGGGTCCAAGGTGAGTCGCAGTGGGGTTCTTGCCGGACTCGGTTCGGACACCTTAAGACTTGGTCGGGACATTTTCGTAATTTAGAGTTTAATATGATTATATATATATAATTTGTGATTTTCCGTATACGCCAAACGTACACCGTAAAATGTTTTTCAATAAAATATTTTCCGACGGAAAGCATTTTACGTCGTAACAAACGGAGCCTGAGTTATAACAAGTCAAACGAGAATGTCCTCAAAGTTTGTATTCTAGCAAGAGAGACATACTCGAATTTGAAAACTAGAAAGTTTTGAGAGAGAGAAAAGATGAGAGAATTTTCTGTATATTGATACTTACTATGAGCAAAGAATAGAGAAGAGAAGGTAAACCAAAGTGCAGTGCTAATCTGATTCTTCCATGTGCCACCAAATTCGGGATTGGATTGGCGCTCAAGGAGCCAAACAATGATCATTGTGTACAACAAGAGGGCACCAGTCACCGCCCACATGCTCCAGCTGAAAGGCTTGGTAAACGTCAATGGTGACCCTTCTGGTTTTGCTGGAACTATTATCGCCAAACCAAACTCAGCATATGGAAGTGTAAAATCCGCATATTGCAACCGATTGGCAAGTATAGTCACGTCGCCGATCACAGCATCATAAGTCTTTTTATTGTGATATTTATTGTGATATTTTCACCCACATCACAACCATATATATATATCCTAGTTAGAACAAATAATTGTAACCATATAAAAGAGAAAAAAATAAAGGAATAAAGATTCAAGTTATTCATAGATTTTTTCTTTTCTTATCTGAAAAAGGCAGATAAGGGAGACCAACTATGATTATTCTACTTGGACGTGTTCAGTTGGTACTTAAAACACAATACAAACGGGTGGGATATAATTATACAGGCCAAAAAAATGTTTATACAAAATTGAGAAAAGTATCTTGTTCGAGACCACAATAGCAATTTGAAAATGTGAAAATATCTACATATTTAAACCGGCAGGCAAGGAAGCATGTCTTTAAAAAGGTAGGATTGTAAAGGTCGAACAACTAATTTAAAAGTCGAATTGTGAGTTTACTAAACCTGATTTTAAAGGAGTATTTCTAGACAAAAGTTATTACCTTGTTATAGATGTGATAAACCAGGTCGTCGTAGGTGCCATTGTACGCCACAAATTCAAAAGGCAAATCATACCCTAAGAGCTCTGTCAGGTTCGAGAAAATTTGAATGCAAAAACCATCATATTTGTTCTGATTCGGTGTCTCTCCATACTCGACCTTCACAAACTTCTCGAACGTTGGACTCCCCGGAACTCCAATCTTCAGTGGCTTTGCATTTGTCGGCATTTCCCAACCTTTCGGAGTCCGGTTTAAGTGCCCAGGCCAAATTACTTGACGGCCGGCGAAAGCTTTCAGGGTATTACCAACATTTTCACTTTCATTTTTCTCTTCACTTTTTCTGAAACCAAGATCTGGTGTCCAAAGGCCTATTTCCTCGTATCCCTTTCCATTGTTCCCAACAACGTTAATAATCGTCAATGTATTATTATTAGTGTCTATGAGCTGGCCTTCTTCGAAACGTATTTTTCCACTTAAACCAGAGAAATTGCTTGACAACATATTCTCTAACAACATCTTTTTTTTTTTTTTTTTTTTTTTTTTTTCTAACAACATCTTTGGAGTACTAGTAATGTTACTTGCCATTTTCTTTATCGCTTGTATAACAATTCCAATGCTGTCGTATGCTCGCAGGGCATAAATTCCAGGGTCGGAGTTATCTTCCTCCCGATATTCACTTCTGAAAACTTTCTGAAACTGTGAATGAAAATGGTGATTCTCAGAATAGTAGTTAGTCTTGATTCCTAATGCACCTTCCATGGGGGATATAACAGAGTCATTAACAAAGTGTAGCAAATCTGCAATGTTGTCTGCAATAATCCAAGCTGAGTCATTTCCTACGAGTCCCATCTGCTTGGCTTATCTGAACAAATGAGTCGCCATCTCTAATGTTGACTGAAGAACTATGAAAACCCGGCACTTTGTTTTGTTCAGGAGCTTATCCAGCTCTTCATGGACAACATGTTCCGGGTCGGACACCAAAGAATGTGGTGGGAGAACCAATCGGTACTCAATTTCCGAACCAACATTTCTGAGAGTCTCAGATAAAACTGCTAACTTGCCGGAATCGCCACCATATGGTTCATCTTCATAAATGGCTATGACCCTTTGCCAATTGTAGGCCTGAACAATATCTGCAATACACTTTATTTGCTCAGAACCATTTTTAGCCATTTGTATCAAATAAGGCCAACGAAGTGACGTTTTGGGTGGGTTGATGGCTGGTGCTGCAAACGAAATGACTGGAACATGAGCTTGCCCTCCAACATCAGCTACTATAGGCGCTTCCTGCCATGTGTGCATGCCAATAATCACTTTCACCTTTTTCTCTCTAATGAATTCTTCAGCTGTTATACCAAAATTTAGAGATTCCATTAATGTACATTGTTAGCACATTTTAGTATTGAATGCTGAAATGTTAAATGAAAATGTAAGGGAGTTTATATTTAATTAAAGGATAGTTAGTTCTTAGACTGTAACTCTTAGCCGTCTCTGTTTTATAAACAATCACCATGAATGACAATGAATTTTTTTGATACGGTTCACTACCTCCCTTTAATCCGGTCAAGAGTTCTTGCAAAACAGACACATGGATGACTTGTTGTAAATACTAGTGGGAGACACTCTGACGCCTAAGTGAGTAGGGTTATCTCTGAGTAGGGGGCTGAAGTAAGAGTAAGAGGATGTAATGTGTGTACCCTTGACTTAGGGCTTGTGGTCTTTTGTAGAATTACTATAAGTAAGTGATGTAGATCAAAGTGCTTGGGAATTCATGAGGAGGATTGGAGCATATGTAAGTGTGAAGGGGGCCCAAGAAACTGTGTCCGCTAGAGGAATCAAGTCGAGAGCACAAACTCGTGCTAAGGAGAGATCAAAACAATCGTAGGAACCTTCGTTCGATAGCCCGTCCAAACGGTCAAGCGAATGGGACACTCTCGGGAGTTCTCCATAGTAATTCTCGAGGCATCCATTCGATGCCCCGTTCGAACAGCCTAGCGAATTAACAGCCAACATCGAAAATTCTCCATAGTAATTCCTGATACGTCTGTTCGAATGCCTATGTTATGTTTTCAGTTTACGTACTTCAATTTCAGTTTTATTTTGCGACCATCTGAACGGAGGTATGTTCCATTCGAACAACCAACATAAAGTTGTTAACCGACTAATTTCTATTACTACTAGGGTTATGTGTTGTGGGGTCAATAAATACATGTTTATAACCTCAAGAACGTAGTTTTTGATATTTATTCAGTTTTTATCAATAAAAAAGCTCAGAGTTGAGTTTCTTCTACATTTTTTCTTCAAACCTTAAATAGACTCGAGCGTTTTAAGAAGATTTTTTAGATCCTTAATAGAATCAAGGTTTTTAAGCAATATTGTTCCTTCTCTTGCTGCTTGTCTTTGCACCCACGACACCACGCTACATCAGTAAGACAAGTAGGGCATGTATGTAAAACTCCAGGAGTTGGAGTGCCAATGAGAAAGGTGAATGATTCTTGGGGATGCCTTTCATTCCTAGTGTCATTTTGATGGGTTCTTTTCGTACATGGTGTGAAGGTCTATATTAGGTGAATTTGAGGGAAAATTATGTCCAACATGGAGAGGATGGTGTAGACCATTTTGCTAAGACTTTATGGACAAGTTTAAGCAAAGGAAGAAAGCTTCTAGAGGGTTGGCCTTTGATTTTGAAAGCACCCAAGAGTTCCCTTGAGTCTTGCTCAAGAGTCACTTATGTTGGATCGGGCCTTTGACAATTTCATCTAAAAACCAATTGGTATCCATTAAGGGAAGTCAAATCCTTTTACGGCATTCAAAATCGCACCTCGTAAGACATGTTCTAAGAGCCGTCCAAGTTAGCAGAGTGGCATTTATTGAACCTCAACAATCCCTCCCTCAACATGACGTTCTCGCGATTCGAATCCATGACCCTAACTCTAATACTATTTGTTGGATTAGGTCTTTGACTATCTCAAACTAATTGGTGTCCAGTGAGGGAAGCCAAATCCTTTTATGGCACTTGAAATCACACCCCGCGAGGCATGTTCTAAAAGCCTTTCAAGTGAGCAGATCGAGCGACACTATTGAACCTCAACAACTTAAAATAAAAATTGTGGCAAGATTTTTACTCGACTGTTGTTCAATGATTGCCCAAGCAAGATGCTGTGGCAATCAAATAGAAAGTTTGCTTCATGTTTGCTGCACCCTCGGTGGAGCGAGATTGCGACTAATCATATGATAGAAAGTTCGCTAAAACGAGTTTGTCATTAGTTTAATAGAGGTTATTTTGTAATAAAGGCTACTCATTATTGTCAATAAGAATACTCCGAAGGAGTTTTTTTCTTCACTTTTCGTATAGTTCCTATATTTTTTCAAGTTTTGTAGAAGAGTTGTGAAGTTTAGTATGTGTGGTATCAACTTTTCACTCTGCCATGCTACATTAAAAACATATATAGCATATTCTCCAACGCAAGCAATAACTGGGAACATTTTATTTTGTAAATCTTTTCTATTAATATTAAAATGAGGAACAATAGAATCTGGCAAAATGATGATAAGCGATCGAAACTCATATATAATAGCAACCAACTAATTAAAGTCAACGGTGTCTGATAAAAATAACATATAAAATATAAAAGATACAAAAATAATGATAGAATCAAGATGCAAAATATTAAGGATAATGAAAAAGAAAATAAAAAAGAGGAAAAATAAACATTGTATGTCATTTGTTTTTCTAAGCCCTTGTAACATGTGGCCTTCTCTCATTTTATTTTTCTTAAAGCCTTTAACATTCTTTTGACCTTTTTTATTTTTTTTTAGGGTGGCCAGGCATGCATGTTCTTAAATCATTTTACAGTGCAAAATGTGTTTTATTGTATATAACGGTGTTTATATATCTTATTAATATTTTTAAGTAATTAACAACTATTAAGTTATTATAAAAATCATTCTTTCAACTATATATTTCCGTATAGTGAATGGGTGAATCTACTATTAAATTTTTGTAGAATCCATATAAGTCCAAAAATCTAACGATAAATCTATTAGATTTACAAAAAGAAATAATTGAAAAAAAATGATCTCTTAAGTTATAAACATAACTTACCGATTGAAGCTACTGTAGCTCCTCTAAGGTCGTCCGGGAAATGGGGAAGCACTTTGTGAGTCTTCGACTTTTTGTTGTGGTTTTGAGCTTCAATTTCCATGGCTGTTTTCTCTTCTTTTCCCATACGGCTTTTAACATCAATGATAACACCTATACCCGTAACTTCGTTATTTTTTGCTTCAGCTCCATAGAAGAAGATCACAGTAAACAAATATCAGTGCGGGGAAGAGCAACCAAGCTCTCGAAACCCCGCTAATTACTTGCATCTGACGGTACTGCATAGGGCAGATGGGACGTCGAATACTGTTTTGGCAACCTTATCAACATCTTCTATGTGCGTCCGTTGATCATCATCTGAGAAGGAACAAGAAAACGCGTTATCTGGAAGAATATGAATGTGGAATATTGCATCTTTGACTTTGTCTTGTATGGAGTCGAATTTTCTTGGCAATGATCAAGGGAATCCACCAACGTTAATTAGTCATTGTTAGACTTAAAGTCTCCAAACGTCAGTTTGGATATTTAACAAGGATCAGACATTAATTGAGAAAGTTCAAATTTGGAAGGGTAGTATGCTTTGTGCGTGATTCTTCGAGGAAAGACACCTTTGAAAGCCTAGCGGAAATGGTCAATAGAGACGTCAAATTTCTCTGGCTCTGTTTGGCATTGGTTTGGAACCGTTTAGTGGCCCGGATTGTAGGAAAACTTGATTGATGTGATATAAAAAAAATAAAAATATTGAGAGTTTGAATTTTTTTTTGATGAACAGTAACAGGCTCTTTCGAGACAGAGCCTCTAATTCCATCAATGGTTGCGTGTCAAAGAATATCAATATATAACAAGTAACAACATCCTCTTGCCTAGGAAAATACCTTAATAGATGTATGAGGAATACCTGACAGTTTCATGTTTTATAAACAATTTTTATGTTTGATTTTCATCACCTTGCCAAGACACCTATTAATTAATGCAATTTTTACTTAAGAAACTTCTATTTGCTCTGTTAGTACATATCTATGACCTACATTAATTCTAAGTATATTAAAAGAATTGTCTAATTAATTAAATATCCTTTGGTTGTAATAATGTTTATAAAACATGAAATAAATTTTATTTGTTTATCTATGAATATATCAAACCAATTTTGATTTGTTCAATCTTCAAGCTTGACTAGTCAAATAATTGAGCTTTAAAATCGAGTATGAATTAACTTAGCATCCTTGCACTAGTTAGATGGGGGCCATGTGAGTACGTAATAGGATACAAATTAAGGTGCATTAAATTGACAAGAGATGTAGAATCGTGTTAGAATAGTCATAACATTTTATTCCTTATTTGTTCAGGATTACAATTTTAATGTATTCAATAGGATCCATAGAATTTCTAACCATAAGTATAATATTTGACTTCTATGGCTTATCTTTTTCTTTTTTCTTTTTTTTTTTTCTTTTTTTTGAAGTGGAATTCGAGTATTTCATTCAACATTCAACGATTTCTCAGTCATTACAATATCACGTATACATAAAGGAGTGGAAAACCTCCATTGACTTCTATGGCTTATCTTACCAACACCACATTGTCCACATATGCTCTATATATAAATAGGACTTCTTGTAAAACAATATATATAATATCAAATCAACATAGCAAACAAGTAATTTTATTGGGTATATTATATCGATAGATGTAGGAGTACTCTATCATCAAACCACTCTGAATTTTTGTATTATTCTCTCTCAGTACCTTTTATATTTAAAATATGAGAAATGATAATATATCATTCTTAATTTCATCTTTCACTCATCTCCGTGGATAAGTGAATTCACAAGCAATTTTGCAAATAAATAAGTTAATGAACACAATTCAGTCCTATATATAGGCTATTCGGAATGGTGAGCGTATTTGTCTAACACTGAACTATCCGTAATTCTTTATCTTTCTTTTCTCTCTTGCTTATGCTATTATTCTCGTATTTTATATTTACCCACAAATTTCAACATGGTACCCGGGCTTAATCATTATTTCAACAAATACAATAAAAATACAGTCATATTTGGCATTCTAATAGGATATGTAGGCTTTAACGCTGAACTAATACCTTAAATTTTATCTTTCTTTATTTTCTCCTTATTCTGAAAATGATCTCATTTCACTCTTTGATATTTTAATTTTTTAATATGGTATTAAAGTCTTTTATGTTGCTTCTTTTAGTCTGTCTAAACATGTTGTTTGCTTGGTACAAGGAATAGGTGTCAGTTACAAAGATTTTGTAAGTGTGTCATACTTTTAATTGAATTCTTCTATTGTGGATGAGTTTTTTGGGTTTAATTGGCTGCTCTGAAATGGTTTTATCTTTAATGCGTTTTTCAAAGAGTTTCCACTTCTTCACCAAATTCTTGTATAAATCGAGTGATTTACTACTTTTATTATATTTGGTGCTATAATTTTTGATTTGGGATAGTTTTTATAAAAACACATATTCACTCTCATCTAGGTATTGTTTGGGATTGGTTGGAAAATTTCATTTTTTAATACAATTGTCAAACTATTGATGCTCTTAGCTTTGTCTCTTCAAGAATTATATCAACATAACATCATTCAACATCATAATCATGGAACATATACTTATATATATATACTACAAAAAAAAAAAACTAAGGATGGCATGAATATTTGGGGCGTTTTTGGTAAAAAAAAAAAAAAAAAACGTCCCAATTGAGATTTAGAGACACTTGAATAGGGGCACTTGGCGCACACCTCAAATCATAGCAACTAGACTTCAATTTAGATACGCTTGTACAGTAAAAAATGCTTCCAAAAGGAGGCATTTTAAGCTAAATGTTTCTAAATTGAGAAAGGGGAGCTTGGCACTGTGCAAGCGCCCCCTTTTGGAAAAGCTAAGGGGGTGCCAACGTGGGCAAGCGCCCCCAATAATTAATATATGGAAAAAAAAAAAATTTCCCATATACCTTTTAATTGTGTTTTAATTTTTATTTTTCTGTTTGGAAAACCTAATAACAAATCCAAATTTAATACTATACAATCTTATAATATATATTTGAATCAAAATGTTATTCACATACAATCTCATAGTACAATCTCACATACAATATCAATTGCTCCCAACAAATTACAACATCCTCACAAAATATGTTACAAGTCCTCTTATAATTACATTCAAAACTCACTCTAAAACCAAAACCTCAATGAACATTAATATTAATTAAAAGCATTAACTATACAATCTCAAGTTCCAAATAAACCATGCAAAAAACACAATATTTTTACAATCTATAACATTCTACTTAATTGGAGGGTAAAACTGATCATGTTACATATATTTAGGAGCGCCTACCAGGCAAGCACCCCTATGTTCTCAAATGGGGCACTTGCCCTAGTGGAACGCCCCCTTATTAGGGGGTGTTCCACTGTACAAGCGCCCCCACTTTATAGTGGAGGCGCTTGTACAGTAAAACACCCATTTTTAAGGGCTTATACAAAAAAGTGGCATTTTATTGTAAAAGAATTCTTAATTTTTAGTAAGGTTTTGCACAGTAAAACGTCCCCATATGACACGTTTGATTAAAATGCATGCCTCTATTTCAAACGTTACTATTTTTTTTTTTTTTGTTGGTAGTGACATAATTATAAATATTATACACCAATAATATAAACAGTACATATACATAATCCACGTGGAACAACATATAATCTAACAAATATATTTACTCAATTTTAAATAATATACTGGTTCCTGGCCAACACTTCTGCTTATACAGAATAAACATTTTATAATTAACAGAGCTTGCATTACAACTATGCACACGAAAAATTAATCTGAGTCTTCCTATTTCCTACTGTTAGGAGTTCATAGCATTTCTATTTCAGCTGGTGGGGAGGACTCGACAGGCTCCGGAGTCTCAGAAGAACAATTATTTACATGATCTGTTGTGTCTGCATTTATATCCGATGCGTCCGCTAAAGTTGGAGTTGTTCTTGGACTTTTGATATGAAAGTATCCTACTATTCTAACTGCCTTCTTCCAAACACTTCCATCATCTGGAGCTACATTTCCTTCGTATGCATGCTGATGTTTCTGACGATTTATTGGTGAGAAATTTAGTGATAGTAGAAAACAAATGGTGGAAGTGACAAAGGATATCAGATACAGCACCCAAAAGCTTTGGAGGCTCAGGGTTTGAGTGCTGTTGGAAGTTATGTTGGTTGAACACTCGTCCGTGGGAGTCAACCATTCGTCCGCCAGTACCTTTAACTTACCATTCTCTGATAGAATAAGAATGGCTTTCGAAAAATCCCTCGCTATTGGAGAGCCTTTCTGGAATACCTGCATAGAGAGAGAGAAAAGAAAATAATTTTATTACTTTCTGCAGAAAAGAAGGAGCGGATTTGGATTATAAAGAAGTTGAAGATTCATGAGTTGCTACTCACAAAGCCCAATCCTCCAAATCTGGTGGTGGGTCTGGTGCCAATGTAGCCGTTGCAGTACTTATTGAGGAAAACTTTCTTGTATGGGAGTTCAAGAAAGGCAGCAGAGATATTGTTGCTTTCAAATTCTCCTGTGTAATTGTATTCGTTGGTGACATTCAATATGTTGTCTGTCTTGAAGAGAAGCACATTATTCAGGTATGTCCTTACAAATGAATCACCATCGCAACCAACTTTCAAGTTGTTCTTCTTTAGCCACTCTACATCTGTAACTTTGGGTTGCAGCCGTTGAACTGTCAGCATTGAAGACAGGCTAGCGGTGTAGCTTGATGTCAGGACGAACACCACAAAGAGCCATAGTACAATCACCAAACGACTCAGGTTGCTGTGTATTTTTTCACCTGCAATATAACACCACGTGCTATGAGTGCTTTCAAGTCGCAAGCAAAACAAAAAATGAAATGAGGCGTGTTATTGAGTTGCTTTCCTTAAATATCAAACCCCCATTTCGTCACCCACGTGTGTCTAAATGACCCTTCATACTTAAATATAACTATAAAATAAATCAGTTGAAATTACAGAACTTAAACCCCCATATCGTCACGCACCTAAATAACAGAACTTAAGTATCAAACTATTTTAAGTATCAAACCCCCATATCACTACAAATCAATACTAAACCCCCATACTAAAGTCGGTGAGTAGTTTATATTTAAGTATCAAACCCCCATATCGTCATGCACGTGTGTTTGGTACTTCGTACCCTACTAGAGCATATACACTAGTGTATACACCCACTTATTACTTATTTTAAAGCAATATAGTTTATTGTGAGTTAGGACTTGTAAATGTTTAGCTTTGCTTTTTACACTCTTTAAAATCTTTCATCTAAAACATTCCCAAACCAGAAACTATATATATATATATATATATATATATATATATATATATATATATATATGTATATATATAGAAATTTGATACTTACTATGAGCAAAGAAGAGAGAGGAGAAGGTGAACCAAAGCGCAGTGCTAATTTGGTTCTTCCAGGGGCCATTAAACTCTGAATTGCATTGACGCTCCAGGAACCAAACCACGAGCATTGTGTATATCAAGATGCCGCCAGTCGCCACCCACATTCCCACCGTGAAGGGCTTCATAAACATCCATGCCGATGCTTCCGATTTTGCCCGAACAATCATAGACAAACCTGACTCCGCAAACGGCATTGTAAAATCAACGTGTTGCATTCGGCCGGCTAGTAAGGTAATGTCGCCGATCACAGCATCATATGACTTCCATTGTGTTTTTTCCCACACGACAAGCAAAAATATCTTTTATCAGAAACAAACAAATTGCAAACATATATAAAAGAAAAAAAAAAAAAACAAGTTTAATTAATTAATTTATTGCAAACTCATATAAAATAACGTTTTCATTTTAGCTAGTCAAAGATTTACTATTGTTCTTGAATGGTAGTTCAATTGGTTAGAGGCAACGCCTCATGAAGTGAAGGTGAAGGTCACTAATTCATATCTCTCTCATTTCCCTCTCCTCGTGCGGATATATATATAAAGATTTATTGCTCTTCCTAGATGCTACTCTATCCCTCTAAAAGGACCAACTAGTTAATATATAGACGGTAATTTTGCAGCACATGGCTTAGCCAAGGAGGCCATCAAGCATGTCGTAGAGATTAGGTGGAGGAATGAAATCCCCCATGTATCTATAATATTATAAAGAGAGAGCAAACTTTACCTCCTCTTTGATTGTATTATTATTATTTTTATTTTTTGAACGATTTATGGAATAAGATATTCAGTTTTTCCAAAAAAGAAAAAAAAAAAAAGTTAATGTATAGACAAAGAGAAACGTCTTCCAAATTCCTGTCATACCCTAATCAATCAATAAATAATGACAATGTTAATAATGATATGCTTAATTATTAAGTAAAAACTGTGGAAAACTTAAGATTCCCTGAGTCCAAAATTTCTTTATTTATTTATTTTTGTTTTGACTTTCTTTTTCATTTGGACCTTCCAATATATTTATGGAACTTATAGCGACATTATAATTAAGCTCCAATTTAATACAGATTCGGAATCTTCTAACCAAATTGTTAATTCATTTGGTGAGGATCACATTTGAAAAAAAAAAAGGTAAAGTCCATTTAACCCCCTCAAACTACTACCCCAATTAATGATAATTTACCCCTTAAACTATCAATTACGATAATTTACCTCCCAAACTGCCAAAACAATGACAATGTACCCCTGAATGCTAGTAAAATGACAGAATTACCCCTATAAAATTTTCAATAAGACAAAAATACCTTTAAAAATTTGAAAAAAAAATTTAAAATTTAGTATTTTTATTTTTATTTTAGTAATGGTAATTTCATCATTTTTAAAAAATTTAGGGTACATTGTCATTGTTTTAGTAGTTTGGGCTGTAAATTGTCGTAATTGATAATTTGGGAGGTAGATTATCATTGGGGTAGTAGTTTGAAGGAGTTAAATAAACTTTACCCAAAAAAACAAAAAACAAAAATAATTGATTCGGTAAAGTTTTGAGGGGTGTTTCGGAAAAACAAAAAATTAAGAAATATTTTTAGGCAAATAAAAGAAGGAAAAAAGAAAAAGATTGGTGCTCCATGGTGGCAACAACTAATGTGGTGGTGACCTGACAGCCATGACAGCCACCACGAGGCTGTTGAACAACCTTGACAACCACCATGTGCATGGCCTCTGAATACCCCTATTACCACACAAGGTAAACAAGTACCTCACTGGCAGCCACCAAGAAACAGTCTAATAGCCTTGGCGGCCACCACTGCAAGGCTGCCTAATAAATCAGCTCCACCATCATTGGGTGGCCGACCACCACCATGCCAGTTGCTATTTTTTTTTTTTTTTTTTTAACAGTTTTTTTAATTTTTCTAATATATAATAAGGAAAGTCCACACCTAAAAAATTAAACCTAAAAATTTGGGTGTATGTTTAGTTATTTTTTGAGGAATGCCTTGCGTTTATGTATCGATAGTGATTTGTGTGAAGAGTTATGCATTTTGTTTTGAAAAATGTACTGATGGTGGGGGTTACATATGAAAATCTATATGTAACTAATATTTGAAAATGGAAAAGAGTTTTTGAAAATTTTGTCAAACTCTTAATAAACAATTCAAAACATTAAACTTTTCAAGCCACAACCCTTTTTAGAAAAATATAAATAAATTAAAATTTAAAAAAATTCACACCATGGGAATATTTTGAAAAATATAGGTGTAGAGGTTAATTTTTAGTTCAAAAAATTAAAAAAGACTATATATATATATAAATAGAGAGAGAGAGAGAGAGAGAGAGAGAAAAGTCTTCCAAATTCCTTTCATAACCTAATCAATCAATAAATAATGACAATAATGATATGCTAGTTAATGGACAAAGAGAAAAGTCCTCCAAATTCCTTTGATATGGAAAAGGATCCCCTTCAGTCCATTTTGGACTGACGGGTATCTAGTTAATGGCCAAAATTTCTTATAAGAAATTTAAGGGCCACAAATTGAAACACCTATCCTTGTAATAAAAAAAAACTATTATTTAAAGTTGAATAAAAATTAAAAATAATAAAAGCCATAGGGTGGCCGGCCACCCCATTTTTAACCACTGGGGTGGCCAACCACCCCAGATCGGCTGGTCTAGGGTGGTCGATGCCACCCCGATTGCCCTTGGGGGTGGCCGAGCCACCCGAAGGGTCAAATGAAAAAAAAAAAAAAAAAAAAAAAAAAATTACAGTGTTGGCCTTGACCACCCCCAAGGCCCTTGGGGTGGTTCGGCCACCCCCCAAGGGCCGGTCCGGGGTGGTCGAAGCCATCTTGTGGCCCTTGGGGGTGGTTTGGCCACCCCCAAAGACAAACCCAAATGAAAAAATTGGGTTTGCCTTTGAGGGTGGCCGAATCACCCCCAAGGGCCACCGAGGTGGCTTCGGCCACCCCAGTCTAGGTGGTTAAAAATGGGGTGGCTGGTCACCTCAATGGGGTGGTCCGGCTAGCCCTATGACTTTAAATATTGTTGTTTTTTTTATTAAACTTTAATAATAATTTATTATTTTTTTTATTACAAGAACATGTGTTCAATTTGTAGCCCTTACATTTCTTATAAGAAATCTTGACCATTAACTCGATATTCTCCGGTCCAAAATGGACTAGAAATGATCTTTTTCCCTTTCATACGGCCTAATATTCAATCAATAAATAATGACAAGAATTGATATGCTTAATTATTAAGTAAAAACTGTGGAAAAATTAATTAAGATTCCCTGGGTCCACAATTGATTTTTTTTTTTTTTTTTTTTGACTTTCTTTATTATTTGGACCGTCCAATATATTTATGGAACTTATAGCTACATTATAATTAAGCTCCAATTTGATACAGATTCGGAATCTTCTAACTAAATGCTAGGTAATTAATGAATATATACATTTGGTGATTAATATTCTAACCAAATTGTTAATTCAATTTGGTGAGGATCACATTTGAAAAAAGTGTTGGATGTGAAATCCACCAAAAGAAAATTGCTTGGGTAAAGTTTTGAGGGGTGTTTTGAAAAAACAAAAAATTAAGAAATATTTCTAAGCTTATAAAAGAAAGAAAAGGAAAAAGATTGCTGCTCAATGGTGGCAACAACTAACGTGGTGGTGACCTGACAACCACCACGACCCTGACAACCACCACATGCATGGCCGCTGAGTACCCCTGTTACTCACACTAGGTAAACAAGTAGCTCATTGGCAGCCACCAAGAGATAGTCGAATAGCCTTGGCAGCCACCACTGCGAGGCTGCCTAATAAATCGGTTCCGCCATCACTGGGTGGCCGACCACCATATGCAAGTTGTTTTTTTTATTTTTTATTTTTTATTTTTTTTAATTTTTTTATTATTATTTTTTTTATACAGTTTTTTTTATTTTTCTAATATATAACAAGGAAAGTCCACACCTAAAAATTTGGGTGTATGTTTAATTATTTTTTGAGAAATGCCTTGTGTTTTATTTATTGATAGTGATTTGTGAGAAGAGTTATATATGCGTTTTGTTTTGAAAAATGTACCGATGGTGGAGGTAATATCTGAAAATCTATATGTAACTAATATTTGAAAATGGAAAAGAGGTTTTGAAAATTTTGTCAAACTCTTAATAATAATAACACTTTTTAGAAAATATTAATAAAAAAAAAAAATTAAAAAAATTCACATCATAGGAATATTTTGGAAAATATAGGTGTAGATCGAGGTTAATTTTTAGTTCAAAAAATTAAAAAGACTAGAAAGATTTTGCTAGCCACACGACTTTTCAAAACTATTATCAAACACACAAGCTAGTCGTTTCCGTCATAGAGAGAGAGAGAAGGTGATTTTGACTATTAGGTCCACTAGCTAGGTAAGAAATTAAGGTGGCAAGTGGAAATTTGGCAAATATGAAGTCACCTCAACGTGGCTTGGGGAAATCAATATAAACAAAAAAGTCTATAAAAATTTTATTTCCATAATCTCCTGTTGGAAACTAATTTGATTTATAGATTCTCACATCGATCAATATCACATGAAAATACATTTTTTCAAACAAACAAAAAAACCACTTTCCAAAACTATTATTAAACATGCAATTAGTTGTTTACGCTGCGTGATGTTTTAACCAAAAAATATAAGTTTTTATGTACTAAATACTATGCAACACATGTACCAATATATGACGCCCGAAATAACACTAATATATAACTTAACATGCAGAATATATATAACAAGCTTTCTCGTTGTTTGACGTAAAGAACTCAGTTCTAACTTTTTTGTTGGTGTGTTTTGGTGTTTTGTTTGTGTTGGAATGTAAATTTTATTCTTAAAAAAAAAAAAAAAAATTAAAAATTAAAAAAAAAAAAAACTGTTAAAAAAAAACCTAAAAAAGAATATAAATTTTATTAATAAACCTATTTTCAAGGGAATATTAATATATATGTGAAGTTGTTACCTTGTTATAGACGTGATGAACCAGGTCGTCGTAGGTGCCATTGTAGGGCTCCAATTCGTAAGGCAGGTGATACTCTAAAAGGTTTAGCACCTCATGGAAAATTTGAATGCAAAAACCATCATATTTGTTCTGATTTGGTGTCTCTCCATACTCGACCTTCACAAACTTCTCGAACGTTGTTCTCCCCGGAACTCCAATCTTCAGTGGCTTTGCATTTGTCGGCATTTCCCAACCTTTCGGAGGACGATGTTGTAAGTTCCCAGGCCAAGTTACTGGACCGGCCAATCTTCTAGCTCTATCAGCAATATTACTACTTCCATTTTTCTCTTTTTCTACTATGTCAGCTGGGTTTTCCGAAAACCCATACCCTGTTTTCCAGTAATCTATTTCTTTGTAACTCTTCCCAAACACGTTTACGATCCTCAACATCGGAGTCTCCGACAGCCGGCCTTCTTCGAAACGTATTTTTCCACTTAAACCAGAGAAATTGCTTGATAACATCTTCTCTAACAACATCTTTGGACTTCCCATTTTCTGTATCGCATTTATAACAATTCCAATGCTGTCGTATGCTCGCACGGCATAAATTCCAGGCACAGAATTATCTTCTTCCGGATATTCACTTCTGAAATTATTCCGGAACTGGGAATAAAAATGATGATGCCTGCTGATCTCAGAATAGTTGGTCTTGATTCCCAAAGCGCCTTCCATGGAGGAAATAACGGAGTTGTTAACAGAATCCAGCAAATTTGTAATGCTTTCTGCAATTATCCATGCCGAGTCCCTCCCTACAAGTCCCATCGGCTTAGCTTCTCTGAACAAATGAGTCACCATCTCTAATGATGACTGAAGAACTATGAAAACCCGAGATTGGATTTGCAGTAGCTTATCAAGCTCTTCTTGGACGACTCTTACCGGATCAGACAGAAAAGAAAATGGTGGAAGAACCAAACGGTACTCAATCTCCGAACCCACATTTTGGAGAGCCTCCGACAAAAGTTCCAACTTCCCAGAATCACCGGCATAGGGTTCATTTTCATAAATCGCCACGACCCTTTTCCAATTGTACGCTTGAACAATATCAGCAATGCATTGTATTTCTTCAGAACCATTTTTAGCCATTTGTATTAAGAAAGGCCAACGGAGTTGCATCAGCGATGGGTTAATGGCGGGTGCTGCAAATGAAATAACAGCAACTTGAGCTTCATGTCCCATGTCGGCTACCACAGCTGCTTCCAGCCACGTGTGCATGCCGATAATCACTTTCACCTTCTTCTCTTTAATCATCTCTTCAGCTGCATCCAATCAGAATTAAGATATTCCCATTAAAGTAATGATTAAGTGAATAAATTTACATCTTTCTTTTCAGCTTAAATTTTTGAAAAGTCGTGATTTAAAATGTAATAGAATTGGTAATAAATAGCTAGAGATATACTAACCAATAGAAGTTACTCTATGAGGATGCTGGATAGAGAGGGAGAGTTTGTGAGTCTTGGACGTTTTGTTGAAGTTCTGAACCGCAATTTCCATGCCGATTTTCTCTTCTTTGCCTATGCGGGAATTAACATCAATGATAGCACCTATATTCATAACTTCTTTAGCAATGGCGGCTTCAGCTCCATGGTAGAGAACGAAAAGAAAAGAGACGAGTGCAAGAAAGAGTAGTACTGATGATCTTGAGATTTTGCTGACCATTACAACTGACCAAGCCATTGCAGGAAATTTTGGGATAGGGAGTTAATCAGTACTGATTCCGGTTTTAATGGGTTTTTCTGGTTTCTTGCTGATTATCAAACTAAAACTAAATCAATGTGATTGGTTTCTAGGAAAACGAAGGAAATTGGTAGGCAACTAGGCGTGAAAGTTCATTTCTTTGACTTGGTTTGCTAGAAGACAACATTAATTAATTACTCGGTTACGTATACGTACAGTGCACGCTAGCAGTTTGTAAAATCTACAACTTAGACTTGTCGCTGGGTCGTTCTTAAATGGTGGCAAAATTCCATCATGTTGGCATGTGAATCTGTGATGGAGAATTGCACACGTTTCTTGCAACTCTGTTTGCTTGCCTATTTTCTTATAGAAGAGAGATGAGTGGTGATGAGGAGGTGACTGAGGAGGTTAAAGCTAGGGGTCTGCGCTGCCTCTTTCATAGAAATTGTGGACCCCTAACATATTCGATTAATAAGATTATAATAGAAAATAAATTAAATAATTTAATTTTTCGATTCTTGCTTCTTTTAATTTTTAAAATAATTGATATTTTAATATGATTCTAGACTATAAGTTTAATGTCAAACCATATTTCTGTCATTCAAGGGAGAAAAGAAGTGTCTTTGAGGTTTGGAGTCAAAGATTTGAAATCCAACAACATACACGACTCGCAGCTTTTTGTTGGGCTTGGAATCTAAAGCTTTGTTTTTTTTTTTTTTTTTTGCCGTAAGGTGTACTCCAAACAACATTGACTCGTGATCGCTAACATATTACCCGTCGTGAGAGAACGACGAGAATTCTACGGTCAGTCGACGTTGAACTGTGTAATGAATTTTTGAGAATCACAACAGAAATGGAAAACAAAAATTAATTTTCGAGCTTTGACTAAGGCTCACCTTGAAGAGAATTGATCAACGGCTTTGAAGTCCTTGAACCCGTGGCTCCAAAATCTTCAAATCTTTCTTTTATTTTCTTTTTTTCTTCTGTAAAGTGGTTAAATGCTATGTGTTAGAAGAGTTCTGGTACAGCGTGAATAGGGTGTTCTCCGCTTTCCGACCTTTGTTCTTTGCGCTCCAATGACCACTACAAAACAATAACCAGTTAAGAGAACTCGACGCCTAAGTTAACATTTTGGAGAAAAGTATGCTTAAATGCCAAAAATTCAGTCTAAGGTTCATACCTGATATAGGAGCCTATTTATAGACTAAGCCATTGAGCCAAATATGAAATAAATCTTACTTTTATTTAGGCTACTAATATGGGGCTTGGTATGGACGCGCTGTCCATGCATGATTTGTCCCGGGCCTTTAACCTGCAAGACAGTTCTTGCGTCTTGGGAGGCATTTGCTCCTAGGACTCGTACTACCAACTAACTTAATTGCCATATTCTTTCAAATTCGACCCGGCCCGTCGGATATGAATGGTCTTGAGTAAACTTCATTTACCACTTCTGATCTTTCATCACTTTTACGATCATAACCTTAAACTTTAAAAAGTGTTAATTTAAGGTTACCATCGATCTTTATGAAGTTTGCAATGTCAGCAGTTCCGCATTAAATCAAAACTCTCTAAAATATTTTAAAGATGTTTATAAAATATGGGGTCTAATGAAATCTGTATTTATTATTGTGGAATAAATTACTAAATATAGATCATGACAGCATGTGACAGAAAAGAGCACTTACTAGAGCATGACTTGGAATTTTAATTTGTATGTTTGAATTGGTCAGGTAAAGAAGTCGACTGAAATACCTTAGACTATGTCACCAATTATAAGTACTGCATGTAATAGGAATTGAGTAGATTACTTTCAGAATTTATTCATTGAATTGAGATTGTTGAATCAGTTTTAGTAAAATCAAACTTCTCGAATCTTTGAAATTATTGGTTTGAACGGAAACGCGTGGACATAAGCACTAGCTGTTAAGATTCAAATCAAACTTTTCTCTTGAAACCTTTTTTAGGTTTCTCTTTCGTTGGTTTCCTTTGTGGTGTTAAATCACTGATTATTTTAGAAGGTTAAGCTAATAGGAAGAGATAAATTTAATCACTTAATTAATATTTTAACACTCTCCCTTACCTGTGGGCTCAAACTTCATTTTAATAAGTGGGGTACAACACATAAAATATTTAATTTAAATGAAGGGTAAATGATAGAGTCAAGGTTCGAACTTAAGACCTTTAGCTCTGATACCATGTTAAATCACCGATTATCCCAAAAGCCGACCATGTGGAACACATCCACCACCATAGTGGGTGCATTTAGGGAGGAAATGAGGTATGGCTTCCATCCTCCTCTTCTCTTCTCCTTTTTTGTTTCTCTTTTTATTTGTTTTTTATTTGTTTTTTTTTTTTTTTTTTCTTTCATTTGTGTTTTTTCCTTTAAACCACTCATTATATGTCTGTCTGACAATCTTCTAATTAATCAAACAGAGGGGTGCTTCAAGCAGCAAGTTCCTCAACTATTTGAACAAACACAATGAAAAACGTTATGCCGACTCCAAAAACTTGTTTATCACAATTTATTCGAAATTAATATTATGAAGCAATAAACAATTCAATCATCAAAATATATAAAACAATAAAGAGGCAAACACAGATATTTTGGTTACGAAGACGAAACCTTAAAAGGAGAGTAAAGATGGAGAGATGATGGAATGTCTCGGCATATTGATTTTGGAACTGAATTAAGCCAACAAAATACTAACAAACTCCCCCTTTGGCAATTCGGTGACAAAACCAATATGCTGAGACATCTCATCATCTCTCCATCTTTACTCCCCTTTTTTGTCATAGAATAACAAAATGTCTTTATGTTTCCTGAAACACTTCACAAGATACATCAAGGCATATATGGAACAGGAATAACACAAGAAAAACTCATGATCACATATAAACGAAAAATGCATGAAGTTTAATGCAGATCATGGAGGCACATCAACACAAACTGCCCCTCAATGTATGACTCATTTATCAACAAGAAACTGGAAAGAAAAAAAATACAGGTTTCTCCCCCTCAAAAGTCAAATGAACATATATGATACACACATCAACGACTCATGTATTTCACAATGAATATCCCAAACATGCTCCAATTATGCAAAATATACATGAGATTAGAAATGACAAGAAACTCATATTACTTAACCCAAGCAAAGAAAAAATGTTCTATTCAACCCATGCTTGTGTGTTGTGTGTGTAAGCCATCCAATGAGAAGATTTACCAACTTACAAAATGAGGATAAAGTTTCACCAATAGAAGGTTTTAACAAGAAAATCAAGTCAAAAGTCAATTCTTATCATATTAGGGCCTAGCCACTCTCATCTAATACATTCCTCTTTGTAAAACAAATTGCACAAGTTTGACACAATGAAATAAATTCCTTTTGGAATATATATATATATTTTTAATTTTATTTGTTTCACTATCTTGTTCCATTCAACCCATGCTTGTGTGTTGTATGTGTAAGCCATCCAATGAGAAGATTTACCAACATACAAAATGAGGAGAAAGTTTCACCAATAGAAGGTTTTGACAAGAAAATCAAGTCAAAAGTCAAATCTTATCATACTAGGGCTTAGCCACTCTCATCTAATGCATTCCTCTTTGTAAAACAATGAAATAAATTTGTGTATTTATGTCTCAAAAACGTGAATTTTTTCAACAAATTGTTGAAGGAGTTTATAAGTTTATATTCCCCTTGAGAAGTATTCATAGCAAACAAGGAGTCAAAAGATCTCACTCAGGAATTTAATCCAAACTGAGTGAACCTGCTCTGATACCAATTGAAAAACGCTATGCCGACTCCAAAAACTTGTTTATCACAATTTATGCAGAATTAATACTGTGAAGCAATAAAGAATTCAATCACCAAAATATATAAAGCAATAAAGAGCCAGACACATATATTTTGGTTACAAAGAGGAAACATTTTAGAAACCGATCTAAAAGTAAAACCTTTCTGGGACAGCCAAATCCAGGAATCACTATCAAAAGATTATCTAGAGATTACTGACACTAGGAACACTTACAACCCTTTACAAGACCTTGGCTCTGTAAGATCGATAAGCTTACAACTCGTCTCATTGCTCACAATCTTCTTCAACGTGATTCTCCTTTACCAGACCCTTCCAATAGACTTCTTAACCGTAGATTTATCAAAGGAATAACTCAAACTCTAAGAGATTCAATTTAATGCTCACCACATATGAATTGTATTAGCACAGTGGGGATTGGATTCTAAGCATTCTATATTAGTGTTTGAGCCCGTGAACTGTAGCCTTTGCATTTTAGAACCGAATTATGCTAACAAAAATACTAACACACATTATACCTGTTTTTGATATATAAGGTAATACTTCAGTTTCCATGTCTTGAAATAGTGAGCATGTTATTTGAGTTCATTGGGCTTTTAGATTTTGTTTCAATATCCATGTATTCGGTTTTAATCTTTGCTTGCTTATGCTTTTGACATCAAATTTCTTTGAGTAATGCTACTTAACACACCAATTTCATACCAGCTGACTTGTTGTATTTATTAGTGTGATAAATTGGTGTGAAGAGTACCATTAATATTTTTTATTTATTTTATTTTATGCATACTTTGATAGTTATGTTCTCAATGATTATATCTATAGGTGGAAATGATTTTGTTTAAATGTTTAGTAGGAAAATGTTTGTGTGTGTCTATATTTAATGATTTGACTTATTTTGCTGCTCATCTTTCATTTGTGTTCATCAGTGCGAAAATGGGAAATATGAAATTTGAAACTCGTATATGCAGATAGTATAGGAGCTTTTCTTATTGGATGATGTTTCATTTCTCTATCATTTCAGTGTAATTATCTGGAGTATTTTGTGGAAAAGAAAAAATGGTCGGGAAAGTTCCCTTTGTGAAAATACAAACTAAAGGAAGAAAGTTTGTAAAGAGAAGAAGAAGAGAATAAAGGACTACATTTTTATTCAATGATTTGAATTTTACAAGAGAGAACAATATATAGGCATATGAAGGGAACGCATCCTATATATCATGGCGTGAATCATGGGTTGTGATGGAGAATAATATGCAATCCTATGAAACATGGAGGAGTAAATCATAGGATTGTTGCCTTGCTTGGATATGCTTGACTTGATTAGATTTTATCTTCTAACACTCCCCTGCAAACTAATGGTAGGAACTTCCTTCAGTTTGATAAACAAAAACAAATAATTGGCCGTTTGTCGGTTGAATTTTGCCATAAACTACTGGGGGTGGTCGGATCTCGCCACAAAAACACCAAGGGGTGGTTGAATCTCGTCGTAAAATACCGAGGAGCAGTCAGATCTGGATGCAAATTTTCAATTAAGGGACGGTTGGATCTCGCTGCAAATACCAAGGGGTGGTCGAATCTCCCAACAAAACTAACAATGGATGGTTAGATTTCACTACGATGACCAAAGGTTGATGTCGGTGTGCGGTAACTGTGGAGAAGGAGTGAGCTTGCAACCTGTGACTCAACAAACATATGTGATGCGGCTAAGGTGCTTGATGAAATGACTTAGAGAGACAGCGGAAAAGGAACTAGAACGACGTTATGGATTTATTGCTCTGATACCATGTGAAAATACAGACTAAAGAAAGAAAGTTTGTAAAGAGAAGAAGAAGAAAGGAAAGAAGAAGAGAACAAAGGACTACATTTTTATTCAGTGATTTGAGTGTTACAAGATAGAACAATATATAGGCATGCAATGTTTGGTTTCCTTAAGCTTTCTAATTGACTCATGTAGTGAGTGTTAAGTCAATGACTCCCAAACCAGATGGTTTTAAGGCATTAGGTGTAGAGACACCCCTAAGGACCCACTCACTCGAGTCAAAAAGGCTACAAAACCAAACTAACCATGACATTGATCAAATCCAAAATTTTCACCTCTTGACGTGAACACTCAATACTTTTGAGGCAAGAAGTCCAGTTACTCAATGAAAAGCTTATCAATGATCATTTATGTGTATATATATATATATATGCCAAAATGACCATCTAATAAGTCATCCAATTCACCCAAGATATAGAAACACACACATCAGACGTCTTGTCATACCTCACAAATTATGTGCTAATGTGCTTGTGTGATCAAATCAAACATGTGATTTTTCAACTGTTCTAAGCAAGTAACCAAGCTAAAAAATTCTCTCATCAGATCATGTGTTCAAAATTTTAAGCTCACTGATGAATTTAAGCCACAATTCTTTTAGATTAACTCAAACTTTTAGGGCAAACATGAACATGCATAAACTTTTTTTTATTTTATTTTTATTTCAAATAAACAAACAAACACACAAAGCAAATCACATGAAATTGGGAGAAAGTGTGTGTGAACATGTGTGCCCATACCCCCAAACTTAAATGACACATTGTCCCCAATGTGTCTAAATTAAGGAAAGAGTGTACCCGGGAGATGGACAACATAGTCTTGGAAAGAATGTTTCATAGCACACCCCCAAACTTGAATTGAAGCACACTTGTCCCTGCAAAGTAAGAAAATACAAAAACAAGTAAAAAGAAACAAAACTAAAGATAACTAAAAAGATTAACTTAAAAAACACTAAACAAATAAAATAAAAAGATAAACTATAGGGTGCCTCCCATGAGTGCTAAGTTTAACGTCTTCAGCCAAACGGTGGTCCCTGCTCAATGCTGTCTAGAAGAAGATGCTCCAAATGGTGGTGGCAAATAGCTAAGAATGGACCGCATCACTTCTTCTAAGGCAAGGAGTCATTGATCCATCAACTCTTTATCTTCTCAAGCCTCCCTTCTTTGATCAGCAAACTCTCTCTGAAGGCCCGTCATTTCTTCACTAAGTGAGCGGTATTGTGCTGCACGAAAAATGATCGGGGCCTCCTCCTCTGCTGTCTCTGGCTCAACTGCGGGTTCATCTTCGGCCATCGGCTCGGCCCTCGCTTTCTTCCGCACCAGCTGTTGGTGCTGGAGGTGCCTGGAGCATATGTGAACAGCTCTTGTTCCATTGGCGAATGCCAAAGATGGGGGTAGTAGTGACTAGCTCATCAGCTACAGTACCCTTGATGCCTTTCTTCCGGAGGATGTAGGTGATTAAGTATGGGAAGGGCAACCCCCATGAGTGTGTGGACTCAGCTCCTCCAATGTGCACTCCATTGCAGTCGTGAGATAGGTGGGCATAGAACTCGATCACTAGCTTTCGGTATGCTGTGGAAGTGACCGGCTTGAAAAGCTTCTTAAGCCACGACGCTTGAATTCAGCGACCGCCCATTGAGTAGCCTCAAGGTTTTAAAAATCTTTGCGAATGGCGAAAGTGGTCTCAAACAACTACTTCTGCTCCTCAAAAGTTGGAGGGGGAGAAGTGGCTTGGATATTGAACCCCCGGGAGGACGAAGCTTGAGTTCTTGGCATGATGAGCTTGATTAGGGACTTTTGTCGAACACTTGGTGTGCACTGTGATGACCAAGGTTGCTATGGCATGTCAACACAACTCCAAAACCCCCTGCAAAAACACCAAAACCCAACCATAGGAAAGCAATGTGGGTGGATGAACACCCACGATTGCAGAAAAAAGATAGTAAAAAAAAAAAAATGGAGGTTGGGGAGTTAATCAGAGTTGGGGTGTTGATGGGAATAAAGAACGGTTTGTATGGTTGTGTGGTGGAAAAGTGGTGGTACAGTGGCCAGAGAGGAGAACCGTGTGGTGGCGGTGTGGTAGAGGTGGTGAAAAACGGTGGAGGAGTGATGGGAGTAGGGGTGTGCTGGAGTTGGGGGAATGGGGAGAAAATGAGAATGTGAGGGGGAATGGGGAGAAAGTGGCCTAAATAGGTCACGTGGCTTGCTGCCTGAGTGCGCTCGATCGCACACATGGTGCGCTCGATCGCACTCATGCAAGGATGTGCGTGAGTGGGTGATGTGTGCTCGAGCACACACAAGGTGCGATTGATCGCACTAACAGAATATACAAAGCCAAAATTTGATTACTACGCTCAATCGCATACTTGTTGCGATCGATTGTAGTAACAAAATGTAAATTTTTTTTTTTTTTTTTTGTAATGCATAATGTACAACAATGTTCTAAAATAAAAAGGAAACACAAATGATAAGTGAGAACACATGTAAAGTAAGGAAATTGATATGATGGGAAACAAAGATAGAAAAGTGTATTGCCTTCAGTGGCCTCAGTACCACTATTCTGAGTAGATGCGCTTGAGCGCTTGGACTGCTCAAACGCTTTTACTTGTAACTGTAATGTCTCTAGTGTGGAGAGTTGAACTTGAGCTCCACAGAATGTGGCTCAAGTGTCCTTGGTGGTGCAGGTATAGGACTTTCTTTATAGGTCAATAATTTCGGTCCCATATAGAACTCCTTCTTGACATGCTTTCTGTGATGATGGTCCTTGGGTCTTTTCTTGTGGAGCTTGGTGTCCTTATTTACTTCATACCTCAATTTGTCCCGTTCATGCAACTGCCGCTTTATCTTGGCTTGAAGAGGGTGCCTTGCTCTACTGATGTCATTAGTAACATCTGCATAGACTGGCCCAATGTCCTGCCTTGTGAACTTGTGAGTGAGGGGGTTTTTTACTAGATCTTTTTGTGGATCCTGCAAAACTAGCTCACTAACACCTTGGATCATACAAACATCAAAACATTTAAAATCATCTTGAGGTAATTGCATTGCATCAAATATTTTGAACTCTATTGTCTCACCATTTACCTTCACACTTACAGAGCCCATTTTCACACCTATTGTAGTATCCGCAGTTCTCATAAAGGGTCTTCCTAAGATGATAGGCAAGGCTGATGGCATAAGGGATTCTTCTACATCCAACACAATGAAATCCGCAAGTAAAATAAATGTACCTACCTTTACCAACACATCTTCATGTATACTTCTTGGTCTTTTGATGCTTCTGTCTGCCAATTGTAAGCTGACTGAGGTTGGTTGAAGTTCCCCCAAGCCTAGCTTTTCATATACCGTGTAAGGCAGCAAATTGACCCATGTTCCCAGATCCAGCAATGCATGCTCAAAAAGATGGTCTCCTATCCTGCAAGGAATGGTAAAACTACCCGGATCTATTAGGTTTGGTGGTAATTTTCTTAACAAAACTGCACTTACCTCTTCTGTTAGGACCACTGTCTCATGATCCTGAAACCTCCTTTTGTTAGTGCACCAATCCTTTAAAAAATTAGCATATGAAGGAATCTATTTAATTGCATCTAATAAATGAATGTTGATTTCCACTTTCCTCAAGGTCTCAAAAATATCCATAAGCTGCTTTTCTTTCTTTGGTTTGACTAACCTTTGAGGGAAGGGTGGTGCATTTACCTTCTCCATTTTGTTTACCTTGGAAGTTGATGCTTCATCTGGAGATGCTTGAGGTGGCTTCCAAGTTCCAATGACGTTGCCATTTCTGAGAACTGTGACTGCTTTTAGCTGCTAGTGACCCCCTAGATTGGGTATTGTTTGGGCTGAAAATTCTCCCTGCTTCCTTTCACTCAGCTCCTTTGCCATCTGCCCCATTTGCACTTCTAGTCTTTGGATGGCTTAATCAGCCTTTGTATTGAATTGTTTTTGATTAGCCATAAATTGCTATTGTGAAGTCACCAGAGTGTGTATCATATTCTCTAGTTGGATCATCTTTGACTCTTGGGTCGGCTGGCTTGCTTGTTGGGGACCCTTCTGCTGTCCTTGATTATTACTCCATGAGAAATTTGGATGGTTGCGCCACCCTGGATTGTAGGTGTTGGAGTACGGATTGTTCTTGTGGGGGTAATTGTTTTGTCCCACATAATTCATCTCTTCTTACTCTGCAAATGGAGATAACAGACACATTTCAGTAGCGTGATCTAAATGGGAACATATAGCACATACCTAGACTTGTGTGTCCTATTGAATGGGTGAGATTTTCTGAGCAGTCATGGCTTTGACAATCATATCTAACTTATTTTCCACAGCAGGCATTTGATTTGGAGATTCCCCATTGAAATTCACTTCATACATGCTTTTGCTTTTTACTCATCTCATTCCTCTAGAGCAGAATTGTTGGGAATGCTTACTTAGTGTTTCAAACAGCTCCATTAATTCCTCACTACTCTTTTTCATAAGTGCTCCTTCACAAGCTGAATCAACCATCCCTTTGTTAGTATCATCTAAACCTTCATAGAAAATTTGTACCTGATCATCTTGAGGGATGTTGTGAAGTGGGCACTTGAGAAGTAGTGAATTGAAGTGATCCCATGCATCAAAGAAAAGATCTCCATCTCTTTTGTTGGAACATCTGAAGTTCCCTTTTAAGCTGTCTTGTCTTTTGGGCTGGGAAAAACTTTCTTCAAAAACTTGGTGGCTAATTCTTCTCAAGTATGGATAGAATCTGCAGGCATAGAATTATACCACAATTTAGCATTATCTTTCAAAGAGAAGGGAAAGAGGACTAACTTGAGTCTCTCTGGAGTTAAGCCTTGGATGTGCTGCAACTTGCATTGATCAAAGAACTCCTTAAGATGCAAGTTGCGATCCTCAGTAGCTGTGCTCCTGAAATGAGTCAATGCATTGAGGATTTCAGGAGAAATATAATAGTTGCATTCCACCTCTGGTTGATATGCTATGCATGAAGGTTGATTGAGGTTCGTTGGGACGAATGCCTGCTTCATCGGTCTCCGCACCGGTGGTGGATTTGCCTCCAGTGGTCTTGGCACTATTGGTGGATTCTCTTGCAAATCTTCCATCTCAATTTCTTCCTCTTCTTCTTTGTCTCTAGGTTTTTGTCTAATTGTCCCCTCAATTTCAGGATTGAGTGGAATGATTGTTGAATCTTGAGATCGACGACCTTGCATCAATTGAATTGCTTCTTCAGTCAAGATAGCTTCAGTGCCGCTTGTCCGGATGCTCTCTGGAACTGCGCTCGATCGCAAGCAAGTGTGCTAGATCGCAATGCACTCGATCGCACTCAGCTGACGTTCGATAGCAATAACAGAATCGCAAGTCTGCAACTTGAAACAAAAAACAGAAAAGTTAAGAAAAATGGAAAATCTTTTTGATTTTTGATAACAACAAAATTGAAAATTGAAAATTAAAACAATACAACTAAAGGAAAATAATTCTAAACAAATTTCGCCGCAATCCCCAGCAATGGTACCAAAAACATGTTGTCATAATTACCTACCTAAATTAAAAGGCAAATAATTGGATGTTTTACCCGTAAGTACACGAGGTCAACATAGTAGTTTATGGTGCAAGTACGGGGTCATTTCCACGAGGATTGCTGAATTTTGTTTAAAATTAATTCCAAAAGTAAGCTAAAACAAAGATTGGAATTGAGTTGATAATGATAAAAGGGTAGGGCTTTAATATCCACCACTAATTATATTTAGCTAATATATCAATGTGCCAATGTTTTGATCATGTTATGAATATCTAATGTATGTCAACCTAAGGGCGTTGGTGTCTATTCCTTAAGCTATTGATTTCCCTAAGCAACGAATTAGGCATGGGTGTCTACTCTAATTCTTTTATTTCTTAAAGGATTTAGCATGGGTGTCTACTAAGTTGTTCTTTAAGAAAGCATAAAACTGTAGAAATCGACAAACACATGAGGCCTAGGGCATGGGTGTCTACTCCTGGTTCCCCATGTTGATTAACCCAAGAACCTGGTGTGGATTTCTTTTGTTACTTTTATTAAACCCAGGACTCGGTCATCCAAATTGATTTAACTAATTAGTCCATACCATATGCATATGTTGATCAAGCACACACATATGATGAATTCATGAAAACAGAAATTAATCAATTTAGATATCACAACAAGATCATCACAAGGGCACCAATATTGAATATCAACTAAACATAACTAGGGCTTCAATCTAACCCTACTAAATAAATTAGTTACATATAAGTTTGATGTTAAACATCTTCATAAAATAAAATAAGAAAAAAAAAAGAATAAACCCGAAACTTGAACTTAAAGAGCTCAAATTCTGCTCCTTGGAAAGTATCTCCATTCTAGAGGCTTAAGAGTCTATTTATAGGCCTTTAGGAATACTCTAGAACCCCTAAAAATTGTAGGGTTTGAGCCCCAGTTCGCACTAAGCTACAAAACCCTAAAAGTTGCTCTTTCCTTATTAAGGCTGGCGGCTAACTTGGCCATCACGCACGGGTGTACTCGATTGCAGCCCATGTGCAATCGATCGCAGGTTTGGGATCGATCCTCCTTGTGCTTGCGCTTGATCGTGGGTGCCTTGTGCATTGTGGTCATCGCCTGTAGTGCACTCGATCACAGCTCCCCTGCGATCGATCGCTCTGCCAGAGCCTCCCAATTTCCAAAATAGCTCTTTTTAAGTCCAAAACTTTGGAGATGGCTTCTTTTTCTTCTAATGACCTACAAAATCAAGGAAAACACATAAAATAACTAAAATGACATAAATTAACTAAACCTAAAGGATTAAAACATGTAAGTTAAGAGCTAAATATATAAATATTTTAGCGCTTAACAACACCAAGTCGATTTAGTGTTGAATGTCCTGAAGAGGTGGTAGATCCTTGGGTAACTCTACTGGGAACACATCTGAAAATTCTTCTAACAAACCCTTTACCGCAGCCAGCATTTCCTCTGTGGAACCACACTCCTTGCCATATAATAGGTACACACAATCTGAATCGAGCATCTCCTTAATGAGCTCATGCTTGGCTAACAACGTTTGACCTACCCCTTTAGAAGGTTTGGAATCTTCTTTCAGATTTGGGAGGAGAATAAGTTTTATATTGTCCACCAAAAAACTATAGGTGTTCTTTCTCCCGTCGTGATGAGTCGTGATGAGCACTCTGATCATATTGCCATGGCCTTCCAAGTAGTAAATGGCATACATCCATGACCACCACATCGCACCATGTTTCATCTTTATACTTAGTTCCAATCGAAAAATTCACAAGGCAACGTTTGGATACTATTACCTCGTTTCCTTTCTTGAGACACTCCAAGCGATATGGTGCATGGTGTTTCTCCGTCCCAAGGCCCAATTTTTAGACCGCTTCCTCCGCTACTACGTTCTCACAACTACCCCCATCAATGACAACCTTGCACCCTTTGCCCCCAATTGTGCATGTCGTTTGAAAAAGGTTGTGGCACTGGCCATCGTCTCTTTTCGCCTTCCAGGGTGTAAAACACACCTTCCTAAGCATTAATAAAGGGCTGTCATCCCCGGTAACAAATTCTTCATCAACCCCATCATAGTTGTTGAAAATTGCTTCTTTCTCATCCTCCTCGCCTTGTCCTCTGAAGGCGTCTCCTGAGTCGATGAGTAGTCTCTTACCATACCTTTCCCCTTTGCGGCAATCCGCCATTCGGTGGCTCGGTTCGCCACACTTAAAACATTTAGGCCCATTGGATGTTGCGGCTCGGGTCAGTGGTCCCGTGGTGGTTGGGGTACGGCGTTCGTTTGGAGTTGAAGTTGTGCTGCGCCCCATGAATCGCCCACTTGACTAGTTTGTGCTTCCCCTAGTTCCTCCACCGAATCCTCCAAAAGACCCTCTAGAAGCCGTCCTTTCTAAAAATAGTGCCCTTTGATGGGCCTCAGACACATTAGGGGGATCAAAGAGGTTTAGGGAATCCTGAATTTGTTGGCGTAAACCTCCAATGTATCGTGACACTAGTTGGTCGTTTGTTTCGGCTAGATCCACACGTGTGAGGTACTTGTAGAATTCTTCCGTGTATTCATCCACAGACTTCGAACCTTGGCCCAAATTTTGCAGCTTTTGATACATGGTTCGTGTATAATTGTAGGGTAAAAAGGCTGGTCGCATATGCTACAACAATTTCTCCCATCTGTTGATTTTCTTCTTGCCCTACTGCTTTCTTGATTGCTTCAATTGCTGCCATCACACCACAGCTCTTCCCCGGAATTTGGTTGCGACCAAAGAAACTCGTTGATCCTTAGGCACCCCATTGAAATCAAGAGGTTGTCCAACTACCGCTGCCCAGTCCAAAAATTCTTCGGGTTGAAGACCCAGTGGAATTCAGGAATATCGAGTTTGAAACTGCTCTCCCATCGATTGGCATGGGCTTGTACATGGGGTTGATGGCCGTGTACTCTGCACCATGCAAAAGGGTTCCCAGCTTCATTCTCCGTACCTTGTTCGTCTTCCCCATCCAAGCCGGGCGGTGAGGGTTGGTGGTGATGCACACGGTGGAACTCCGAATTGGCCAATCGTGTATTGGCGGTTGCAAGTTGCGCCCTCAATTCTACGATTGTGTCCTCCATAAGTTCCCATTGTGCCGCTGCTTGTTCTCCAAGAACTAAGTCCTCACGTTCATACACGTTCTCCAAATTTGCATAGTGGTTACCCCTTCCTCTTGTGTTTGGCGCTATGGAAAGAAACTTAGGCTCTAACACCAACTGATGCAGCAATGGATAGTGATGAACAAGAAAATAGCAAGTAGAAGGGATAAATATTCCTAAGATTGTGAGACTATCACAAGAATCAAAGAAACCTTCTCAAATCAATAGATGCTATCCATGAATTTAAGGAAAAGTAATGAAGAAACTCAACTCTGAGTATTCTTATTGAGAAAACCAAATAACATTCATAAACGAAGTTTGCTAGAGGCTATAAGCATGTATTTATAGCCTCCAATACTCCTAATAGAACTAAAACACGGAATAGGGACTTTCAAGACCCTAATCCTAGTAAAACAAGGAAAGAAAGTCGGTTTAAAGTTAATAAAACGCGGAAAAGTAACATAGTGCCCCGAGTGCGCTCGATCGCACTTCCAGAGGCTAGGTGCGCTCGAGCATGCGATCGTTTGCAGTTACAGAGGGGTATTGGTTGCAATAACAGAGACGGACATCATATTTCCAGGGGTTGGACACTCGAGCGCAGGCATCGTGCACTCGATCGCTACTCCAAGGCGCTCGATCGCAATCAACGTGCCATCAATCACAGTTCCAGGAACTCCCTTTTCTGCAGCGTGAGTCTGGGATCGCGTCACCATCTTCCGGGGTATTTTCCAACTACCATCCATTCCCGTCTTCTTCATGAAATCCAAAACACTTCGATCTACATTAGATGGGCAGTATAATATATGGTTTACTTTTACAAAGTTGCAACTTTTTCTTTGTGTATGATTTTCTTACAATTGATTTTGCAGGTTGAGTAATGTTGAGGAGTTGACTAGGGCTACCATGAAGAAATTAACTTGGGGAATGGCTGAGTACAACAAAGCTATGGTAGCTACCAAATCTGATGAAGCAAAGAATAACGTTGTGAGTTTGTTCTCAGGAGATCCTGTTTTCTGTATGAGCTTTTTTGTCATCATTTATCTTACATATTTTCCATTTAATGTGCAGGAAGCTCAAAAGCAGAATACAACCACAGGGTTGCGGGCATGTGATAACAAAGGTGCAAAGGAACAAAGTTTTTGCGTCTATATATATGGTCTTTTATTTATTTACTGTAAAAACTGATATTTCATTTCTATATCCAGCCATTACATTCAAAAACACCCTCGTTTATTGGAGATAAAAGTATCAACCTATCTTGGAAAGAAGCAACAAAACCTTCTGTTCCCGCCACAACTAGGTACGAGAGCTCTTCCTGATTATCTTCTTCCTCCCCTGCTCCCTTCACTCTCTTTCTCTCTCTCTTTATGGTGGACACATTTATAGCTTGTGTGAACCTTGTGTACAGAGGGAAGCGACCTGCTACTGCTGCTAATGGATCCTGCAACGTGCCTTCTAAAAAGGGTCGTGGAGCTGGTGGTTTGCAAAACCAACTGGTTAATACAGCAGTGGAAGATTTGTCTCATGGTGGGAGAAGTGGGACTAGAGGCAGAGGGAGAGGGTGGGGTGGACGTGGAAGAGGAAGAGGCTATCGGTAGCCTAGGTGTGTGCCCAGAGTAAGAAGGCAGTCGGATTTCACAAAAATCGGTATGCACCAGAAGTATACAACTAGAAGCCATTGATTTATTGAAGTTCTCTGCTGGAGCTAGTTTTGATTCATAGAGGAAGAAACTGATGAGTTTCTAGATATTATTTGTTGTCTAACACTGGGAATCATGTTCCTCTGGAGCTTGTCCGGTGGATTTTTAGTGCTTTGAGTTCTTAATCATTTCGAATTTTACTGATGAAAGCAGCAGCCGGGATTGATTGAGGAATCTTAATTTGCATGCCTCTTACTTTGTGTATGCATGCATGTGTATCTTACTGACACTTGACAGTTAAACTTGCACCCAGAGGAATCATTTTATAAATTCTGATGATTTGTAGAATATAATATGTTTGGTTGAATGAGAACTTGAGAAAGCTGAGTGATTGTCATTAACTGTGAAAGGGATTTGCAAACTAGCTTTATATCTTTGTTACTGTCATGCATGTGCCTATGAAGAAATATTATACTGGTACATGGCCTACACAGGAAATTTTATTCTCAACCTTCATCTGTGTGATCCTCCTTAACATTCAGGAATCCATATCATTTTAGTCTATGCTGGCAGGCGAAGAATGAAAGGTGCTATAGGTGGCCAGAAAGTAGGGTTGTAGTTGAGTCGAGTCAAGCCAAATATTGAATGGTCAAAACTCTGATTATTTAATGTTATTTCGAACATGAGCTGAACTCGAACTTATCACTGAGTTAGATAATTTGTTCAAACTTAGCTCATTTATTATTGGAACAATCTTGAACTTGTTCACGAGCTCTTTAGTTAATTTATTCATTCCTTATATAAAGTAAATATTTTGATTTTTTTTTTTTTTTTGTAAATTCATATTGATTATTAGTTAAGTAATTATTAGTTAATATTTTATTATTTGAATTAATTAATAAATTAACTTAAACTTTAAATAATCTAATCTTGAATTTATATACCTATATATATGTTTTATAGTAGGTATATAGATTCATTATGTGTGCACACATTTATACATACAAAAACAGTCATGTACAAACAATGACAAATGTTTATATCTAGACTGACATTAACCATGCAAAATATATATATTACATTAGAAAGAGAATTCCTAGATACCGAAGAAGTTCTAACTACGAAATTAAAATAATATAATAAAAATAAATATATACGAGTTTATATGAGCTTCTACAAGTTGATTTTATATGAATATAACTCGTTTAATAATTGAGCCTAATTTTATGTTCACGATAGGCTCATTTGTTAAACGAATCGAATTCAAGTCAAGTTTATACGAACAAGTATTAAGCCGGATCGTCAAATGAACTTATTCATTTACATCATGATGAACTCCCACCTCGATGAACATTCATTTCATCTAATGTGTCTCATTCGTACCCGATGTATTTGCCCGAGTTCAAGTGCTTCTTCGGTTCTTGACATAAAAGTATTTTACAAGTATAGTTGTTTTCTTCAATAAGTTGTCATCTGTGTCTGCCAAAGCTGGAGTTCTTCGTGGATTCTTGATGCTCAAGTATCTTACGAGTCTAACCATCTTCCAAACGCTCTCATCGCCCGGAGTAACGTTTTGGCCTTCACAGGCAACTTGATGTTGCCGCCGATGACATATTACCGACAATACAAGACAAATGGCAGAGGTGGCAACAGATAGTAGATAGAGAACCTCAAAGCTCTGAAAGCTCAGTCTTTGAGGTTCGCTGAAAGTTATGTTGGGTGAGCACTCATGCGAGGGAGTCAACCATTTCTCTTGCAGTGACTTCAAATCCCCCTTCTCGGATAGATTTAGAATGGCTACAGAAAAGTCCCTCGCAAATGGCGAGCCTTTCTGGAAGGCCTGAATGGGGGAGCAAAAGAAGATTTCAAAAGAGTGAAAAATCAGACAGTAATGGATGGATGGAAACGGAAAAGGCAAAAACAAAAACAACTCACAAAGCCCAATCCTCCAAATCTGGCGGCACGTATGGTGCCAGTGAATCCCTTGCAATACTTATCGAGGAAGACTTTCTCATACGGGAGTTCAAGAAAGGTAGCAGATATATTGTTGCTTTTGAATTCCTTTGGGTAGCCGTCTTCACTGCTGACACTCACGATATTCTCCGGCTTTAAGTTAAGCACATTCTGCAAGTATTTATGTACGAACGAATCGCCATCATAGCCAACTTTCAAGTTGTTGTTCTTCAACCACTCAATATCTGTAACATTTGGTTGCAGTTGTTGCACTGTGAGCAATAAAGACAGACTAGCAGTGTAGCTCAAGGTTAGGATCAACACCAGAAAGAGCCACACTGCAACAACCATACGTGTTAAGTTGTTGTGTACTTTCTCCTCTGCAAAATGAACTCATCTGGTATTATGAGTGCTTTTAAATCATAAGTAAACCAATGTTTCTGTAATAACATAAACAGAAAACAGAAAAAAATGAAATGTTCTTAAGGTTCATTATTGAGTCAAACTCCGACGAATTGGTATGCATTGAGGCTCCGTTTGTTTCATCGTAAAATGATTTATGAAAAATGTTTTCCGTATTTTCGGGTGTTTGGTACGACGTAAAATAATAGTCAACGGAAAATATTTTCACCTTGACCATAAATTCTTCTTTAACTTTCGAAAAATGGTTTACAGTTTTTAAAACTATTTTCCAAACCGTAAACCATTTTTCGACTTTGAGTATCTCATTTTCAAATTGACAGACATTGACAAGACCCACCCAGAACCCAGTCGAGACTTTTCAACACTAAATTACGAAATGTCAATGTCGGGTCTTGGGTGGGTCCTACTAGGGCCCCAGGCTGATCCTGAAGGGGTCCTGATAGGGTCTACGTGGGGTCCGGGTGGGTCCAAGGTGAGTCTCAGTGGGGTCCTTGCGGGAATCGGTTCGGACACCTTAAGACTTGGTCGGGACATTTTCATAATTTAGAGTTTAATATATATATATATATATATATATATAATTTGTGATTTTCCGTACACGCAAAACGTACACCGTAAAATGTTTTTCAAGAAATCATTTCTCAATAAAATATTTTCCGACGGAAAGCATTTTACGTCGTAACAAACGGAGCCTGAGTTATAACAAGTCAAACGAGAATGTCCTCATAGTTTGTATTCTAGCAAGTGAGACATACTCGAATTTGAAAACTAGAAGGTTTTGAGAGAGAGAAAAGATGAGAGAATTTTCTGTATATTGATACTTACTATGAGCAAAGAATAGAGAAGAGAAGGTAAACCAAAGTGCAGTGCTAATCTGATTCTTCCATGTGCCACCAAATTCGGGATTGGATTGGCGCTCAAGGAGCCAAACAATGATCATTGTGTACAGCAAGAGGGCACCGGTCACCGCCCACATGCTCCAGCTGAAAGGCTTGGTAAACGTCAATGGTGACCCTTCTCGTTTTGCTGGAACTATTATCGCCAAACCAGACTCAGCATACGGAAGTGTAAAATCCGCATATTGCAACCGATTGGCAAGTATAGTCACGTCGCTGATCACAGCATCGTAAGTCTTTTTATTGTGATATTTATTGTGATATTTTCACCCACATCACAACCATATATATAAATCCTAGTTAGAACAAATAATTGTAACTATATAAAAGAGAAAAAAATAAAGGAAAAAAGATTCAAGTTATTCGTAGATTTTTTCTTTTCCTCTCTGAAAAAGGCAGGTAAGAGAGACCAACTATGATTATTCTACTTGGGCTTGTTCAGCTGGTACTTAAAACACAATACAAATGGGTGGGATATAATTATACAGGCCAAAAAAACGTTTATACAAAATTGAGAAAAGTATCTTGTTCGAGACCACAATAGCAATTTGAAAACGTGAAAATATCTACATATTTAAACCGCAGGCAAGGAAGTGTGTCTTTAAAAAGGTAGGATTGTAAAGGTCGAACAACTAATTTAAAAGTCGAATTGTGATTTTACCAAACTTGATTTTAAAGGAGTAGTTCTAGAAAAAAGTTATTACCTTGTTATAGATGTGATAAACCAGGTCGTCGTAGGTGCCATTGTACGCCACAAATTCAAAAGGCAAATCATACCCTAAGAGCTCTGTCAAGTTCGAGAAAATTTGAATGCAAAAACCATCATATTTGTCCTCCATACTCGACCTTCACAAACTTCTCGAACGTTGTTCTCCCCGGAACTCCAATCTTCAGTGGCTTTTCGTTTGTCGGCATTTCCCAACCTTTCGGAGTCCGGTTTAAGTGCCCAGGCCAAATTACTTGACGGCCAGCCAAAGTTTTCAGGGTATTACCAACATTTTCACTTTCATTTTTCTCTTCACTTTTTCTGAAACCAAGCTCTGGTGTCCAAAGGCCTATTTCCTCGTATCCCTTTCCATTGTTCCCAACAACGTTAATAATCGTCAATGTATTATTATTAGTGTCTATGAGCTGGCCTTCTTCGAAACGTATTTTTCCACTTAAACCAGAGAAATTGCTTGACAACATATTCTCTAACAACATCTTTGGAGTACTAGTAATGTTACTTGCCATTTTCTTTATCGCTTGTATAACAATTCCAATGTTGTCGTATGCTCGCAGGGCATAAATTCCAGGGTCGGAGTTATCTTCCTCCGGATATTCACTTCTGAAAACTTTCTGAAACTGTGAATGAAAATGGTGATTCTCAGAATAGTAGGTAGTCTTGATTCCTAATGCACCTTCCATGGGGGATATAGCAGAGTCATTAACAGAGTGCAGCAAATCTGCAATGTTGTCTGCAATAATCCAAGCTGAGTCATTTCCTACGAGTCCCATCTGCTTGGCTTCTCTGAACAAATGAGTCGCCATCTCTAATGATGACTGAAGAACTATGGAAACCCGACACTTTGTTTTGTTCAGGAGCTTATCCAGCTCTTCATGGACAACATGTTCCGGGTCGGACACCAAATAATGTGGTGGGAGAACCAATCGGTACTCAATTTCCGAACGAACATTTCTGAGAGTCTCAGATAAAACTGCTAACTTGCCGGAATCGCCACCATATGGTTCATCTTCATAAATGCCTATGACCGTTTGCCAATTGTAGGCCTGAACAATATCTGCAATACACTTTATTCGCTTAGAACCATTTTTAGCCATTTGTATCAAATAAGGCCAACGAAGTGACGTTTTGGGTGGGTTGATGGCTGGTGCTGCAAACGAAATGACTGGAACATGAGCTTGCCCTCCAACATCAGCTACTACAGCGGCTTCCTGCCATGTGTGCATGCCAATAATCACTTTCACCTTTTTCTCTCTAATGAATTCTTCAGCTGTTATACCAAAATTTAGAGATTCCATTAATGTACATTGTTAGCACATTTTAGTATTGAATGCTGAAACAAATTGGTAAATGAAAATGTAAGGGAGTTTATAATAAATTAAAGGATAGTTAGTTCTTAGACTGTAACTCTTAGCCGTCTCTGTTTTATAAACAATCACCATGAATGACAATGAATTTTTTTGATACGGTTCACTACCTCCCTTTAATCCGGGCAAGAGTTCTTGCAAAACAAAGACACATGGATGACTTGTTGTAAATACTAGTGGGAGACACTCTGACGCCTAAGTGAATAGGGTTATCTCTGAGTAGGGGCTGAAGTAAGAGTAAGAGGATGTGTGTACATTTGACTTAGGGCTTGTGGTCTTTTGTAGAATTACTATAAGTAAGTGATGTAGATCAAAGTGCTTGGGAATTCATGAGGAGGATTGGAGCATATGTAAGTGTGAAAGGGGCCGAAACTGTGTCCACAAGAGGAATCAGGTCAAGAGCACAAACTTGTGCTAAGGAGCGATCAAAACAATCGTAGGAACCTTCGTTCGATAGCCCATCCAAACGGTCAAGCGAACAGGATACTCTCGGGAGTTCTCCATAGTAAATCTCGAGGCATCCATTCGATGCCCCGTTCGAACGGCCTAGCGAATTAACGGCCAACATCGAAAATTCTCCATAGTAATTCCCGAGACGTCTGTTCGAACGCTTATGTTATGTTTTCAGTTTACGTACTTCAATTTCAATTTTATTTTGTGACCATCTAAACGGAGGTATGTTCCATTCGAACAACCAATGTAAAGTTGTTAACCGACTAATTTCTATTACTACTAGGGTTATGAGTTTTGGGGTCAATAAATACATACTTATAGCCTCAAGAACGTAGTTTTTTATATTTATTCAGTTTTTATCAATAAAAAAGCTCAGAGTTGAGTTTTTTCTACATGTTTTCTTCAAACCCTAAATAGACTCAAGTATTTTAAGAAGATTTTTTAGATCCTTGATAGACTTAAGGTTTTTAAGCAATATTGTTCCTTCTCTTGCTGTTTGTCTTTGCACCCACGACATCACACTACATCAGTAAGACAAGTAGGGCATGTATGTAAAACTCCAGGAGCTAGAGTGCCAATGAGAAAGGTGAACGATTCTTGGGGATGCCTTTCATTCCTAGTGTCATTTTGATGGGTTCTTTTCGTATATGGCATGAAGGTCTATATTAGGCGAATTTGAGGGAAAATTATGTCCAACCTGGAGAGGATGGTGTAGACCATTTTGCTAAGACTTTATGGACAAGTTTAAGCGAAGGAAGAAAGCTTCTAGAGGGTTGGCCTTTGATTTTGAAAGCACCCAAGAGTTCCCTTGAGTTTGCTCAAGAGTCACTTATGTTCGATTGGGCCTTTGACAATCTCATCTAAAAACCAATTGGTATCCATTAAGGGAAGCCAAATCCTTTTATGGCATTTGAAATCACACCTCGTAAGGCATGTTCTAAGAGCCGTCCAAGTGAGCAGAGTGGCATTTATTGAACCTCAACAATCTCCCCCTCAACATGACGCTCTCACAACTCGAACCCATGACCCTAGCTCTGATATTATTTGTTGGATTAGGCCTTTGACTATCTCATCTAAAAACTAATTGGTTTCCAGTGAGGGAAGCCAAATCCTTTTATGGCATTCGAAATCACACCCTGCAAGGCATGTTTTAAGAGCCATCCAAGTGAGCAGATCGAGCGGCACTATTGAACCTCAACAACTTAAAATAAAAATTGTGGCAAGATTTTTACTCGACTGTTGTTCAATGATTGCCCAAGCAAGATGCAGTGGCAATCAAATAGAAAGTTTGCCTCATGTTTGCTGCACCCTCGGTGGAGCGAGATTGCTACTAATCATTTGATAGAAAGTTCGCTCAAACGAGTTTGTCATTAGTTTAATAGAGGCTATTTTGTAATAAAGGCTACTCATTATTGTCAATAAGAATACTCCGAAGGAGTTTTTTTCTTCACTTTTCCTATAGTTCCTATATTTTTTCAAGTTTTGTAGAAGAGTTGTGAAGTTTAGTATGTGTGGTATCAACTTTTCACTCTGCCATGCTACATTAAAAACATATATAGCATATTCTCCAACGCAAGCAATAACTGGGAATATTTTTATTCTGTAAATCTTTTCTATTAATATTAAAATGAGGAACAATAGAATCTGGCAAAATGATGGTAAGCGATCGAAACTCATATATAATAGCAACCAACTAATTAAAGTCAACGGTGTCTGATAAAAATAACATATAAATTATAAAAGATACAAAAATAATGATAGAATCAAGATACAAAATATTAAGGATAATGAAAAAGAAAATAAAAAAGAGGAAAAATAAACATTGTATGTCATTTGTTTTTCTAAGCCCTTGTAACATGTTGCCTTCTCTCATTTTATTTTTCTTAAAGCCTTTAACATTCTTTTGACAACTATTAAGTTATTAGAAATGATAAAAATCATTCTTTCAACTATATATCTCTGTATAGTGAATGGGTGAATCTACTATTAAATTTTTGTAGAACTCACATGAGTCCAAAAATCATTCTTTCACTTGCCTAAATAAGAAACCAATAAATATGGGAGGCGTTGAAAAGGGGAGCGTTGATAGTGGGAGCCTTGAAGAGCAGGTCAATCCATCCATTTATTTGGAGATACACGAATGAGTAATATGGAAGGGAATAAGTAGGCTTTAAAAGGAAATCAGCTGAAAGATTTTACTGTGTCAGATTAGCCACAATGGTCCCTAGTGTTTGGGCTATAGTGCATGGGGGACACGAGCTTGGGCTTAGGAGATAAAATTTCAAGCCCAGGGGTATTGAATGTATATATGGGTCCTCTTTTTTCAGATGCAGAAAAAACACTCAAAGTTTTTCAAAAGGGTAGTGGAAGTAAATTGAATGAAGTTGTGGGTGGATTGGATAAGTCTATGGTGACGTGGAGGAGGGTAGCCCGTGGTGAGAAGGAACAGAAAGATGAATCCAACTTAACTTTGAAACATGGAGTAGGGAAGAAACGAGAACTAAGTGGGGAGGTTAAGAATGTTGGCCCAACTCATAAGGGACAAAAAACATGTTTACAGGGAGATGCTACAATTGGTTAGGGGCTGGCGGAGGCTGCAACGTAGCCCCGCCAACCGCGATGAATTTAATGAGTTGGAACTACCGAGGGCTTGGAACCTTTGGACAGTTCGGAAGCTTAGCCATGTGGTGAAGCAAAAGAGACCCATAATGGTTTTCCTAATGAAAACCAAATTACATGGAGTTAAATTGGAACCTATCCGAAACAAGTTAGGTTTTCCTAACATGTTTGTTGTGCAAATATCTACCTAAATTAATAGGTAAATAATTGTACGTTTTACTCGCTAGTGTACAAGATCAATATTGTAGTATATGGTGCAAGCACGAGATCATTCCCACGAGGATCGCTAAATTTTGCGTAAAATAAATCCCATAAGTAAAACAAACAAAGATTGATTTTGAGTTGATAATAATAAAAATGTAGGGTTTTAATATGCACCACTAATCATGCTTATATAATATAACAATATGTCAATGCTTTGATCATGTTATGCATATCTAATGTTTGTCACCTAAGGGCATGGGTGTATACTTTTTAAGCTATAGAGTTCACTAAGCAACGAGTTAGGCATGGGTGTATATTCTAACTCTTTTCTTTCTTAAAGGATTTAGCATGAGTGTCTACTAAGTTGTTCTTTAAGAAAGCATGTTTCTATGGAAATCGACAAACACACGGAACCTAGGGCATGGGTGTATAGGCCTGGTTTTCCATGTTGATTAACCCAAGAACCCGGTGAGGATTTCTTTTGTTACTTTTATTAAACCCAAGACTCGGTCATCCAAATTGATTTAACTAACTAATCCATACCACATGCATATGTTGATCAGGCAAACACATATGAGGAATTCATGAAAATATGAATTAATCAAGTTAAATATCATGATATGATCATCACAAAGGCGCCAATATTGAAATATTAAATAAACATAATTAGGGATTCAATCTAGTCCTACTAAGTAAATTAGTTACACATGAGTTTGATGTTAAACATCTTCATAAAATAAAATAAAAAGGGAAAGAATAAACCGAAACTTGAACTTGAAGAGCTCCAATTCTTCTCCTTAGAAATTGTGTATTTATTCTAAAGGTTGAAGAGTCTATTTATAAGCCTTAGGAATACTCTAGAAACCCTAAAAAAATGTAGGGTTTGAGCCATAGTTCTCACAAAGCTCAAAACACTAAAATCAACATTTTCCATAAAAAGGTTGGCGGCTGTCTTGCTCCTCACGCACGGGTGCGCTCGATCGCAGCCCATGTGCGATTGATCGCAGGACTGCGATCGATCCTCTATGCTGGGCGCTCGATCGCAGGTGCGATCGAGGCTACTGCTTGTGAGCACGAGCGCACGCCTTGCGCTCGTCTTGGTCTTCACCTGTAGTGCGCTCGATCGCAGCTCCACTGCGATCGATCGCACTACCAGAGCATCCAGCTTTTCCCAAAATAGCTTTTTAAGCCCGAAACTTCCAAAATTGCTTCATTTTCTTCCAAAAGCCTATAAAAATAAAGAAACCACATAAAAGAACTAAAATGACATAAATTAATAAAAACTAAAGGATTAACAAATATAAGTTAAGAGCTAAAATATGAATATTTTGGCATTTAACACACCCACAAACTTACATATTGCTAGTCCTTTAGCAATACAAAACTAAAAACTAAATAGAAAAACAAAAAACAAAAAGATAAATCCATCTTTCGTGGGATGTACGATTGCATTTAGCATATGCAACAAGCCTTTTAAACCCCTATGAATTCCCTAGAGGACAAGTGAAGTCTCATGAGAGTTTTCCAAAAATGTTACCCATAAACATTATGCAAAAGTTCATGTTATCCAAAAATTAAGGTAAACTCAAGACCATGATTTTCATTCATTAGCAAGCTTAAAAAGATAAATTACATCTTCACAATGAATTGGAATTTCAAAGTTTAATTACTTACAAAAGACATGCTACATCATAACTTTGAAAACAGTGTAAAGTGAACTAGCACATAAATATGAAGCTTCCAATTACTTCTAATCAGTACAAAAAAAACACTTTCTCCCAGCGTTTCCAATTCCGGCGTTTTATAGAAACGCTGTCTAAAACATCATATGCCGGCGTGTTGTGCGGCCGCCGATAATGGGCCAGCAATGGCGGCGTTTTTAAATGAAACGCTGTCACTGGATCCGCGTTTGCCAAAAAAACGCCGTCCATTTTGGGGTAAGGTGTTTCTTTGGTAGAGTTTAATCTGAGGAGTTAATCCTAACTAGCTAAGAGATGGAACTAGGGCGAGAAGAAAGGAAGAAGGAGGAGATTGACGTACGTCTGGTTTGCGACAAGAGTCTGGTTTCCGAAAAGAGAAAGGAAGGAAGGGAAAATAGGTCTGCAGCTTATTCAATCAAGTTGGACACGTGGAGCTAATTGCATGGTGGATGAAATCAGCTGGCAAGCATAATTGGTATAATGCTTAACAGCTGGCAAGCATTATTATTATTTTATTTTAATGGGAAAAATATAAAATGGCCTCCCAAACTACCAGTCATTTGTAATTTAGCCCCCTAATGTTCAAAATGTAATAAAGTAGCCACCCAAACTACCAATCAGTTGTAATTTGGCCACTCCGTTAGTCAGCACCATTAAAATAGATGAAAAATGCAAAACGACGTCATTTTGTTGAGGTTAAGTTACTAAAATGCCATTTTTAGAAGAAAAAAAAAAAAAAAAAAAAAAAAAAAACCCACTAAACAGTGTCGTTTTGCTTTCAAAAAAATCCTTTGCACGACTACATATCATACTTCCGTCCAGCAGTTTCTCACTTCGTCTTCTACGTTAGGAACCCTTCCAGATAGATGAGCTTGAACGTTCCAAATCAGTTGGTCATACTAATGGCAGATAGATTGCATAACATATGATCTTGCTGTTTCGAGATTATCCATTATGTAATAATGAGAATAATGGGAGCCAATTATTTGTTCTCTCCCTGGTATCTTACTTATTCTTATGCACCTTCAGATCCAAACCTCCTGCCAAGCCTACCTCACCTTCAGATCCAATCCTCCTTACAATTCTCCAGCAACAATCGGCTTGCTCCTGGGCTCCGAACTCTCCCTTGTTGCCGACGCCAACAACATATCCAGCTTCGACACCATTCCGGCAGACACCCAGATCCTCATCCCGATCAATAATTGTTCATGTTCTGGTCCTTACTACCAGCACAATACCTCCTACAAGTTGAGCAGCAAGTCCGATACTTATTTCTTCGTCACCACCTACCAGGCCTTGATGGCCCAGAACCCTTACGGCGACCGCAATCTGACAATGGGGCTCAATCTGGAGGTCCCCCTCAGGTGTGCTTGCCCGACTCCAAACCAGACAGCTGCTGGAGTCAACTACTTGCTCACATATACGATCACCTGGGATGACGACATTTATTCTATTGCCCAACTATTCCGCGTGGACAAGCAGTGCGAACTCGACGCAAACCAGCTGCCTAACCAAACTGTCATTTTCCCTTTCACCCCCTTTCTGGTTCCCCTTAAGACCAAGCCTGCTCTAATTCACAAATCAGTTTCTCCGTCTCCACCGCCTCTTCCACCACCAGCCACCCCCATCAACACTGGCTCCGAGTCCGGGAACAACAACAACAAAAGGTGGGTATTCGTGGGTGTTGCCGTTGGAGCTTCTGCTTTGCTTCTTCTCTCCGCTTTTCTGCTTTGGTTATTCTGTCGCCGCCACCATGGCCACTCTCACAAGGAGGGACCCAAGCCAATTATTTGTTCTCTCCCTGGAAGGGTTCTGACGAAGAAGACGAAATGAGAAACTGCTGGAATATAATTGTCGTGCAAGGGATTTTTTTGAGAGCAAAACGACAACTTTTAATGGGCTTTTTTTTTTTTTAATTTGATTTTTTTTTTCAAAAAAGGCATTTTAGTAACTTAATATCAACAAAACGACGTCATTTTACATTTTCCGTCCATTTTAACAGTACTAACTAACGGAGTGGCCAAATTGCAACTGATTGATAGTTTGAGGGGCTATTTTATTACATTTTGAATATTAGGGGGTTAAATTGCAAATAACTGGTAGTTTGATGGGCCATTTTATATTTTTTCCTATTTTTATTTTTTGTAAGTAGCTGCAGACTATTTTTTGAAAGGGCGGATCTGCTTCACTACCGCATAGCGCTGCAGTAGTCCAACCCACTCACTCATTAAGTTTTGGGAAGGAAATAATTGTGGGTCCCACCCACTCGTTAAGTTTTTTAAAAAACATAATAAATAAATCATTAAAAATTAAAAAATATAAAACATTAATAAATAAAAAACTAAAAAAATTAAAAAAATCAAAAAAAAAAAAAAAAAAACCCCAAAGGCTCCAGCCACCTCGCATGGCCGGTCTGGGGTGGACAAACCACCCCATGACCATTGGGGGTGGTCCAGCCACCCCAAAAGGCAAAAAGGGCAGAAGAAAAAAAAAATTGGGTTTGGTTTTTGGGGTGGCCGGACCACCCCAAAAACCAAACAAGAACCAGATGGCAGATAAAAGACCTAACCAGCAGAAGACAGAGAAACAACCCACAGCCCAGCTGGATTGACCAAGATGATCAAGATGATTTTGTTTCGGGGTTCACAGATTCAGCAGATTTACCCAACAAATTCCAGAAAACTTTGATTCCAGACCTTGAAAAGTTGTCAAGCATCTCCAAACCTCAACAAAGCCAACAAAGAAATTACAAAGGGGTTCAAACCCATTGTCTCGGCCACCCCCCACGGCCGGTATGGAGTGGCCGAACCTCCTTCACTTTCTTCGTTACGAAGGAGGTGCCTCTCGCTACCTCCACCCAAGGACTCACAATCTACTTTTTTGTTTTATTGATTTACCATATTGTTTTATTGATTTCTGGAGCCAACCCTTTTGTTTTATTGATTTGTTTATAAATTTTAATTTTTAATGATTTGTTTATTATTTTTTAGAAATCTTATTTTTTTACTGCCCAAAACGGTACCATTTTGGGCAACTGCATCTGTGCTGTAGTTTTTCACTACTCACTACAAGAAATTAGGTCTTTAGGGGCGACTCAAAGTCGCCCCTAAAGGTCCTAAAGTGGACGCTGTTGCCAACAGCGTCGACTTTTCGACCCTAAAGGTGTCGACGCTAATAGTCCGACCCTAATGATCAAATGTCTGATTATCAGGGTCCACTTAAAAGTCGACCCTAATGATCACTTTTAGCGTCCACTTTATCGCCCCTAAAAGTCGCAATGTTTTGACCCTAAAGATGATGTAAACGGAAGCGAAAGTCGACCCTAATAGTCAAGCATTAGCGTCCACTTTTAGTTAACCATTAGGGTCCACTTTGTCGACCCTAATGGTCCTTTAAAAAAAAATAATAATAACTATCAGCGTCCAAACCAAAGTGGACGCTGATAGTTAACCATTAGGGTCGACTTTTGTCGACCCTAATGGTCCTAAAAAATTCTCAAGCAAATTAACTATCAGCGTCCACTTAGAGTTGACCCTAATGATCACTTTTAGCGTCCACTTTATCGACTCTAAAAGGCGCAATGTTTTGACCCTAAAGATGATGGAAGTAGTCGACGCTGATAGTCAACCATTAGCGTCCACTTTTGTGGACGCTAATGGTCCAAAAAAATTGAAAAAAAAAAAATTGACTATCAGCGTCCAAATTAAAGTGGACGCTGATAGTTAACCATTAGGGTCCACAAAGTCGACCCTAATGGTCCTAAAAAATCAAAAAAAAAAAAATCTGCGATCGATCGCACTTGGAGTGCGATCGATCGCAACGTCAGTAGGTTTTCGATCTCAAAATGTAGAAAACCTACTGACGTTGCGATCGATCGCACTCCAAGTGCGATCGATCGCAACGTCAGTAAGTTTTCTACATTTTGAGATCGATCGCACTGGAAATCGCACAATTGTGTGCGATGGATCGCAGTACCAGTAGGTTTTTTATATTTTGCGATCGATCACACTCCAAGTGCGATCGATCGCAAAACCAGGAAACAAATTCATATATTCGTGGAACTTAGATTTATCTTGGCTGCCTTAGAATCCATTTTGGGCTCTATTTTATAATCATTATATGGTGGTTTAAGAGATCCATTAAACCGAAAAATGATGTGCATGTTTGGCGGTAAGGATATCTTTTCCAACTTTCATCCTTGTTCAATTCGGTAGCTTACTTGAGAAAAGACAATAAAAAGAATATGGAGAGTTAATCATAGATTATGGTTATCTCATTCTGTTTAGGTAATACGTTTTTATTCCAATAACCTAAGCTAAGTGTTTTGGGTTAGGCAATTCTCCCACAGCTGCCCTGTATGCGTAAAAGAAATTGTAGCCGAATGAACTAACTTTCAGTTCATTCGGAAAAAAAATGACAAAACACTCTAAATGTCGGACAATGAATTCAATGCTCAGATGATCAAAGAACTCACAAGCCAGGATATAGTCATTACCTCCACGACATCCCCATTATTTGTACAAGAAAATCCAGAACCGTGTCTTTCAATAGAAGATGGTAAAAATAGCACTCCCAGCTGAAATAAGAACACACAGAAAATGGTAGAAATACAATGTCAATCCTTCAGTTGGAGCAATAAGGAAAAGACTCAATAATGTCAAAGGGGCAAATTATATAACCATTAATCCAAAGAAAAACAGTCTACGGATCTGAGGTTAGTTTTTAAACTATGTTCTTCAAACTTCATTATCTAACTTGCATTTTGTAACTTAATTCTCATCTTTCAGTTGGTGCAAATATTGATATACATACCTCATAAGAACGGATCATCAACTGAGAATTATTTTTCTGGAGGGCTCCCCAGGCAGCTTTGCTAAGATTTGATGAGGTCAGCAAGAACCAACTGTTGGGGAAGAGTAAAGTTCAAGGTCCATGCTTAATCTATGAAAATTTAATGACCCAACCAACAGGCATAATATGAACTCTTACGCGAATTTCTGATCATTATACCATGCGAATGTCTTTATATGTGGCATTGCACAACTGGAATATTGAAAAGAATTACTGTTAAGTATAATTAATAAAAATAATTAAAGAAACAAAAAATAGAAAGTAGGAACACTAAATATTGTGAATTTCTGAGTCAGAAGGTACAACACATCTAAGATAACAAATACCAAAAAAAATTATTAGTTTCTCTGGTTACCATTTTTTCACTAAATGCCTAAATGGTTATGAAATAACAAGAAGCCAACAAGTTCGTTCAGCAACTGACTAAATTTGATATTAGACTTCCAATCGAAATATACAACCTTAATTAGCATTTAAGGTACAAACTCTCTCTAGTGATGAGATATACATACGAGCGACCAGTGTGGCTTGCCTTCCACTTTGCCCAGTGATCTTCAAGAATTCTTTCTCCACATTCTTTAGTGGACTTGGAATGGCATTTCCAGCTGCATAACCCTGGGGAAGAAAGAAAGAAAGAACAAAAACAGAATTCACTCAGAATGTATAGAAATGGACAAATAGAAGAATCTAATATGGTATGCGTACTCTAAAATTTACATGAAAAAATTTGGAGTTAATCAATTTCTACATTGTAATTATTTTCTTGAGAAGAAATTGTCAACTTAAGTCAACTTGACACATCTTTCGTGAGTTCAAAATTACTTGATTAGTCCCAACTCATTGGAAAATGGGCATGATTAATAGGCTTTTTATGCATTTCAAAAATTCTTACTCGCCTTTGAAGTAAGAACTGTACAGTTGGCTTTAAGACATCTGGAAAATTTTAACAAATCATAGAACAAATTTATGTGTCAGCATCCAAGATGCTTCTATTATTTTTTTGGTAAGTCAAAGATGCTTCTATTATAATATTACAAAAACTTCAATGACCAGTTATTCTTAGAATTCATCTACAGTCAAGCCTTATGTTCATAAGGTGTTGAGTCTGTTGGCTATTGGCTTTACAATGGCTGTTCATAAGGTGTTTGAGTCTGTTGGCTATTGGCTTTACAATGGCTGTAAGTCTTATGCGTCCATCAATATAAGCATGAAATCAGCTGTCTACAACGATTGCTGAGTCTACCAAATACCCAACTACAGCGAATGTCCAAAACCTGGAAGAGGTTTTGCAAGATAACCATACCTAGCATGTAATGCAAGGTATGGTAAAAAGGTCTGCAAGAATGACCTACTTGTTAGTACCTCTAAAGAGCATCTGACGTCTTCCACAGTAGGCCATATAATACGTGGTTGCCCAAGACCAAGAGGAGTTTTATCTTCAGCAAAGCCTGATGACATCGAGGAAGCCAGCTCAGCCAGCCACTTCTCATCCAAAGAACCAAGAGAAGAGAACTGCAACAATACAAGATAATTAGCAAAATCCATTAAGAATTGGATACAGTGCCAGTTTTCTTAAAAATAGAAAACTAGATTAGCAAATCTAATCCATTAAGAATTAGATTTGCAGTATGTATAATAATCCTCACTCCCCGAGGATAGACAAGAAGCATGGCCTTCGAATGGTGTGTCCCAAATGAAATAGGCAGGGGCGGTTTGTGCAGAATCCAGTTTGCAGGCTTATTTCTCTAGAAAATATCAGAGTTACTAAGTAAGCATCTGTTTCCCCCAATCTAAACCTTTATGTATAGCAGAGGTTAGCATTTAATTGGAAGAAAAAAAAAAAGGGCAAACCTTCATATGATCCAATGTTCCATCACCTTCCCCATGAACGACCAACACATGAGGGATTTTTGCAAGTGTTGGACATGCTACAACAGGAAAAAGAAAAAGAAAGCATTACTTATAAAGGAATGTATGCATTGGATTCAAGAAAAATGCAATCATCAAATAGCTGATGAGATTAGCCCATAACTGCATCTAGATACAAAATAATACACAAACAGCAAATGAGAGTAAAAAATGCAGTGGAAGCGTAACAATAACAGGAACAAATTATGTAAGTGCAAATATTACTTGTAATATAGGCAACACATGTAGCAAACCTATCTGAGGAGCAGTGAAAAACCACCCAAAGAAGCAGAACAAATACCCATTTAAAAAAAAAAAAAAACCACAAACAGCATTAGCAAAAAGACCACTTGCTCATGAATAAAACTACCAGGTATTATCCCTGTAACCAAGGGCCAAAAAAAAATAACTATAGCAATCTGTATGCCTAACTCAAGAGTAATATAAACAAACAATAACAATGTGCAGATAAGTTTATCTTCAGCTCTTTCAAATTGCAACCTAGACATGGGAATTGGAAAATGATTTCAGATATTATAGGTGAAGTGCTTGTGTGTGCACACATGCACGCATTATTTACATTGATTTTATGGATTCAAAATAACTACTTCTCAACAGGATTTGTTAGTCTAAGATGTTGACAGTCTATCTCAAACAGAGGAAACAAAAGTAAACCAAGGATGAACCAAAGTGAACAGGACTCACCAGGTAACAACCAATCAATATCTACCATGTAATTTGAAAGGATAGCAATGAGAACATCCCCCTACCAAAGAAATAGCTGATTCAATAATCAAAACAAAAAAAAATAACCAATTTAACAATCAGCCAACTCTGTGGCTCCATATCTCCTACAATTTGTATGATAGTGTTATAGGCAATCCTTTATTTCTTTGAAAGTGATACAAACACCATCAATTTACATCAGAAAACTCTCGACTGAAAAAAAACTACATACTAAGTTTACAGATTAAAGCAGGCAGAAAACGCCTTTGCAGATTTTACAATATTGTTACCTGAATCACATCCCTTATAGAAACACAAGAGGTGTTCGCCCAAGCCGGCAGCCCTTTCACTTGCAAAAGGCGAAAGGTCCAAGGTAACTTATCATTAGGGACCTGAAAACGTTGGATAGCCTTCTCACTACTCTCTCCTTTTCCCAGGCTCTTCTTTTCCACCCCATCCTGTACAATTCAGACACAAAATGATGCCCCGGAATTAGCTCTATGATAGTACCGTTAACAATGGAAGCGCTTTTTCGAGAGCAAAGCTTCCTTCTTTTATTCCCGGAATTAACCACAATGGGATTCGTACCCTCCTACAATTCCCACTCTAAGAAATCAGTCAAACAATTGAAACAAAACCCCATATATAATTCTCTACAAGCAAAACGTAAATGGATTAGTGAGTCACCACAAACAAGTTGACCGAGCCATCGGCGGAAGCGGTTAGAGTGAGGTGCTTGCGGCTGAGCCTCTTGTCGGTCGCAGGGACACTGTTGCGGCCGATGACATTTGGGCCTTCGGAGAGAGTGAGCTTTGGGATTGATGTGTCTTCCTCTAGATTTTGAGTAAGAGGAACCAAAAATCCAATCTACAAAAATAAAAACGAAAGACAAATGTTCATTAGTGAGAGAGACAAAGAGATATATATCAGGTCTGTGATTAACGTAAAAAAATTGAATAAAACCTAAGAAAACAAAATGGAGAGAGAGAGGAGAACGAGAAAGAGGACCGAATGAGAGAGAACCTGGCTGTGCGTCTGCAACTAGAGGGAGAAAATACATGGTTGTGCGTCTGCAACTTTGAATCACATCTCTCTCTCTCGCGGTCTCATCTGTCAATCTTCGTTTGTCCGTCACTCTCTCTCTCTCTCTCTTGTGTCGATCTCTCTCTCTCTCGCTCTAGCTCTCTCTCCTGGTATTGTGCAGAATTGCAGAAGGCAGGGGATAACATGAGAAGAATGGGTTAGAGAGGCGAAGAAGAAAAAAGGGGGAGATACAAAAAAAAAAATTTCCAAAAATTTCATCCGCCGCGCCAATGGATCCCGCCTTCTAATTTGTACGAAACTGACATTTTTTTATCAGCGTCGACTTAGTCGACGCTGATAACCATACTATTAGCGTCAACCTATAATGTTGACGCTGATTGTCCACTTTTTAATTTTTTTTATTTGAACTTATTAAAACAATTATATTAGTTTTTTTTTTTTTTAAGTCAAAATTGATTGAAAAAAAAAAATTAATTTTTTGGGTCATAATTAGTAAAGTTTCCTAATTTTTGGGTCATAAATTTTAATTTTTTTTTTTTTTTAATTTTTTTTACCTACTCTTTAGGGGCGATAAAGTCGCCCCTAATAGTTACGCATTAGGGTCGACTTTCAAAGTCGACCCTAATGATGCGTCTTCAGCGTCCACTTTTAATGGACGCTATTGCTCATCAATTTTAATTTTTAATTTTTTTAAAAAATTTTTTTACCTACTCTTTAGGGGCGATAAAGTCGCCCCTAATAGTTAAGCATTAGGGTCGACTTTCAAAGTCGACCCTAATGATGGATCTTCAGCGTCCACTTTTAGTGGACGCTATTGCTCATCAATTTTAATTTTTAATTTTTTTTAATTGTTTTTTACCTACTTACCCATTAGGAAAGTCGACCCTAATGATGCATAAACAATTTTAGTACTCGAATATTGGGTTTGAACGTTCTGTTACTACGATCAATCGCACCTTGGGTGCGATCGATCGCAGCAACAGAAGATTCAAGCACATCTCATCAATTTTAATTTTAATTTTTTTTTTTTTTTTTACCTACTCTTTAGGGGCGATAAAGTCGCCCCTAATAGTTACGCATTAGGGTCGACTTTCAAAGTCGACCCTAATGATGCATCTTCAGCCTCCACTTTTAGTGGACGCTATTGCTCATCAATTTTAATTTTTAATTTTTTTTAAATTTTTTTTACCTACTCTTTAGGGGCGATAAAGTCGCCCCTAATAGTTAAGCATTAGGGTCGACATAGAAAGTCGACCCTAATGATGCATCTTCAGCGTCCACTTTTAGTGGACGCTATTACTCATCAATTTTAATTTTTAATTTTTTTTAATTGTTTTTTACCTACTCTTTAGGGGCGATAAAGTCGCCCCTAATAGTTAAGCATTAGGGTCGACTTTCAAAGTCGACCCTAATGATGCGTCTTTAGCGTCCACTTTTAGTGGACGCTATTGCTCATCAATTTTAATTTTTTATTTTTTTTAATTGTTTTTTACCTACTCTTTAGGGGCGATAAAGTCGCCCCTAATAGTTACCCATTAGAAAGTCGACCCTAATGATGCGTCTTTAGCGTCCACTTTTAGTGGACGCTATTGCTCATCAATTTTAATTTTTTATTTTTTTTAATTGTTTTTTACCTACTCTTTAGGGGCGATAAAGTCGCCCCTAATAATTACCCATTAGGAAGTCGACCCTAATGATGCGTCTTTAGCGTCCACTTTTAGTGGACGCTATTGCTCATCAATTTTAATTTTTAATTTTTTTTAATTGTTTTTTACCTACTCTTTAGGGGCGATAAAGTCGCCCCTAATAGTTACCCATTAGGGTCGACTTTGAAAGTCGACCCTAATGATGCGTCTTTAGCGTCCACTTTTAGTGAACGCTATTGCTCATCAATTTTAATTTTTTATTTTTTTTAATTGTTTTTTACCTACTCTTTAGGGGCGATAAAGTCGCCCCTAATAGTTACCCATTAGGGTCGACTTTCAAAGTCGACCCTAATGATGCGTCTTTAGCGTCCACTTTTAGTGGACACTATTGCTCATCAATTTTAATTTTTAATTTTTTTTTTAATTTTTTCTACGTACCCTTTAGGGTCGACTGTGTCAACCCTAATACTTAAGTATTAGGGTCGACTTTGAGAGTCGACCCTATTGATCTTTTTTTTTTTTTTTTTTTTTTTTTTTTAAGCTTTTAGCGTCCACTGAAGTGGACGCTATTGGTGTACTATCAGGGTCGACTATTGTGGACGCTAAAAGTTTTTTCTTGGCCCCTTAAGTTTTTCGCGCCCCTTTAATAATTCCCGCGTGTATATTAGGGTTGACTTATTAGCGTCCACTGTAAAGTGGACGCTAATAGTCAACCTTTCGACCCATTATTAGCGTCCACTTTTATGTGGACGCTAATAATTGACTATTAGGGGCGACTTTTAAAAGTCGCCCCTAATAGTTGAGTATTAGGGGCGACTATAAAGTCGCCCCTAATAAGTCGCCCCTAATGAGTCAGTTTCTTGTAGTGACTACACAAAAGTCGGATCCTAAAAGGGCAAGGCTTAAACAAAGATTTCTCCAAAATTTATGTTAATTTAATATGAAAGGGCAAGGCTTAAACGCCTTCTCCGAATCCTGAAAGGGCAAGCCAGATCCTGAAAATTAAGTTCAACTAAACGATTTAAATATTCAAAAATCTCTGCAAATCAACAGTACTCCTAAATCAAATCAATATCTTGCTCTGATCTTTTTCAGCAATATCATATACGATTTAATTAATTATATGACTAACATATTATATTTGTAAATTCCTACTGTTGTCATTAACAATTTAACATAATATTAATTCTTACTAAGAGAAAAGAAAAAAGAATTCAAAAAATAAAATAAAAGAGAGTGGGTTCAACTAATATTTATCTATGAAATTATTATTTATTTTAATTAATGTAATTTTCAAGGTAATGTGTTTAATGCAATTCAAGAATATTATAATTTTATGTTTAGGTTATTTAAATGTTGAGCAATTATTATACACATTTAAGGATAGTTAAGAAAAATTTGGTAATAAATCTTCAATTAAAAATAAAAAATTTATTTTAAAGAAGGAATTTTTTGTTTATTAGCATTCTCATATTTACATATTATAACTTAATATCAAATAATATTTGAAATATAAAAATACATTAAATTTGTATTTATTTTGTTTAATTCAATTTCTTAAGGTAATGTGTTTAATGAAATTCAAGATAAAAAAGGAAGACACATTCTTTGCCCATAAACGCAAGAGTCAAACAATATTAATGATTCAATATGGCCATATATAGCTTAAATAAGTGGATGTTGTGATCCTGAGCGTTAATTATGATAATCAATTTTAAAAGTTAACTTAAATCGTTGGATCAAATCTATAAGATTGAGCTCATGGTTATTTAAAGCACCATAAAATTTGCAGAGCATGAGGTGGCCTACAGCTGGATCCCATTTTCCCTTCACCAACGGGTCAGATTAAACAGAAAATAATCTAACGGCTCATATTAAAAATCAACATTGCATTTTTGGCCTTGGTAAGCGTTATCGTTAGGCACAGAGAAATTATTAACTGTGAGTTTCTCCACGTGCACTTACGCTCCACGTCGCCCAATGATTGATCCGAACTGTAAAATAAAAGATCTTAATTAGTTGATGATTAAAAGAAATCGTTGGATCTTTGTGCTTTGATGGACATGCGGGACATAAGATTATTGCCTTTTGAGTTTGTGCATATCCCATCACGCATCGGCATCAACGACTCACATTTAATCAAAACAAAATTGAATGCGTTTTCACGAGAATTTAGGTGATTTAAATACAAATCCTTAATTAGCCAATACCAAAACGCACCATTTTTTATTTTTAGCATTAATTACTATTGACTTAGAGTTTAATGAAATTCAAATAATATAACTTTATTGTTTAGGTTATTTAAACGTTGAGCAATTATTATGCACATTCAAGGATAGTTAAGGAAAATTTGGTATCAATCTTGAATTAAAAATTCAAATTTTATTTGAAAGAAAGAAATTTTTGTTTATTAACTTCTCATATTTACATTAATTTGTCAAGATTCGTTATAATTCTTATCAAATAATATTTTTTTAAAAAAAATACATTAAATTTGAATTTATTTTGGTTAATTCAATATGCATGCATGCATGAATAGTTTTATGTCTAAGTCATTAATTAATGCGATATTTTGATATAAATGAACATAAATTTCAAAATTTTAATGCCTCATATTATCATATATATATATATATATATATATATATGGAAATTAACCCCTTACAATATAAAGTTTTACGTTTAAGGAAATAAATTTTGTTGGTGGTTGTATTATATGATTTATATAATCATTATATGAGAGTCTAAGATCGTATGAAACTTGACCGTATGATCTTTTAAAATAAATAATTTAGATGATTAGATCAAAATTTAAGTGTCCGATCATTTAAACAAAAAAAAAAAAGAAAAAAGATGATCATATCAAAATCTCATCTTCCAATCTTTAAAAAGAATAGATGATATCGAAATCTGACTGTCTCATTAAAAAAAAAAAAAAAACATATAAATAAGACAGTCATATCAAAATATGATTGTTTCGTCCCCAAGAGGTAACTCAATCGGTTGAGACCACACTTAATGAAGTGGATGTCACTAGTTCAAATCCCCCTTCCCCCTTTTGTGCGGACATGTCCAAAAAATATGATTGTCTCATCTTTAATATATATATATATATATATATATATATAATAATTGTTTTTTTGACATATCCGCACAAAAAATGAGAGAAATTACTAATACAATTAATTATATTAAAAATTCATCAAACAATATTATTTGACACTCTTAACTAACTTTCTATTTAGCTTTTAGTCAAAGTAATTAATATATACAAAGTAGTCTTTTAATGATCAAACAACGAGTTATTATTATTTGTTTCCTTCTTTTAATTAAGTTTTCTCAGCATGCTTTTAATTAGTATTAAATAATTATATTAGTATTATTTAATTATATTAAATGTTTCTATGATGTCTTCTCTGTAGGATTTCCCCTGGGTTTCAACCCGAAATCCCACGCGAAATTGCTATAGGTGAAGGTCTGTCTCCATACGTTTTGGACGGAAGTGGAGTGTAAGATTACAAACAGATGGCGAACCGGGAAGGAAAAACGAAAGCGGAGGACGGCCGTACAGAAGGAGAAAAGGTGGGGATTGCCATTACTGATGAGGATGTTCTTGAGGTTCGTACAAGAGGAGAAAACAGTCTGATCGGAAGAATCTGGGCGGAAAAGAAATTCAGTAAGGAAGCATTTAAATTGGTACTCACTCGAATCTGGAAAGCAGAGGGGTGTGTGGAGTTCACAGAGATCCAAGACAATATCTGGATTTTTGAATTCACTGATAATACGACCAAGGAACGGGTGATGGCAGGACGACTGTGGTCCTTTGAGCGGCAGATCTTGGTGCTTAACGATTTCAATGGACTTGTGGCTCCTTCTCGGATGGACTTTACGCACTCGCCTTTTTGGATCCAAGTTCATGACATGCCCCTCCTGTGTATGTCTAGAGCAGTGGGAACCAAAATAGGTAATTCATTGGGTGTGCTTGAGGATGTAGATGTGAGAGAGGATGGTGCAGGATGGGGGAAAAGTCTCAGATCGAGGGTCACCATAGACCTCAGTCGTCCTCTTGAACGAGGCAGAACGTTAATACTGGGAGGAAAGTCAGTTTGGGTTGATTTCAAGTACGAACAACTCCCGATTTTTTGTTTCCACTGTGGTCGAATCCTTCATGGGATAGATGGTTGCCCTGAAAACAAAGGTAGAAGGAGGAACTTGGTGACAGGAGAGAAACAATGGGGAGTTTCGTTGCGTGCAGAGGAAACCAGGAAGAATGTAGAATCGAGTCTTCCCAAACCGGACATGGCGGACGGAGCACCCACGACAGAGACGGGCAAGAGGGCAGAGGACTACCCAGTCCATTCCCGTACGGATGACGTGGAAAGTAGCGGATCCTACAGGAACCCTAGGAGCGGCAGTCCTCCAAACAAGGAAAGCAAGGATTCGGCCATTAATGCTGCCCTTAAGGAGAAGAAACCGCAGGATATAGGAGTTAATGCCGAAGATCTAAGGAGGGAATCGAAGGCAAAAAATATCCGACAGGACCCATGACTTTGGGAGGGGACAAAATCGAGCTGTAGAAAAAGGAAAGCAAAACAGCCAACTAAAGGGCAATATGGGGACAGCAGCTATGAGGTCATCTAGGGGCGAGTATTATGCTCCTCAGGTGGGCCAGATCTGGAAACCAGGGGGAAAAAAAGGGCAGGCTATGGACTTTGGGTTCAATAAAAGCCCAAAAGACAGCCAGTGGGCCCAGGGCCAAGGGGGAGCTGGTGGGCCGAAAAGAAAGAGGGAGAATTCCCCGGTGATTGCTGAGAAGAATATAACGGCCATGGAGAGCACTCCCACAGGCAGCAATCTTCGAGTATGGAAGAAAAAAGCTCGAGAAAGCCCTGGTGAAGCACCGGAACAGCGGTATGAGACACCACGACAGGAAGGAGGGGGAAATGAGGTGATACCGGAGATTGGGAGGCATGACCCAACATTTACGGAATTGGCAGAGGCTGTTTTTCAGCCCCGCCAACAGCCATGAAACTAATTAGTTGGAACTGCTGGGGGCTTGGGTACCCCACCGCAGTTCGTAACCTTTGCCTTCTGGCAAGGAGAAGCAACACAACATTCTTTTTCTCATTGAGACAAAAAGAACTCAAGGTGAAATGGAATGTATAAGAATAAAGCTTAGATTTGAGAATTTATTTGTGGTGGATTCAATAAGGAGATGCAGAGGCCTGGCTCTATTTTGGCAGGAAGATTGCAAGTTGACTATTCAAATTTTTTCCAGAAATCATATCAACACTGAAATCACAACACAGGTGGGGGTCTGGCATTTTACTGGTTTTTATGGTAACCCGAAGGTGCAACACAGACACGAGTCGTGGGCTTTATTAAAACACCTCCACATGCTAACCCTAGGACCGTGACTTAGTGCGGGGGATTATAATAAAATAGTGGATATGTCGGAGAAATGGGTTGGAGCTAAGAAATGAGATGGTCAAATGGAATTTTTTCGGGCTAGTTTAGAGGAATGTGGACTCAGTGACTTGGGATATGTTGGATCAAAATTTACATGGTCTAATGCACGGGAAGACAGCGGTTTCACGAAGGAACGACTAGATAGGGCTTTGGCAAATAAAGAATGGTGCTCTTTATTTCAAGAGGTGGAAGTAAAAGCCTTGGCAACAAGGTCCTCCGATCATAAACCACTGTTGATTCTTTTTGCACGTACAAAGCAAGAGGATTTTACAGTGAGAAGGGGCTTTCGATTCGAAGCGAAATGGTTGTTAGATGAAGAGTTCCAGGAGGTAGTGCAGAGTGCATGGACAGCAGGAGAATTTTCTGGAAATGGGGTTGAGAAGGTGACTCACAAGCTCTATCACTGTCGTAGCGCACTAACACAATGGAGCAGAAAATTCAGTTATTCAGCAAAACTTCTGGAACAGAAGACAAAGCAACTCCATAAGCTACAGAACAATGAGGGACCACATAATCAGAATCAGATAAAAGAACTTAAAAAAGCCATAGCAGTGATTCTTGATCAGGAAGACCTAAAGTGGAAGCAAAGGGCAAAACAGACTTGGTATACACATGGGGATCGTAACACTCCCTATTTTCATTCTTGGGCGAACCAACGACAGAAGCGAAACAAGGTAGCTTGCATCCGGGATGAGGAGGGCGAAGCCTGGCAGCAACGTCATGACATCAGGAGAGTATTCGAGAACTATTTCCAGAAGATTTACACTTCAGGTGGTTCAGAGAGACTTGAAGAATGTCTGGAGGGTATGGAGAATAGGGTAACCCATGAAATGAATACAATGTTGCTGGCTACATACACACGGGCTGAAGTGGAAAATGCTTTGATAGGGATGGCGCCTTTAAAATCTCCAGGACCGGATGGGTATGTTGCTTGTTTTTATCAAAAAGCATGGCTCACAGTGCAGAATGAAGTGTGTGCTGCAGTCCTAGGCTTCCTAAATGAAGGTACTTTCAATGCTAGTATTAACCATACTCATCTTGTGTTGATTCCAAAAAAAAAGACTCCATTATCTGTAACTGATTATAGGCCTATTAGTCTATGCAACGTGATATATAAAATTATTGCCAAAGTCCTTGCTAATAGACTAAAAAAGGTGTTGTCAGATATAATCTCCCCCTATCAAAGTGCTTTTGTACTAGGCCGACTCATTACAGACAATGTTCTAGTACCCTTCGAAGCATTGCATACCATGAATGGAAGAACGAAGGGAAGCAAGGGTTACATGGCGCTCAAGCTTGACATGAGTAAGGCATATGATAGAGTGGAGTGAGGTTTCCTAGAAGAGATCATGCTCAAATTGGGTTTTCCTCAGAGATGGATACAAAGAGTAATGACATGTGTTCAAACGGTGTCATATTCGGTGATGATTAATGGTCAAGCTCATGGTCATATACGGCCATCCAGGGGACTGAGACAGGGAGATCCATTATCCCCATATCTCTTTATCCTATGTGCAGAGGGTCTTAGCCATATTCTTGGCAGGGCGGAAAAGAAGAAACACATCTCCGGTTTGCCCATCACAAGGGGAGGTCCAAAAATCAACCATCTTCTGTTTGCAGACGATAGCCTCCTCTTTTTCAGGGCAAATATTGATGAGTGGAATGCATTGCAGGCATTACTCGATCTGTATAAGAAAAGCTCGGGGCAATGCCTCAACAAGGACAAGACATCATTATTTTTTAGCCGTAATACAAAGCTGGAGGTTAGGGCTCACTTAAAGTCCATTGCAGGAGTTGGAAGCCCACAGAATTATGAAAGTTATCTTGGTCTCCCAGCCTTGATTGGTTGATCTCGATTACGTTCTTTCAATAAAATACAGGGACGTGTATGGGAGAGGCTTAATGGGTGGAAGGAGCGCTTTTTGACTCATGCAGGCAAGGAAATACTTTTGAATGCAGTTATTCAAGCCATACCCATATACACAATGAGTGTGTTCAAACTTCCTAAGACGCTTAATCGGCAGCTTAATTCGATGATGTCTCAGTTTTGGTGGGGCCATAAGGAAAATAATTCGCGAGTAGCTTGGATGGGATGGAAAAAGTTGGGCTTGAAAAAAGAAAAAGGAGGACTGGGTTTTCGTGACCTTGAAAGCTTTAATGAGGCTCTTTTAGCAAAACAGGGGTGGAGATTGGTTCAAAACCCTACTTCTTTTGTAGCCCAGATTTTACAAGCCAAATATTTCAAAAATAAATCTGATTCAAGTTTGGGGCATAGGCCGTATTTTGCATGGAGGAGTATATGGGGGGCCAAGAAATTACTGGAGGTAGGCTTGATATGGAGGGTGGGAAATGGTTATTCTATAAATATTTGGGGAGATTGGTAGCTCCCAACACCCACTTCACATATGATTCAATCCCCTCAAAGGGTGCTTCCACAATATGCTAAGGTAAAGGAATTAATAGATGATGATACCCAATGGTGGAATATTCCATTGATTGAAGAAGTCTTTGTAAAGGACGAGGCTGCCGTTATATGTAACATGGTGATTAGTCCTGGAAGCCAAATTGACAAACTCATTTGGTGGGGACAAAGAATGGGAATTTTTCGGTTCGTAGTGCATATCATCTAGCCCAAACTATGGACTATCATAGGCAGGGTTCCAGCTCCGCAGTAAGGAGGGGGGAAAATACATGGAGAAAGATTTGGTCCTTTAATGGCCCCCGGGTCATACATCATTTTATGTGGAAAGCATGCCAAAATATCCTTCCAACGAAAGGAAATCTGTTTCGTCGTCAAATTACGCTTGATCCATTGGGTCCTTTATGCGAACAGTTGGAGGAAACCCCGGGTCATGTCCTTTGGAGTTGCCCTTCAGCCCAAGATGTTTGGTTGGAATGTAACAGGAAATTACAGAAGTGCTCGAGTTGTGCTCAGGATTTTCGAAAACTGTTTGACCATTTACTGGGGAAGCTGGAGGAGGAGGAAATTATTTTATTTGCTGCTGTCACGCGGCAGATTTGGTTTAGACGCAATCAGGTGATCCACGGCGGGGAGATGACTCCGCCTTCGGTAGTTATCCAAAGGGCCCGAATCCAACTACGAGACTATAAGCAGGCGCAGACCAACATGGGATATGACACAACCAGGACCCCCTCCACACGACCGGTGTTACAGTGGCAGCCACCTTCGGTTGGTTTTCTAAAGCTGAATTGGGATGCATCTATTAATGCTGTGGGGGGAAGAATGAGGATGGGAATAGTGGCTCGGGACCATATAGGACGAGTGTTGGCAACAGTCTGTCACACAAAATCCCATGTTCGGGATCTGATGTACAAATTTAACTGTACTTGCAAGCGCGCGAGTCGTGTGCAGTAAAGTGTGTGCAAGTGCGAGGTCGAATCCACAAGGAGACGTGTTTGCAAAAATTAATTTTCTAGTTTAACCTAATTTTATCTTAACCTAGTTCCAATTTTTTGTAATTGTGTCGTGCAAAATCATAAACTGAACTAAACAATTTGAGAATAAGTAATGTCAAATTACTAAGGTTTCCGAATCCCCCTCGCCAAATCAAACAACATGTCTTGCATTTTATGCATACAATATTCAATCCAAATACATTGTTCAAAAGTTGTAAACATGCAAATGAAATCATTCGATGAATCCATCTGTTAAAAGAATCACAACGAATATTTAATTGAGATCAAATCATCCACTGTATCCGTAGATCACAATGGATATTAGTCTCAATCCAATCATTCGATGTACCCCCAGGCGAAACACAACGAATATTAAATTGAGCATGAGTATATTACCAACATTTAATCAATTAAACTTAATTAAACTGTTGAATTGGCTTTTGAACAACACTATATTACCAACATTTAATCAATTAAACTTAGTTAAACTGTTGAATTGGCTTTTGAACAACACTTTCATAAAATAGTCTCATTGTATGTACAAAACGACAAGACATGTAAGTTTATCAATGACGAGGCTTCATCTTCAACCTTTGTTGAAGATTTAGCCTCTCATGACAAAAGAAATCATAAAGAAACTAAATTAACTTCATTAAAATCAAATACTTACAAAAGAATTCGAGTTCAAAGTGACAAAATGCCCAGAAAACACGAAAACGACAAAGAACGGCGCCCCCTGCGCATCTCCGTACGTTTACAAAGGAAAAGAATGATATTTATAAGCTAATTTTAGGGTTTTAGAGCTGCCAGGTCGGCCGGGTGCGCTCGATCGCACTCGTGCAACAAGTTTCTTGCTGCATAGGGCGCGAGTGCGCTCGATCGCACTAAACGTGCACTCGAGCGCACTTCCAGTCGGAATTAGCCTACTCTTGTGAAACATGACTTTGTAGATCTTTGAGTTAGCTTTCCAATGACACCAAGATCACCTCAATCCGAGCTATACAACTCTAGATATGACCTTTTTAGTGGAACTCATCGAGTGCGAATCATTGCTCGATCTCAATTTGCTACCAATGCTCCATGAAGTGTCTTAAGCCCCAGAATGAGTTGCAAATATCACCTTAAAATCGCATTTTTCTCTTAACAGCCTGCAAATCACTAAAACACCAAAACTAACCAAAACATCAGAAAATAATAAATCTAAAGGCTTAGCAAATACAAATTAAGGGGTCCAAATATGCAATATTTGGCACTCATCAGGATCCTTCATCCGCTGAGGCTATGGCGATGAGGAAAGCTGCAGAGCTGAGTGTGGATATGAGCTGGCAGCAGATCATACTGGAGGGCGATGCTTTGGAAACCATTCAACATCTATAATGCACAGTAGACTGGTGGGGCAGTTATGGTGCAGTAATCCAAGATGCTAAGGTGAAACTGAACAGCGTAGCGGAATGGAGGGTGGAGTATGTCTCTCGTGAGGCTAATAAAGTTGCACATAGCCTTGCAAAACTAGCACTCTCCCTACAGGGACAGATTCTCTGGGTAGACGACTACCCCCCTTGTATTCAAACTTTGATTTCCCACGAGCAAGTCTCTATATAAATTGAAGTTGATTAATTCTAAAAAAAAAAAAAAAAGAATTAGTATTATCAGCATGATATTTTTTTAATATATGTATGAGAATAACTTAATAGGGAGGTTGCACAAAATGTGAGTTTTGTGCAACCAATCAGAAGATGACACCTAAGCTAAATTTATCAAACTCAAATTTTTTTAAAAAAAGCCTAACTAAACCAGATTATAAATAAAAATTAATTATAAATTATATATAAAAAAAAAACAACAACAAAATTGAAGGTAGCCACCCCTCCCCCACTTGTCGGCCGCCACCCCCTCACCATGGGGGTGGCTACGCGGCCACCCCCATGGCTTGGGGGTGGCTCACCGGCCACCCCATCGGCCATGGGGTGGCGGCCAGCCACCCCAGATCCGGATCTGGGGTGGCTGGCCACCACCCCCAGCCCATGGGGGTGGCCGCGCAGCCACCCCTATGGCCTGGGGGTGGCTCGCCAGCCACACCAGATCTAGATCTGGGGTGGCTGGCCGCCACCCATGGCCTATGGGGAGGCCGGCGAGCCACCCAAGGTGGGGTGGCCACCCCTTCAATTCTGTTTTTTTTTTTTTTTTTTAAATAAAAAAAATTAATTTTTTATTTTATTAAAGTGTAATCTGGTGTTGTTGAGTTTTTGTTTTAAGTATAAGTCTAATGAAATTGACTGTTGTGTCAGTTTTTTATTGGTGGCACAAAATGTGATTTTTGTGCAACCTCCCTATATAAGTTATTCTCTATATATATATATATATATCCCAGCGTTGTGAGAAAATACTGCGAGAAGAACTGAACAACTTCATCATTTCAATATATATTTGTAAATTAGTTAAAGGGGTCGTGATTTTCTCCTTAAATTTCGATCAATTAAATCATATATGATTTAATTGATTATATGACTAACATATTATATATGTAAGTTCCTATTGTCATTGACAACTTAACATAATATTAATTATCACTTAAGAGAAAAGAAAAAAGAAAAAAGAATTAAAAATAAAAAATAAAAGAGAGTGGGTTCAACTGTACAAGGTTCACCTAATATCTATCTATGCAAATCAATATCCTGAAAACTAGGTTCAACTAAACAATCTAAATTTTCGAGAATCTCTTCAAATCAACCCTCCTAAATGAAATCAATATCTTGCTCTGATCTTCTTCAGCAATTTCATATATGGCTTAATTAATTATATGACTAACATATTATATATGTAAGTTCCTACGTACTGTATGTTGGAATATGATTAATAATTTAACATAATACTAATTATCACTTAAGGGAAAAGAAAAAAGAATTCAAAAGAATTAAATAAAAGATAGCGGATTCAACTAATATCTATTTATGCAAATCAACATCTTGAAAACCAGGTTCAACTAAACCGTCTAAATTTTCAAAAATCTCTGCAAATCAACACTCCTAAATCAAATCAATATCTTGCTCTGATCATCTTTTTCAGCAAAATATATATATATATATATATAAAAGGTATAAATGTAGCCCCTTATCACACCACTACCTATTGCAAATTCTGCCCATTCCTACAAATTTTGCAAACACTCTTCAACTCATACAAGCTACAATTGTGAGGAAGACGACTCAAGTAAGTAATTTTTCTTATTTCTTCTAATCAGTTTTATACAAAATATACCCGGCCTCTTTATTTATTTATTTTTATTTTGCAAGTGTGAACGCTCATTTTAAGAGTGCTTAATTCAATTTTTAAATTTTTTCTATTTCTTAATGATATGACAAAACTAAGTTATTTGTATTGATTCTTGATCGTATAGTACGTTTGTCTTTGTAGAAGAACTAGGAAATTACAATTTTGTGCTATGGTGTATATGTACCTTTACTACAAGGAACTCCTGTGATAAAAATTAAACTTTAGGGGAAAAAAAAATTAAGTGAAACCCCAGGAAGTATTTAGTATTGAATTCGTTTTTCCGTCCATTGATCGTTAGTTGATCTAATGGAACTCCACGTGGACCAATTAGAAGCTGACATTTAGCATAAGTGGCCACGTTATCAATGATGACGTGGTACCAAATTAAATTTTTAGTTTTTTTTTAAAATAAAAATTCAAAAAGAAAAATTTTTAAAAAAATTTGGGGGGTGGCCCTTGGAGCCAAGGGGGTGGCCGAAACCACCCCCAAACCACCATTTGGGGTGGTTTCGGCCACCCCCTTGGCTCCAAGGGCCACCCCCCAAATTTTTTTTTAAATGAAAAAATATATTTTTTAATTTGTTATGAAAAAATTTTAATTAAAATATATGAAAAAATTTAAAATTTAAAATTTAAAATTTATTATTTAAAAATCGTTTTTTTAATTAAATTTTTCCCTTTTTTTTTTAAAAAAAAAAAGAAAAAAGAAAAAAGAAAGGGAGTTGATAGTGAAAGACAAAGAAATAATATAAAACAAAATGAGTGGTGGGGATTAAGAAAAGAGAGAGAGGACGGGGCATAGAAGTTGGGAGAAAGAAGAAAAAGGCGATGGAGAAAGATAAAAATGTACAAACAACTTTTTAATTTCTTTTCATTCAGGAAGGTCAAAATAGTCATTTTACTCTCAAACAAAAATTCTCTATTCTTGTGGAATACACACTTGTTTATAGCTTTAAGTTTAAGATAAAGTCTAACATTCTTTTATCAATTAAATAAGGTGTCATTACATAGATTTTGATAAAATATGAGGTCACTTTGAGTTTTTATGTTAGATATTAATTAAATAATTAAATATATTATTTTTTATGTGACTTAATTTTTTTGAGATAATGATAATTTAACATGATGTTAAAAGGATTCAATTGTTGAGAGGAAATTTAAGCCTTGAGTATTAAAGTAGTAATTAAATAAATAAATTCATAATTTTTATGAATTTGTAACTGCATAATTTTTTAATGATTTATTACTAAAATAGCTAAGACCATTCATTTGCTTCAAACATTAGTAATTGCATAATTAGCTATATTATGCTTCAACCATGGGTTTGAAGCATTACTCCCATTCATAATTTATTACTAATTTTTAATTGGTAATTGCATTTTTTTTTTTCGAGTTTTGATATCTTTATGCCTATTCTCATGTGCTTAACATAGAGGCAAGATTAGAAGATGTATCTTTTACATGATTAACTCTCATTCAAGCATTTCACTAAATTTATAATTTTTTTATTTTCAGATTTGGAATTATCGTATATATTAATCAATATATAATCAAGCTTTCATTAAAACAAATGTAGAAATATATTTTTCATTGTTAGGCTAGTGGGTGCTAAATACAATTAGAAAAAGGAAAAACGATTCAATGTGTTATGGTTACTAATGGACAAAAGTTTATGGTTAATATGTTTCTACGCATTTGATGTAGTTAGCAATGGATAAAAGTTGGATGACAAAGAATAAATGGTCGGAGGAGTATGTGAGGGGGGTTAATGACTTTTTGGAGTTTGCATTTAACAACGGAACTCATAATGTGAAGATTCGTTGCCCGTGTACGAGGTGTGCCAATGGCACCTCGTGGGTATGGGGTATGGTACACGCACATTTGATAAATTATGGAATTTGTCAAGGTTACACTTGTTGGTATGCTCATGGAGAACAACTTGGGTCTACTTCTAATCATCAGGCTACTAACACCCCCTTTCATAGGGAGCCAATACATGACGGTTCGAGTGGGATGCTTGACATGTTGCATGAGGTTTTTCCTATTGTGACGGATCCTAATATGAGTCAATGACCTATATCTGAAATGGGTGGGGAAGCTGAAGGAGTACACAAAGATCAACAAGGTACTAGTCAATGCCCTATATCCGAAATGGGTGGGGAAGCTGAAGGAGTACACGAAGATTGACAAGGTACTAGTCAGGGTACTGAAAAGTTTTATGAATTCCTCAATGATGCTAAGAAGCCACTATATGAAGGGTGCACAGAATATACTAAGTTTACTGCTATTGTAGACTTGTATAATTTAAAGTGCATGTCTGCGTGGAGTAATAACTCATTTACACTGTTGCTTGAAAGTTGAGTAAAATGCTTCCACCGGATGCGTCGTTGCCCAATAACACATATCAGGTTAAAAAGTACATGAAGGAGTTGGGGCTTGGATATGAGAAGATTCCGGTCTGTCGTAATGGTTGCATGTTGTTCTGGAAAGACAACGAAAATCTGGAAAATTGTACAGTGTGTGGAAAATCGAAGTGGAAGGATATTATGAATGTGGCTAAGTCATCTAAAAAATCGAAGAGAAAACCGAAGAAGATTTTGCAGTGGTTTCCTTTGAAATCAAGATTGCAAAGGCTATTCATGTCATCAAAAACCACTTCAGATATGAAATGGCATGCAGAGAATCGCATGAATGATGGGGTACTAAGGCATCCAGCCGAGCTTGGAAGGCATTTGATTCACAGTACCCCGATTTTGCTTCTGACTAGCGCAATGTCAGACTTGGATTAGCATCAGATGGTTTTAATCATTTCGGAAACATGAGTACAAGTTACAGTACGTGGCCGGTTATTTTGGTACCGTACAATTTACCTCCTTGGATGTGCATGAAACAATCATCTTTAATGTTGTCATTAATTATCCCAGGCCGAAAATCACCCTATTTCAAAATAGATGTGTACCTAGAGCCTTTAATCTTAGAGTTGAAGGAATTGTGGGATGTTGGAGAACCAACTTATGATGTATCCTCTAATGAAATGTTTACGATGCGTGCTGCCTTGATGTGGATGATAAATGATTTTCCTGCATATGGTGATTTGTCTGGGTTGAGGACAAAAGGACGGAACGCATGTCCTTGTTGTATGGGTAATACAAAGTCTAAGTGGTTAAAATATGGGACCAAAGAGAAAGAAAAGAACGTTGTTTGATGGTACCCAAGAGTTGGATCATCCACCTCTTATGCCAACTGGCGATGAAATATGGAGACAAGTTCAAGGTGTTGATAGTGTCGCTGAGGCTATTAGGAAAGAGGTGGGTCCTAATGAGCAATCAATATGGAAGAAGCGAAGTATTTTCTTCACATTGCCTTATTGGAAAAATAATATGTTGCGCCACAATCTTGATGTAATGCACATAGAGAAAAATGTGGTCGACAATATTATTGGCATGTTGTTGAACATGAAGAACAAAACGAAGGATAATATAAAAGCACGTTTGGACTTAAAAGAATTGGGTTTAAGACCTGAACTTCACCCAATTCCTAAAGGTGCAAACAAGACGCATTTGCCCGCAGCCTGTTTCACAGACTTCTTAAAAGTTATACAGAATGTAAAAATGCCTGATGGACATGCTTCAAACGTGTCACGTTGTATCAGAGTCGAAGAATGTAGTATTGTAGGTTTGAAGAGCCATGGTCGATATTCTAATGCAACAACTTATGCCAATTGCTTTGCGCAGATCCTTACCGAATAAGGTTGTGAAACCTTTAATTGAGTTGTCTGGTTACCTTAAAGAGATTTGTTCCAAAACCCTAAAATTGGAAGATTTGGATCGACTTGAGTCTCGCATCCCTTACATACTGTGCCAATTGGAAATGGTCTTCCCACTCGGATTTTTCACAGTGATAATACACCTTCTCGTACATTTGGCTACTAAATGTAGGCTAGGTGGACCCGTTCACTATCGGTGGATGTATGTCTTTGAAAAGTATGAAATTATTATATTGCAAACTAATATTACTTTTTTCTTATTTGACATGATATTTATATACTTTATTTAATATAGGTGCTTACATCGATATACAGGTTATGTACGCAATAAAGCGTCACCTGAAGGTTGTATTGTTGAAAGGTACATAGTAGAGCAATTATTAACGTTTTGTTCGCACTATTTGGAATCATCGCGAATGGTATTCAATAGACCCATTAGAAATCATGACGATGCTAGAGGAGAGGTCAAGAGTTTCAATCTTGATGAAAAATCATTGGCTCAGGCACATCGATATATACTCTTCAACTTTGATGATTTCATTCCATTCCGCATGTGAGTTTTATTTTTAATTTGTACACTTAGAAATTCATTACATTTTGAAAAAGTAATTGTAACATGAATTTGTGGTGCCACCCACAAATATAGGATGCACAAGGAGGATATAAAGACGAAAAATCGTAGGAATCGACGAATGACAAATGAATTAGATAAGTTATACAGAGATCACTTTTGTGATTGGTTCCGGGGCTATGTAAGTGTTATTTTTAAGTCAAATAACTAATATTACGAGATTACACACTTAATTGTTATACTAATCACAAATAACAATGTGCAAATATCAGGTTCAAAACATGGATGACTTTCGTAGAAATGAAATTGATGGTAAAATTGCATCTCATTCTATAGACCCTATAAAAGTAGCCCAAGAATTTAAGCGATATGTTGTGAATGGCGTGCTGTTTCGCATTAAAGATTATGAAAATGGCAAATCAACACAAAATAATGGAGTTTGTGTATTTGAAGATGACACTGCATACTACGTCTAACTAACACGCATCATTGAGGTTCAATATTATGATGGATCACGATATGTACTATTCAAGTGTGATTGGGCAAACATTGCTCTGGGCAGGGGTTACAAGATTGATGACTTTGGCTATAGCCTTGTGAATTTTTTGTGTCTAATACACACTGGGAAACAGATTACTGATGATCCATTTGTATTGTCTTCCCAAGTTTCTCAAGTATATTATGTAGCCGATGAAAGAAACCCGAATTGGGTTGTTGTTGTGAAGACAAAACCAAGAGACGTATTCGACGTTGGTGAAGGGCACGTGTATGAAAATGATGTGGATGACTATAATGATAATGAACCTTCCAACCTTAACATTGAGGGAGTACTTGAGGATGTCATTGATAATCTTGTATATGATTGAAATGGCATAGAAGGAATAACACTTGATACCCTTGAGGATTTGAGAGATGAAATTCATCATGATGAAAGTCAGGATGACTTAACATAGTCATCGTTATGTATTCACTTTTGAAATGTTCATTTGTCCATGCAAGAGTGTGGATGTAAGTGTTCACATGATTGCTGATGATTTTTTGTGATTATTACATACTTTGGTGCTATTAGTCTGATATGATGTTGATTGGTGTAGGCATATGGCCCTGAACTAGCGATTGAGGACTACCCGATCTATGCAGCCTATGGAGGCCCCTACACAACATGATTCCATAGGCGATGGATCTTCACTCCAAGGAGCTACTAGCAACGATGATTTAGGGGCTTTTCTCCCTAATGAGGATCATGAGCAGACAATTCCCACGCCTGGGGAGGTAGACACTGGCAGTATGTGTAACATATTGTTGCATTTTTAAAATTAATTGAAAAATATTTTCCAAATTCTTAACATTAATTTTATTTTCACACATTGCAGGTAACAAGAGAAGGCGTTATATACCAATAATATCAACAGTACATATACATAACCATGTGGGACAACATATAATCTAACAAATATATTTACTCAATTTTAAATAATATACTGATTCCTGGCCAACACTTCAGCTTATACAGAATGAAAATTTTAACAGAGCTTGCATTACAACTATGCACATGAAAAATTAATTTGAGTCATACTTCCTATTTCCTACTGTTAGGAGTTCATAGCATTTCTATTTCAGCTGGTGGGGAGGACTCGACAGGCTCCGGAGTCTCAGAAGAACAATCATTTACATGATCTGTTGCGTTTGCATTTATATCCGATGGGTCCGCTAAAGTTGGAGTTGTTCTTGGACTTTTGATATGAAAGTATCCTACTATTCTAACTGCCTTCTTCCAAACTTTTCCTTCATCTGGAGCTACATTTCCATCGCATGCATGCTGATGTTTCTGACAATTTATTGGTGAGAAATTTAGTGATAGTAGAAAACAAATGGTGGAAGTGATAAAGGATATCAGATAGAGCACCCAAAAGCTTTGGAGGCTCAGGGTTTGAGTGTTGTTGGAAGTTATGTTGGTTGAACAATCGTCCATGGGAGTCAACCATTTGTCTTCCAGTGCCTTTAACTTACCATTCTCTGATAGACTCAGAATGGCTTTCGAAAAATCCCTGGCTATTGGGGACCCTTTCTGGAATACCTGCATTGAGATAAAGAAAATAATTTTATTACTTTCTATTAAATTACCAGTTGTCCTAAAGATTTAAGCAACAGTCGAAGGAAGAGGAAGGGATCTGGATTATAAAGAAGTTGAAGAATCAGTTGCTACTCACAAAGCCCAATCCTCCAAATCTGGTGGTGGGTCTGGTGCCAATGAAGCCGTTGCAGTACTTATTGAGGAAAACTTTCTCATATGGGAGTTCAAGAAAGGCAGCAGAGATATTGTTACTTTCAAATTCTCCTGTGTAATTGTATTCACTAGTGATGTTCAAGATGTTGAGTGGATTGAACCCAACAATATTATTCAGGTATGTTCTTACAAATGAATCACCATCACAACCAACTTTCATGTTGTTCTTCTTTAGCCACTCTACATCCCTTACATGGGGTTGCAGCCGTTGAACTGTCAGCATTGAAGACAGACTAGCGGTGTAGCTTGATGTCAGGACCAACACCACAAAGAGCCATAGTACAATCACCAAACGACTCAGGTTACTGTATATTTTTTCCCCTACAATATAACGCCACATGCTATGGGTGCTTTCAAGTCGCAAGCAAAACAGAAATACAAAACAGAAAATGAAATTGTGGAGATAAAGTGATTATGGAGTTTTTACCAAGTGCACATTAATATACATAATTGAACACAACTCTAACCCAAACACCTAAGCTTATGAGCTAAGGTCTACTTAGATATATTAAGCACTATTTTCGTATATATTTTCTCAATGTATGACACAACACTCACAAGTGCACTTACAACAGAAATGAGGCACATTATTGAGTTGTTTTCCTTAGGAATTTATTTGCTCCCATTAATTCTAATAAATTGGTATGCATCGAGTTATAACAAATATTTTTGGAGGATACAAAGAAGTTTAGAAATTTCTTGCCATTTAGTTGCGTTTTGCACAAAACAAAACCAAACAAAACACCCTTAGATCAAGTTTTTATTCTAGAAAGAGGAGAGAGAATTTTTTGTGTTAAGCTGCACAAGCCGCGCGTGGACAGTAAACCGTAAATAACTGCTAATTAAAATATGACAATCAGATATTAACAGACACTTAATCTTGCCACCAGATTAAAATTATAATTAACCATTTGTTAGTAATGATTACTTAATCTCAATCGTTAGATCAAACTGAATTTAATTTTACAGTTGACTTTACTAATAGTCATATAAATCCAATCATTGGATTTATTTTAAAATCTATTTTAAAATCATCATACGATTTAAATCAAACCCCAATATCGTCACACACATGTATCTGGTATTTCGTACCGTACTAGAGCATATACACAAGTGTATACACCCTCTTATTGCTTATTTTAAAGCAATAGAGTTTATTGTGAGTTTGGACTTGTAAATGTTAACTTTGCTTTTTACACTCTTTAAAATCTTTCATCTAAAACATTCTCAAACCACAAACTATATATATATATATATATATATATATATATATATATATATATATATATATATATATATATATATTTGATACTTACTATGAGCAAAGAAGAGAGAGGAGAAGGTGAACCAAAGCGCAGTGCTAATCTGGTTCTTCCAGGGGCCATTAAACTCTGGATTGCATTGATGCTCCAGGAACCAAACCACGAGCATTGTGTATATCAAGATGCCGCCAGTCGCCACCCACATTCCCACCGTGAAGGGCTTCATAAACATCCATGCCGACGCTTGTGGTTTCGCCGGAACAATCATAGACAAACCCGACTCCGCAAACGACACTGTAAAATCAACGTATTGCATTCGGTCGGCTAGTAAGGTTATGTCGCCGATCACAGCATCATATGACTTCCATTGTGTTTTTTCCGACACGACAAGCAAAATTATCTTTTATCAGAAACAAACAAACAAATTGCAAACATATATAAAAGAATTAAAAAAAAAAGAAGTTTAATTAATTTATTGCAAACTCATATAAAAGAACGTTTTAATTTTAGCTAGTAAATTGTCAAAGATTTCCTGTTCTTCTTGAGGGGTAGTTCAATCTGCAAGAGGCAATGCCTCATAAAGTGAAAATAAAAGTCACTAGTTCGTATCTCTCTCATTTCTCTCCCCTTGTGCGGATATATATATATATATATATATATATAAAGATTTACTTGTCTTCCTAGATGCTATACTCTATCCATCTAAAAGGACCAACTAGTTAATAGACAAAGAGAAAAGTCTTCCAGATTCCTTTCATACCCTAATCAATCAATAAATAATGACAATGTCAATAATGATATGCTTAATTATTAAGTAAAAATTGTGGAAAACTTAAGATTCCCTGGGTCCACAATTGATTTGTTTTTTTTTTTGTTGACTTTCTTTATTATTTGGACCGTCCAATATATTTATGGAACTTATAGCGACATTATAGTTAAGCTCCAATTTAATGTAGATTCGGAATCTTCTAACCAAATTGTTAATTCATTTGGTGAGGATCACATTTGAAAAAAGTGTTAGATGTGAAATCCACCAAAAAAAAAATGGTTCGGTAAAGTTTTGAGGGGTGTTTCGAAAAAACAAAAAATTAAGAAATATTTCGAAGCTAATAAAAGAAAGAAAAAAGAGAAAGATTGCTGCTCCATGGTGGCAACAACTAACATGGGGTGACCTAACAGCCACCACGAGGCTGTTGAACAACCCTGACAACCACCATGCACGTGCATGGCCGCTGAGTACCCCTGTCAGCTACACAAGCTAGGTAAACACGTAGCTCACTCAGCCACCAAGAGACAGTTGAATAGCCTTGGCAGCCACCACCGTGAGGCTGCCTCCGCCATCACTGGGTGGCCGACCACCATGCCAGTTGCTATTTTTTTTTTTAACAGTTTTTTTAATTTTTCTAATATATAATAAGAAAAGTCCACACCTAAAAAATTAAACCTAAAAATTTAAGCGTACGTTTAGTTATTTTTTGAGAAATGCCTTGCGTTTTATTTCTTGATAGTGATTTGTGACAAGAGATATATATGCGTTTTGTTTTGAAAAATGTACTGATGGTAGGGTTACATCTGAATATATATATATATATATAACTAATATTTTTAAAAAGACTTTTCAAAACTATTATCAAACACACAAGTCGGTCGTTTCCGTCGTAGAGAGAGAAGGTGATATTTTGACTATTAGATCCACTGGGTAAGAAATTAATTAAGTTGGCAAGTGGAAATTTGGCAAATATAAAGTCACCTTAACGTGGCTTGGGGAAATCAATATAAACAAAACAAGTCTATAAAAAAATTAATTCCATAATCTCCTGTTATTCGTACTGGAGTGCAGTTGGAAACTATAATTTGATTTATAGATTCTCACCTCAATATCACATGAAAATACAATTTTCAAACAAAAAACCACTTTCCAAAACTATTATCAAACATATATACAATTAAGTTGTCTATGTTGCGTGATGTTTTAACAAAAAAATCAATTTTTATGTAGTAAATATTATGCAACAAATGTACCAATAATCATATATAGCCGGACAGAAAAAACAACTCATACACTAATATATAACTTAACTTGCGGAATATAATAAGCTGCATAAAAATAAATAAATAAACCCTAAAAAAGAATAGAAAATTTATTAACAAACATATATATTTTCAAGGGATAATTAATATGTGAAGTTGTTACCTTGTTAAAGACGTGATAAACCAGGTCGTCGTAGGTGCCATTGTAGGGCTCCAATTCGTAAGGCAGGTGATACTCTAAAAGGCTTAGCACCTCATGGAAAATTTGAATGCAAAAACCACCATATTTGTTCTGACTCGGTGTCTCTCCATACTCGACCTTCACAAACTTCTCGAACGTTGTTCTCCCCGGAACTCCAATCTTCAGTGGCTTTGCATTTGTCGGCATTTCCCAACCTTTCGGAGGACGATGTTGTAAGTTCCCGGGCCAAATCACCGGACCGGCCAATCTTGTAGCTGTATCAGCAATATTACTACTTCCATTTTGCTCTTTAGCTTTTGCTATGTCAGCTGGGTTTTCCGAAAACCCATACTCTGATTTCCAGTAATCTATTTCTTTGTAACTCTTCCCAACCACGTTTACGATCCTCAACATCGGAGTCTCCGACAGCCGGCCTTCTTCGAAACGTATTTTTCCACTTAAACCAGAGAAATTGCTTGATAACATCTTCTCTAACAACATCTTTGGACTTCCCATTTTCTGTATCGCATTTATAACAATTCCAATGCTGTCGTATGCCCGCAGGGCATAAATTCCAGGCACAGAATTATCTTCTTCCGGATATTCACGTCTGAAATTATTCCGGAACTGGGAATAAAAATGATGATGCCTGCCGATCTCAGGATACTTGGTCTTGATTCCCAACGCGCCTTCCATGGAGGAAATAACAGATTCGTTAACAGAGTCCAGCAAATTTGTAATGCTTTCTGCAATTATCCATGCCGAGTCCCTCTCTACAAGTCCCATCGGCTTAGCTTCTCTGAACAAATGAGTCACCATCTCTAATGATGACTGAAGAACTATGAAAACCCGAGATTGGATTTGCAGTAGCTTATCAAGCTCATCTTGGACAACCCTTTCCGGATCAGAGAGAAAAGAAAACGGTGGAAGAACCAAACGGTACTCAATCTCCGAACCCACATTTTGGAGAGCCTCGGATAAAAGTTCCAACTTTCCAGAATCACCACCGTAGGGTTCATCTTCATAAATCGCCACGACCCTTTTCCAATTGTACGCTTGAACAATACCAGCGATGCATTGTATTTCTTCTGAACCATTTTTAGCCATTTGTATTAAGAAAGGCCAACGAAGTTGCATCAGCGGTGGGGTAATGGCGGGTGCTGCAAATGAAATAACAGCAACTTGAGCTTCATTTCCCATGTCGACTACCAGAGCTGCTTCCTGCCATGTGTGCATGCCGATAATCACTTTCACCTTCTTCTCTCTAATCATCTCGTCAGCTGCATGCAATCAGAATTAAGAGATTATCATTAAAGTAAGGATTAAGTGATTAAATTTACATCATCATATCCGCTCAAACTTTTGAAAAGTGGTGATTTAAAATGTAATAAAATTGGTAATAAATAGCTAGAGATATACTAACCAACAGAAGTTACTCTATGAGGCTGTTGGATAGAGAGGGAGACTTTGTGAGTCTTGGACGTTTGGTTGAAGTTCTGAACCGCAATTTCCATGCCGATTTTCACTTCTTTGCCTATGCGGGAATTAACATCAATGATAGTACCTATGTTCATAACTTCTTTAGCAATGGCGGCTTCAGCTCCACGGTAGAGTACGAAAAGAAAAGAGACGAGTGCAAGAAAGAGTACTATTGATGATCTTGAGATTTTGCTGACCATTACAACTGACCAAGCCATTGGGGGAAATTTTGGGATAGGGAGTTAATCAGTAATGATTCAGGTTTTAATGGGTTTTTCTGGTTTCTTGCGGATTATTAAACTAAAACTAAATAAATGTGATTGGTTTCTAGGAAAACGAAGGAAATTGGTAGCTAGGAAACTGGGAGTGAAAGTTCATTTCATTGACTTGCTTTGCTAGAAGACTAACATTAAATATTACTCGGTTACGTACAGTGCATGCTAGCTGTAACATCTCACCTCAATGACACACAATATTGTCCGCTTTTGGCTCCCCAAACTAGACTTCCCAGGAAGTCACCCATCCTGGTACTACTCCATTAGAAGCACGCTTAACTCGGAGAGTTAATCAGTACTGATTCGGGTTTTGATGGGTTTTTTCTGGTTTCTTGTTGATTATCAAACTAAAACTAAATAAATGTGATTGGTTTCTAGGAAAACGACTAAAACTAAATAAATGTGATTGGTTTCTAGGAAAACGAAGGAAATTGGTAGCTAGGAAACTGGGAGTGAAAGTTCATTTCATTGACTTGCTTTGCTAGAAGACTAACATTAATTATTACTCGGTTACGTATAGTGCATGCTAGCTGTAACATCCCACCTCAATGACACACAATATTGTTCGCTTTTGACTCACCTAAACCAGACTTTCCTGGAGGTTACCCATCTTGGTACTACTCCAGCAGAAGCACGCTTAACTGCGGAGAGTTAATCAGTATTGATTCGGGTTTTAATGGGTTTTTCTGGTTTCTTGTTGATTATCAAACTAAAACTAAATAAATGTGATTGGTTTCTAGGAAAACGAAGGAAATTGGTAGCTTTGCTTTGCTAGAAGACTAACATTAATTATTACTCGATTACGTACAGTGCATGCTAGCTGTAACATTCCACCTCAATGACACACAATATTGTCCGCTTTTGGCTCCCCCAAACCAGATTTCCCAGGAGGTCACCCATCCTAGTATTACTTCAGCAGAAGCACGCTTAACTGCGGAGTTCTGATGGGATCATAACCATCACGGCTTTAAAACGCTTTGTTGTCATTAAGGGTGTAGTATACATTTAAGTACATCCCCATCTCTATACCCAGGCGATGTGAGACGTCACACTAGCAGTGGCGGAGCCACATGGAGGCCATAGGTGGCCATGGCCCCTACGTGGGATTTAAAAAAAAAAAATTTCTACACAGGCCCCTTCAAACTATTAAGAGAAAAAATATATAAGCGGCCCCTACGTGGAATTTTTTAAACTCCTCCATTACTCCTTGCCCCTTGGCTTCTCAAATCTCGCGCTTCAGCCAGTGGCGGATTTACACTGGGGCGACCTGGGGGTAGGTGCCCCTGGTAAATTTTTTTTTAAAAAAATTCAATAAGTATTTTCAATAAAAATTTTATGGGTGACCTTGGTAAAAAAAATTACCAGGGCGCCCTTGACCTTCTTTTTGTCGTTCAAATGGTCATTATGTGGAGAAATGAGGCTATTTTTTTTATTAAAGAGAGAGAATAAAGTTATATTTTATTAGTAGAGAGAGAGTAGATAATAGTTTATTATTAAAAAAAGATAGTGGGTGAATTTTTTAGTGTTTCTGGTCATAGTTTATAGATAAATGTGGTCTTTTTTTTTGTTGCTAAATTTAGACTCTAGTCTCTTTTATGTAGGCTTAGACTCTAATATAATTTATGCTTTGAGATTTGAGGCTTTTCTAAAAGAAATAGCCGTATGCTAATAGCCCACTAAAAGTACTCATTTTTCTTAGACACTAGTAGTCATTTAATTGCGCTTAGTTTATTTCGTAAGTAGTTTAAATTATTATGTGTTTGTGACGTCGTTAGATGAAGATTTTTAATAGTTACTTTGCTTTTTGTTTTGGTTGGGTAATTTGATGAGTTTGATTTGATTTGTGATACATATATTATGGTATAATTTATTTTTTGATTGTATTTACTGTATTATAAAAAAATATATATAATACATAAAGAGAAAAAAAAAATTTATTTTTTTTACACCCCTGGTAAATCCAATTCCTAGATCTGCCACTGGCTTCAGCCTTCTTTTAATTTTCCTTTCTTTTTCTCATTTTTCTTCTTTTCCCACCTTCTCCGCCAACTTCCTCGATCTTTCTCTTTTTTTATTTTCTCTTTCCCCACCACTGACTTTGTTTTATATTATTTACTTTATTTCTTTGTCTCCCACTATCCACTCTCTTTGTTTTGTTTTTTTTTTCCTCCCTTTCTCAAGCTTCCGGCTTCTTCTCTCCCTTTCTCTCCCTCAGTGGTTTAGTCCCTCTCAATTTCTCAAATCAAATACTCTCTCATGTTTCGACTTTATTAAATTAGGGCTTTTGGTATGTAAATTTGATATTAGTTCATTAGAGTTTGATTCTGGATTGCATCATCACATATGAGAATATGATGTTAATCACACTTTTTGAGGTTAGTACTCTAAGTTCAATTCATAATCTAAGTGGTCTTGTAATTTGAATATTTTTGTTATTAACTATTGAGAATATTGGTTGTTAGAATTTAAACATTTAACTGGAGAATTTGACACAATTCTAAGCTCAATTCATCATTGTATTTAAGTACCAGTGATTAGAAAAAAAAGAAAAAAAAATAGAAAAAAGTACTAGTTCATTACACGGTGAAAAAAAAAATTTCCTAATAATCAAAAAAAGAAAAAAAAGAAAAAGAAAAGAAGAAAACTTAAGAAAAAAACTTTTAGTTTAGCAGACCCTTCAATATGAAAAGGCTGGCTCCGCCACTGCATGCTAGCAGTTTGCAGTCTACAACTTAGACATGTCGCTGGGTCGTTCTTAAATGGTGGCAAAATTCCATCATGTTCGTATGTGATGGAGAATTGCACACGTTTCTTGCAACTCTGTTTGCTTGCCTATTTTCTTATAGAAGAAGAGAGATGAGTGGTGACTAAGGCCGGAGGTTAAAGCTTGGGGTTAACGTTGGTGCTGCCTCTTTCATAGAAATTGTGGGCCGCTAACATATTCAATTAATAAGATTATGATAGAATATTAATAACATATTCAAAAAAATTATCATTTTCTGACATGCCTACAGTACATGTTTTGTTGCTACGTCACTAATTACTGATGTGGCAAAATTACCACGTCAGAAAATTTTTTGCTGACGCGTAAATAGTGCCACGTCAGAAAATAGTGACGTGGCAATACAAACACGTCAATAAATTCTGACATGTTAGATATTGCCACGTCATTAAATTTTTAAAGATTTTAAAACTTTAAAAATTATATATTTTCTGACGTATCAAATTTTTACACGTCAAAAAATTCTAACGCAGTAAACTACCACGTCAGAATTTTCTGACATCACAAATTACAACGTCAGAAAATTTTGATGTTGAAAACTACTACATCAGAAAATTATTAATTTATAATTTATTTAGATATCTATATATATAAATGAATTAATTTCATTTTAAAAATTCCGACGTGCCACATCAGGAACCCCCTCGAGCCTTCCCCCCGCGCGCATATGTCCCATCTCTCCTTGATCTGCAGCGTGCCATGCCTCTTAATTAAGAGGCCTGGCCTCTTTGAATATATATATGTTTTCTTTCCCCCAGCTGGCCTCTTCACGAAGACCACCGCCCAAAGCTAGCTCTCAGCTTTTCTTTCCCCCAGCTGGCCTCTTCGCGAAGACCACCGCCCAAAGCTAGCTCTCAGCTTTTCTTTTTTCTCTTGTTTTCTCCGGGTTTCTTTCTTTCTTCCGCCATATCTGAAGCCCGATCAAGCTTCTTTTGTTTGTTTGTTTTTTTTTTTTTTTTCTCTCTTCTCCACCCACCGGCTGTCTCTCCGCCATCGATCTCAGGCCGTCGTCCTCTCTCCCTCCGTTTCTAGCTCCTACAAGAGCTCCTCACAAGTATATATATATATATATATATATATATATATATATATATATATATATATATATCCTTGTATTTATTTATTTGTTTGGTTTGGATTTGGTGTTTTTATGCAAGTTTGGGTGATTATGTGCTAATTTCGTGTGATACGTTTGAAAAGAAAATAATTATGAATCTGGTTTGGTGCAAGATGATTGATATATTTACATGAATTGATTCACTCTGTTGTTCCTCCTTAGCTATATGCATTTCAATTAATAATAAATGCATTTAAATTTAGACTTGTATATTGTTTAGGTTTTGCCCTATTAATACTTATAAATGCTATAAACCAAAAACTTTGACAGTAAAAAAATAAAAAATAAAAAAAATAAAAAATAAATAAAATTGACTACATACCCTATCTAGATTTATTTTATTTAACTAGGGTCCCCAACATCTAACAAATGCATATATATGAATATTTGCAAAAACTAGGTTTCCTATACACTTTGTAAGAGATAAATATTGCATTGATGATGTTTGTTATTATTTCTAGTGTAAGCATTTTATGTTTTATTATTATTATTCCTATACATTTTGTAAGAGATAAATATTGTATTGATGATGTTTGTTATTATTTCTAGTGGAAGCATTTTTGGTTTTATGATTATTGTTCCTATACACTTTGTAAGAGATAAATATTGCATTGATGATGTTTGTTATTATTTCTAGTAGAAGCATTTTTTGTTTTATTATTATTGTTCCTATCACTACAAGAAATTTACTCATCAGGGGCGACTTATTAGGGGCGACTATAAAGTTGACGCTAATACTCAACTATTAGGGGCGACTTTTGAAAGTCGCCCCTAATAGTTAAGTATTAGAGTGGACGCTAATAGTCGACCCAAAAGATGAATATTAGCGTCCACTTTACAGTGGACACTAATAAGTCGATGTTAATATAAACGCGGGAATTACTCTAGAGGCGAGAAAAATATTAGCGGCAAAAAACTAACTATTAGCGTCGACAATTGTGGACCGATAGCGTCCACTTGAGTGGAAGCTAAAGAGCTGGCAAAAAATAAAAAAATAAAAAACAAATTCAAATAAAAGCTCATTAGCGTCCACTTTGAAAGTGGACGCTGATGATTAAGCATTAAGTGGATGCTAAAGAGATGGAACAAAAATAAAAAAATAAAAAAGAAATTAAAATTGAGGACCAATAGCGTCTACTAAAAGTGCATGCTGATAACTAACTATTAGCGTCCACTAAAGTGGAGGCTAATACTTAATTATTAGCGTTCACTTTGAAAGTGGACGCTAAAGGTGAGGTTCAAAAATAAAAAATAAAAAATAAATTAAAATTGAGGACCAATAGCATCCACTCAAAGTGGACGCTGAAGACTAACTATTAGCGTCCACTTTCTAATAGTTAAGTATTAAGTGGACGCTAAAGGTGAGGTTCAAAAATAAAAAATAAAAAAGAAATTAAAATTGAGGAGCAACGAGTGGACGCTGAAGACTAACTATTAGCGTCCACTTTCTAATAGTTAAGTATTAGCGTCCACTTTAGTGGACGCTAAAGGTGAGGTTCAAAAATAAAAAATAAAAAAGAAATTAAAATTGAGGAGCAACGAGTGGACGCTGAAGACTAACTATTAGTGTCCACTTTCTGAAGACTAACTATTAGCGTCCACTTTGAAAGTGGACGCTAATACTTAACTATTAGAGTGGACGCTAAAGGTGAGGTTCAAAAATAAAAAGTAAAAAATAAATTAAAATTGAGGACCAATAGAGTGGACGCTGATGACTAACTATTAGCGTCCACTTTAGTGCACGCTAAAGGTGAGGTTCAAAAATAAAAAATAAAAAAGAAATTAAAATTGAAGACCAATAGCGTCCACTCAAAGTGGACGTTGATGACTAACTATTAGCGTCCACTTTCTAATAGTTAAGTATTAGAGTGGACGCTAAAGGTGAAGTTCAAGAATAAAAAATAAAAAAAGAAAATAAAATTGAGGACCAATAGCGTCCACTTTGAGTGGACGCTGAAGGTGCATATTGTTGAATCTGGACTTGTCCATCCAGATTAACAATATGCCATACATTAATGGATTTAAAGTATGCTCTCATACAAATTTTTCAAAGCGTATAATTTGTTCCGTCAAAGACGGGAAGGGAATTACGAGCAATAGTAAGAGATATTGATATAGAGTCTCGGATCACACTCAGGAAAAAATTCCTTCACAGAGTGAACCCGCTTTGATACCAATTGAAAAACCTAAATACGACTCCAAACGACACCTATTTAACTGCCTAGATGTTTCACTCATATTAAACGGAAAAAGATCTAATCTAACAGATAATATTCAACCAAACGCAAATATGTAATGAACATTCAAGAACACAGATATTTGGTTACGAAGAGGAAACCATTTAGAGAACTCTCTAAATGTAAAACCTCTCCGGGGCAGCCAAACCTAGGAAATCAATCCACTATAAGAGGAATAAGGAATACAAGAAGAATTACAAAACCTTTGCAATTTACTCTCACTTGTACACAACAAGCGACCCACTTGACTTCTACCGCAGTAGCCCTTTCCAGAACCTCTTGCACAATTCTTTTAAAAGATTTCCTTTCACCGGAACTCCGATTGGCTTCACGTATTTAATCTTTTCTCAAATAAACTAGAACAATATCTCTCTCTAAGCTTTCTGATTTTGCTCTCCAAAATACGTACATATTATGGACAAAACAGTTTGTTTAAATAGAGAATAAAACAACAATTCAATAGCCATGTCCGGACAAGGATAAGTGGGTGTCCGGACATGGCTAGGGTTACATATGCATAACCACGTGGTATCCGGACATCCAAGTCTTGTATCCGGACAAGCCATATAAAATGGACTTGCTGGAAATTGGGTCCGGACCCAGCTTCTGACGGTCCGGACCTGACTCTCAAATGCAGCTTTCTGGAACTTGGGTCCGGACCCAGCTTCTAGCGGTCCAGACCTACCTCTCAAAATCAGCTTGCTGGAAATGGGGTTCGGACCCAGCTTCTTGCAGTTCGGACATGCACATCAAAATCAGCTTGCTGGATTTTGTGTCCGGACCCGGCTTCTAACGGTCCGAACAGGCCCTTCAAATTGTGTTTTCTGGATATTGGGTCTGGACAGGGCCTTCTAGAATCAGCTTCTGGACATGCTGAGATGCTTCATTTTCAACAACTTACATGCATACCGAATGTGCCAAAACATAACCTAACATATGAGCTGAACTCGAACTTGTCACTGAGCTAGATAATTTGTTTAAACTTAGCTCATTTATTATTGGAGCGACCTTGAGCTTGTTCATGAGCTCTTCAGTTAATTTATTCATTCCTTATATAAAGTAAATATTAACCCTTCTTAGAAGTTCTAACTACGAAATTAAAATAATACGATAAAAATAAATATATACGAGTTTATATGAGCTTCTACAAGTTGATTTTATATGAATACAACTCGTTTAATAATTGAGCCTAATTTTATGTTCACAGAATCACAATAGGCTCCTTTGTTAAACGAATCGAATTCAAGTCAAGTTTATATGAACGAGTATCAAGCAGATCGTCAAACGAACTTATTCATTTACATGATGATGAACTCCCACCTCAATGAGTATTCACTTCATCTAACGTGTCTCATTCGTACCCGATGTATTTGCCCGAGTTCGAGCGCTTCTTTGGTTCTTGACATACAAGTATTTTACAAGTTTAGCTGTTTTCTTCAATAAGCTGTCATCTGTGTCTGCCAAAGCTGGAGTTCTTTGTCGATTCTTGATGCTCAAGTATCTTACGAGTCTAACCATCTTCCAAACGCTCTCATCGCCCGGAGTAACGTTTCTGCCTTCACAGTCAACTTGATGTTGCTGTCGATGACATATTACCGACAGTACACGACAAATGGCAGAGGTGGCAACAGATAGTAGATAGAGAACCTCAAAGCTCCGGAAGGTCAATCGTTGAGGTTCACTGAAAGTTATGTTGGGTGAGCACTCGTGCGAGGGAGTCAACCATATCTCTTGCAGAGCCTTCAAATCCCCCTTCTTCGATAGCTTTAGAATGGCTATAGAAAAGTCCCTGGCAAATGGTGAGCCTTTCTAGAAGGCCTGAATGGGGGAGCAAAAGAAGATTTCAAAAGGGTGAAAACTCAAACAAAAATGCATAGATGGAAAAGGAAAAGGCAAAACAAAAACAACTCACAAAGCCCAATCCTCCAAATCTGGCGGCACGTATGGTGCCAGTGAATCCCTTGCAGTACTTATCGAGGAAAACTTTCTCATACGGGAGTTCAAGAAAGCCAACAGATATATTGTTGCTTTTGAATTCCTTTGGGTAGCCGTCTTCACTCCTGACATTCACGGTATTCTCCGGCATGAAGTTAAGCACATTCTGCAAGTATTTATGTACGAACGAATCACCATCGCAGCCAACTTTCAAGTTGTTGTTCTTCAACCACTCAATATCTCTAACATTTTGTTGCAGTTGTTGCACTGTGAGCAATGAAGACAGACTAACAGTGTAGCTCGAGTTTAGGATCAACACTATAAAGAGCCACACTGCAACTACCATACGTGTTAAGTTGTTGTGGACTTTCTCCCGTGCAAAATGAACTCATCTGGTATTATGAGTGCTTTCAAATCATAAGTAAACCAATGTTTCTGTAATAACAAAAACATAAAACAGAAAAAAATGAAATGTTCTTAAGGTTCATTACTGAGTCAAACTCGATGAATTGGTATGCATAGATGCTCCATTTGTTTCGTCGTAAAATGATTTACTGAAGATGTTTTCTGTATTTTCGGATGTTTGGTGCGACGTAAAATAATAATCAACGGAAAATATTTTCCCTTTGGCCGAAAATTCTTCTTTAATTTTTGGAAAATGGTTTACAGTTTTCAAAACTATTTTTCAAACCGTAAACCATTTTCCAACTTTGAGCATCTCATTCTCAAATTGATAGACATTGACGAGACCCGCCCAGGACCCAATCGAGACTTTTCAACACTAAATTACGAAAATGTCAATGTCGGGTCTTGGGTGGGTCCTGCCAGGGCCCTGGGCTGATCCTGACGGGGTCATGATAGGGTCTACGTGGGGTCCCGGGCGAGTGGCTGTGGGGTCCTTGCGGGACTCGGTTCAGACACCTTAAGACTTGGTCGGGAAATATATATATAATTTGTGATTTTCTGTACATACCAAACGCACACCGTAAAATGTTTTTGAAGAAATCATTTTTCAATAAAATATTTTCCAACGGAAAGCATTTTACGTCATAACAAACGGAGCCTGAGTTATAACAAATCCAATGAGAATGTCCTCAAATTTTGTATTCTAGCAAGAGAGAGATACTCGAATTTGAAAACTACAAGGGTTTGAGAGAGAGAAAAGATGAAAGAATTTTTTGTATATTGATACTTACTATGAGCAAAGAATAGAGAAGAGAAGGTAAACCAAAGTGCAATGCTAATCTGATTCTTCCATGTGCCACCAAATTCGGGATTGGATTGGCGCTCAAGGAGCCAAACAATGATCATTGTGTACAACAAAAGGGCACCAGTCACCGCCCACATGCTCCAGCTGAAAGGCTTGGTAAACGTCAATGGTGACCCTTCTGGTTTTGCTAGAACTATTATTGCCAAACCAGACTTAGCATACGCTAACTCATGACTAATCTTTTGATATAACAACAAATTTACTCTAGACTGACTTATTCCAATGCATAGGTAGCTCTTATTCCTTGACCTGAGAGTAGAAAACTCCCATGTCGAAACTCTTCCTCCTCGACCCGGAAGCCAAAATATAGATCTCATCCACAACTCAAGGGTTTGGACCATAAACAAATGCCTCACAGATCAACAAGAGAACATAGCCTTATTACAAGCAACAAAACAACAAGAAATATAAAGGGGAAACTTTACTTACCCTCCCTATACTTTCGCGCTTTTTGCAGACACCCCCCCATTGTTCAAAACCTCTCACTTTGGTGTATCAAACTTTTGTTTCCTTTCAAATACCCTCCTATCATTAGCTTTTGACCTTTTTACCCCTAATTTTTTTTTTAAAATTATTTTTTAATAAAAAATAAGGGCACGATTGTAATTTTCCACCCTTTCCGTTAGGATTTAACAGAAAATCCTAACGGAAGGGGCAAAGTGAAAGGAAATGAAAGTTGGATAGATCAAAGTGAGAGGTTTTGAACAATGAGGGGGTGTCTGCAAACAGCGCGAAAATATAAGGGGGGTAAGTGAAGTTCCCCCAAATATAAAATAAGGAACAAATAACAGGGGAAAAAACAATAGAAACCGAAAAATACAGGGAAAATGAAAGCAAAAAAAATCATAAAGCCAAAAAACAGGAGCACACTAGGCGGATGACGGCGACTGGAAGAAAGGCTAATCGCATGCTTGTTGGAAACCGAAGATGGCGTTGGAAGTGAATAGGGCCAGTGAAACGTGGTGGGGGGCTCGATAACAAACCTAGCAGTCACTACAAAAAATTTGGTCATTAGCGGCGACTCAAAGTCCCCGCTAATGACCCAAAAATGGCCGCTATTGATCAATAGCGGCGACAAGTGGCCGCTATTTTGGTTGCCGCGAGTAATTGGACACTGATGCCAAATAGCGGCGACTTTTAGGGTCGCCGCTAATGACCCCTCATTAGCAGCGACTTTGAGGCGCCGCTAATGACTTTTTTGTTGCCGCAAAAATACGTTCGAAATAATCCTAGGATCGCCGCTATTGGTATATCACTAGCGGCGACTCTGTGGTCGCCGCTAATGATATGTCATTAGTGGCGACTCTTTGGTCGCCGCTAATGATATGTCATTAGTGGCAACTTTAAGGTCGCCACTAATGATATAAAAAATAAAATAAAAAAATAAATCATTAGCGGCGACTTTAAGGTCGCCGCTAATGATAAAAAAAAAGTAAAAAAAAATAAAAATAAATAATCAATAGCGGCGACCAAGAGTCGCCGCTATTCCACTATCATTAGCGGCAACTTTAAGGTCGCCGCTAATGATATGAGAAAATTAAAAATAAATAAATAAATAATAATAATAATAATTAATTTTGGATTTTATTATATATATAGTAGTTATAATAGGCCAAACTTACCATTAAACCCTTACATCATACAAGTATTTTCACACCCTATTTGAGTAAAATATAATTTACATTAAATTAAAAGTATAAATACAAACATATATATATTATGCTCACATACTATTGAAAAGGAAAATTTAAAATCTGAAAATAAAAACTGTGCAGGAGATCACATTATAATCTCAATTGTTTCTATGTGACAGGTCTAGAAAGATTTGTATTTTGAATTTCTATTTTTCTCCAAGTCCTACTATACCTAAAGAAAAATAGCTATGCAAGTACATATGCACAAAATAAGTGTCAACAAATAAGGATTTCATTAGAAACAGAGAAGAAAAGCTTCTTATCCTGGTAATACTTGGTAGTTATTGAGATTAATTAGTCTTCAAAAAGATTCCCCTGCTGCCCTTCAAACCATACTCTATAAGGCACATGTTCACAGCAAATATATGAGACCTGTCCAGCTTGTGTCAAATTTGTCTTCTCTCTAGCGAGCTCAGCTTCCTACAATAGGGACATAAAAGAACCAAATCTGATGAAAATACATTAAACTACACCACACTACACTATAGAACAACATTAATACCCACAGCTAGTGTTTGGAAATGTATAGAAACTAGCTACAAGCAGATGGACAAAAACTTTAATAATAATCCAAATGTGTATATTATTATCCAAAGGTTGTCACTACGATGGTCATTTTTCAATCAAGCCTTGTCCATCAACTTGAGATTGGATAAGCAAATTTTAGAACTCATGAAGCAAATCCCACAGCATTCAACAACAAATCTTAAAACCAAAAGCAAATTCCTAACATGTAAACAACTTTCAAAAAAAAAAAAGGACAAAGTAATGTAAAAGAAGCTCACCACTAACAAAGAAGCAGGCATCTGCTCAAGGAAAACAGAAAGGGACAACTCAAACCATAAGCCAAACAAAATGCAGCAATTTAAATTAACACACACACAACCTTCCACATATCCATGAGTAGATTCAACATCCTCACAATTAACCTTCCATAGAGTTCAGCAAATGCAAGATAACCATAGCAGATACACAACCCAAACTAAAAATTTCTCCAAGCATATTATTTCACAAAATAAACCTAGTTTATGATACCTCAAATCATACTCTTAATAAACCTAGTTTATGATACCTCAAGGCATATTTTGGAATGAACTACAAACACGTATCCCACTGATAACATGAGTCAAAATATTAATACTTAAACCTGACTGGGCACTAACTACAAACAAGTCAAGATAACATGAGTCAAAAGCCATTTAGATACTAGGAGCAACATCAGAACCAGATATACCACTCATTATAAGCCAAAATGTAAAATGAAACAAAAGCCAGAAATAAGTAATTTTCATACTAACTCTTCTTATTATATAATCAACTAAATAACCAAAACCCTCTACAAATGAGAAAGAATAGAGAAAAGACCAAAATAAACATCTCCCACAAAATACCCAATAAAGATCACTAGATGTATACAAAGCTATTTATCACCATCAGTTATGGAAAAGGACGTATAACATGGGGAAAAAATGTCAAGCAACAAATGAAGAGGAAAAAAACAAAAATAAGACCAACACACAAGAATATTCCCTACTTAGAGCCAAAATAAATAAGATATAATTAAAAAAAAATGCAAAAACAATCTAAATAACCAACAAAATAGATGAATAGCGGAAGAAAAAAAAACCGGATCCACAAAGTGAAACAAAACACCAAATCAAAGACAAACCGAAATGTAAAATCCCAAAATAAAAAAGAGCAAGACAGAGTGAGAGTTACAGTGGGTCCGTGAACAGGGTCTGAAGCAATGAACTCTTCGACATCGGAAGCGGACCATGAGAGGAGGGGCTTATCGATGAACCTGGTATTGGCCTATTGCATACAATCACACTGTGCCTACACAATCACAGAGAATATGTCAGCCTTCAAACGCAAATAAACTAAACTGAGAGAGAGAGAGAGAGAGTGAGACGATGAGACAACTTCGCCGGTGGCCGATCAAAGACCTCGCCGGAGTGAGAGAGAGGTGAGCAGCAGGAGAGAGATCGAGTGAGAGGGGGGTGTTTTTGAGGGAGAGATCGAGAGAGGGAGAGTGATGAGGGAGGTGAGTGAGAGGGGGTGTTAGGGATTTTGGTGTTTTGAGGGTTGGGGGAAAAAAAGACGCGGTTTACGAAATTTTTGTCTGAAAATTTTAGAAACCGCGCCACTGGTTGGCGCTTTATCTTTCGCACTCAATAGCGGCGACTTTTGTCGCCGCTAATTACTTTAATTTTTTAAAAATAATTTTAATTTAAAATGTAGGGTCAACTTGAAATTTTATAACATTTATAAGGGTATAAAAGTCATTTTCAAGGAAAAATACAAAAGATATTTTTTTTATAATTTATTAATAGCTTAAACTTTTTTTTAAAAAAAATTCACCAATAATTAAAATAAAAATAACGATCAATCAAACTAATTCACTAGAATCGATCGGATATTCATATACACAAAAATATAGGAAATTATATATATATATATATATATATATATATATATATATATATACATTTGCTCTTATCTTCACATCAAAAATAGAAAATTTCAATAATGATATATAAATCGAATTAATTCACTAGGATTGATTGGATGTTTGATCGAACATTTGATCATATCACGATCAATCGAACTAATTCATTAGGATCGATCGGATGTTCGATCAATCATTTGATCAATCGAACTAATTCATTAGGATTGATCGAATGTTCGATCGATCATTTGATCCTATCAAGACCAATCGAACTAATTCACTAGGATCGATCAAATGTTCAATCGAACATTTGATCCTATCACGATCAATCGAACTAATTCATTATGATCGGTCGAATATTTGATCGATCATTTGATCCTATCACGATCAATCGAACTAATTCATTAGGATCAATCAAATGTTTAATCGATCATTTGATCCTATCACGATCAATCGAATTAATTCAATAGGATCAATCGAATGTTTGATAGATCGTTTGATCCTATCATGATAAATCGAATTAATTCAGTAAGATCGATCGGATGTTCGACCGGATGTTTGATCTATCATGACCAATCGAATTAATTCATTAGGATTGATCGGATGTTTGATCCGATTACGTTCAATCGAACTAATTCAATAAGATCGATTGGATGTTTGATCGAACATTCGATCCTATCACAATCCGATGAATCGAATTAATTCAGTAGGATCTATCGGATGTTTGATCGATCATTTGATTATATCACGATCAATCGAACTAATTCACCATGATCGATCGGAAGTTTGATCTATCATGATTAATCGAACTAATTCATTAGGATTGATCGGATGTTTGATCGAACATTTGATCCTATCACGATCAATCGAACTAATTCACTATGATTGATCAGATGTTTGATCGAACATTTGATCCTATTATGATCAATCAAACATTTAAATAAGAATAAGAAATAGAAAACTTCAATAATAATATAAAATAAAATAAAATAAAATTTCCAAGCGTTTTAATTTAATAGGAAAATTTGTTTTATTTAAAATAAAAAAATAAATATTTATTTTTTATATAAAATAAGAATAGAAAAATAGAAAAAAATCACCAATAATTAATATAAAAGAAATAATGACACATTATCAGAGGTGAATTTTTGGGAAATAATTTTTTTCTATTATATATGTAGACTCAATAGCATTGCCCCAATATTTATTTATTTATTTAATTTTTTTTTTTCAGGGGTCAATAGCGGTGACCCTAAAGTCGCCGCTATTGACCACTTATCAACGGCGACTCCCTTGACCCTCATTAGCAGCGACTCTATGGTCGCCGCTAATGAGTTTTTTAGTTTTTTTTAAAAAAATTATTTTTTCTTACTCAATAGTGGGAACATTATGGTCGCCGCTAATTTGCTTTTTAAATTTTTTAAATTATTTTTTATCACTCAATAGCGGCAACCGTAAAGTCGCTGCTATTGACCACTCATCAACGGCGACTTTAAGTTGTTGCCGCTATTGAGGGTCAATAGCGGCGACCTTATGGTCGCCGCTAATAAGCTTTTTAAATTTTTTTAATTACTTTTTCTCACTCAATAGCGGCGACCCGAAAGTCGCCGCTATTGACCACTCATCAGCGGCGACTCCTAAAAGTCGCCGCTATTAACCCTCAATAGCGGCAACCTTATGGTTGCCGCTAATGAGCTTTTTAAATTTTTTTAATTACTTTTCCTCACTCAATAGCGGCAACCGTAAAGTCGCCGCTATTGACCATCATTAGCGGCGACTTTATGGTTGCCGTTGATTGGATCGTATTAGCGGCGACAATAGTGGCCGCTATTGATGTTCAATAGCGGCGACCCCCTTGGGTCGCCGCTAATGATGGTCAATAGCGGCGACGCATAGTCGCCGCTATTGTTGTTGTTGCTAAATAATATATATTTTTTTCATTTTTAGTGGCTATTATTAGCGGCGACTTTGGGGTCGCCGCTATTTATTTGGTCGCTAAAGACCATATTGCTTGTAGTGAGTGGACGGTGGACAACAAAGTGGCGCGGAGGAGATCAACAGCGCACTTGAAGAATTGTGGGTAGTTTGAGTTAATCCCCCAAGAACGACACCACAAAGTGTGCCGAAAACAAACAAACAAGCAAAAAACAAAGAGAAACAAAAGAGGAAAAAGAACGGGAGGGAAGGCAGGGAGGGAAGGGGGAGAAAAACTAGGGAGGAAGAGGGGAGGAGGAGGAGAACAAAAGTTCTCCCCCTCTGGGCGGCACTCTCTGCTAGGAGAAGAAACCCTATTAAAAATTATTGAACTACAATTTGAATAAGACTTGAAAAGGAATATAAAGAGAACAATGGAAATTTATAAACAGATAAGTTTGTAATTATTAAAATTGTAATCCTGAACAAATATGGAATAAAATGTTATGACTATTCTAACACGACTCTTCATCTGTCAATTTAATGCACCTTAATTTGTATCCTATTACTGATCACATCCTCCACCTTAATTTAATGCACCTTAACTTAGCATATAGAACATGCTAAGTTAATTCACACAGAAATTTAAAGCTAAATTATTTGATGAGTCTTTTTTTTTTTTTTTTTTCACATGTCCGCATAAAAGGAGGAAGGGGGATTCGAACTAGTGACATTCGCTTCATTAGGCGTGGTCCTAGCTGATTGAGCTACTTTTTGGGGACAATTATTTGACGAGTCAAGCTTGAAGATTGAATAAATCAAAATTGGTTTTTGATATATTCATAGATAAACGAATAAAATTTATTTCATGTTTTATAAACATTATTACAACCAAAGGATAATTAATTAGACAATTCTTTGATGCAGTGTTTGACGCGGCCTTATATTAGTGACCTAGTGGTGGCGGAAGCTTTTGCGATGTGGACAGCAGTAGAACTCTTAGGACAGCTGGGACTCACGAACACCACCCTTGAAGGGGACCCCCTGGAGGTTGTGCAAGTGGTAAAAGGGATGAGAGGAACGGGTCGAAATTTGGGAATATGTTGGAGGAAACAAGGGAGATGCTTAAAGGGTGTCACTCCTAGGATATTCAACATGTGAGGCGAACGGCAAATGAAGCTGCTCATAGGGTAGCAAAAATGACAGTTTCACTCTATGTAAGCAGCTATGGTTAACTTTGACCCCCCTTTGCATAAGGGATATTGTAATTGTTGAATCTGTTATGCTTGATTAATGGAATCATTCGATTTCTATCCAAAAAAAAAAAAAAAAAATCTTTGAATATAGTTAGAATTAATGTAGGTCATAGATATGTACTAACAGAGGTATAAATTAATAGTAAATATTGCATATTAATAGGTGTCATGGCTGGGTGATGAAAGTCAAACATAAAAATTGTTTATAAAACATGAAACTGTAGGGTATTCCTCATACATCTAGTAAGGTCTTTTTCCGGGCAAGAGGATGCTGTTATATATTGATATTCCTTGACACGTAACCATGGATATATGGAACAAGAGGCTACGTTTGGCAAGAGCTAGTTATTATTCATCAAAAAAATTTAAGTCCTAACATTTTCATTTTTTACATCACATCAATCACTGAATCACTATAAAATAAAATCTTTTCACTTTTACATACCAAATATTTTTACCTTTTTTTTTTTTTCACTTCAATTAATTTTTGCTACAATTCCAAATAACTAAACAGTTGCAGGCCAATGCCAAACGGAGCCTCTGAGAAACCCTACATTTGACTTCGCTGTTTCCGCTAGGCTTTCAAAGGTGACTTTCTTGGAAGAATCACAGTGTAAACCCTACTGAATTCAAACTTTGTCAAATGTCTAATCCTTGTATATGTTAAAAACAGTAGTTAGATAAAATAATAAAAGTAGATTTTTTAGTTAAACTTTAGAGTAGATTTTTTGGTTAAACTTTAGAAAGCTCAGTGGTAATGCTCTAAACAAAGGTAGAAATAGAAGTGTCTTAAGTACAATTGTTTTAATTAATAGTTGTATTGGTTTGGTGATGAAAGTCAAACATAAACATCTTGACACATGTTTATAAAAATTGTTATAAAACATATATGAAACTTTCAGGTTTATTAATATTTAACGCCTTTTTCCAGGCAAGAGTGATAGATAATTTATGATGAAATGGATAAATGTGAAAATGAGAATGGAAATGGTAGATAATGAACTCCAATTAGGGTTGGAGATAGTAGCGGAGCCGGGGTTTAGGGACAGGGGGGTCATAGTTTTTTCTTCTTTTTTTTTTGTTATGTATTAAAAAAAAAAAAAAAATCAAAGTTGAACAAAATTAATTAAAAATATTAAAATATAATTAAAGAAAAAATTAAATATGAAAAAATTAGATTATATTTTAAAACATATAAATGTAACAAAATTAGATTGTTCATTTAGAATTTATTTGGAGCTCAATGAAATCGTTGTTGTTATCTATAATCTCTAATAACTATAATTATAAATTTCATCCAATTAAAATATGTAACAAAAATCATATATATTCATAAACAACTAATTTAAAAGAGCAATTTAAATATAAAATAAAGAAACATTTTTATTATTTAATAATAAATTAAATAATATATTAATGTAAAATTTTGATTACTTGAAAATTTTCAAGAAGATAATTTTTTTTTTTTTTTTTTTTTTTTTAAAAAAAAGCTACTTTTTGTTCAATTGTACCTTCCCTTCCTTTTCAATGCATTTAAATTGTTAATTTAAGAAGAAAAATTCGATCAACTGCGTAGAAATTAGGAATTGAGCAAATTGATCGTGGTTCAATTTTCAAAGGAATTAGTAAATTGATATAGGTTAACACGTGAATGGTTCTCACATTACAAGCCAAAAAGCCTAAAAAATTAAAAAGCTCAAAAACCTGATTTTTGTTGCTTGTTGCCCCTCAACCGTAATAATGCTTCACTTTTTCTTTTTCTTTTTTTAATTAGAAAAAAATGCTTATTTTTTTTCCATTTTGTTAATGCTTAATTTTTTGTCTTTTACCTTTAAGTAATGTTCTATCTAAGGCTCTATTTGTTTCGCCGTAAAATGATTTACGAAAAATATTTTACGTATTTACAAATGTTTAGTGTGACGTAAAATAATAGTCAACGAAAAATATTTTTTCTTTGACCGAAAATTCTTCTTTAATTTTAAGAATTGTAAACTATTTTCGAACTTTGAGCATCATATTCTAGAATTGACAGACCATGCCAAGATCCGCCTAGGACCCTCTCGGGACCTACTCGGGACTTGACCGAGACCTGATCGGGACCTGCCCGAGACTTGTCCAGGACCCTCTTGGGACCTGCCCGGGACCCAGCGGATACTTGACTGGGATCCGCCCATGACCTGACTGAGACCCGCTGGGGACCTGCCCGGGACCCGCAAGGGACCTAACCGAGACCCTGCCCGGGACCTGACTGGGACCTCGCTGGGATGTGACCGGCACCCGCCCGGGACTTGACCGAGATCCCACCCGGGACCTCCCCGAGACCTCACCGGGACTTGATAGGGACCCGCTTGGGACCTCGCCGGGATCAGCCCGGGACCTCGTAGGGACCTGCCTAGGACCTCGCCAAGACCCGCTTAGGACCTCACCGGGACCCCGCGACAGAGACCCACCTAAGACCCGACTAGACCTGCCTGGGACCGGCACAGGACCTGCCTAGGAATCGCCCGGGACCTCGCCTAGGCCTCACTGGGACCTGCCCGGGACTCGACTAGGACCTGCCCAAGACCCGCCAGGACCCCACTGAGACCTCACCGGGACCCGCCTAAGACCCGACAGGACCTGCCTGGGACCCGCACGGGACATGACCGAGACCCAACCGAGATTTGCCCTTGACCCGCTCGGGACCTAACCGGGACCTACCCGGGACTTGACCGGACCTATCTAGAACCCGCTTGGGACCCCGCCGGGACCTGCCTAGGACCCGTCTCGGACAAGCGCGGGACTTGATAGGAACCTGCCTGGGACTTGATTGGGATCCCACCGGAACTTACTTGGGACCCGCTCGGGACCTGCTCAGTCGGGTCTTAGTCAGGTCCCGGTTAGGTCTCAGCAGGGTCCAGGGTGGGTCCCAGTCAAGTCCCGGTCAAGTCTAGGGTGGGTCCCGAGCAGGTTCGATTGGGTCCTAGGCAAGTCCCGGTCAAGTCCCAGGCAGCTCTCGGCAAGGTCCTAGGCAGCACCCGGCGGGCAGATCCTAGTTAAGTACAGGGCGAGTCCTGGTCAAGTCCCAAGCGGGTATTTTTATGTCTTATTTTTAAAATTATTGTATATTAGTATTTTTATGTTTTGAATATAAAAAATATTTGTGATTTTCCGTGCGTGCGCCAAATGCCGAAAATATTTTTAACGTAAAATATTTTCTTGTAAAATGACTTTTCTAAAAATATTTTATGCCGAAACATAAGAAAAAAAAAAAAAAAAAAAACAAAACAAAACAAAAAGGTCTCACATAACATCAAACTTACTGTCACGATGTCAGCCTCTTGTGTCAAGTGAATATGCGTTTTTTTTCCTTTAATTTCACGGTGTCAGACTTGAGTTTTGTCAAGTGTACGTGTATTGTTGCTTAAATTAGACGCAATTTGCTATTTGAAAAGCGCACCATTTGTATTAAATAAGACGAAGCATTTTGTTAACACTCCAAAGGCACTAATTAAACTGATATTTATTCATAAAAGTTTGTTTGGTATTGCGTTTGATAAATGAATTTTTTAAGTCAAAAAGAGCTTTTGGACAAAAATTTCATTTTATCCTATTTGGGATTGCGTTTGAGGCTCCCGGGTGAGTCGCAGTGGGGTCCTTGCTGGACTCGGTTCGAACACCTTAAGACTTGGTCGGGACATATATATATATAATTTGTGATTTTTTGTACACGCCAAACGTACACCGTAAAATGTTTTTCAAGAAATCACTTTTCAATAAAATATTTTCCAACGGAAAGCATTTTACGTCGTAACAAATGAAGCCTGAGTTATAACAAATCCAATGAGAATGTCATCAAATTTTGTATTCTAGCAAGAGAGAGATACTCGAATTTGAAAACTAGAAGGGTTTGAGAGAGAGAAAAGATGAGAGAATTTTTTGTATATTGATACTTACTATGAGCAAAGAATAGAGAAGAGAAGGTAAACCAAAGTGCAATGCTAATCTGATTCTTCCATGTGCCACCAAATTCGGGATTGGATTGGCGCTCAAGGAGCCAAACAATGATCATTGTGTACAGCAAAAGGGCACCAGTCACCACCCACATGCTCCAGCTGAAAGGCTTGGTAAACGTCAATGGTGACCCTTCTGGTTTTGCTGGAACTATTATCGCCAAACCAGACTCAGCATACGGAAGTGTAAAATCCGCATATTGCAACCGATGGGCAAGTATAGTCACGTCGCCGATCACAGCATCATAAGTCTTTTTATTGTGATATTTTCACCCACATGACAACCATGCATATATATAAATCCTAGTTAGAACAAATAATTGTAAAAGAGAAAGAAATAAAGGAAAAAAGATTCACCAAGTTAAAGTTAACCAACTATGATTATTCTACTTGGGCGTGTACAGCTGGTACTTAAAACACGATACAAATGGGTGGGATATAATTATACATGCCAAAAATACATTTATAAACAAAATTGAGAAAAGTATCTTGTTCGACACCGCAATAGCAATTTGAAAACATGAAAATATCTACATATTTAAACCGGTAATGAAGCATGTCTTTATTAAAAAAGTTTTAAAAGTCGAATTGCGATTTTATCAAACATGATTTAAAGGAGCTCGAGAAAAATAAAGTTATTACCTTGTTATAGACATGATAAACTAGATCAGTGTAGGAGCCATTGTACGCCTCAAATTCAAAAGGCAAATCATACATTAAGAGTTCTTTCACCTTCAAGAAAATTTGAATGCAGGAACCATCATATTTGTTCGGTTTCTCCCCATACTCAATCTTCACAAAATTCTCAAATGTTGTTCTTCCCGGGACGCCAATTTTCAGTGGCTTTGCTGAACTAGGCATTTCCCAACCTTTCGGAGTCCGGTTTAAGTGCCCAGGCCAAATTACTTGACGGCCGGCCAAAGTTTTCAAGGTGTTAAAAACATTTTCACTTCCATTTTTCTCTTCACTTTTTCTGAAACCAAGCTCTGGTGTCCAAAGGCCTATTTCCTCGTATACCTTCCCATTGTTCTCAGCACGTTAATAATCGTCAATGTATTATTAGTGTCTGTGAGCTGGCCTGCTTCAAAATGTATTTTTCCAGTTAAACCAGAGAAATTGCTTGACAACATATTCTCTAACATCTTTGGAGTACTAGTAATGTTACTTGCCATTTTCTTTATCGCTTGTATAACAATTCCAATGCTGTCGTATGCTCGCAGGGCATAAATTCCAGGGTCGGACTTATCTTCCTCCAGATATTCACTTCTGAAAACTTTCTGAAACTGTGAATGAAAATGGTGAGTCTCAGAATAGTAGTTAGTCTTGATTCCTAATGCACCTTCCATGGAGGACATAACAGAGTCATTAACAGAGTGCAGCAAATCTGCAATGTTGTCTGCAATAATCCAAGCTGAGTCATTTCCTACGAGTCCCATCTGCTTGGCTTCTCTGAACAAATGAGTCGCCATCTCTAATAATGACTGAAGAACTATGAAAACCTGACACTTTGTTTTGTTCAGGAGCTTATCCAGCTCTTCATGGACAACATGTTCCGGGTCGGACACCAAAGAATGTGGTGGGAGAACCAAACGTTACGCAATTTCCGAACCAACATTTCTGAGAGTCTCAGATAAAACTGCTAACTTGCCGGAATCGCCACAATATGGTTCATCTTCATAAATGGCTATGACCCTTTGCCAATTATAGGCCTGAACAATATCTGCAATACACTTTATTTGCTCAGAACCATTTTTAGCCATTTGTATCAAATAAGGCCAACGAAGTGACGTTTTGGGTGGGTTGATGGCTGGTGCTGCAAACGAAATGACTGGAACATGAGCTTGCCCTCCAACATCAGCTACTACAGCGGCTTCCTGCCATGTGTGCATGCCAATAATCACTTTCACCTTTTTCTCTCTAATGAATTCTTCAGCTGTTATACCAAAATTTAGAGATTCCATTAATGTACATTGTTAGCACATTTTAGTATTGAATGCTGAAACAAATTGGTAAATGAAAATGTAAGGGAGATTATAATTAATTAAAGGATAGTTAGTTCTTAGACTGTAACTCTTAGCCGTCTTTGTTTTATAAACAATCACCATGAACGACAATGAATTTTTTTGATACGGTTCACTACCTCCCTTTAATCCAGTCAAGAGTTCTTGCAAAACAAAGACACATGGATGTCTTGTTGTAAATACTAGTGGGAGACACTCTGACGCCTAAGTGAATAGGGTTATCTCTGAGTGGGGGGCTGAAGTAAGACTAAGAGGATGTAATGTGTGTACCTTTGACTTAGGGCTTGTGGTCTTTTGTAGAATTACTATAAGTAAGTGATGTAGATCAAAGTGCTTGAGAATTCATGAGGAGGATTGGAGCATATGTAAGTGTGAAAGGGGCCCAAGAAAGAGAGAGAGAGAGAGGGGTACTGCTGGCTGGGAGAAAGAAAGAGAAAAAAGAAGGAGAAGAAGAAAGAAGAAAAATAAAAGAAAAGGAAAGTGACGAATTTGAAGGGGGTTTCGGCCATGGATGCTTGAGAGGTAAAATCTTTAGTCTTTCCTTGTAATTTTCGTGTTACCCATGAGATTAGAAGCTAGAAATTGTGTTGATTTGATTTGGGTCCGAAAATTAGGGTTCTTGAAAGGAATTTTGGGGATTTTGTTATATGGTTGAATCTTTAGTTTCTCTTTTAAGGTTTTGTTCTATCCATTGAATATCAAGCTTGAAAGCATGTTTATTTGGGAAATTTCTAATTAGGTCCAAAAATTGAAAAATTTTAATTAGAAGCCTAATTCCTAAAATTAGCTTGGGGTTTTTTGTGTGTAGTGGATTGCTATGCATTATTCAAGTTTTGGGTTATTTAATTTATGGGTTGAAACTCTTATTTTACTTATTGGCAAAATATGGGCATAAACCCTAATTTTATATGGATTGTATTAATTTGAGACTTTAGGTACGTGAACACTAAGAATGTTGTTTGAATGGGTTAATTACATTTAAAGTGTTAATTAATCCTAGATTTTCATGGGTTCCATGGAAATTGATAATTATAGGGTTAAGTGTAATGCTTAACCTATAGTGTATGTATATGCCTCAAGATTTAGTGATTTAGTATATTATGATGTAGAATCATAGTTCAATGTAACTAAGTTATTAGATAATTAATGCATTAGCTTATATATATATATTAAATGTAAGTAAAGGATTTTAAGGGCTTTAGTTGAATAGATTTGGGATGACCTATAGAATGTGATACTTGTGGTGCTCAAGTATCTTTATATAGAGTATGAGTTGTTAAGCTAAGAATAGAGCTTAATTATGTGTTTATGTTGTAAATGCTTAGGTGTATCGCGGTTGAGTCAAGAGTTCACCGGAGGGTACTCAACTAAACAAGGTAAGTATTTTACTTACTGGGCAAAATGCTTATGTGTTTTGTGATGCTTTGCCAATTTAATGATGTTTCATGAAATATTTGATGAAAGGTTTCTATGAGCTTTTATGAGCTTATGAGATAAAATGATGTTTATGTCATGAGTATGATTTTATGAAATGATTCATAAAATAGCATATGAGCATTTATAGCATGAGCATGAGCATGGATGATATGAAGGAGATGATGTTATATTATGTATATATATATGGATGACGGATGATATGAAGGAGATGATGCTATATTATATATATATGGATGGTGGATGTTTTGAGGAGATGATGTTATGTTATGTATATATGCATGGCGAATGTTATGAGGAGATGATGTTATGTTATGTATATATGCATGGCGAATGTTATGAGGAGATGATGTTATGTTATGTATATATGCAAGGCGGATGTTATGAGGAGATGATGTTATGTTATGTATGTATGCATGGCGGATGTTATGAGGAGATGATGTTGTATATGTATATGTATGGATGATATGAAAAGATGATGTTGCATGAGTATGCATAGCATATGATTTTATGATAATGATGACTATCAATATGTTTTATTGTTAAGCTAATTAAATTGTAAGTATATTTTCAAATGATGGTTATTTGGAAAGCCTAGTAATTTCTATACTACTGAGTGTCTCTATTTCATGGAAATGGCGGGCTCACAAATCCGCCTGCATCATGGGTGGTGATGATTCCCGTGGTGCAGGCGATGTGGTTAATGTTGATGCAGGTGCGGGGATTATTGAGGATGACCCAGTAGCTATCTATGTATTTGGGTTACTACAACGTTTGAAGCATAGTTGCATCAAATGTTATTTTGTTGGACTAGATAATAGCCCCCTTTTTGTAGAGCTTACATGTATATGCTTAGACTTTGTTATTTTGTATATGGCTCATGTCACATGTGACACTTTTGTATAACCATTCTTTTGTATGTAAGCTTTAATCACTTAGATGTATTAATCAGCTCTGATGTGTTATATTATATCTTAAGTTATTTATATTCTGCTGCAAGGATATAAACTCTGATGAATTATTGATGTTGCATATAGCTCTGTGTGGCATATGATATTGTCAAACAGGTTAATGCACGGGTTCATGGCATACTACGGTATCGCCATGCCGCTGTGACAATCTACGTTGTTGTGGGTATGTTTTAAAAAAAAAAAAAATAGTTTCGTTTTAATCAAGCGGGTCGTCACAAAACTCGTGCTAAGGAGCGATCAAAACAATTGTAGGAACCTTCATTCGATAGCCCGTCCAAACGGTCAAGCGAACGGGACACTCTTGGGAGTTCTCCATAGTAATTCTCGAGGCATCCATTCGATGCCCCATTTGAACGGCCTAGTGAATTAACAGCCAACATCGAAAATTCTCCATAGTAATTCCCGAGACGTCCGTTTGAACGCCTATGTTATGTTTTCAGTTTACATACTTCAATTTCAGTTTTATTTTGTGACCATCTGAACGGAGGTATGTTCCATTCGAACAACCAACGCAAAGTTGTTAACCAACTAATATCTATTACTACTAGGGTTATGAGTTTTAGGGTCAATAAATACATGCTTATAGCCTCAAGAACGTAATTTTTGATATTTATTCAGTTTTTATCAATAAGAAAGCTCAGAGTTGAGTTTCTTCTACATTTTTCTTTCAAACCCTAAATAGACAGGAGTGTTTTGAGAAGATTTCTTAGATCCTTGATAAACTTAAGGTTTTTAAGCAATATTGTTCCTTTTCTTGCTATTTGTCTTTGCACCCACAACATCACGCTACATCAATAAGACAAGTAGGGCATGTATGTAAAACTCCAGGAGCTAGAGTGCCAATGAGAAAGGTGAATGATTCTTGGGGATGCCTTCCATTCCTAGTGTCATTTTGACGGGTTCTTTTCGTATATGGCACGAAGGTCTATATTAGGTGAATTTGCGGGAAAATTCTGTCCAACCTAGAGAGATGGTGTAGACCATTTTGCTAAGACTTTATGGACAAGTTTAAGCGAAGGAAGAAAGCTTCTAAAGGGTTGGCCTTTGATTTTGAAAGCACCCAAGAGTTCCCTTGAGTCTTGCTCAAGAGTCACTTATGTTGGATCGGGCCTTTGACAATCTCATCCAAAAACCAATTGGTATCCATTAAGGAAAACCAAATCCTTTCAAGGCATTCGAAATCGCACCCCGCAAGGCATGCTCTAAGAGCCGTCCAAGTGAGCAGGGTGGCATTTATTGAACCTCAACAATCCCTCCCTCAACATGACGCTTTCGAGACTCGTACCCATGATCCTGGCTCTGATACTATTTGTTGGATTGGGCCTTTATCCATCTCATCTAAAAGCTAATTGGTGTCCAGTGAGGGAAGCCAATTCCTTTTATAGCATTCAAAATCGCACCTTGCAAGGCATGTTCTAAGAGCCATCTAAGTGAGCAGATCGAGTGGCACTATTGAACCTAGACAACTTAGAATAAAAATTGTGGCAAGATTTTTACTCGACTGTTGTTCAATGATTGCCCAAGCAAGATGCTGTGGCAATCAAATAGAAAGTTTGCTTCATGTTTGCTGGACCCTCGGTGGAGTGAGATTGCGACTAATCATATGATAGAGAGTTCGCTCAAACGAGTTTGTCATTAGTTTAATAAAGGCTATTTTGTAATAAAGGCTACTCATTATTGTCAATAAGAATACTCCGAAGGAGTTTTTTTCTTCACTTTTCCTATAATTTCTATATTTTTCCAAGTTTTGTAGAAGAGTTGTGAAGTTTAGTATGTGTGGAATCAACTTTTCACTCTGCTCTGCATTAAAAACATATATAGTATATTCTCCAACGCAAGCAATAACTGGGAACATTTTTATTCTGTAAATCTTTTCTATTAATATTAAAATGAGGAACAATAGAATCTGGCAAAATGATGATAAGCGATCGAAACTCATATATAATAGCAACCAACTAATTAAAGTCAACAGTGTCCGATAAAAATAACATATAAAATATAAAAATAATGATAGAATCGAGATGCAAAATATTAAGGATAATGAAAAAGAAAATAAAAAAGAAGAAAAATAAACATTGTATGTCATTTGTTTTTCTAAGCCCTTGTAACATGTGGCCTTCTCTCATTTTATTTTTCTTAAAGCCTTTAACATTCTTTTGACCTTTTTTTTGTTTTTTTAGGGTGGCCAGGCATGCATGTTCTTAAATCATTTTACAATGCAAAATGTGTTTTATTAAATCATTATAACGGTGCTCATATAACTTATTAATACTTTTAAGTTAACAACTATATATTAAGTTATTAGAAATGATAAAAATCATTCTTCCGGGAAAAACACCTTTGAAAGCCAAGCTAAAATAGAGACGTCAAATTCCATCAATGGTTACGTGTCAAGGAATATCGATAAGTTTAACTGCATCCTCTTGCCTGGAAAAAGACCTTAATTAATAGATGTATAAGGAATACCACACGTACAGTTTCATATATGTTTTACAACTAATTTTATTTCATGTTTTATGAACATCTGTGTCAAGATGTTTATGTTTGACTTTCACCACCAAACCAGTAAACCTATTAATTAATACAATTTTACTTAAGAAACTTCTTTACCTTTGTTAGCATCACCGATGAAATTTCTAAAGTTTAGCTAAAAAATCTATTTTTATTTTTTTATCTAACTACTTTTTTAACATATACAAGGATTAGACATTTGACAAAGTTTGAATTTAGAAGGGTATACGGTGTGATTCTTCCAGGAAAGACATCTTTGAAAGCCTAGCGGAAATAGAGAAGTCAAATGTAGGGTTTCTCAAAGGCTTCGTTTGGCATTGGCCTGGAACAGTTTTTTTTTTTTTTTCTTAGAACTATTTTTTGGCATTAATTGGCCTGGAACTATCTAGTGATTTGGAATTGTAGTAAAAACTGATTGATGTAAAAAAAATAAAAATAAAAATTAAAAGTCAAAATGTTTTGTGTGTAAAAGAAAAAAAAAAAAAATTGTTTTGTAGTGATTGATGTGATGTAAAAAGTAAAAATATTAAGAATTTAATTTTTTTTTTATGAATAGTAACCGGCTCTTGTCAAACCGAGCCTCTAGTTCCATCAATATCTAACAGCATCCTCTTGCCTAGAAAAAATACCTTAATAAATGTATGACGAATACCTGACAGTTTCATGTTTTATTACAGTTTCATGTTTTATAAACAATTTTTATGTTTGACTTTCATCACCAAGCCAAGACACCTATTAATTAATGCAATTTTTACTTAATGAACTTCTATTTGTACCTCTGCTAGAACATATCTATGACCTACATTAATTCTAACTATATTCAAAGAATTGTCTAATTAATTAAATATCCTTTGGTTGTAATAATGTTTATAAAACATGAAATAAATTTTATTTGTTTATCTATTAATATATCAAACCAATTTTGATTTGTTCAATCTTCAAGCTTGACTCGTCAAATAATTGAGCTTTAAATTTGAGTATGAATTAACTTAGCATCCTTGCACTAGTTAGATGGAGGATGTGAGTAAGTAATAGGATACACATTAAGGTGCATTAAATTGACAAGAGATGTAGAGTCGTGTAAGAATAATCATAACATTTTATTCAAGAGTCGGGAGTTGGACAAAAGAGTCGGGAGTCAGACGAATGTTTTTCTATCTAGCAACCCATTTGTTTTCTCTCTAGTAAGACCCTAGAGGAGAAGGACTAGTGTTTCTAGGCGTTGAGTCTGTGAAAGTATTCAGTGTATTTTTTGATGGCTTCTAATCCTATGGCGGAGGATTTGTCTAAGCTGTGGGAAAACCTAACTTTGACTGAAGATGAAGACGTGGAGATGGATATTCAAACGAAGGAACTGGAAGAAGGAGCAACCCGTGGAAAAGCATGTGTTGTGGGCAAACTGATTGCGGATCATATGGTGAGTAAGAAATTATCAGGAATACATTGATGCAGTGGTGGAAACCCTTAGGTAATCTTTCTTTTAACGTTCTTGGGGAGAACTTATTCCTGATTGAATTTATAAGCCTAAGGGACAAGAAGCGTGTCTTGGAGGGGAGACCTTGGGTTTTTGAGGGAAGCCTTATTCTGGTAGAGGATTTTGATGGTCTTGCACAACCATCAGAGTTATCTTTTGATAAGGCTGCTTTTTGGGTGAGAATGATCAATTTTCCGTTGGCGTGCATGGGAAACACAATTGGAAGGAAGATTGGTTCATCAGTTGGGATGGTGGAAGTGGTCGACACGGATGTGGATGGAATGGGTTGGGGAGAATTCTTATGAGTCAAGATTTGCTTGGACTTGACTAAGCCTCTTCAACGGGGTCGCAAACTCAATATTCAAGGAAAATCGATGTGGGTTACTTTTCAATACGAACGTCTTCCAAAAATATGTTTCCAATGTGGGGTGATAATCCATGGTAAGGCAGGATGTCCTAATAGAAGTATTTTACGACACCAAGAAGGCACTCCCCAATATGGGCCTTGGCTGCGAGCGACATCTCCTATGAAGATAGGGGATAAAGTCTTTGGGCATCATACAATGAAGTGAGGACAGACTTTCCCTGATCAAGCTGCGTCTGGTGACCAGAATGTTCGGCATGGGAGGGACAGTAAAAGAGCAGATACTCGAAAGAGGGCCGGAAGAGACTCGGGTGTCGCCGGAGGGGGTGATGCTGACGTGTCTTCAGAAGCGGGGCTGTTTAATGCTCCTAATGATGGGTGAGGATACTATGGAAGGAATGATGGCGTGAATGGAGGAGGTCGTAGTGCCACTTGCCTAAATAAGAAACCAATGAATATGGGAGGCGTTGAAAAGGGGAACGTTGATAGTGGGAGCCTTGAAGAGCAGGTCAATCCATCCATTTATTTGGAGATACACGAATGAGTAATATGGAAGGGAATAAGTAGGCTTTAAAAGGAAATCAGCTGAAAGATTTTACCCTGTCAGATTAGCCACAACGGTCCCTAGTGTTTGGGCTAGAGTGCATGGGGGACACGAGCTTGGGCTTAGGAGATAAAATTTCAAGCCCAGGGGTATTGAATGTGAAAATTCTAAATCGACTCCAATTATCACCAACTCAAACGTCTATGAGTTTTACAGAAAATAACCAGAAAGCAGATCTAACTTAGCAGTTAAAAGATCAACCAAATACTGATATGAAATATGCAATCAAGAACACAGAAATTTGGTTACGAAGAGGAAACCATTTAGAGAACTCTCTAAATGTAAAACCTCTCCGGGGCAGCCAAACCCAGGAAATCAATTCACTATAAGAAGAATAAGGAATACAAGAAGAATTACAAAACCTTTGACTCTTCCTTGTACACGACAAGCGACCCACTTGACTTCTACCGCAGTAGCCCTTTCCAGAACATCTGGCACAATTCTTCTATATGATTTCCTTTCACCGGAACTCCGATTGGCTTCACGTATTTTCTCTTCAACAATAATCTAGAACAAATTCTCTCTCTCAAAGCACTCTAATTTTTCTAAATAAAATACGTAAGTTACAATGGCAAACTCCCGTAGCTTAAATAGAAAAATACACAACATAAGACTGCCGTGTCCGGACATGGTAGATCTGAAGTCCGGACATGGCTAGGATTACTTATTCGTAACCTAGTGATGTCCGGACCTCCAATTCGTGTGTCCGGACATCTCAACAAAAACGTGTTCTCTGGAACTGATGTCCGGACCCAACTTCTGGAGGTCCGGACATCTCCTTCAAGCATCACTTTCTGGAACTGGGGTCCGGACCCGGGGAATTGAGGTCCGGACCCTGCTTGAAAAATCAAGTTTCTGGAAATGGGGTCCGGACCCGGCTTCTGGAGGTCCGGACCCGGACTGTCCAGTCTTCATCAACAACTCCGATCGATGGGCGTTTGTGGTCCGATTGAGCTGAAATTTTGCAGGGACGTTCATAACACATGAATCTACATTATGAACGGTGGAGATTGGATTCTGAGCATTCTATATCAGTGTTTGAGCCGTGAACAGTAGCATCTGCATTTTGGAACTGAATTAAGCCAACACAAGAACTAACAAACTCCCCCTTTGGCAATTCAGTGACAAAACCAAAATGTCGAGCCAATCCCATCATCTCCCCATATTTACTCCCCCTTTTTGTCACAGAATGACAAAAGGTCTTCATGTTTCCTGAAACACTTCACAAAATACATCAAGGCATATGTGGAACAAGAAGACATAAATAAAACTCATGAAAAAAATGATGCGTGATTATAAAGAAACATCAGCAAAACTCCCCCTCAATGTATGACTCAATTAACAACAGGAAACTGGAAAGGCAAAGCATGTTTCTCCCCCGTTAAAAGTTAAATAAACACACATGATAACACATCAATGACTCATGTATTGCACAATGAATATCCAAAAGCTTTCCTTTTTTTTTTTTTTTTTTTTTTTTTTTTTAAAAAAAAAAAAAAAAAAAAACACCAAAGAAAACTTGTATAGATAAGCAATAGATCATGCATGCTCGTATGAATATCTGAACAATTCGGAGTGATCAACAAGCTACACTTACACCGTAAATGTACCATATGCATGACACAACCTTGGTCTGTGAATGCAGTCAAGTAGGCAATAATCAGAAATCTCATGTGATGGTGTAGTGTGTGAGTACTCCCATTAACTAAGATTTCATCAATGAAAGGTAAATCTAGGCAGACATTTTGTAAAGGAAGACCAGCAGTCTGATTCAAACCACAGTAAAACCTTATAATGTTAGGACCTAGATTCCCTCATCCGATACACTCCCCCTGAGACTGATCATTTTCGTTTACCATGTCCTTTAGTAATCATCTATTTCCGCAATGATTTGATCACTGATTCTTTCTTTAGGGACAGACAGAAGCAAAATGAAATCATCTGAGCTTATTTTATGCCCCTTTTTTTTTTTTTTTTTTTTTTTTTTTTGGAAAATGGTGGAATTTTTTGGAGCTAGGTTCAACTAACGAGTTGGTCAAGTGGCAAGATTCTACACTGCCTATCTTCCAAACAAAATGTTTTCTCCAAATTTCCAAACATATAACAAAAATCTAAACCTAATGGGGGCAAAAAGTGCACAATTTCGAACATGAGAAAAACTGACTCTTACTCCTTTAACAGTCTTCAGAAAAACAAGGTATATCAGAAACATATGGAGCAATAGATGTAAATTGCACAAATATTGACCCCACTCATATGTAAAATATTCATTTGAGCACAAGACATGAGAAACTGAGTATCTAACAATTAAAACAATCTAAAAGAATAAAAAATAATCAAAGAAAATAAAAACAAAGCAAACAAAAATTAAGAAAAAAAAATGCCCTAGAACAGCTATAGACAAATATCAATATGCTCAATTTCTAGGCATGGTCTATGTGCCCACCTAATCTAGGTGAGTCCATTACCACTCCCCCTCAATGGGTGAATGGTATTAATCTTCTTGACCCAAACTTTCTTCACATCAGGGACAACTGTGTGACTCTTATCCAAGACATCTAACCGTGTTACTACGTCTCTCATCATGTTGAATAATTTCTCATAACTATTTCTAGAATGGAAATATTCTCTTTTAGGCTCATGACTGTTAAGCTGAAAACACTTAGGACGAATATGTCCAATCTTACCACAGTTATGACACGTAGGAATAAACCTTTGAGAAGGTTGGTTCCTTAACATGTGCATACTTCTCGACTTAGAACTAGACATATAGGAATCAGTTAGAGTTCCCTTACCTTTTCCATCTTTGGAAATTTGAGGAGAAATTACCTTCTTTTCAGCCAAGCTATCTTCTTTGTTCACTGGTTTCACAAAAATCATCTTTGAAGAAGAAGCAACATTAGTAGATAAAATAGCAGATTTATCAAAACCCAATCCAGTTCTATCAAACGAATGTTTCTGATTATGTAGCATTTGATTTAGCTTTTCACTAGAGAATTTTGTTAAATGATTCTTTGATTCATTCAGTTCATTCTCTAAGGATTTCACTTTGGCAATTAGCATTTGATTTTCAGACATCAAAGTATTATGAGTAGCAAGAGAATCAGTTAAGGTGACAGAAAGTTGATCATTTTCAAGATTAACCTCATTGAGTTTCTTCAATTGCTGCTTATTCAGCTTTTTCAGTTTAGTGTATTCCACAAAGAGATTATTATAAGCATTTTGCAAATCATCTTCTTCTTCCGAATCATTATCGGACACACCTTGTTTGTCTTGAGAATTACACTCACTATTCTCATGCTCACTCTCATAACTAACTCCAAATGCTAAGTAATTAACTCCTTGTTCAGCATCGTCCTTGTCTGACTCATCACTTTGAGTCACATTAAATGCCTTGCCATTTGACTTTCTCAAGTTAGCACAGTCAACACGAATGTGTCCATGTCCTCCACATTCGTGACACTTGATACCTTTAGGTGACTTTCCTTTCTCAACATTCTCATTTCTAGATTTTTTAGAAAATTGTGAATTGCTATTTCTAAGATTTCCTTTCTTGGCTCTAAAGAATTTCCTAAACTTCTTAGCAAACATAGCAATTTCTTCCTCATTTCCAGAATCCTCATCAGATGAACCACAAGAGTCAACCTTAACATTTTTTGCCTTAAGAGCAATATTTTTGGTGTTCTTGTGTTTAGGAAGAATTAGCTCAAAGGTCTGAAGGGAACCTACAAGTTCTTCTACTCTCATAGTATCTAAGTCCTTGCTCTGTTGTATAGCAGCAATTTGGGGAATAAACCTCTCAGGCAAAGATCTTAAGATTTTTTTCACCACTTTAGCATCATCCATTTTCTTTCCCAAATTAATGGTAGAATTTCTAATGACACTAAGCTTTGAATAGAATTCATCAAAAGTTTCATCTTCCTGCATTCTAATCTCCTCAAACTGAGAAACCAACATTTGAATTTTTGAAGTTCTAACAACCTTAGTTCCTTCATGTGTGATTTCTAAAGTTTCCCAGGCTTCCTTAGCTATTTCACATCTAGAAATTCTAGAAAATTCCTCATTTGAAACAGAGATGTAAATAGCATTTATAGCTTTGTCATTCGCAGTAGCATTATTCTTTTCCTCTGTTGTCCATTCAGCTATTGCTTTTTCTGGACGTGTCCATCCAGATTCGACAATATGCCAAACATTAATGGATTTAAAATATGCTCTCATACGAATTTTCCAAAGCGTATAATTTGTTCCGTCAAAGACGGGAAGAGAATTAGGAGCAACAGTATGAGACATTTGATATGGAGTCTCGGATCACACTCAGGAAATAAATCCTTCACAGAGTGAACCCGCTCTGATACCAATTGAAAATTCTAAATCGACTCCAATTATCACCAACTCAAACGTCTATGAGTTTTACAGAAAATAACCAGAAAGCAGATCTAACTTAGCAGTTAAAAGATCAACCAAATACTGATATGAAATATGCAATCAAGAACACAGAAATTTGGTTACGAAGAGGAAACCATTTAGAGAACTCTCTAAATGTAAAACCTCTCCGGGGCAGCCAAACCCAGGAAATCAATTCACTATAAGAAGAATAAGGAATACAAGAAGAATTACAAAACCTTTGACTCTTCCTTGTACACGACAAGCGACCCACTTGACTTCTACCGCAGTAGCCCTTTCCAGAACATCTGGCACAATTCTTCTATATGATTTCCTTTCACCGGAACTCCGATTGGCTTCACGTATTTTCTCTTCAACAATAATCTAGAACAAATTCTCTCTCTCAAAGCACTCTAATTTTTCTAAATAAAATACGTAAGTTACAATGGCAAACTCCCGTAGCTTAAATAGAAAAATACACAACATAAGACTGCCGTGTCCGGACATGGTAGATCTGAAGTCCGGACATGGCTAGGATTACTTATTCGTAACCTAGTGATGTCCGGACCTCCAATTCGTGTGTCCGGACATCTCAACAAAAACGTGTTCTCTGGAACTGATGTCCGGACCCAACTTCTGGAGGTCCGGACATCTCCTTCAAGCATCACTTTCTGGAACTGGGGTCCGGACCCGGGGAATTGAGGTCCGGACCCTGCTTGAAAAATCAAGTTTCTGGAAATGGGGTCCGGACCCGGCTTCTGGAGGTCCGGACCCGGACTGTCCAGTCTTCATCAACAACTCCGATCGATGGGCGTTTGTGGTCCGATTGAGCTGAAATTTTGCAGGGACGTTCATAACACATGAATCTACATTATGAACGGTGGAGATTGGATTCTGAGCATTCTATATCAGTGTTTGAGCCGTGAACAGTAGCATCTGCATTTTGGAACTGAATTAAGCCAACACAAGAACTAACAGAATGTATATATGGGTCCTCTTTTTTCAGATGTGGAAAAAACACTCAAAGTTTTTCAAAAGGGTAGTGGAAGTAAATTGAATGAAGTTGTGGGTGGATTGGATAAGTCTATGGTGACGTGGAGGAGGGTAGCCCGTGGTGAGGAGGAACAGAAAGATGAATCCAACTTAACTTTGAAACATGGAGTAGGGAAGAAACGAGAACTAAGTGGGGAGGTTAAGAATGTTGGCCCAACTCATAAGGGACAAAAAACATGTTTACAGGGAGATGCTACAATTGGTTAGGGGCTGGCAGAGGCTGCAATGTAGCCGCGCCAACCGCGATGAATTTAATGAGTTGGAACTGCCGAGAGCTTGGGAACCTTTGGACAGTTCGGAAGCTTAGCCGTGTGGTGAAGCAAAAGAGACCCGTAATGGTTTTCCTAATGGAAACCAAATTACATGGAGTTAAATTGGAACCTATCTGAAACAAGTTAGGTTTTCCAAACATATTTGTTGTGCAAATATCTACCTAAATTAATAGGCAAATAATTGTACGTTTTACTCGCAAGTGTATAAGATCAATATTGTAGTATATGGTGCAAGCACGAGAACATTCCCACGAGGATTGCTAAATTTTTTTTGCGTAAAATAAATCCCGTAAGTAAAGCAAACAAAGATTGATTTTGAGTTGATAATAATAAAAAGGTAGAGCTTTAATATCCACCACTAATCATGCTTATTTAATATAACAATATGCCAATGCTTTGATCATGTTATGCATATCTAATGTTTGTCAACCTAAGGGCATGGGTGTATACTCTTTAAGCTATAGAGTTCCCTAAGCAACGAGTTAGACATGGGTGTATATTCTAACTCTTTTCTTTCTTAAAGGATTTAGCATGGATGTATACTAAGTTGTTCTTTAAGAAAGTTGTTCTTTTTTTTTATTCAAAAAAAAAAAAGAATTCTCCCGCAACCATCGGCTTGCTCCTGGGCTTCAGATCCAATCCTTCTTACAATTCTCCCACAACCATCGGCTTGCTCCTGGGCTCCGAACTCTCCTTTGTTGCCGACGCCAACAACATGTCCAGCTTCGACACCATTACGGCAGACACCCAGATCCTCATCCTGATCAATAATTGTTCATGTTCTGGTCCTTACTACCAGCACAATACCTCCTACAAGTTGAGTAGCAAGTCCAATACTTATTTCTTCGTCACCACCTACCAGGCCTTAATGGCCCAGAACCCTTATAGCGACCGCAATCTGATAGTGGGGCTATATCTGGAGGTCCCCCTCAGGTGTGCTTGCCCGACTCCAAACCAGACAACTGCTGGAGTCAACTACTTGCTCACATATATGATCACGTGGGATGACGACATTTCTTCTATTGCCCAACTATTCGGCGTGGACAAGCAGAGCGAACTCGACGTAAACCAGCTGACTGACCAAACTGTCATTTTCCCTTTCACCCCCTTTCTGGTTCCCCTTAAGACCAAGCCCGCTCTAATTCACAAATCAGTTTCTCCGTCTCCACCACCTCTTCCACCACCCGCCACCCCCATCAACACTGGCTCCGAGTCCGGGAACAACAACAACAAAAGGTGGGTATTCGTGGGTGTTGCCGTCGGAGCTTTTGCTTTGCTTCTTCTCTCTGCTTTTCTGCTTTGGTTGTTCTGTCGCCGCCACCATGGCCACTCTCACAAGGAGGCACCCAAGCCAATTATTTGTTCTCTCCCTGGAAGGGTTCTGACGAAGAAGACGAAATGAGAAACTGCTGGAATATGGTTGTCGTGCAAGGGATTTTTTTTAGAGCAAAACGACAACTTTTAATGGGCTTTTTTTTTTTTTTAATTTGATTTTTTTTTTTCAAAAAGAGCATTTTGGTAACTTAATATCAACAAAATGACGTCATTTTACATTTTCCGTCCATTTTAATAGTACTAACTAATGGAGTGGTCAAATTGCTACTGATTGGTAGTTTGAGAGGCTATTTTATTATATTTTGAACATTAGGGAGCTAAATTGCAAATGACTGATAGTTTGAAGGGCCATTTTATATTTTTCCCTATTTTTATTTTTTGTAAGTAGCTGCAGACTATTTTTTGAAAGGGCGGATCTGCTTCACTACCGCATAGCGCTATAGTAGTCCAACCCACTCACTCATTAAGTTTTGGGAAGGAAATAATTGTGGGTCCCACCCACTCGTTAAATTTTAAAAAAAACATAATAAATAAATCATTAAAAATTAAAAAATATAAAACATTAATAAATAAAAAACTAAAAAAATTAAAACAAAAAAGTAGGAAAAAAAAAAAACACCCCAAAGGCTCCAACCACCTCGCGTGGCCGGTCTAGGGTAGACAAACCACCCCATGACCATTGGGGGTGGTCCAGCCACCCCAAAAGGCAAAAAGGGCAAAAGAAAAAAAAAATTGGGTTTGGGTTTTGGGTTGGCCGGACTACCCCAAAAACCAAACAAGAACTAGATGGCAGATAAAAGACCCAACCAGCAGAAGACAAAGAAACAACCCACAGCCCAGCTGGATTGACCAAGATGATCAAGATGATTTTGTTTTGGGGTTCACAGATTTAGCAGATTTACCCAACAAGTTCCAGAAAACTTTGATTCCAGACCTTGAAAAGTTGTCAAGCATCTCCAAAGCCTACCTCAACAAAGCCAACAAAGAAATCACAAAGGGGTTCAAACCCATTGTCTCAGCCACCCCCCACGGCCGGTATGGGGTGGCCGAACCTCCTTCACTTTCTTCGCTACGGAGGAGGTACCTCTCGCTACCTCCACCCAAGGACTCACAATCTACTTTTTTGTTTTATTGATTTACCATATTGTTTTATTGATTTCTGGAGCCAGCCCTTTTGTTTTATTGATTTCTTTATAAATTTTAATTTTTAATGATTTGTTTATTATTTTTTTAGAAATCTTATTTTTTTACTGCCCAAAACGGTACCATTTTTTCCAAAACGGTACTGCTTTGGGCAACTGCATCTGTGCGGTAGTTTTTCACTACCGCACAGAAGCCGGATCCTAAAAGGGCAAGGCTTAAACTAAGATTTCTCCAAACTTTATGTTAATTTAATATGAAAGGGCAAGGCTTAAACGCCTTATCCGGATCCTGAAAGGGCAAGCCGAATCCTGAAAATTAAGTTCAACTAAACGATTTAAATATTCAAAAATCTCTGCAAATCAATAGTACTCCTAAATCAAATCAATATCTTGCTTTGATCTTCTTCAACAATATCATATACGATTTAATTAATTATATGACTAACATATTATATTTGTAAATTCCTACTGTTGTCATTAACAATTTAACATAATATTAATTCTCACTAAGAGAAAAGAAAGAAGAATTCAAAAAATAAAATAAAAGAGAGTGGGTTCAACTAATATTTATCTATGAAATTATTATGTATTTTAATTAATGTAATTTTCAAGGTAATGTGTTTAATGCAATTCAAGAATATTATAATTTTATGTTTAGGTTATTTAAATGTTGAGCAATTATTATACACATTTAAGGATAGTTAAGAAAAATTTGGTAATAAATCTTCAATTAAAAATTCAAATTTTATTTTAAAGAAGGAATTTTTTGTTTATTAGCATTCTCATATTTACATATTATAACTTAATATCAAATAATATTTGAAATAAAAAAATTTTAAAAAAATAAAACAAATTATCTTCTCTCTAGGGTCTCTCAGACGGTGACCGGAGGTGAAGTTTCTTTCTATCCCCCGTGTCTAGGGTGGAGTCTAGGTCTTCTTTTCAGATACAAGTGGCCATTATTGGGAGCTGGGAGTAACGCGCAGGCATGATGGGGACAACGGTGGAGGAACTGTCTCGGCTTTGGGAGAATCTCACTCTAATGGAGGAAGAAGGTGCAGATTTGGCCATTGGGGAATTTGACTTAGCCCCTTTGGCTACTCGGCGTGTCTCCTGTGTCGTTGGGAAATTACTAGCAGATCGGGTAGTGGGGAAAGACGTTCTCAAAACACCATTGATCCGGGCTTGGCATCCAACAGACAGGGTCTCGTTCACGACGTTGGGTGCAAATCTATTCCTAATTGAATTTGGGAATGAATGTGACAAAGTTCGGATTTTGGAAGGCCGACCGTGGAATTTTGATGATCATCTCTTTCCCATAGTGGATTATGACGGAGTGACGTCGCCCTTTGAATTGGAGTTTGATAAGTCTTCGTTCTGGGTACGTATGTTTGGCCTTCCACTGTCTTGTATGGGCAGAGATGTGGGACGGAAGATTGGCACTTCGGTGGGAGAGGTTGAGGATATAGATGTCATTGAAGAAGGAGTGGGGTCGGGGGAGTTTCTGAGGGTTCGGATTCGTCTGGACCTCTCAAAACCACTCTCACGAGGTAGGACCATTAATCTCCGGGGTAAATCCATATGGATTGCTTTTCAATATGAAAAGATCCCTCGACACTGCTATACTTGTGGGGTAATAAAGCATGGAAAGAACGGATGTGGAGGAGCTGCAGGCCAGAGAATTAATGGAGGAGAAAAAAAAAATCGAATTTGGCCCATGGCTTAGGGTCCCATCACTGAAAAGGAGATATGTGAGGGGTGGCGGATAGGCTACGGGGGGAAGCAAAAGATTTAGGGATCAAACAGGAAATGGCTATGGCGATCGGGGGCAAAATAGCAGATATGAACAGAGGAGGGAAGAGGAGACAGAAAAGGATCCACAGGGTGGAGGTTCATCGGAGAATTCTAAAACTCCGGTGAGGGGTAGTGCTGGAAAATCCCATGATCGTAATCCTACTGTTAGCCCTATTTTCAGGAGCGCAAATCATGGGCGGCTGAATTTACAGGATGAGGAAAATATTGATGGAGGAGATTCGGGAGAGAATTATGATGGTATTAATTTCGGCCATATTGGGGGGAAGAGTGCTAAGGAAACTCATGGGCGACTGCAATTATGGGATGAGGAAAATATTGAGGGTGGAGATTCTGGAGAAAATTATGGTGGTGTCAATTTTGGCTCTAATGGGGGGAAGAGTATTAATGCAAAAGATTTGGGAGCCATGCAGAGGAGTCAACCCATAAATGAGCATTGCGTAGGAGGGACCAAAAACATCTACGTGGGCCAATGGGATTCCATAAAGGAAAGGATGGTATGGGCAGCTGTTGACAAAAGTGTTGATCTGAATGATATGCGAGAAAGGGCGATAGCTAGCCGTAGGGAGCCCAATCCACTTGTGGGCCAAAATGATAAGTCTCCAACATTTGTTTTCGGAAAGTCCAAGGTGCAGGGTGTTCCACGCGTGGCTTCTCCAAAATACAGAAAAACGAAAACTCCTAGGAGTATACAGTAGGAACCTCACACTACGGATGTTTGCAGTGGTATGGGGGGAAATGGCTTGGGAAAACGAAAAAATTTGGAGAGTGGGGGGGAGTTCTATCGGGAAACAGAAAAGAGGAACAAGAGGGGGGGGGGGGGTAGTGGAAGACTTTGTTGATGAAGCTTTGGTGGAGGCTGTTAAACAGCCCCACCATCACCTATGAGTCTCCTAAGTTGGAACTGTCGAGGGCTTGGGAACCCTCGGACAGTTCGAGACCTTCATCAGATGGTGAAGGAAAAGAAACCCACGGTGGTTTTCCTCATGGAAACCAAGGTGCATGATAAGAATTTTGATTTTTTGCAAGTCAAACTAGGGATGCATAATATGTTTGTAGTAGACAGTGTTGGAAAAAGCGGAGGATTGATTCTTTTTTGGAATAATACCTTTAGTGTTGAAATACAAAATTACAGTCGGAGACATATAAATGGAATTATACGTTCGACGGCGAGTGGGGTGGAGTGGAAATTTACAGGGTTTTATGGCCATCCAGAAGTCGCAAAAAGAAAGGAAGCTTGGGGTCTCCTCCGTTACCTATCCACTTTGGCTCCTATTCCTTGGTTATGCATGGGCGATTTTAACGAGATTGTAAGTTTTTCAGAGCAAAGAGGGGCTATTTCTAAAACCAGTAGACAAATGGCTGATTTTCAGAAAGCTTTGGAGGACTGCATGCTGAGTGATCTGGGATTCAAAGGGCCAAAGTTTACATGGTCGAATGGAAGGCCGGATGATGCTTTTACACAAGAGCGTCTGGACAGGGCTGTTGGGAATCCGGAGTGGCTCTCAAATTTTGCAAATGCAGAAGTAGAGGTGCTGGCTCGTCGGAACTCTGACCATAACCCACTCCTTCTTCGGCTTGATGCCGTTTTATCCAGGAGGCGCAAGGATCGGCTTTTCAGAATTGAAGCAAGTTGGGAGTCATACCCAGACTTTCAACAGGAGGTGGGGACTGGTTGGCTCTTGGGCCCACGACGGGAGAGCCCTCTACAGACTGTCCATGCAAAGCTCAACTCTTGCAAACGTACCATCTTACGCTGGATGAAGAAAACGGTTAACATAACAGAGGATCTGATCCGGACAAAAACGAAGGAACTTGAAATGTTACAAGAGAAGGACGGAAGTACAACTATGGAGGCAGAAAAAATTCTTAAGGAGGAAGTGAATGGGCTTCTTAAACAAGAAGACACGAAATGGAAGCAAAGAGCAAAGGAGAGTTGGCTCCTTCATGGAGATCGTAATACAAAGTTCATTCATGCGTGTGCCACGGAAAGAAAACGACGCAATACGATCTCTCTGATTGTAGATGGACAAGGACAGGAATGGACAACGACGGAAGGGATCGAGTTGGCCTTTGTTAATTATTATAAAGAGTTATTTACTTCGGCAAGGCCTCACTTGATAGACGGATGTATAGCAGCAGTGGAACCAAAAGTTACCCCTGGAATGGAGAATAATTTACTGCAAAATTTACAAGGGAGGAGGTTGTAGCAGCACTGAAACAAATGGACCCAATGAAAACACCAGGTCCAGACGGATACACGGCTGGGTTTTATCAACAACATTGGAACACTGTAGGCTCTGAGGTATGTGAAGCAGTCCTACATTTTTTACAATTTTCTGTTATGGAGCCTGATATCTACTCCACACTTATAGCTTTGATTCCAAAAAATAATAATCCCAGAAATGTTTCAGATTACCGTCCTATTAGTTTATGTAATGTGTTGTATAAGATTATTTCAAAAGTCTTGGCTAATAGGCTAAAGAAGGTTTTACCCCATGTAATATCACCTTTTCAAAGTGCTTTCCTGCCAGGGCGTCTGATAATAGATAACATATTAGCCGCCTACGAAACACTACATTCCATGCACACCAGAATGTGGAGTAAAGTAGGCTATATGGGCAGCAAGCTGGACATGAGCAAGGCCTACGACAGGGTGGAATGGCTTTTTTCTGGAATCAGTAATGCGTAAGATGGGGTTCCCTGCAGGGTGGGTTAATTTGATAATGAAGTGTGTCCGAACTGTCAATTACAGGATTATTGTCAATGGACAACCGGTGGGACATATAATTCCGGAACACGGATTAAGACAAGGAGACCCACTGTCCCCATATTTATTCCTCATTTGTGCGGAGGCACTCAGTTCCATGCTTTGCCGAACGGAAGAAAAGGGGATAATTACAGGGGTTCCTACTTCCAAGAATGGACCGCGAATTAGCCATCTTTTCTTTGTGGACGATAGTCTCCTCTTTTGCAAAGCTAATTCGGTGGAATGGCGACGACTCACCAAGATTCTTAACAAGTATGAAGTTGCTTCGGGGCAGAAATTGAATAAGGATAAGACTTCCTTATTTTTCAGTCGTAATACCAGTCTAGAAAAAAGAGCTGAGATTACTCGACTATCTGGGTTACAAGCAACTCAAAAATATGATAAATATTTGGGGTTGCCAACTTTGGTGGGTAAATCGAGATCAAAAGCTTTTAAGTGTATCAAGGATCTCGTGTGGGATCAGTTACATAACTGGAAGGTCAATTTCCTTTCTCAAGCTGGGAAGGAAATTCTGCTAAAGGCAGTCATTCAAGCCATCCCTACGTATTGTATGTCGGTGTTTTTACTTCCTGTCACCCTCTGCAGGGATATTAATCGACTCATGCAAAGGTTTTGGTGGGGGCACAAGGAGAATACTTCCAAAATTCATTGGATGAGTTGGGAGAGGATGGGGTGTTCCAAAACCAAAGGGGGCTTAGGCTTCAGAGATTTGGTCTTGTTTAATAAGGCGCTTTTGGCAAAACAGCTATGGAGACTTATTCAACATCCGGAGTCGCTAGTGGCCAGGGTCTTTAAAGCCAAATACTTCCCTTCGACGATGGTGATGAAGGCCCAAGTAGGGAAAAGACCATCTTTGGCTTGGAAAAGCATCTTATCCACAAGAGGAATTATTAAGAAGGGATCAATATGGAGGGTTGGGAATGGGAAAGACATTAGGGTGTGGGGTGATTGTTGGCTCCCAAAACCAACCACCTATTCGGTTCAATCTTCACAGAATCATCTTGTAACAAACACTCGGGTGTATGACCTTATTGATGGGGATACGGGGAGCTGGAAAAGTGCTTTAATCTCAGAAAATTTCACTGACGAAGAGGCAGCACTAATAAAGTCTATACCTCTAAGTCCCCTACTTCCTAACGACAAACTCATATGGAGAAGCGCAGCAAATGGGCTTTTTTCTGTACGCAGTGCCTACCATGTAGCTGTTGATTGGCAGGAAGAAGCGTGTGGTGGACCGTCGAAACCGGGGACAGGGCGTGATATTTGGAAAGTTTGCTGGAAGTTAAATGTTCCGAATGTGGTAAAAATGTTTGTAAGGAGGGCTTGCCACAACCTTCTACCAACAAGAGCTAATTTGTTCAAGCATATGGTGACTAACTCACCTTTGTGCCCAATTTGTAACTTGGTGGAAGAGAGTGTGGAGCATATTATATGGTCATGCCCTCAGCAGCCGATGTATGGTGTTGTGGCCCTATTAAACTACAGAAGAGTATCTGCGGAGCTAAAGATTTTGCCCAGCTATTTGAGGAGATGATTGGGCGATATGAGATGCCAGAATTGGAGCTCTTTGCAATGGTAGCTAGACGAGTCCGGATGAGGCGTGATAATGTTGTACATGGGGGTGAATTTGTAGATCCAACTCAAGTGTTCTCGATTGCAGCGGCTGGTCTGGAGTACTTCCAGAGGGTCAATGCCCAGCCATTGGGACTAAATCGTGAAATACAACCCGTCCAAATGATAAACTGGCAACCACCGCCGGTGAACATGGTGAAGGTGAACTGGGATGCTGCCATAGCTCAGCGGAACTCATGTGTTGGGGTTGGAATCCTAGCAAGGGATGCAAATGGACAATTTATGGCGACTTGTGGGATCAAGAAGAAGATAATAGCGGACCCTGCAGTGGCCGAAGCCTTTGCTGCCCTTCACGCCGTGCTGTTTGCCTAGGAGATGGGGTTTGAGAATGTAATTTTTGAGGGAGATGCTTTAACGGTTGTGAAGGCCATTAATTCTGATGGAATTTGCGAGAGTAGCTATGGCCATTTTGTGGAAGATGTGAAAAGTTATAGGCGTGATCTCGCAAGGTCTAGTTTTATTCATGTTCTAAGGGGAGCAAATTCTGCTGCCCATATTCTAGCAAAGGAGGCCTGTACCCATGTCACTGATGTTCATTGGTGGCATTGTATACCACCATGTATTGGTGATATTATTAGGAAGGAGGAGACTACCCCCCTTTCCTGAATTACTCTTTTTGAGCTTTAATAAGAGAAGCATTATTATTCAAAAAAAAAAAAAAATTTGAAATATAAAAATACATTAAATTTGTATTTATTTTGTTTAATTCAATTTCTTAAGGTAATGTGTTTAATGAAATTCAAGATAAAAAAGGAAGACACATTCTTTGCCCATAAACGCAAGAGTCAAACAATATTAATGATTCAATATGGCCATATATAGCTTAAATGAGTGGATGTTGTGATCCTGAATGTTAATTATGATAATCAATTTTAAAAGTTAACTTAAATCGTTGGATCAAATCTATAAAATTGAGCTCATGGTTATTTAAAGCACCATAAAATTTGCGGACCATGAGGTGGCCTACAGCTGGATCCCATTTTCCCTTCACCAACGGCTCAGATGAAACAGAAAATAATCTAACGGCTCATATTAAAAATCAACATTGCATTTTTGGCCTTGGTAAGCGTTATCGTTAGGCACAGAGAAATTATTAACTGTGAGTTTCTCCACGTGCACTTACGCTCCACGTCGCCCAATGATTGATCCGAACTGTAAAATAAAAGATCTTAATTAGTTGATGATTAAAAGAAATCGTTGGATCTTTGTGCTTTAATGGACATGCGGGACATAAGATTATTGCCTTTTGAGTTTGTGCATATCCCATCACGCATCGGCATCAACGACTCACATTTAATCAAAACAAAATTGAATGCGTTTTCACGAGAATTTAGGTGATTTAAATACAAATCCTTAATTAGCCAATACCAAAACGCACCATTTTTTATTTTTAGCATTAATTACTATTGACTTAGTGTTTAATGAAATTCAAATAATATAACTTTATGTTTAGGTTATTTAAACGTTGAGCAATTATTATGCACATTCAAGGACAGTTAAGGAAAATTTGGTATCAATCTTGAATTAAAAATTCAAATTTTATTTGAAAGAAAGAAATTTTTGTTTATTAACTTCTCATATTTACATTAATTTGTCAAGATTCCTTATAATTCTTATCAAATAATATTTAAAATAAAATAAAAAATACATTAAATTTGAATTTATTTTGGTTAATTCATTATGCATGCATGAATAGTTTTATGTCTAAGTCATTAATTAATGCGATATTTTGATATAAATTAACATAAATTTCAAAATTTTAATGCCTCATATTATCATATATATGGAAATTAACCCCTTACAATATGAAGTTTTACGTTTAAGGAAATAAATTTTGTTGGTGGTTGTGTTATATGATTTATATAATCATTATATGAGAGTCTAAGATCGTATGAAACTTGACCGTATGATCTTTTAAAATAAATAATTTAGATGATTAGATCAAAATTTAAGTGTCCGATCATTTAAACAAAAAAAGAAAAAAGATGATCATATCAAAATCTCTGCTTCCAATCTTTAAAAAGAATAGATGATATCGAAATCTAACTGTCTCATTAAAAAAAAAACAAAAAACATATAAATAAGACAGTCATATCAAAATATGATTGTCTCGTCCTCAAGAGGTAACTCAATCGGCTGAGACCACACTTAATGAAGTGGATGTCACTAGTTCAAATACCCTTTCCCCCTCTTGTGCGGACATGTCCAAAAAATATGATTGTCTCATCTTTAATATATATATATATATATATATATATATATATAGTAATAATTGTTTTTTTGACATATCTGCACAAAAAATGAGAGAAATTACTAATACAATTAATTATATTAAAAATTCATCAAACAATATTATTTGACACTCTTAACTAACTTTCTATTTAGCTTTTAGTCAAAGTAATTAATATATACAAAGTAGTCTTTTAATGATCAAACAACGTGTTATTATTATTTGTTTCCTTCTTTTAATTAAGTTTTCTCAGCATGCTTTTAATTAGTATTAAATAATTAAATTAGTATTATTTAATTATATTAAATGTTTCTACGATGTCTTCTCTGTAGGATTTCCCCTGTTTCAACCCGAAATCCCACGCGAAATTGCTATAGGTGAAGGTCTGTCTCCATCCGTTTTGGACGGAAGTGGAGTGTAAGATTACAAACAGATGGCGAACCGGGAAGGAAAAACGAAAGCAGAGGACGGCCGTACAGAAGGAGAAAAGGTGGGGATTGCCATTACTGATGAGGATGTTCTTGAGGTTCGTACAAGAGGAGAAAACAGTCTGATCGGAAGAATCTGGGCGGAAAAGAAATTCAGTAAGGAAGCATTTAAATTGGTACTCACTCGAATCTGGAAAGCAGAGGGGTGTGTGGAGTTCACAGAGATCCAAGACAATATCTGGATTTTTGAATTCACTGATAATACGACCAAGGAATGGGTGATGGCAGGACGACTGTGGTCCTTTGAGCGGCTGATCTTGGTGGTTAATGATTTCAATGGACTTGTGGCTCCTTCTTGGATGGACTTTACGCACTCACCTTTTTGGATCCAAGTTCATGACGTGCCCCTCCTGTGTATGTCTAGAGCAGTGGGAACCAAAATAGGTAATTCATTGTGTTACGTGAATACATAACGGGATAGATTATAGGTTCTGAGGGAACCTAGACCTTAGATTCAAAGGGAACCTAGACCTTTTAGATTTTGAGGAAACCTAAAAAACCCTTTTCAAACTCAAGGTTTGAGATTAATTTTCTGATACCTTTTTATTAAAATATCATCCTTTAAGTAGAAAGATTACAATGACTTAGACTTTGAGTAAAACTCCTACACTGGAGATAAACCTAAAAAGATAACTAATGCAATCCTAACTCTAAAATAAATAACTAGATAATTGAAATACAAATAGACACATGTCTATCTCTAATCTAAAATACTGATAACAAAACTAATCTAAATGAAATCTAATTCATTTTAAATATAAATCTACTATAATATAATGCCTACTTTATCCCTATGTTACTTCCATAACACATTGGGTGTGCTTGAGGATGTAGATGTGAGAGAGGATGGTGCAGGATGGGGGAAAAGTCTCAGATCAAGGGTCACCATAGACCTCAGTCGTCCTCTTGAACGAGGCAGAACGGTAATACTGGGAGGAAAGTCAGTTTGGGTTGATTTCAAGTACGAACAACTCCCGATTTTTTGTTTCCACTGTGGTTGAATCCTTCATGGGATAGATGGTTGCCCTGAAAACAAAGGTAGAAGGAGGAACTTGGTGACAGGAGAGAAACAATGGGGAGTTTCGTTGCGTGCAGAGGAAACCAGGAAGAATGTAGAATCAAGTCTTCCCAAACCGGACATGGCGGACGGAGCACCCATGACGGAGACGGGCAAGAGGGCAGCGGACCACCCAGTCCATTCCCGTACGGATGACGTGGAAAGTAGCGGATCCTACGGGAACCCTAGGAGCGGCAGTCCTCCAAACAAGGAAAGCAAGGATTCGGCCATTAATGCTGCCCTTAAGGAGAAGAAACCGCAGGATATAGGAGTTAATGCCGAAGATCCGAGGAGGGAATCAAGGCGAAAAATATCCAACAGGACCCATGACTTTGGGAGGGGACACAATCGAGCTGTAGAAAAAGGAAAGCAAAACAGTCAACTAAAGGGCAATATGGGGACAGCAGCTGTGAGGTCTTCTAGGGGCAAGTATTATGCTCCTCAGGTGGGCCAGATCTGGAAACCAAGGGGAAAAAAAGGGCAGGCTATGGACTTTGAGTTCAATAAAAGCCCAAAAGACAGCCAGTGGGCCCAGGGCCAAGGGGGAGCTGGTGGGCCGAAAAGAAAGAGGGACAATTCCCTAGTGATTGCTGAGAAGAATATAACGGCCATGGAGAGCACTCCCACAGGCAGCAATCTTCGAGTATGGAAGAAAAAAGCTCGAGAAAGCCCTGGTGAAGCACCGGAACAGCGGTCTGAGACACCACGACAGGAAGGAGGGGGAAATGAGGTGATACCAGAGATTGGGAGGCATGACCCAACATTCACGGAATTGGCGGAGGTTGTTTTTCAGCCCTGCCAACAGCCATGAAACTAATTAGTTGGAACTGCCGGGGGCTTGGGTACCCCACGGCAGTTTGTGACCTTTGCCTTCTGGCAAAGGAGAAGCAACCCAACATTCTTTTTCTCATTGAGACAAAAAGAACTCAAGGTGAAATGGAATGTATAAGAATAAAGCTTAGATTTGAGAATTTATTTGTGGTGGATTCAATAAGGAGATGCGGAGGCCTGGCTCTATTCTGGCAGGAAGATTGCAAGTTGACTATTCAAAATTTTTCCAAAAATCATATCAACACTGAAATCACAACACAGGTGGGGGTCTGGCATTTTACTGGTTTTTATGGTAACCCGGAGGTGCAACACAGACACGAGTCGTGGGCTTTATTATAACACCTCCACATGCTGACCCTAGGACCGTGGCTTAGTGCAGGGGATTATAATAAAATAGTGGATATGTCGGAGAAATGGGGTGGAGCTAAGAAAAGAGATGGTTAAATGGAATTGTTTCGGGCTAGTTTAGAGGAATGTGGACTCAGTGACTTAGGATATGTTGGATCAAAATTTACATGGTCTAATGCACGGGAAGACAGCGGTTTCATGAAGGAACGACTAGATAGGGCTTTGGCAAATAAAGAATAGTGCTCTTTATTTCAAGAGGTGGAAGTAAAAGCCTTGGCAGCAAGGTCCTCCGATAATAAACCACTGTTGATTCTTTTTGCACGTACAAAGCAAGAGGATTTTACAGTGAGAAGGGGCTTTCGATTCGAAGCGAAATGGTTGTTAGATGAAGAGTTCCAAGAGGTAGTGCAGAGTGCATGGACAGTAGGAGAATTTTCTGGAAATGGGGTTGAGAAGGTGACTCACAAGCTCTATCACTGTCGTAGTGCACTAACACAATGGAGCAGAAAATTCAGTTATTTAGCAAAACTTCTGGAACAGAAGACAAAGCAACTCCATAAGCTACAGAACAATGAGGGACCACATAATCAGAATCAGATAAAAGAACTTAAAAAAGCCATAGCAGTGATTCTTGATCAGGAAGACCTAAAGTGGAAGCAAAGGGCAAAACAGACTTGGTATACACATGGGGATCGTAACACTCCCTATTTTCATTCTTGGGCGAACCAACGACGGAAGCGAAACAAGATAGCTTTCATCCGGGATGAGGAGGGCGAAGCCTGGCAGCAACGTCATGACATCAGGAGAGTATACGAGAACTATTTCTAGAAGATTTACACTTCAGGTGGTTCAGAGAGACTTGAAGAATGTCTGGAGGGTATGGAGAATAGGGTAACCCATGAAATGAATACAATGCTGCTTCCTACATACACACGGGCTGAAGTGGAAAATGCTTTGATGGGGATGGCGCCTTTAAAATCTCCAGGACCGGATGGGTATGCTGCTTGTTTTTATCAAAAAGCATGGCTCACAGTGCATAATGAAGTGTATGCTGCAGTCCTAGGCTTCCTGAATGAAGGTACTTTCAATGCTAGTATTAACCATACTCATCTTGTGTTGATTCCAAAAAAAAAGACTCCATTATCTGTAACTGATTATAGGCCTATTAGTCTCTGCAACGTGATATATAAAATTATTGCCAAAGTCCTTGCTAATAGACTAAAAAAGGTGTTGTCAGATATAATCTCCCCCTATCAAAGTGCTTTTGTACTAGGCCGACTCATTACAGACAATGTTCTAGTAGCCTTTGAAGCATTGAATGAATGGAAGAATGAAGGAAGCAAGGGTTACATGGCGCTCAAGCTTGACATGAGTAAGGCATATGATAGAGTGGAGTGAGGTTTCCTAGAAGGGATCATGCTCAAATTGGGTTTTGCTGAAAGATGGATACAAAGAGTAATGACATGTATTCAAACGGTGTCGTATTCGGTGATGATTAATGGTCAAGCTCATGGTCATATACGGCCATCCAGGGGACTGAGACAGGGAGATCCACTATCCCCATATCTCTTTATCCTATGTGCAGAGGGTCTTAGCCATATTCTTGGCAGGGCGGAAAAGAAGAAACACATCTCCGATTTGCCTATCACAAGGGGAGGTCCAAAAATCAACCATCTTCTGTTTGCAGACGATAGCCTACTCTTTTGCAGGGCAAATATTGATGAGTGGAATGCATTGCAGGCATTACTCGATCTGTATGAGAAAAGCTCGGGGCAATGCCTCAACAAGGACAAGACATCATTATTTTTTAGCAGTAATACTAAGCCGGAGGTTAGGGCTCACTTAAAGTCCATTGCAGGAGTTGGAAGCCCACGGAATTATGAAAGTTATCTTGGTCTCCTAGCCTTGATTGGTAGATCTCGATTACGTTCTTTCAATAAAATACAGGGACGTGTATGGGAGAGGCTTAATGGGTGGAAGGGCGCTTTTTGACTCTTGCAGGTAAGGAAATACTTTTGAAGGCAGTTATTAAAGCCATACCCACATACACAATGAGTGTGTTCAAACTTCCTAAGACGCTTAATCGGCAGCTTAATTCGATGATGTCTCAGTTTTGGTGGGGCCATAAGGAAAATAATCCGCGAGTAGCTTGGATGAGATGGAAAAAGTTGGGCTTGAAAAAAAAAAAAAAAGGACTGGGTTTTCATAACCTTGAAAGCTTTAATGAGGCTCTTTTAGCAAAACAGGGGTGGAGATTAGTTCAAAACCCTACTTCGTTTGTAGCCCAGATTTTACAAGCCAAATATTTCAAAAATAAATCCTTTTTGGATTCAAGTTTGGGGCATAGGCCGTCTTTTGCATGGAGGAGTATATGGGGGGCCAAGAAATTACTAGAGGCAGGCTTGATATGGAGGGTGGGAAACGGTCATTCTATAAATATTTGGGGAGATCGGTAGCTCCCAACACCCACTTCACATATGATACAATCCCCTCAAAGGGTGCTTCCACAATATGCTAAGGTAAAGGAATTAATAGATGATGATACCCAATGGTGGAATATTCCATTGATTGAAGAAGTCTTTGTAAAGGACGAGGTTGCCATTATATGTAACATGGTGATTAGTCTCGGAAGCCAAATCAACAAACTCATTTGGTGGGGACAAAGAATGGGAATTTTTTTCGGTTCGTAGTGCATATCATCTAGCCCAAACTATGGACTATCATAGGGAGGGTTCCAGCTCCGCAGTAAGAAGTGAGGAAAATACATGGAGAAAGATTTGGTCCTTTAACGGCCCCTGGGTCATACATCATTTTATGTGGAAAGCCTGCCAAAATATCCTTCCAACGAAAGGAAATCTGTTTCGTCATCAAATTACGCTTGATCCATTGTGTCCTTTATGCAAACAGTTGGAGGAAACCCTGGGTCATGTCCTTTGGAGTTGCCCTTCAACCCAAGATGTTTGGCTGGAATGTAACAGGAAATTACAGAAGTGCTCGAGTTGTGCTCAGGATTTTTGAAAACTGTTTGACCATTTACTGGGGAAGCTGGAGGAGGAGGAAATTATTTTATTTGCTGCTGTCGCGCGGCAGATTTGGTTTAGACGCAAGTAGGTGATCCACGGCGGGGAGATGACTCCACCTTCGGTAGTTATCCAAAGGGCCCGAATCCAACTACGAGACTATGAGCAGGCACAGACCAACACGGGATATGACACAAGCAGGACCCCCTCCACACGACCGGTGTTACAATGGCAGCCACCTCCGGTTGGTTTTCTAAAGATGAATTTGGATGCATCTATTGATGCTGTGGGGGGGAGAATGGGGATGGGAATAGTGGCTCGGGACCATATAGGACGAGTGTTGGCAACAGTCTGTCACACAAAATCCCATGTTCGGGATTTGATGTACAAATTTAATTGTACGCGCAAGCGCACGAGTCGTGTGCAGTAAAGTGTCTGCAAGTGCGAGGTCGAATTCACAGGGAGACGTGTTTGCAAAAATTAATTTTCTAGTTTAACCTAATTTTATCTTAACCTAGTTCCAATTTTTTGTAATTGTGTCGTGCAAAATCATAAACTGAACTAAACAATTTGAGAATAAGTAATGTCAAATTACTAAGGTTTCCGAATCCCCCTCGCCAAATCAAACAACATGTCTTGCATTTTATGCATACAATATTCAATCCAAATACATTGTTCAAAAGTTGTAAACATGCAACTGAAATCATTCGATGAATCTATTCGTTAAAAGAATCACAACGAATATTTAATTGAGATCAAATCATCCACTGTATCCGTAGATCACAATGGATATTAGTCTCAATCCAATCATTCGATGTACCCCCAGACAAAACACAACGAATATTAAATTGAGCATGAGTATATTACCAACATTTAATCAATTAAACTTAATTAAACTGTTGAATTGGCTTTTGAACAACACTATATTACCAATATTTAATCAATTAAACTTAATTAAACTGTTGCATTGGCTTTTGAACTACACTTTCATAAAATAGTCTCATTGTATGTACAAAACGACAAGACATGTAAGTTTATCAATGACGAGACTTCATCTTCAACTTTAGTTGAAGATTTAGCCTCTCATGACAAAAGAAATCATAAAGAAACTAAATTAACTTCATTAAAATTAAATACTTACAAAAGAATTAGAGTTCAAAGTGACAAAATGCCCAGAAAACACGAAAACGACAAAGAACGGCGCCCCCGGTGCGTCTCCGTACGTTTACAATGGAAAAGAATGATATTTATAAGCTAATTTTAGGGTTTCAGAGCTGCCAGGTCGGCTGAGTGCGCTCGATCGCACTCTAGGTACGCTTGATCGCACTCGTGCATCAAGTTTCCTATTGCACAAGGCGCGAGTGTGCTCAATCGCACTAAACGTGCGCTTGAGCGCACTTCCAATCAGAATTAGCCTACTCCTATGAAACATGACTTTGTAGATCTTTGAGTTAGATTTCCAATGACACCAAGATCACCTCAATCCGAGTAATACAACTCTAGATATGACCTTTTTAGTGGGACTCATCGAGTGCGAATTATTGCTCGATCCCAATTTGCTATCAATGCTCCATGAAGTGTCTTAAGCCCCAGAATGAGTTGCAAATATCACCTTAAAATGATATTTTTCTCTTAATAGCCTACAAATCACTAAAACACCAAAACTAACCAAAATATCAGAAAATAATAAAGCTAAAGGCTTAGCAACTACAAATTAAGGGGTCCAAATATGCAATATTTGGCACTTATCAGGATCCTTCATCCGCTGAGGCTATGGCGATGAGGAAAGCTGCAGAGCTGAGTGTGGATATGGGCTGGCAGCAAATCATACTGGAGGGCGATGCTTTGGAAATCATTCAACATCTACAGTGCACATCAGACTGGTGGGGCAGTTATGGTGCAGTAATCCGAGATGCCGAGGTGAAACTGAACAGCGCAGCGAAATGGAGGGTGGAGTATTTCTCTCGTGAGGCTAATAAAGTTGCACATAGCCTTGCAAAACTAGCACTCTCCCTACAGGGACAGATTCTCTTGGTAGACGACTACCCCCCTTGTATTCAAACTCTGATTTCCCACGAGCAAGTCTCTCTATAAATTGAAGTTGATTAATTCTCAAAAAAAAAAAAAAAAAAAAAAAATTAGTATTATCAGCATGATATTTTTTTAATAATATATATATATATATATATATATATATATATATATATATATATATATGAGAATAACTTATATAGGGAGGTTGCACAAAATGTGAGTTTTGTGCAACCAATCAGAAGATGACACTTAAGCTAAATTTATCAAACTCAAATTTTTTTAAAAAAGCCTAACTACACCAGATTATAAATAAAAATTAATTATAAATTACAAAAAAAAAAAAAAAAACAAAACAAAACAAAATTGAAGGCAGCCACCCCTCCCCCACTTGCCGGCTGCCACCCCCTGGCCATGGGGGTGGCTGCGCGGCCACCCCCATGGCCTGGGGGTGGCTCGCCGGCCACCCCATAGGCCATGGGGTGGCGGCTAGCTACCCCAGATCCGGATCTGGGGTGGCTGGCCACCAACCCCAGCCCATGGGGGTGGCCGCGCAGCCACCCCTATGGCCTGGGGGTGGCTCGCCGGCCACCCCATAGGCCATGGGAGTGGCCGCGCGGCCACCCCTAGGCCTAGGGGTGGCCGCCAGCCACCCTAGATCTGGATCTGGGGTGGCTGGCCGCCACGCCTAGACCATTGGGGTGGCTCACAGGCCACCCCATAGGCCATGGGAGTGGTCGGTGAGCCACCCCCATGGGCTGGGGGTGGCGGCCACGCCACCCTAGATCCAGATCTGGGGTGGCCGGCCGCCACCCCATGGCCTGGGGGTGGCGGCCGGGCACCCAAAGTGGGGGAGGGGTGGCCATCCGGCCACCCCTTCAATTCTGTTTTTTTTTTTTAAATAAAAAAATTTAATTTTTTATTTTATTAGAGTGTAATCTGGTGTGGTTGAGTTTTTGTTTTAAATATAAGTCTAATGAAATTGACTGATGTGTCAGTTTCCTATTGGTGGCGCAAAAGGTAACTTTTGTACAACCTTCCTATATAAGTTATTCTATATATATATATATATATATATATATATATATGTATATCCCAGCGTTGTGAGAAAATACTGCGAGAAGAACTGAACAGCTTCATCATTTCAATATATATTTGTAAATTAGTTAAAGGGGTCGTGATTTTCTCCTTAAATTTCGATCAATTAAATCATATATGATTTAATTAAATATATGACTAACATATTATATATGTAAGTTCCTATTGTCATTGGCAACTTAACATAATATTAATTATCACTTAAGAGAAAAGAAAAAAGAAAAAAGAATTAAAAATAAAAAATAAAAGAGAGTGGGTTCAACTGTACAAGGTTCACCTAATATCTATCTATGCAAATCAATATCTTGAAAACTAGGTTCAACTAAACAATCTAAATTTTCGAGAATCTCTTCAAATCAACACTCCTAAATCAAATCAGTATCTTGCTCTGATCTTCTTCAGCAATTTCATATATGGTTTAATTAATTATATGACTAACATATTATATATGTAAGTTCCTACGTACTGTATGTTGGAATATGATTAATAATTTAACATAATACTAATTATCACTTCAGAGAAAAGAAAAAAGAATTCAAAAGAATTAAATAAAAGATAGCGGATTCAACTAATATCTATTTATGCAAATCAACGTCTCGAAAACTAGGTTCAACTAAACCGTCTAAATTTTCAAAAATCTTTGCAAATCAACACTCCTAAATCAAATCAATATCTTGCTCTGACACCACTACCTATTGCAAATTCTGCCCATTCCTACAAATTTTGCAAACACTCTTCAACTCATACAAGCTACAATCGTGAGGAAGACGACTCAAGTAAGTAATTTTTCTTATTTCTTCTAATCAGTTTTATACAAAATATACCCAGCCTCTTTATTTTTTATTTTTATTTTGCAAGTGTGAACGCTCATTTTAAGAGTGCTTAATTCAATTTTTAAATTTTTTCTATTTCTTGATGATATGACAAAACTAAGTTATTTGTATTGATTCTTGATCGTATAGTACGTTTGTCTTTGTAGAATAACTAGGAAATTACTATTTTGTGCTATGGTGTACATGTACCTTTACCACAAGGATTTCCTGTGATAAAAATTAAACTCTAGGGGAAAAAAAAATTAAGTGAAACCCCAGGAAGTATTTAGTATTGAATTCGTTCTTCCGTCCATTGATTGTTAGTTGATCTAATGGAACTTCACGTGGACCAATTAGAAGTTGACATTTAGTATAAGTGGTCACATTATCAATGATGATGTGGCACCAAATTAAATTTTTCATTTTTTTTTAAATAAAAAAAAAAAAAAAAAAAAAAAATTGGAGGGTGGCCGAGGAGCCAATGGGGTGGCCAAAACCACCCCCAAACCACCATTGGAGGTGGTTTCGGCCACCCCCTTGGCTCCATGGGGATGGCCGAGCCACCCCCAGTGGTACTGGGGGTGGCTCGGCCACCCCCTAATTTTTTTTTAGTGAAAAAATATATTTTTTAATTTGTTATGAAAAAATTTTAATTAAAATATATGAAAAAATTTAAAATTTAAAATTTATTATTTAGAATTCTTTATTGCTTCATAGTATTAATTCTGCATAAATTGTGATAAACAAGTTTTTGGAGTCGACATAGCATTTTTCAATTGGTATCAGAGCAAGTTCACTCTGTTTGGATTAAATTCTTGAGTGAGATCTTTTGACTCCTTGTTTGCTATGAATACTTCTCAGAGGGAATGTGAACTTATAAACTCCTTCAAAAATTTGTTGGAAAAATTCACGTTTTTGAGACATAAATACACAAATTGTTTGAAAGGTTTTCAAGATCTTGAACATGTAAAAGAATCTTTAGTGACTAAATTGTCTGAATCACATGTCTTAGTTCATTCTTTAAGATCTGAAAATCATGTTCTAAATTGTCTCAATCACCAAAATATATAAAGCAATAAAGAGCCAGACACATATATTTTGGTTACGAAGAGGAAACCTTTTAGTAACCGATCTAAAAATAAAACCTCTCTAGGACAGCCAAATCCAGGAAATCACTATCAAAAGATTATCCAGAGATTACAGACACTAGGAACACTTACAACCCTTTGCAAGACCTTGGCTCTGTAAGATCGATAAGCTTACAACTCATCTCATTGCTCACAATCTTCTTCAACGTGATTCTCCTTTACCAGACCGTTCCGATAGACTTCTCAACCGTAGATTTATCAAAGAAATAACTCAAACTCTAAGAGATTCAATTTAACGTTCATCACATATGATATGTATTAGCATAGTGGGGGTTGGATTCTAAGCATTCTATATTAGTGTTTGAGCCCGTAAACTGTAGCCTTTGCATTTTAGAACCGAATTATGCTAACAAAAATACTAACACACATTATACCTGTTTTTGATATATAAGGTAATACTTCAGTTTCCATGTCTTGAAATAGTGAGCATGTTATTTGAGTTCATTGGGCTTTTAGATTTTGTTTCAATATCCATGTATTCGGTTCTAATCTTTGCTTGCTTATGCTACTTAACACACGAATTTCATACCAGCTGACTTGTTGTATTTATTAGTGTGATAAATTGGTGTGAAGAGTACCATTACTATTTTTTTTTTTTTTTTTTTTTTTTATGCATGCTTTGGTAGTTATGTTCTCAATGATTATATCTATAGGTGGAAATGATTTTATTTAAATGTTTAGTAGGAAAATGTTCGTGTGTGTCTATATTTAATGATTTGACTTATTTTGCTGCTCATCTTTCATTTGTGTTCATCAGTGCGAAAATGGGAAATATGAAATTTGAAACTCGTATATGCAGATAGTATAGGAGCATTTCTTATTGGATGATGTTTCATTTCTCTATCATTTCAGTGTAATTATCTGAAGTATTTTGTGGAAAAGAAAAAATGGTCAGGAAAGTTCTCTTTGTGAAAATACAAACTAAAGGAAGAAAGTTTGTAAAGAGAAGAAGAAGAGAATAAAGGACTACATTTTTATTCAGTGATTTGAATGTTACAAGAGAGAACAATATATAGGCATATGAAGGGAACGTATCCTATATATCATGGCGTGAATCATGGGTTGTGATGGAGTGTAATATGCAATCCTATGAAACGTGGAGGAGTAAATCATAGGATTGTTGCCTTGCTTGGATATGCTTGACTTGATCAGATTTTATCTTCTAACACTCCCCCGCAAACTGATGGTAGGAACTTCCTTCAGTTTGATAAACAAAAACAAATAATTGGCCGTTTGTCGGTTGAATCTTGCCATAAACTTCTGGGGGTGGTTGGATCTCGCCACAAAAACACTAAGGGGTGGACGAATCTCGTTGCAAATACCGAGGAGCAGTCAGATCTTGATGCAAATTTCCAATTAAGGGCCGGTTGGATCTCGCTGCAAATACCAAGGGGTGGTCGAATCTCCCAACAAAACCAACAATGGATGGTTAGATTTCACTACGATGACCAAAGGTTGATGTCAGTGTGCGGTAACTGTGGAGAAGGAGTGAGCTTGCAACTTGTGATTCAACAAACATATGTGATGCGGCTAAGGTGCTTGATGAAATGACTTAGAGAGACAGCGGAAAAGGAACTAGAACGACGTTATGGATTTATTGCTCTGATACCATGTGAAAATACAGACTAAAGAAAGAAAGTTTGTAAAGAGAAGAAGAAGAAAGGGAAGAAGAAGAGAACAAAGGACTACATTTTTATTCAGTGATTTGAATGTTACAAGAGAGAACAATATATAGGCATGCAATGTTTGGTTTCCTTAAGCTTTCTAATTGACCCATGTAGCGAGTGTTAAGTCAATGACTCCCAAACCAGATGGTTTAGGGCATTAGGTGTAGAGACACCCCTAAGGACCTACTAACTCGAGTCAAAAAGGCTACAAAACCAAACTAACCATGACATTGATCAAATCCAAAATTTTCACCTTTTGACGTGAACACTCAATGCTTTTGAGGCAAGAGGTCCAGTTACTCAGTGAAAAGCTTATCAATGATCATTTATATATATGCCAAAATGTCCATCTAATGCAATTCACCCAAGATATAGAAACACACACATCAGACGTCTTGTCATACCTCACAAATTATGTGCTAATATGTTTGTGTGATCAAATCAAACATGTGATTTTTCAACTGTTCTAAGCAAGTAACCAAGCTAAAAAATTATCTCATCAGATCATGTGTTCAAAATTTTAAGCTCACTAATGAATTTAAGCCACAATTCTTTTAGATTAACTCAAAATTTTAGGGCAAACATGAACATGCATAATTTTTTTTTTTATTATTTATTTTATTTTTATTTTCAAATAAACAAACAAACACATAAAACAAATAACATGAAATTGGGACAAAGTGTGTGTGAACATGTGCGCCCATACCCCCAAACTGAAATGACATATTGTCCCCAATGTGTCTAAATTAAGGAAAGAGTGTACCCGAGAGATGGACGGCATAGTCTTGGAAAGAATGTTTCATACCACACCCCCAAACTTGAATTGAAGCACACTTGTCCATGCAAAGTAAGAAAACACAAAAACAAGTAAAAAGAAACAAAACTATAGATAACTAAAAAGATTAACTTAAAACACACTAAACAAACAAAATAAAAAGATAAACTATGGAGTGCCTCCCATGAGCGCTAAGTTTAACGTCTTCAGCCAGACGGTGGTCCCTGCTCAATGCTGTCCAGAAGAAGATGCTCCAAATGGTGGTGGCAAACAGCTAAGAATGGACCGCATCACTTCTTCTAAGGCAAGGAGTTGTTGATCCATCAACTCTTTATCTTCTCGAGCCTCCCTTCTTTGATCAGCCAACTCTCTTTGAAGGCCTGCCATTTCTTCACTAAGTGAGCGGTATTGTGCTGCACGAAAAATGATCGGGGCCTCCTCCTTTGCTATCTCTAGCTCAGCTGTGGGTTCATCTTTGGCCATCGGCTCGGCCCTCGCTTTCTTCCACACCAGGTGCTGGTGCTGGAGGTGCCCGAGGCATATGGGAGCAGCTCTTGTTCCATTGGCGAATGCCAAAGATGGGGGTAGTAGTGACTGGCTCATCAGCTACAGTGCCCTTGATGCCTTTCTTCCGGAGGATGTAGGTGATTAAGTATGGGAAGGGCAACCCCCATGAGTGTGTGGACTCAGCTCCTCCAATGTGCACTCCATTGCAGTCGTGAGATAGGTGGGCATAGAACTCAATCACCAGCTTTCGATATGCTGTGGAGGTGACTGGCTTGAAAAGCTTCTAGAGCCACGAAGCTTGAATTCGGCGACCACCTATTGAGTAGCCTCAAGGTTTTAAAAATCTTCGCGAATGGCGAAAGTGGTCTCAAACAGCAGCTCCCGCTCCTCAAAAGTTGGAGGGGGAGAAGTGGCTTGGGTATCGAACCCCCGGGAGGACGAAGCTCGAGTTCTTGTCATGATGAGCTTGATTAGGGACTTTTGTCGAACACTTGGTGTGCACTGTGATGACCAAGGTTGCTATGGCATGTCAACACTACTCCAAAACCCCCTGTAAAAACACCAAAACCCAACCACAGGAAAGCAATGTGGGTGGATGAACACCCACGATTGCAGAAAAAAGATAATAAAAAAAAAAAAATGGAGGTTGGGGAGTTAATCAGAGTTGGGGTGTTGATGGGAATGAGGAACGGTTTGTATGGTTGTGTGGTGGAAAAGTGGTGGTACAGTGGCCGGAGAGGAGAACCGTGTGGTGGCGGTGTGGTAGAGGTGGTGAAAAACGGTGGAGGAGTGATGGGAGTAGGGGTGTGCCGGAGTTGGGTGCTTAGAGGACTATACGGTACAGTGAGAATGTGAGGGGGAATGGGGAGAAAGTGACCTAAATAGGTAACGTGGCTTGCCGCCCGAGTGTGCTCGATTGTACACGTGGTGCGCTCGATCACACTCGTGCAAGGATGTGCGTGAGTGGGTGATGTGCGATCGATTGCACTAACAGAATGTACAAAGCCAAAATTTGATTACTGCGCTGAATCGCATACTTGTTGCGATCGATCGTAGTAACATAATGTAATTTTTTGTTTTTTTTGGTAATGCATAATGTACAACAATGTTCTGAAATAAAAAGGAAACACAAAGGATAAGTGAGAACACATGTAAAGTAAGGAAATTGATATGATGTGAAACAACGATGGAAAAGTGTACTGCCTTCAGTGGCCTTAGTACCACTGCTCTGAGTAGATGCGCTTGAGCTCTTGGACTGCTCAAATGCTTCTACTTGTAACTGTAATGTCTCTAGTGTGGAGAGTTGAACTTGAGCTCCACAAAATGTGGCACAAGTGCCCTTGGTGGTGCAGGTATAGGACTTTCTTTATAGGTCAACAATTTCGGTCCTATATAGAACTCCTTCTTGACATGCTTTCTGTGATGATGGTCCTTGGGTCTTTTCTTGTGGAGCTTGGTGTCCTTATTTACTTCATACCTCAATTCATCCTGTTCATGCAACTGCCACTTTATCTTGGCTTGAAGAGGGTGCCTTGCTCTACCGATGTCATTAGTAACATCTACATAGACTGGCCCAATGTCCTGCCTTGTGAACTTGTGAGTGAGGGGGTTTTTTACTGGATCTTTCTGTGGATCTTGCAAAACTGGCTCACTAACACCTTGGATCATACAAACATCAAAACATTTAAAATCATCTTGAGGTAATTGCATTGCATCAAATATTTTGAACTCTATTGTCTCACCATTTACCTTCATACTTACAGTACCCTTTTTAACACCTATTGTAGTATCCGCAGTTCTCATAATGGGTCTTCCTAAGATGATAGGCAAGGGTGATGGCATAAGGGATTCTTCCACATCCAACACAATGAAATCCGCAGGTAAAATAAATGTACCTACCTTTACCAACACATCTTCAAGTATACTTTTTGGTCTTTTGATGCTTCTATCTGCCAATTGCAAAGTGACTGAGGTTGGTTGAAGTTCCCCCAAACTTAGCTTTTCATATACGGTGTAAGGCAGCAAATTGACCCCTGTTCCCATATCCAGCAATGCATGCTCAAAAGATGGTGTCATATCCTGCAAGGAATGGTAAAACTACCCGGATCTATTAGGTTTGGTGGTAATTTTCTTAACAAAACTGCACTTACCTCTTATGTTAGGGCCACTGTCTCATGCTCCTGAAACCTCCTTTTGTTAGTGCACCAATCCTTTAAAAATTTAGCATATGAAGGAATCTTTTTAATTGCATCTAATAAAGGAATGTTGATTTCCACTTTCCTCAAGGTCTCAAAAATATCCATAAGCCGCTTTTCTTTCTTTGGTTTGACTATCCTTTGAGGGAAGGGTGGTGCATTTACCTTCTCCATTTTGTTTACCTTGGAAGTTGATGCTTCATCTGGAGATGCTTGAGGTGGCTTATCAGTTCCAATGACCTTGCCATTTCTAAGAACTGTGACTGCTTTTAGCTGCTAGTGACCTCCTGGATTGGGTATTGTTTGGGCTGAAAATTCTCCCTGCTTCCTTTCACTCAGCTCCTTTGCCATCTGCCCCATTTGCACTTCTAGTCTTTGGATGGCTTGATCGGCCTTTGTATTGAATTTTTTTTTATTAGCCATAAATTGCTATTGTGAAGTCACTAGAGTGTGTATCATATTCTCTAATTGGTTCATCTTTGACTCTTGGGTCGGCTGGCTTGCTTGTTGGGGACCCTTCTGTTGTTATTGATTGTTACTCCATGAGAAATTTGGATGGTTGCGCCACCCTGGATTGTAGGTGTTGGAGTACGGATTGTTCTTGTGGGGGTAATTGTTTTGTCCCACATAATTCACCTCTTCTTACTCTGCAAATGGAGATAACGGACACATTTCAGTAGTGTGATCTAAATGGGAACATATAGCACATACCTAGACTTGTGTGTCCTATTGAAGGGGTGAGATTTTCTAAGCAGTCATGGCTTTGACAATCATATCTAACTTCTTTTCCATAGCAGCCATCTGATTTGGAGATTCCCCATTGAAATTCACTTCATATATGCCTTTGCTTTTTACTCCTCTCATTCCTCTAGAGCAGAATTGTTGGGAATGCTCACTTAGTGTTTCAAACAGCTCAATTGCTTCCTCACTATTCTTTTCCATAAGTGCTCCTCTACAAGCTGAATCAACCATCCCTTTGCTAGTATCATATAAACCTTCATAGAAAATTTGTACCTGATCATCTTGAGGGATGTTGTGATGTGGGCACTTGAGAAGCAGTGAATTGAAGTGATCCCATGCTTCAAAGAAAAGATCTCCATCTCTTTTGTTGGAGCATCTGAAGTTCCCTTTTAAGCTGTCTTGTCTTTTGGGCTGGGAAAAACTTCTTCAGAAACATGGTGGCTATTTCTTCTCAAGTATGGATAGAATCTGCAGGCAAAGAATTATACCACAATTTAGTATTATCTTTCAAAGAGAAGGAAAAGAGGACTAACCTGAGTCTCTCTGGAGTTAGGCCTTGGATGTGCTCCAACTTGCATAGATCAAAGAACTCCTTAAGATGCAAGTTGGGATCCTCAGTAGCTGTGCTCCTGAAGTGAGTCAATGCATTGAGGATTTGAGGAGAAATATAATAGTTGCCTTCCACCTCTGGTTGATATGCTATGCATGAAGGTTGATTAAGATTCGTTGGGACGAACGCCTGCTTCATCGGTCTCCGCAACAGTGGTGGATTTGCCTCCAGTGGTGTTGGCACTATTGGTGGATTCTCTTGCAAATCTTCCATCTCAATTTCTTCCTTTTCTTCTTTGTCTCTAGGTCTTTGTCGAATTGTCTGCTCAATTTCAGGATCGAGTGGAATGACTGTTGAATCTTGTGATCGACGACCTTGCTTCAATTGAATTGCTTCTTCAGTCAAAGTAGCTTCAGTGCTGCTTGTCCGGATACTCCCTGGAACTGCGCTCGATCGCAAGTAAGTGTGCTCGATCGCAATGCACTCGATCGCACTCGGCTAACGTTCGATCGCAATAACAGAATCGCAAGTCTGCAACCTGAAACAGAAAACATAAAAGTTAAGAAAAATGGAAAATCATTTTGATTTTTTATAACAACAAAATTTAAAATTGAAAATTAAAACAATACAACTAGAGGAAAATAATTCTAAACAAATTTCGCTGCAATCTCCGGCAACGGCGCCAAAAACTTGTTGTCATAATTACCTACCTAAATTAATAGGCAAACAATTGGATATTTTACCCACAAGTACACGAGGTCAACATAGTACTTTAGGGTGCAAGTATTGGGTCATTTCCATGAGGATTGCTGAATTTTGTTTAAAATTAATTCCAAAAGTAAACTAAAACAAAGATTGGAATTGAGTTGATAATGATAAAAGGGTAGGGCTTTGATATCCACCACTAATTATATTTAACTAATATATCAATATGCCAATGTTTTGATCATGTTATGAATATCTAATGTATGTCAACCTAAGGGCATTGGTGTTTATTCCTTAAGCTATTGATTTCCCTAAGCAATGAATTAGGAATTAGTGTCTACTTTAATTCTTTTCTTTCTTAAAGGATTTAGTATGGGTGTCTACTAAGTTGTTCATTAAGAAAGCATAAAACTGTGGAAATCGATAAACACATGAGGCCTAGGACATGGGTGTCTACTCTTGGTTTTCCATGTTGATTAACCCAAGAACCCGGTGTGGATTTCTTTTGTTACTTTTATTAAACCCAAGACTCGGTCATCCAAATTGATTTAACTAACAAGTTCATACCATATGCATATGTTGATCAGGCACACACATATGAGGAATTTATGAAAATAGAAATTAATCAATTTAGATATCACAACAAGATCATTACAAGGGCACCAATATTGAATATCAACTAAACATAACTAGGGCTTCAATCTAACCCTACTAAATTAGTTACATATAAGTTTGATGTTAAACATCTTCATAAAATAAAATAAGAGAAAAGAAAAGAATAAACCCGAAACTTGAACTTAAAGAGCTCCAATTCTTCTCCTTGGAAAGTATCTCTATTCTAGAGGCTTAAGAGTCTATTTATAGGCCTTTAGGAATAATCTAGAACACCTAAAAATTGTAGGGTTTGAGCCCCAGTTCGCACTAAGCTACAAAACCCTAAAAGTTGCTCTTTCCTTATTAAGGCTGGCGGCTAACTTGGCCATCACGCACGGGTGCGCTCGATTGCAGCCCGTGTGTGATCGATCATAGGTCTGTGATTGATCCTCCTTGTGCTTGCGCTCGATCATGGGTGCCTTGTGCATTGTGGTCATCGCCTGTAGTGCACTCAATCGCAGCTCCCCTGTGATCGATCGCTCTAGCAGAGCCTCCCAATTTTCAAAATAGCTCTTTTTAAGTCCAAAACTTTGGAGATGGCTTCTTTTTCTTCCAATGACCTACAAAATCAAGGAAAACACATAAAATAACTAAAATGACATAAATTAACTAAAGCTAAATGATTAAAACATGTAAGTTAAGGGCTAAAAATATGAATATTTTAGCACTTAACAGCACCAAGTCGATTTGGTGTTGAATGTCATGAAGAGGTGGTAGATCCTTGGGTAACTTTACTGGGAACACATCTGAAAATTCTTCTAACAAACCCTTTACTGCAACTAGCATTTCCTCCGTGGAACCACACTCCTTGCCATATAATAGGTACACACAATCTAAATCGAGCATCTCCTTAATGAACTCATGCTTGGCTAACAACGTTTGACCCGCCCCTTTAGAAGGTTTGGAATCTTCTTTTAGATTTGGGAGGAGAGTAAGTTTTATATTGTCCACCAAAAAACTATAGGTGTTCTTTCTCCCGTCGTGATGAGCACTCCGATCATATTGCCATGGCCTTCCAAGTAATAAATGGCATGCATCTATGGCCACCACATTGCACCATGTTTCATCTTTATACTTAGTTCCAATCGAAAAATTCACAAGGTAACGTTTGGATACTATTACCTCGTTTCCTTTCTTGAGCCATTCCAAGCGATATGGTGCAAGGTGTTTCTCCGTCCCAAGGCCCAATTTTCAGACTACTTCCTCCGCTACTACGTTCTCACAACTGGCCCCATCAATGACAAGCTTGCACCCTTTGCTCCCAATTGTGCATGTCGTCTGAAAAAGGTTGTGACGCTGGCCATCGTCTCTTTTTACCTTCCAAGGTGTAAAACACACCCTCCTAAGCATTAATAGAGGGCTGTCATCCTCGGTAACAAATTCTTTATCAACCCCATCATAGTCGTCGAAAACTGCTTCTTTCTCATCTTCCTCGCCTTGTCCTCTGAAGGCGTCTCCCGAGTAGATGAGTAGTCCCTTACCATACCTTTCCCCTTTGCAGCAATCCGCCATTCGGTGGCTCAGTTCGCCACAATTAAAACATTTAGGCCCAATGGATGTTGCGGCTCGGGTCGGTGGTCTTGTGGTGGTTGGGGTACGGCCTTCGTTTGAAGTTGGAGTGGTGCTGCGCCTCGTGAATTGCCCACTTGACCAGTTTGTGCTTCCCCCAGTTCCTCCACCGAATCCTCCAAAAGACCCTTTGATGGGCCTCAAACACATTAGGGGGATCAAAGAGGTTTAGGGAATCCTGAATTTGTTGGCGCAAACCTCCAATGTATCGTGACACTAGTTGGTCGTTTGTTTCGGCTAGATCCTCACGTGTGAGGTACTTGTAGAATTCTTCCGTGTATTCATCCACAGACTTCGAACCTTTGCTCAAATTTTTCAGCTTTTGATACATGGTTTGTGTATAATTGTAGGGTAAAAAGGCTGGTCGCATATGCTTCAACAGTTTCTCCCATCTGTTGATTTTCTTCTTGCCCTACTGCTCTCTTGATTGCTTCAATTGCTGCCATCACACCACAGCTCTTCCCCGGAATTTGGTTGCAACCAAAGAAACTCGTTGATCCTTAGGCACCCCCTTGAAATCAAGAATTTCTCCAACTGCCGCTGCCCAGTCTAAAAATTCTTCGGGTTGAAGACCCCTGTGGAATTCAGGAATATCGAGTTTGAAACCGCTCTCCCATCGATTGGCATAGGCTTGTACATGGGGTTGATGGCCGTGTACTCTGCACCCTACAAAAGGGTTCCCAGCGTCATTCTCCGTACCATGTTCGTCTTCCCCATCCAAGCCGGGCAGTGAGGGTTGATGGCGATGCACACGGTGGAACTCTGGATTGGCCAATTGTGTATTGGCGATTGCAAGTTGCGCGCTCAATTCTGCGATTGTGTCCTCCATAAGTTCCCATTGTGCCACCGCTTGTTCTCCACGAACTAAGTCCTCACGTTCATACACGTTCTCCAACTTTGCATAGCGGTTACCCCTTCCTCTTGTGTTTGGCGCCATGGAAAGAAACTCAGGCTCTGATACCATCTAATGCAGCAATGGATAGTGATGAACAAGAAAACAACAAGTAGAAGGGGTAAATATTCCTAAGATTGTGAGACTATCACAAGAATCAAAGAAACCTTCTCAAATCAATAGATGCTATCCATGAATTTAAGGAAAAGTAATGAAGAAACTCAACTCTGAGTATTCTTATTGAGAAAACCAAATATCATTCATAAACTGAGTTTGCTAGAGGCTATAAGCATGTATTTATAGCCTCCAATACTCCTAATAGAACTAAAACACGAAATAGGGACTTTCAAGACCCTAATACTAGCAAAACAAGGAAAGAAAGTCGGTTTAAACTTAATAAAATGCGGAAAAGTAACATAGTGCCCCGAGTGTGCTCGATCGCAAGCATGGTTGGGCTCGATCGTACTTCCAGAGGCTAGGTGCCCTCGAGCATGCGATCGTTCGCAGTTACAGAGGGGTATCGGTTACAATACCAGAGACGGACATCATATTTCCAGGGGTTGGACACTCGAGCGCAGGCATTGTGCGCTCGATTGCTACTCCAAGGCGCTCGATCGCAATCAACATGCGATCGATCGCAGTTCTAGGAACTCCCTTTTCTGCAGCGCGAGTCTGGGATCGCGTCACCATCTTCCGGGGTATTTTCACACTACCATCCATTCCCGTCTTCTTCATGAAATCCCAAACACTTCGATCTACATCAGATGGGCAGTATAATATATGGTTTACTTTTACAAAGTTGCAACTTTTTCTTTGTGGATGATTTTGTTACAATTGATTTTGCAGGTTGAGTAATGTTGAGGAGTTGATTAGGGCTACCATGAAGAAATTAACTTGGGGAATGGCTGACCACAACAAAGCTATGGTAGCTGCCAAATCTGATGAAGCAAAGAATAACGTTGTGAGTTTGTTCTCAGGAGATCCTATTTTCTGTAGGAGCTTTTTTGTCATCATTTATCTTACATATTTTCCATTTAATGTGCAGGAAACTTAAAAGCAGAATACAACCGCTGGGTTGCAGACATGTAATAACATTTTGGCAATGACAAAGGTGCAAAGGAACAAAGGTTTTGCGTCTATATATATGGTCTTTTATTTATTTACTGTAAAAACTGATATTTCATTTCTATATCCAGCCATTACATTCAAAAACACCCTTGTTTATTGGAGATAAAAGTATCAACCTATCTTGGAAAGAAGCAACAAAACCTTTTGTTCCCGCCACAACTGGGTACGAGAGCTCTTCCTGATTATCTTCTTCCTCCCCTGCTCCCTTCACTCTCTCTCTCTTTATGGTGGACACATTTATATCTTGTGTGAACTTTGTGTACAGAGGGAAGCGACCTGCTACTGCTGCTAATGGATCCGGCAACGTGCCTTCTAAAAGGGCCGTGGAGCTGGTTGTTTGCAAAACCAACTAGTTAATAGAGCAGTGGAAGATTTGTCTCATGGTGGGAGAAGTGGGACTAGAGGCAGAGGGAGAGGGTGGGGTGGACGTGGAAGAGGAAGAGGCTACCAGTAGCCTAGGTGTGTGCCCAGAGTAAGAAGGCATTCGGATTTCACAAAAATCGGTATGCACCAGAAGTATACAACTAGAAGCCATTGATTTATTGAAGTTCTCTGCTGGAGCTAGTATTGATTCATAGAGGAAGACACTGATGAGTTTCTAGATATTATTTGTTGTCTAACACTGGGAATCATGTTCCTCTGGAGCTTGTCCGGTGGATTTTTAGTGCTTTGAGTTCTTAATCATTTCGAATTTAACTGATGAAAGTAGCAGCCGGGATTGATTGAGGAATCTTAATTTGCATGCCTCTTACTTTGTGTATGCATGCGTGTGTATCTTACTGACACTTGACAGTTAAACTTGCACCCAGAGGAATCATTTTATAAATTCTGACGATTTGTAGAATATAATATGTTTGGTTGAATGAGAACTTGAGAAAGCTGAGTGATTGTCATTAACTGTGAAAGGGATTTGCAAACTAGCTTTATATCTTTGTTACTGTGATGCATGTGCCTATGAAGAAATATTATATTGGTACATGGCCTACACAGGAAATTTTATTCTCAGCCTTCATCTGTGTGATCCTCCTTAACATTCAGGAATCCATAACATTTTAGTCTATGCTGGCAGGCGAAGAATGAAAGGTGCTATAGGTGGCCAGAAAGTAGGGCTGTAGTTGAGTCGAGTCAAGCCAAATATTGAATGTTCAAAACTCTGATTATTTAATGTTATTTCGAACATGAGTTGAACTCGAACTTGTCACTGAGTTAGATAATTTGTTCAAACTTAGCTCATTTATTATTGGAACAATCTTGAACTTGTTCACGAGCTCTTTAGTTAATTTATTCATTCCTTATATAAAGTAAATATTATGATTTTTTTTTTTTTTGTAAATTCATATTGATTATTAGTTAATTAATTATTAGTTAATATTTTATCATTTGAATTAATTAATAAATTAACTTAAACTTTAAATAATCTAATCTTGAATTTATATACCTATATATGTGTTTTATAGTAGGTATATAAATTCATTATCTGTGCACACATTTATACATACAAAAACAGTCATGTACAAACAATGACAAATGTTTATATCTAGACTGACATTAACCATGCAAAATATATATATTACATTAGAAAGAGAATTCCTAGATACCGAAGAAGTTCTAACTACGAAATTAAAATAATATAATAAAAATAAATATATACGAGTTTATATGAGCTTCTACGAGTTGATTTTATATGAATATAACTCGTTTAATAATTGAGCCTAATTTTATGTTCACAATAGGCTCATTTGTTAAACGAATCGAATTCAAGTCAAGTTTATACGAACAAGTATTAAGCGGATCGTCAAATGAACTTATTCGTTTACATCATGATGAACTCCCACCTCGATGAACATTCGTTTCATCTAATGTGTCTCATTCATACCCAATGTATTTGTCCGAGTTTGAGCGCTTCTTCGGTTCTTGACATAAAAGTATTTTACAAGTTTAGCTGTTTTCTTCAATAAGCTGTCATCTGTGTCTGCCAAAGCTGGAGTTCTTCGTGGATTCTTGATGCTCAAGTATCTTACGAGTCTAACCATCTTCCAAACGCTCTCATCGCCCGGAGTAACGTTTCGGCCTTCACAGGCAACTTGATGTTGCCGCCGATGACATATTACCGACAGTACAAGACAAATGGCAGAGGTGGCAACAGATAGTAGATAGAGAACCTCAAAGCTCGGGAAGCTCAGTCTTTGAGGTTCGCTGAAAGTTATGTTGGGTGAGCACTCATGTGAGGGAGTCAACCATTTCTCTTGCAGTGACTTCAAATCCCCCTTCTCGGATAGATTTAGAATGGCTACAGAAAAGTCCCTCGCAAATGGCGAGCCTTTCTGGAAGGCCTGAATGGGGGAGCAAAAGAAGATTTCAAAAGAGTGAAAAATCAGCCAGTAATGGATGGATGGAAAAGGAAAAGCCGTCTTCACTGCTGACATTCACGATATTCTCTGGCTTGAAGTTAAGCACATTCTGCAAGTATTTATGTACGAACGAATCGCCATCACAGCCAACTTTCAAGTTGTTGTTCTTCAACCACTCAATATCTGTAACATTTGGTTGCAGTTGTTGCACTGTGAGCAATGAAGACAGACTAGCAGTGTAGCTCGAGGTTAGGATCAACACCAGAAAGAGCCACACTGCAACAACCATACGTGTTAAGTTGTTGTGTACTTTCTCCTCTGCAAAATGAACTCATCTGGTATTATGAGTGCTTTTAAATCATAAGTAAACCAATGTTTCTGTAATAACAGAAACAGAAAACAGAAAAAAATGAAATGTTCTTAAGGTTCATTATTGAGTCAAACTCCGACGAATTGGTATGCATTGAGGCTCCGTTTGTTTCATCGTAAAATGATTTATGAAAAATGTTTTCCGTATTTTCGGGTGTTTGGTGCGACGTAAAATAATAGTCAACGGAAAATATTTTCCCTTTGACCGTAAATTCTTCTTTAACTTTCGAAAAATGGTTTACAGTTTTTAAAACTATTTTCCAAACCGTAAACCATTTTTCGACTTTGAGCATCTCATTTTCAAATTGACAGACATTAACAAGACCCACCCAGGACCCAGTCAAGACTTTTAAACACTAAATTACGAAATGTCAATGTCGGGTCTTGGGTGGGTCCTGCTAGGGCCTCGGGCTGATCCTGAAGGGGTCCTGATAGGGTCTACGCGGGGCCCGGGTGGGTCCAAGGTGAGTCGCAGTGGGGTCCTTGCAGGACTCGGTTTGGACACCTTAAGACTTGGTCGAGACATTTTCGTAATTCAGAGTTTAATATATATATATATATATATATATATATATATATATATATATATATATATATATATATATATAATTTGTCATTTTCCGTACACGCCAAACGTACACCGTAAAATGTTTTTTAAGAAATCATTTCTCAATAAAATATTTTCCGACGGAAAGCATTTTACGTCGTAACAAACGGAGCCTGAGTTATAACAAGTCAAACGAGAATGTCCTCAAAGTTTGTATTCTAGCAAGTGAGACATACTCGAATTTGAAAACTAGAAGGTTTTGGGAGAGAGAAAAGATGAGAGAATTTTCTGTATATTGATACTTACTATGAGCAAAGAATAGAGAAGAGAAGGTAAACCAAAGTGCAGTGCTAATCTGATTCTTCCATGTGCCACCAAATTCAGGATTGGATTGGCGCTCAAGGAGCCAAACAATGATCATTGTGTACAGCAAGAGCGCACCGGTCACCGCCCACATGCTCCAGCTGAAAGGCTTGGTAAACGTCAATGGTGACCCTTCTGGTTTTGCTGGAACTATTATCGCCAAACCAGACTCAGCATACGGAAGTGTAAAATCCGCATATTGCAACCGATTGGCAAGTATAGTCACGTCGCCGATCACAGCATCATAAGTCTTTTTATTGTGATATTTTCATCCACATCACAACCATGCATATATATAAATCCTACTTAGAACAAATAATTGTAAAAGAGAAAAAAATAAAGGAAAAAAGATTCACCAAGTTAAAGTTAACCAACTATGATTATTCTACTTGGGCGTGTTCAGCTGGTACTTAAAACACAATACAAATGGGTGGGATATAATTATACAGGCCAAAAAAATGTTTATACAAAATTGAGAAAAGTATCTTGTTCGACACCACAATAGCAATTTGAAAACATGAAAATATCTACATATTTAAACCGGTAAGGAAGCATGTCTTTATTAAAAAAGTAGGATTTGAAAGGTCGAACAACAATTTTAAATGTCGAATTGCAATTTTACCAAATGTGATTTAAAGGAGTTCTAGAAAATTAAAGTTATTACCTTGTTATAGATGCGATAAACCAGGTTGTCGTAGGTGCCATTGTACGCCACAAATTCAAAAGGCAAATCATACCCTAAGAGCTCTTTCACCTTCAAGAAAATTTGAATGCAGAAACCATCATATTTGTTCTGTTTCTCCCCATACTCAACCTTCACAAACTTCTCAAATGTTGCTCTTCCCGGGACGCCAATTTTCAGTGGCTTTGCAGAAGTAGGCATTTCCCAACCTTTCGGAGTCCGGTTTAAGTGCCCAGGCCAAATTACTTGACGGCCGGCCAAAGTTTTCAGGGTGTTAAAAACATTTTCACTTCCATTTTTCTCTTCACTTTTTCTGAAACCAAGCTCTGGTGTCCAAAGGCCTATTTCCTCGTATCCCTTCTCATTGTTCTCAGCAACGTTAATAATCGTCAATGTATTATTAGTGTCTGTGAGCTGGCCTGCTTCAAAATGTATTTTTCCAGTTAAACCAGAGAAATTGCTTGACAACATATTCTCTAACAACATCTTTGGAGTACTAGTAATGTTACTTGCCATTTTCTTTACCGCTTGTATAACAATTCCAATGCTGTCGTATGCTCGCAGGGCATAAATTCCAGGGTCGGAGTTATATTCCTCCGGATATTCACTTGTGAAAACTTTCTGAAAGTGTGAATGAAAATGGTGATCCTCAGAATAGTAGTTAGTCTTGATTCCTAATGCACCTTCCATGGAGGATATAACAGGGTCATTAACAGAGTGCAGCAAATCTGCAATGTTGTCTGCAATAATCCAAGCTGAGTCATTTCCTACGAGTCCCATCTGCTTGGCTTCTCTGAACAAATGAGTCGCCATCTCTAATGATGACTGAAGAACTATGAAAACCCGACACTTTGTTTTGTTCAGGAGCTTATCCAGCTCTTCATGGACAACATGTTCCGGGTCGGACACCAAAGAATGTGGTGGGAGAACCAAACGGTACTCAATTTCCGAACCAACATTTCTGAGAGTCTCAGATAAAACTGCTAACTTGCCGGAATCGCCACCATATGGTTCATCTTCATAAATGGCTATGACCCTTTGCCAATTGTAGGCCTGAACAATATCTGCAATACACTTTATTTGCTCAGAACCATTTTTAGCCATTTGTATCAAATTAGGCCAACGAAGTGACGTTTTGGGTGGGTTGATGGCTGGTGCTGCAAACGAAATGACTGGAACATGAGCTTACCCTCCAACATCAGCTACTACAGCGGCTTCCTGCCATGTGTGCATGCCAATAATCACTTTCACCTTTTTCTCTCTAATGAATTCTTCAGCTGTTATACCAAAATTTAGAGATTCCATTAATGTACATTGTTAGCACATTTTAGTATTGAATGCTGAAACAAATTGGTAAATGAAAATGTAAGGGAGTTTATAATTAATTAAAGGATAGTTAGTTCTTAGACTGTAACTCTTAGCCGTCTCTGTTTTATAAACAATCACCATGAATGACAATGAATTTTTTTGATACGGTTCATTACCTCCCTTTAATCCGGTCAAGAGTTCTTGCAAAACAAAGACACATGGATGACTTGTTGTAAATACTAGTGGGAGACACTCTGACGCCTAAGTGAATAGGGTTATCTCTGAGTAGGGGGCTGAAGTAAGAGTAAGAGGATGTAATGTGTGTACCTTTGACTTAGGGCTTGTGGTCTTTTGTAGAATTACTATAAGTAAGTGATGTAGATCAAAGTGCTTGGGAATTCATGAGGAGGATTGGAGCATATGTAAGTGTGAAGGGGGCCCAAGAAACTGTTTCCGCTAGAGGAATCAAGTCGAGAGCACAAACTCATGAGCGATCAAAACAATTGTAGGAACCTTCGTTCGATAGCCCGTCCAAATGGTCAAGCGAACAGGACACTCTCGGGAGGTCTCCATAGTAATTCTCGAGGCATCCATTCGATGCCCCGTTCGAACAGCCTAGCGAATTAACGGCCAACATCGAAAATTCTCCATAGTAATTCCCGAGACGTCTGTTCGAATGCCTATGTTATGTTTTCAGTTTACGTACTTCAATTTCAATTTTATTTTGTGACCATCTGAACGGAGGTACGTTCCATTTGAACAACCAACGTAAAGTTGTTAACCGACTAATTTCTATTACTACTAGGGTTATGAGTTTTGGGGTCAATAAATACATGCTTATAGCCTCAAGAACGTAATTTTTTATATTTATTCAGTCTTTTTCAATAAAAAAGTTCAAAGTTGAGTTTCTTCTATATTTTTTCTTCAAACCCTAAATAGACTCGAGCGTTTTAAGAAGATTTTTTAGATCCTTGATAGAATCAAGGTTTTTAAGCAATATTGTTCCTTCTCTTGCTGTTTGTCTATGCACCCATGACATCACGCTACATCAGTAAGACAAGTAGGGCATGTATGTAAAACTCCAGGCGCTGGAGTGCCAATGAGAAAGGTGAATGATTCTTGGGGATGCCTTTCATTCCTAGTGTCATTTTGATGGGTTCTTTTCGTATATGGCGTGAAGGTCTATATTAGGTGAATTTGAGGGAAAATTATTTCTAACCAGGAGAGGATGGTGTAGACTATTTTGCTTAGACTTTATGGACAAGTTTAAGCGAAGGAAGAAAGCTTCTAGAGGGTTGGCCTTTGATTTTGAAAGCACCCAAGAGTTCCCTTGAGTCTTGCTCAAGACTAGTCACTTATGTTGGATCGAGCCTTTGACAATCTCATTTAAAAACTAATTGGTATCCATTAAGGGAAGGCAAATCCTTTTATGGCATTCGAAATCACACCCCGTAAGGCATGTTCTAAGAGCCGTCCAAGTGAGCAGAGTGGCATTTATTGAACCTCAACAATCTCTCCCTCAACATGACGCTATCACGACTCGAACCCATGACCCTAGCTCTGATATTATTTGTTGGATTAGGCCTTTGACTATCTCATCTAAAAACTAATTGGTGTCCAGTGAGGGAAGCCAAATCCTTTTATGGCATTCGAAATCACACCCCGCAAGGCATGTTCTAAGAGCCATCCAAGTGAGCAGATCGAGCGGCACTATTGAACCTCAACAACTTAAAATAAAAATTGTGGCAAGATTTTTACTCGACTGTTGTTCAATGATTGCCCAAGCAAGATGCTGTGGCAATCAAATAGAAAGTTTGCTTCATGTTTGCTGCACCCTCGGTGGAGCGAGATTGCTACTAATCATTTGATAGCAAGTTCGCTCAAACGAGTTTGTCATTAGTTTAATAGAGGCTATTTTGTAATAAAGGCTACTCATTATTGTCAATAAGAATACTCCGAAGGAGTTTTTTTCTTCACTTTTCCTATAGTTCCTATATTTTTTCAAGTTTTGTAGAAGAGTTGTGAAGTTTAGTATGTGTGGTATCAACTTTTCACTCTGCCATGCTACATTAAAAACATATATAGCATATTCTCCAACGCAAGCAATAACTGGGAATATTTTTATTCTGTAAATCTTTTCTATTAATATTAAAATGAGGAACAATTGAATCTGGCAAAATGATGATAAGCGATCGAAACTCATATATAATAGCAACCAACTAATTAAAGTCAACGGTGTCCGATAAAAATAACATATAAAACATAAAAGATACAAAAATAATGATAGAATCAAGATGCACAATATTAAGGATAATGAAAAAGAAAATAAAAAAGAGGAAAAATAAACATTGTATGTCATTTGTTTTTCTAAGCCCTTGTAACATGTGGCTCTCATTTTATTTTTCTTAAAGCCTTTAACATTCTTTTGACCTTTTTTTTTTTTTTTAGGGTGGCCAGGCATGCATGTTCTTAAATCATTTTACAGTGCAAAATGTGTTTTATTGTATATAACGGTGTTCATATATCTTATTAATATTTTTAAGTTAACAACTATTAAGTTATTAGAAATGATAAAATCATTTTTTTCAATTATTTTCGTATAGTGAATGGGTGAATCTACCATTAAATTTTTGTGGAACCTACACGAGTCTAAAAATCTAACGGTAGATTTATTAGATTTACAAAAAGAAATAATTGAAAGAAAGATCTCTTAAGTTATAAACATAACTTACCCATTGAAGCTACTGTAGCTCCTCTAAGGTCGTCCGGGAAATGGAGAAGCACTTTGTGAGTCTTCGACTTTTTGTTGTGGTTTTGAGCTTCAATTTCCATGGCTGTTTTCTCTTCTTTTCCCATACGGCTTTTAACATCAATGATAACACCTACACCCGTAACTTCGTTATTTTTTGCTTCAGCTCCATAGAAGAAGATCACAGTAAGAAGAACAAATATCAGTGCGGGGAAGAGCAACCAAGCTCTCGAAACCCCGCTAATTACTTGCATCTGACGGTACTGCATAGGGCAGATGGGACGTCGAATACTGTTTTGGCAACCTTATCAACATCTTCTATGTGCGTCCGTTGATCATCATCTGAGAAGGAACAAGAAAACGCGTTATCTGGAAGAATATGAGTGTGGAATATTGCATCTTTGACTTTGTCTTGTATGGAGTCGAATTTTCTTGGCAATGATCAAGGGAATCCACCAACGTTAATTAGTCATTGTTAGACTTAAAGTCTCCAAACGTCAGTTTGGATATTTAACAAGGCTTAGACATTAATTGAGAAAGTTTGAATTTGGAAGGGTAGTATGCTTTGTACGTGATTCTTCGAGGAAAGACACCTTTGAAAGCCTAGCGGAAATGGTCAATAGAGATGTCAAATTTCTCTGGTTCCGTTTGGCATTGGTTTGGAACTGTTTAGCGGCCCGGATTGTTGCAAAACTTGATTGATGTGATGTAAAAAAAGTAAAAATATTGAGAGTTTGAATTTTTTTTTATGAGTAGTAACAGGCTCTTGCGAGACGGAGCCTCTAATTCCATCAATGGTTGCGTATCAAAGAATATCAATATATAACAAGTAACAACATCCTCTTGCCTAGGAAAATACCTTAATAGATGTATGAGGAATACCTGACAGTTTCATGTTTTATAAACAATTTTTATGTTTGATTTTCTTCACCTTGCCAAGACACCTATTAATTAATGCAATTTTTACTTTAGAAACTTCTATTTGCTCTGTTAGTACATATCTATGACCTACATTAATTCTAAGTATATTAAAAGAATTGTCTAATTAATTAAATATCCTTTGGTTGTAATAATGTTTATAAAACATGAAATAAATTTTATTTGTTTATCTATGAATATATCAAACCAATTTTGATTTGTTCAATCTTCAAGCTTGACTAGTCAAATAATTGAGCTTTAAAATCGAGTATGAATTAACTTAGCATCCTTGCACTAGTTAGATGGGGGCCATGTGAGTACGTAATAGGATACAAATTAAGGTGCATTAAATTGACAAGAGATGTAGAATCGTGTTAGAATAGTCATAACATTTTATTCCATATTTGTTCAGGATTACAATTTTAATGTATTCAATAGGATCCATAGAATTTCTAACCATAATTATAATATTTGACTTCTATGGCTCTTTTTTTTTTTTTTTTTTTTTTTTTTGAAGTGGAATTCGAGTATTTGATTCAACATTCAACGATTTCTCAGTCATTACAATATCACGTATACATAAAGGAGTGGAAAACCTCCATTGACTTCTATGGCTTATCTTACCTACACCACATTGTCCACATATGCTCTATATATAAATAGGACTTCTTGTAAAACAATATATATAATATCAAATCAACATAGCAAACAAGTAATTTTATTGGGTATATTATATCGATAGATGTAGGAGTACTCTAATATCAAACCACTGTGAATTTTTGTATTATTCTCTCTCAGTACCTTTTATATTTAAAATATGAGAAATGATAATATATCATTCTTAATTTCATCTTTCACTCATCTCCGTGGATAAGTGAATTCACAAGCAATTTTGCAAATAAATAAGTTAATGAACACAATTCAGTCCTATATATATGGTATTCGGAACGATGAGCGTATTTGTCTAACACCGAACTATCCGTAATTCTTTATCTTTCTTTTCTCTCTTGCTTATGCTATTATTCTCGTATTTTATATTTACCCACAAACTTCAACATGGTACCCGGGCTTAATCATTATTTCAACAAATACAATAAAAATACAGTCATATTTGGCATTCTAATAGGATATGTAGGCCTTTAACGCTGAACTAATACCTTAAATTTTATCTTTCTTTATTTTCTCCTTATTCTCAAAATGATCTCTTTTCACTCTTTGATATTTTAATTTTTTAATATGGTATTAAAGTCTTTTATGTTGCTTCTTTTAGTCTGTCTAAACATGTTGTTTGCTTGGTACAAGGAATAGGTGTCGGTTACAAAGATTTTGTAAGTGTGTCATACTTTTAATTGAATTCTTCTATTGTGGATGAGTTTTTTGGGTTTAATTGGCTGCTCTGAAATGGTTTTATCTTTAATGAGTTTTTCAAAGAGTTTCCACTTCTTCACCAAATTCTTGTATAAATCGAGTGATTTACTACTTTTATTATATTTGGTGCTATAATTTTTGATTTGGGATAGTTTTTATAAAAACACATATTCACTCTCATCTAGGTATTGTTTGGGATTGGTTGGAAAATTTCATTTTTTAATACAATTGTCAAACTATTGATGCTCTTAGCTTTGTCTCTTCAAGAATTATATCAACATAACATCATTCAACATCATAATCATGGAACATATACTTATATATATATACTACAAAAAAAAAAAAACTAAGGATGGCATGAATATTTGGGGCGTTTTTGGTAAAAAAAAATAAAAAATAAAAAAAAAAACGTCCCAATTGAGATTTAGAGACACTTGAATAGGGGCACTTGGCGCACACCTCAAATCATAGCAACTAGACTTCAATTTAGATACGCTTGTACAGTAAAAAATGCTTCCAAAAGGAGGCATTTTAAGCTAAATGTTTCTAAATTGAGAAAGGGGAGCTTGGCACTGTGCAAGCGCCCCCTTTTGGAAAAGCTAAGGGGGCGCCAACGTGGGCAAGCGCCCCCAATAATTAATATATGGAAAAAAAAAAATTTTTCCCATATACCTTTTAATTGTGTTTTAATTTTTATTTTTCTGTTTGGAAAACCTAATAACAAATCCAAATTTAATACTATACAATCTTATAATATATATTTGAATCAAAATGTTATTCACATACAATCTCATAGTACAATCTCACATACAATATCAATTGCTCCCAACAAATTACAACATCCTCACAAAATATGTTACAAGTCCTCTTATAATTACATTCAAAACTCACTCTAAAACCAAAACCTCAATGAACATTAATATTAATTAAAAGCATTAACTATACAATCTCAAGTTCCAAATAAACCATGCAAAAAACACAATATTTTTACAATCTATAACATTCTACTTAATTGGAGGGTAAAACTGATCATGTTACATATATTTAGGAGCGCCTACCAGGCAAGCACCCCTGTGTTCTCAAATGGGGCACTTGCCCTAGTGGAACGCCCCCTTATTAGGGGGTGTTCCACTGTACAAGCGCCCCCACTTTATAGTGGAGGCGCTTGTACAGTAAAACACCCATTTTTAAGGGCTTATACAAAAAAGTGGCATTTTATTGTAAAAGCATTCTTAATTTTTAGTAAGGTCGTTTGCACAGTAAAACGTCCCCATATGACACGTTTGATTAAAATGCATGCCTCTATTTCAAACGTTACTATTTTTTTTTTTTTTGGTAGTGACATAATTATAAATATTATACACCAATAATATAAACAGTACATATACATAATCCACGTGGAACAACATATAATCTAACAAATATATTTACTCAATTTTAAATAATATACTGGTTCCTGGCCAACACTTGTGCATATACAGAATAAACATTTTAACAGAGCTTGCATTACAACTATGCACATGAAAAATTAATCTGAGTCTTCCTATTTCCTACTGTTAGGAGTTCGTAGCATTTCTATTTCAGCTGGTGGGGAGGACTCAGACAGGCTCCGGAGTCTCAGAAGAACAATTATTTATATGATCTGTTGTGTCTGCATTTATATCCGATGCGTCCGCTAAGGTTGGAGTTGTTCTTGGACTTTTGATATGAAAGTATCCTACTATTCTAACTGCCTTCTTCCAAACACTTCCATCATCTGGAGCTACATTTCCTTCGTATGCATGCTGATGTTTCTGACGATTTATTGGTGAGAAATTTAGTGATAGTAGAAACAAATGGTGGAAGTGACAAAGGATATCAGATACAGCACCCAAAAGCTTTGGAGGCTCAGGGTTTGAGTGCTGTTGGAAGTTATGTTGGTTGAACACTCGTCCGTGGGAGTCAACCATTCGTCCTCCAGTACCTTTAACTTACCATTCTCTGATAGAATAAGAATGGCTTTCGAAAAATCCCTCGCTATTGGAGAGCCTTTCTGGAATACCTGCATAGAGAGAGAGAAAAGAAAATAATTTTATTACTTTCTGCAGAAAAGAAGGAGCGGATTTGGATTATAAAGAAGTTGAAGATTCATGAGTTGCTACTCACAAAGCCCAATCCTCCAAATCTGGTGGTGGGTCTGGTGCCAATGTAGCCGTTGCAGTACTTATTGAGGAAAACTTTCTTGTATGGGAGTTCAAGAAAGGCAGCAGAGATATTCGCTGGTGACATTCAATATGTTGTCTGTCTTGAAGAGAAGCACATTATTCAGGTATGTCCTTACAAATGAATCACCATCGCAACCAACTTTCAAGTTGTTCTTCTTTAGCCACTCTACATCTGTAACTTTGGGTTGCAGCCGTTGAACTGTCAGCATTGAAGACAGGCTAGCGGTGTAGCTTGATGTCAGGACCAACACCACAAAGAGCCATAGTACAATCACCAAACGACTCAGGTTGCTGTGTATTTTTTCCCCTGCAATATATCACCACGTGCTATGAGTGCTTTCAAGTCGCAAGCAAAACAAAAAATGAAATGAGACGTGTTATTGAGTTGCTTTCCTTAAATATCAAACCCCCATTTCGTCACGCACGTGTGTCTAAATGACCCTTCATACTTAAATATAACTATAAAATAAATCAGTTGAAATTACAGAACTTAAACCCCCATATCGTCACGCACCTAAATAACAGAACTTAAGTATCAAACTATTTTAAGTATCAAACCCCCATATCACTACAAATCAATACTAAACCCCCATACTAAAGTCGGTGAGTAGTTTATATTTAAGTATCAAACCCTCATATCGTCATGCACGTGTGTTTGGTACTTCGTGCCCTACTAGAGCATATACACTAGTGTATACACCCACTTATTACTTATTTTAAAGCAATATAGTTTATTGTGAGTTAGGACTTGTAAATGTTTAGCTTTGCTTTTTACACTCTTTAAAATCTTTCATCTAAAACATTCCCAAACCAGAAACTATATATATATATATAGAAATTTGATACTTACTATGAGCAAAGAAGAGAGAGGAGAAGGTGAACCAAAGCGCAGTGCTAATTTGGTTCTTCCAGGAGCCATTAAACTCTGGATTGCATTGACGCTCCAGGAACCAAACCACGAGCATTGTGTATATCAAGATGCCGCCAGTCGCCACCCACATTCCCACCGTGAAGGGCATCATAAACATCCATGCCGATGCTTCCGGTTTTGCCCGAACAATCATAGACAAACCTGACTCCGCAAACGGCATTGTAAAATCAACTTGTTGCATTCGGCCGGCTAGTAAGGTAATGTCGCCGATCAGAGCATCATATGACTTCCATTGTGTTTTTTCCCACACGACAAGCAAAAATATCTTTTATCAGAAACAAACAAATTGCAAACATATATAAAAGAAAAAAAAAAAAAAAACAAGTTTAATTAATTAATTTATTGCAAACTCATATAAAATAACGTTTTCATTTTAGCTAGTCAAAGATTTACTATTGTTCTTGAATGGTAGTTCAATTGGTTAGAGGCAACGCCTCATGAAGTGAAGGTGAAGGTCACTAATTCATATCTGTCTCATTTCCCTCTCCTCGTGCGGATATATATATAAAGATTTATTGCTCTTCCTAGATGCTACTCTATCGCTCTAAAAGGACCAACTAGTTAATATATAGACGGTAATTTTGCAGTGCATGGCTTAGCCAAGGAGGCCATCAAGCATGTCGTAGAGATTAGGTGGAGGAATGAAATCCCCCGTGTATCTATAATATTATAAAGAGAGAGGAAACTTTACCTCCTCTTTGATTGTATTTTTTTTTTTTTTTTTTTGAACGATTTATGGAATAAGATATTCAGTTTTTCCAAAAAAAAAAAAAAAAAAGTTAATGTATAGACAAAGAGAAACGTCCTCCAAATTCCTGTCATACCCTAATCAATCAATAAATAATGACAATGTTAATAATGATATGCTTAATTATTAAGTAAAAATTGTGGAAAACTTAAGATTCCCTGAGTCCAAAATTTCTTTATTTATTTATTTTTGTTTTGACTTTCTTTTTCATTTGGACCTTCCAATATGATCCGGCTTACATGCTGTTATTTTAATAACAACATGTATGCTGTAGTTGAATCAACGGTCAAGATTGAATTTTAAAGTTGACTTACTTTTATAAGCATTTAATAAGAGAGAGAAAATGAAAAAGAGATTTTGAAAAATTCAATCTTGACCGTTGATTCAACTACACCATACATGCTGTTATTTTAATAACAGCATGTAAGCCAAATCCCTTCCAATATATTTATGGAACTTATAGCGACACTATAATTAAGCTCCAATTTAATACAGATTCGAAATCTTCTAACCAAATTGTTAATTCATTTGGTGAGGATCACATTTGAAAAAAAAAAGGGTAAAGTCCACTTAACCCCCTCAAACTACTACCCCAATTAATGATAATTTACCCCTTAAACTATCAATTACGATAATTTACCCTCCAAACTGCCAAAACAATGACAATGTACTCCTGAATGCTAGCAAAATGACAAAATTATCCCTATAGAATTTTCAATAAGACAAAAATACCTTTAAAAATTTGAAAAAAAAATTAAAATTTAGTATTTTTATTTTTATTTTAGTAATGGTAATTTCATCATTTTTAAAAAATTTAGGGTACATTGTCATTGTTTTAGTAGTTTGGGCTGTAAATTGTCGTAATTGATAATTTGGGAGGTAGATTATCATTGGGGTAGTAGTTTGAAGGAGTTAAATAAACTTTACCCAAAAAAACAAAAAACAAAAATAATTGATTCGGTAAAGTTTTGAGGGGTGTTTCGGAAAAACAAAAAATTAAGAAATATTTTTAGGCAAATAAAAGAAGGAAAAAAGAAAAAGATTGGTGCTCCATGGTGGCAACAACTAATGTGGTGGTGACCTGACAGCCATGACAGCCACCACGAGGCTGTTGAACAACCTTGACAACCACCATGTGCATGGCTGCTGAATACCCCTATTACCACACAAGGTAAACAAGTACCTCACTGGCAGCCACCAAGACACAGTCGAATAGCCTTGGTGGCCACCACTGCAAGGCTGCCTAATAAATCAGCTCCGCCATCATTGGGTGGCCGACCACCACCATGCCAGTTGCTATTTTTTTTTTTTTAACAGTTTTTTTAATTTTTCTAATATATAATAAGGAAAGTCCACACCTAAAAAATTAAACCTAAAAATTTGGGTGTATGTTTAGTTATTTTTTGAGAAATGCCTTGCGTTTATGTATCGATAGTGATTTGTGTGAAGAGTTATGCATTTTGTTTTGAAAAATGTACTGATGGTGGGGGTTACATATGAAAATCTATATGTAACTAATATTTGAAAATGGAAAAGAGTTTTTGAAAATTTTGTCAAACTCTTAATAAACAATTCAAAACATTAAACTTTTCAAGCCACAACCCTTTTTAGAAAAATATAAATAAATTAAAATTTTAAAAATTTCACACCATAGGAATATTTTGAAAAATATAGGTGTAGAGGTTAATTTTTAGTTCAAAAAATTAAAAAGACTATATATATATATATATAGAGAGAGAGAGAGAGAGAGAGAGAGAAAAGTCTTCCAAATTCCTTTCATAACCTAATCAATCAATAAATAATGACAATAATGATATGCTAGTTAATGGACAAAGAGAAAAGTCCTCCAAATTCCTTTGATATGGAAAAGGATCCCCTTCAGTCCATTTTGGACTGACGGGTATCTAGTTAATGGCCAAAATTTCTTATAAGAAATTTAAGGGCCACAAATTGAAACACCTATCCTTGTAATAAAAAAAAACTATTATTTAAAGTTGAATAAAAATTAAAAATAATAAAAGCCATAGGGTGGCCGGCCACCCCATTTTTAACCACTGGGGTGGCCAACCACCCCAGATCGGCTGGTCTAGGGTGGTCGATGCCACCCCGATTGCCCTTGGGGGTGGCCGAGCCACCCGAAGGGTCAAATGAAAAAAAAAAAAAAAAAAAAAAAAATTACAGTGTTGGCCTTGACCACCCCCAAGGCCCTTGGGGTGGTTCGGCCACCCCCCAAGGGCCGGTCTGGGGTGGTCGAAGCCATCTTGTGGCCCTTGGGGGTGGTTTGGCCACCCCCAAAGACAAACCCAAATGAAAAAATTGGGTTTGCCTTTGGGGGTGGCCGAATCACCCCCAAGGGCCACCGAGGTGGCTTCGGCCACCCCAGTCTAGGTGGTTAAAAATGGGGTGGCTGGTCACCTCAATGGGGTGGTCCGGCTAGCCCTATGACTTTAAATATTGTTGTTTTTTTTATTAAACTTTAATAATAATTTATTATTTTTTTTATTACAAGAACATGTGTTCAATTTGTAGCCCTTACATTTCTTATAAGAAATCTTGACCATTAACTCGATATTCTCCGGTCCAAAATGGACTAGAAATGATCTTTTTCCCTTTCATACGGCCTAATATTCAATCAATAAATAATGACAAGAATTGATATGCTTAATTATTAAGTAAAAACTGTGGAAAAATTAATTAAGATTCCCTGGGTCCACAATTGATTTTTTTTTTTTTTGACTTTCTTTATTATTTGGACCGTCCAATATATTTATGGAACTTATAGCTACATTATAATTAAGCTCCAATTTGATACAGATTCGGAATCTTCTAACTAAATGCTAGGTAATTAATGAATATATACATTTGGTGATTAATATTCTAACCAAATTGTTAATTCAATTTGGTGAGGATCACATTTGAAAAAAGTGTTGGATGTGAAATCCACCAAAAGAAAATTGCTTGGGTAAAGTTTTGAGGGGTGTTTTGAAAAAACAAAAAATTAAGAAATATTTCTAAGCTTATAAAAGAAAGAAAAGGAAAAAGATTGCTGCTCAATGGTGGCAACAACTAACGTGGTGGTGACCTGACAACCACCACGACCCTGACAACCACCACATGCATGGCAGCTGAGTACCCCTGTTACTCACACTAGGTAAACAAGTAGCTCATTGGCAGCCACCAAGAGATAGTCGAATAGCCTTGGCAGCCACCACTGCGAGGCTGCCTAATAAATCGGTTCCGCCATCACTGGGTGGCCGACCACCATATGCAAGTTGTTTTTTTTTATTTTTTTATTTTTTTAATTTTTTTAATTTTTTTATTATTAATTTTTTTATACAGTTTTTTTAATTTTTCTAATATATAACAAGGAAAGTCCACACCTAAAAATTTGGGTGTATGTTTAATTATTTTTTGAGAAATGCCTTGTGTTTTATTTATTGATAGTGATTTGTGAGAAGAGTTATATATGCGTTTTGTTTTGAAAAATGTACCGATGGTGGAGGTTATATCTGAAAATCTATATGTAACTAATATTTGAAAATGGAAAAGAGGTTTTGAAAATTTTGTCAAACTCTTAATAATAATAACACTTTTTAGAAAATAATAATAATAAAAAAAATTAAAAAAATTCACATCATAGGAATATTTTGGAAAATATAGGTGTAGATCGAGGTTAATTTTTAGTTCAAAAAATTAAAAAGACTAGAAAGATTTAGCTAGCCACACTATTATCAAACACACAAGCTAGTCGTTTCCGTCATAGAGAGAGAGAGAAGGTGATTTTGACTATTAGGTCCACTAGCTAGGTAAGAAATTAAGGTGGCAAGTGGAAATTTGGCAAATATGAAGTCACCTCAACGTGGCTTGGGGAAATCAATATAAACAAAAAAGTCTATAAAAATTTTATTTCCATAATCTCCTGTTGGAAACTAATTTGATTTATAGATTCTCATCTATCAATATCACATGAAAATACATTTTTTCAAACAAACAAAAAAACCACTTTCCAAAACTATTATTAAACATACAATTAGTTGTTTACGCTGCGTGATGTTTTAACCAAAAAATATAAGTTTTTATGTACTAAATACTATGCAACACATGTACCAATATATGACGCCCAAAATAACACTAATATATAACTTAACATGCAGAATATATATAACAAGCTTTCTCGTTGTCTGAAGTAAAGAACTCAGTTCTAACTTTTTTGTTGGTGTGTTTTGGTGTTTTGTTTGTGTTGGAATGAAATTTTATTCATAAAAAAAATAATAATAATAAAAAACTGTTAAAAAAAAAACCTAAAAAAGAATATAAATTTTATTAATAAACCTATTTTCAAGGGAATATTAATATATATGTGAAGTTGTTACCTTGTTATAGACGTGTTGAACCAGGTCGTCGTAGGTGCCATTGTAGGGCTCCAATTCGTAAGGCAGATGATACTCTAAAAGGCTTAGCACCTCATGGAAAATTTGAATGCAAAAACCATCATATTTGTTCTGATTCGGTGTCTCTCCATACTCGACCTTCACAAACTTCTCGAACGTTGTTCTCCCCGGAACTCCAATCTTCAGTGGCTTCGCATTTGTCGGCATTTCCCAACCTTTCGGAGGACGATGTTGTAAGTTCCCAGGCCAAGTTACTGGACCAGCCAATCTTCTAGCTCTATCAGCAATATTACTACTTCCATTTTTCTCTTTTTCTACTATGTCAGCTGGGTTTTCCGAAAACCCATACTTTGTTTTCCAGTAATCTATTTCTTTGTAACTCTTCCCAATCACGTTTACGATCCTCAACATCGGAGTCTCCGACAGCCGGCCTTCTTCGAAACGTATTTTTCCACTTAAACCAGAGAAATTGCTTGATAACATCTTCTCTAACAACATCTTTGGACTTCCCATTTTCTGCATCGCTTTTATAACAATTCCAATGCTGTCGTATGCTCGCAGGGCATAAATTCCAGGCACAGAATTATCTTCTTCCGGATATTCACTTCTGAAATTATTCCGGAACTGGGAATAAAAATGATGATGCCTGCTGATCTCAGAATAGTTGGTCTTGATTCCCAACGCGCCTTCCATGGAGGAAATAACGGAGTTGTTAACAGAATCCAGCAAATTTGTAATGCTTTCTGCACTTATCCATGCCGAGTCCATCCCTACAAGTCCCATCGGCTTAGCTTCTCTGAACAAATGAGTCACCATCTCTAATGATGACTGAAGAACTATGAAAACCCGAGATTGGATTTGCAGTAGCTTATCAAGCTCTTCTTGGACGACTCTTACCGGATCAGAGAGAAAAGAAAATGGTGGAAGAACCAAACGGTACTCAATCTCCGAACCCACATTTTGGAGAGCCTCCGACAAAAGTTCCAACTTCCCAGAATCACCGGCATAGGGTTCATTTTCATAAATCGCCACGACCCTTTTCCAATTGTACGCTTGAACAATATCAGCAATGCATTGTATTTCTTCAGAACCATTTTTAGCCATTTGTATTAAGAAAGGCCAACGGAGTTGCATCAGCGATGGGTTAACGGCGGGTGCTGCAAATGAAATAACAGCAACTTGAGATTCATTTCCCATGTCGGCTACCACAGCTGCTTCCTGCCACGTGTGCATGCCGATAATCACTTTCACCTTCTTCTCTTTAATCATCTCTTCAGCTGCATGCAATCAGAATTAAGATATTCTCGTTAAAGTAATGATTAAGTTAATAAATTTACATCTTTCTTTTCGGCTCAAATTTTTGAAAAGTCATGATTTAAAATGTAATAGAATTGGTAATAAATAGCTAGAGATATACTAACCAATAGAAGTTACTCTATGAGGATGCTGGATAGAGAGGGAGAGTTTGTGAGTCTTGGACTTTTTGTTGAAGTTCTGAACCGCAATTTCCATGCCGATTTTCTCTTCTTTGCCTATGCGGGAATTAACATCAATGATAGCACCTATATTCATAACTTCTTTAGCAATGGCGGCTTCACCTCCATGGTAGAGAACGAAAAGAAAAGAGACGAGTGCAAGAAAGAGTAGTACTGATGATCTTGAGATTTTGCTGACCATTACAACTGACCAAGCCATTGCGGGAAATTTTGGTATAGCGAGTTAATCAGTACTGATTCCGGTTTTAATGGGTTTTTCTGGTTTCTTGCTGATTATCAAACTAAAACTAAATCAATGTGATTGGTTTCTAGGAAAACGAAGGAAATTGGTAGGAAACTGGGCGTGAAAGTTCATTTCTTTGACTTGGTTTGCTAGAAGACAACATTAATTAATTACTCGGTTACGTACAGTGCACGCTAGCAGTTTGTAATCTACAACTTAGACTTGTCGCTGGGTCGTTCTTAAATGGTGGCAAAATTCCATCATGTTGGCATGTGAATCTGTGATGAAGAATTGCGCACGTTTCTTGCAACTCTGTTTGCTTGCCTATTTTCTTATAGAAGAAGACTTAGAAGAGAGATGACTGGTGACAGAGGAAGTTAAAGCTAGGGGTCGGCGCTGCCTCTTTCATAGAAATTGTGGACCCCTAACATATTCGATTAAAAAGATTATAATAGAAAATAAATTAAATAATTTAATTTTTCGATTCTTGCTTCTTTTAATTTTTAAAATAATTGATATTTTAATATGATTTTAGACTATAAGTTTAATGTCAAACCATATTTCTGTCATTCAAGGGAGAAAAGAAGTGTCTTTGAGGTTTGGAGTCAAAGATTTGAAATCCAACAACATACACGACTCGCAGCTTTTTGTTGGGCTTGGAATCTAAAGCTTTGTTTTTTTTTTTGTTTTTTTTATTTTTTTATTTTTTTTTTTTTTGCCGTAAGGTGTACTCCAATTAACATTGACTCGCGATTGCTAACATATATCCCGTCGTGAGAGAACGACGAGAATTCTACGGTCAGTCGACGTTGAACTGTGTAATGAATTTTTGAGAATCACAACAGAAATGGAAAACAAAAATAAATTTTGGAGCTTTGACTAAGGCTCACCTTGAAGAGAATTGATCAACGGCTTTGAAGTCCTTGAACCCGTGGCTCCAAAATCTTCAAACCTTTCTTTTATTTTCTTTTTTTCTTCTGTAAAGTGGTTAAATGCTATGTGTTAGAAGAGTTCTGGTACGGCGTGAATAGGGTGTTCTCCGCTTCCCGACCTTCGTTCTTTGCGCTCCAATGACCACTACAAAACAATAACTAGTTAAGAGAACTCGACAGCATTCCATTGATGCCTAAGTTAACATTTTGGAGAAAAGTATGCTTAAATGCCAAAAATTCAGTCTAAGGTTTATACATGATATAGGAGCCTATTTATAGACTAAGCCATTGAGCCAAATATGAAATAAATCTTACTTTTATTTAGGCTTGTAATATGGGGCTTGGTATGGACGCGCTATCCATGCATGATTTGTCCCGGGCCTTTAACCTGCAAGAAGGTTCTTGGGTCTTGGGAGGCATTTGCTCCTGGGACTCATACTACCAACTAACTTAATCGCCATATTCTTTCGAATTCGACCCGGCCCGTCGAATATGAAGATTGTACGTAATAATATGCAATGAAAATTATTATGAGAATATTAGAGAATTCTAGAAAAATAATTTTATAGAATAATACTTAATAAAAATATGAAGATTGTACGTAATAATATGTAATGAAAATTATTTTGAGAATATTAAAAAAGTATATCAAAAAAATATTTTGGGATTTATCAAAATCAGTTATGAAAGGTCTTGAGTAAACTTCATTTACCACTTCTGATCTTTCATCACTTTTACAATCATAACCTTAAACTTTAAAAAGTGTTAATTTAAGATTACCATCGATCTTTATGAAGTTTGTAATTTCAGCAGTTCCGTATTAAATCAAAACTCTCTAAAATATTTTAAAGATGTTTACAAAATATGGGGTCTAATGAAATCTGTATTTATTATTGTGGAATAAATTACTAAATATAGATCATGACAGCATGTGACAGAAAAGAGCACTTACTAGAGCATGGCTTGGAATTTTGTATGTTTGAATTGGTCAGGTAAAGAAGTCGACTGAAATACCTTAGACTATGTCACCAATTATAAGTACTGCATGTAATAGGAATTGAGTAGATTACTTTCAGAATTTATTCATTGAATTGAGATTGTTGAATCAGTTTTAGTAAAATCAAACTTCTCGAATCTTTGAAATTATTGGTTTGAACGGAAACGCGTGGACATAAGTACTAGCTGTTAAGATTCAAATCAAACTTTTCTCTTGAAACCTTTTTTAGGTTTCTCTTTCGTTGGTTTCCTTTGTGGTGTTAAATCACAGATTATTTTAGAAGGTTAAGTTAATAGGAAGAGATAAATTTAATCACTTAATTAATATTTTAACACTCTCCCTTACGTGTGGGCTCAAACTTCATTTTAATAAGTGAGGTACAACACATAAAATATTTAATTTAAATGAAGGGTAAATAATAGAGTCAAGGTTCGAACTTAAGACCTTTAGCTTTGATACCATGTTAAATCACCGATTATCCCAAAACCTGACCATGTGGAACACATTTGCCACCATAGTGGGTGCATTTAGGGAGGAAATGAGGTATGGCTTCCATGCCCCTCTTCTCTTCTCCTTTTTTGTTTCTATTTTTATTTGTTTTTTGTTTTTTTTTTTTTCCTTTCATTTGTGTTTTTTTCTTTAAACCACTCATTATATGTCTGTCTGACAATCTTCTAATTAATCAAACAGAGGGGTGCTTCAAGCAGCAAGTTCCTCAACTATTTGAACAAACACAATGAAAAACACTATGCCGACTCCAAAAACTTGTTTATCACAATTTATGCGAAATTAATATTATGAAACAATAAACAATTCAATCATCAAAATATATATAGCAATAAAAAGGTAAACACATATATTTTGGTTACGAAGAGGAAACCTTAAAAGGGGAGTAAAGATGGAGAGATGATGGGATGTCTCGGCATATTGATTTTGGAACTGAATTAAGCCAACAAAATACTAACAAATTCCCCCTTTGGCAATTTGGTGACAAAACCAATATGCCGAGACATCCCATCATCTCTCCATCTTTACTCCCCCTTTTTGTCATAGAATAACAAAATGTCTTCATGTTTCCTGAAACACTTCACAAGATACATCAAGACATATGTGGAATAGGAATAACACAAGAAAAACTCATGAGCACATATAAACGAAAAATGCATGAAGTTTAATGCAGATCATGGAGGCACATCTACACAAACTGCCCCTCAATGTATGACTCATTTATCAACAAGAAACTGGAAAGAAAAAAAATATAGGTTTCTCCCCCTCAAAAGTCAAATGAACATATATGATACACACATCAACGACTCATGTATTTCACAATGAATATCTCAAACATGCTCCAATTATGCAAAATATACATGAGACTAGAAATGATAAGAAACTCATATTACTTAACCCAAGCAAAGAAAAATGTTCTATTCAACCCATGCTTATGTGTTGTGTGTGTAAGCCATCCAATGAGAAGATTTACCAATTTACAAAATGAGGATAAAGTTTCACCAATAGAAGGTTTTGACAAGAAAATTAAGTCAAAAGTCAAATCTTATCATATTAGGGCATAGCCACTCTCATCTAATACATTCCTCTTTGTAAAACAAATTTCACAAGTTTGACACAATGAAATAAATTCCTTTTGGAATATGTTTTTTTTTTTTTTTTTTTTTTTTTTTTTTAATTTTATTTGTTTCACTATCTTGTTCCATTCAGCCCATGTTTGTGTGTTGTGTGTGTAAGCCATCCAATGAGAAGATTTACCAACTTACAAAATGAGGAGAAAGTTTCACCAATAGAAGGTTTTGACAAGAAAATCAAGTCAAAAGTCAAATCTTATCATACTAGGGCTTAGCCACTCTCATCTAATGCATTCCTCTTTGTAAAACAATGAAATAAATTTGTGTATTTATGTCTTAAAAACATGAATTTTTCCAACAAATTATTGAAGGAGTTTATAAGTTCATATTCCCCTTGAGAAGTATTCATAGCAAACAAGGAGTCAAAAGATCTCACTCAGGAATTTAATCCAAACAGAGTGAACCTGCTCTAATATTAATTGAAAAACGCTATGCCGACTCCAAAAACTTGTTTATCACAATTTATGCAGAATTAATACTATGAAGCAATAAAGAATTCAATCACCAAAATATATAAAGCAATAAAGAGCCAGACACATATATTTTGGTTAGGAAGAGGAAACCTTTTAGAAACCGATCTAAAAGTAAAACCTTTCTAGGACAGCCAAATCCAGGAATCACTATCAAAAGATTATCCAGAGATTACAGACACTAGGAACACTTACAACCCTTTGCAAGACCTTGGTTCTGTAAGATCGATAAGCTTACAACTCGCCTCATTGCTCACAATCTTCTTCAACGTGATTCTCTTTTACCAGACCCTTCCAATAGACTTCTTAACCGTAGATTTATCAAAGGAATCACTCAAACTCTAAGAGATTCAATTTAACGCTCTCCACATATGAACTATATTAGCACAGTGGGGGTTGGATTCTAAGCATTCTATATTAGTGTTTGAGCCCGTGAACTGTAGCCTTTGCATTTTAGAACCGAATTATGCTAACAAAAATACTAACACACATTATACCTGTTTTTGATATATAAGGTAATACTTCAGTTTCCATGTCTTGAAATAGTGGGCATGTTATTTGAGTTCATTGGGCTTTTAGATTTTGTTTCAATATCCATGTATTCGGTTCTAATCTTTGCTTGCTTATGCTTTTGACATCAAATTTCTTTGTGTAATGCTACTTAACACACCAATTTCATACCAGCTGACTTGTTGTATTTATTAGTGTGATAAATTGGTGTGAAGAGTACCATTACTTTTTTTTTTTTTTTTTTTTTTTTTTAATTTTTTTTTTATGCATACTTTGATAGTTATGTTCTCGATGATTATATCTATAGGTGGAAATGATTTTATTTAAATGTTTAGTAGGAAAATGTTTGTGTGTGTCTACATTTAATGATTTGACTTATTTTGCTGCTCATCTTTCATTTGTGTTCATCAGTGCGAAAATGGGAAATATGAAATTTGAAACTCGTATATGCAGATAGTATAGGAGCTTTTCTTATTGGATGATGTTTCATTTCTCTATCATTTAAGTGTAATTATCTGGAGTATTTTGTGGAAAAGAAAAAATGGTCGGGAAAGTTCCCTTTGTGAAAATACAAACTAAAGGAAGAAAGTTTGTAAAGAGAAGAAGAAGAGAATAAAGGACTACATTTTTATTCAGTGATTTGAATGTTACAAGAGAGAACAATATATAGGCATATGAAGGGAACACATCCTATATATCATGGCGTGAATCATGGGTTGTGATAGAGAATAATATGCAATCCTATGAAACATAGAGGATTAAATCATAGGATTGTTGCCTTGCTTGGATATGCTTGACTTGATTAGATTTTATCTTCTAACACTCCCCCGCAAACTGATGGTAGGAACTTCCTTCAGTTTGATAAACAAAAACAAATAATTGGCCGTTTGTCGATTGAATCTTGCCATAAACTACTGGGGGTGATCAGATCTCGCCACAAAAACACCAAAGGGTGGTCGAATCTCGTCGTAAAATACTGAGGAGCAGTTAGATCTTGATGCAAATTTCCAATTAAGGGACGGTTGGATCTCGCTGCAAATACCAAGGGGTGGTCGAATCTCCCAACAAAACCAACAATGGATGGTTAGATTTCACTACGATGACCAACGGTTGATGTGTCGGAGTGCGGTAACTGTGGAGAAGGAGCGAGCTTGCAACCTGTGACTCAACAAACATATGTGATGCGGCTAAGGTGCTTGTTAGAGAGACAGCGGAAAAGGAACTAGAACGACGTTATGGATTTATTGCTCTGATACCATGTGAAAATACAGACTAAAGAAAGAAAGTTTGTAAAGAGAAGAAGAAGAAAGGAAAGAAGAAGAGAACAAAGAACTACATTTTGATTCAGTGATTTGAATGTTACAAGAGAGAACAATATATAGGCATGCAATGTTTGGTTTCCTTAAGCTTTCTAATTGATCCATGTAGCGAGTGTTAAGTCAATGACTCCCAAACCAGATGGTTTTAGGGCATTAGGTGTAGAGACACCCCTAAGGACCTACTAACTCGAGTCAAAAAGGCTACAAAACCAAACTAACCATGACATTGATCAAATCCAAAATTTTCACCTTTTGACGTGAACACTCAATGTATTTGAGGCAAGAAGTCCAGTTACTTAGTGAAAAGCTTATCAATGATCATTTATATATATATGCCAAAATGTCATACCTCACAAATTATGTGCTAATATGCTTGTGTGATCAAATCAAACATGTGATTTTTCAACTGTTCTAAGCAAGTAACCAAGCTAAAAAATTCTCTCATCAGATCATGTGTTCAAAATTTTAAGCTCACTGATGAATTTAAGCCACAATTCTGTTAGATTAACTCAAACTTTTAGGGCAAACATGAACATGCATAAACTTTTTTTTATTTTATTTTTATTTTCAAATAAACAAACAAACACACAAAACAAATAACATGAAATTGGGACAAAGTGTGTGTAAACATGTGTGCCCATACCCCCAAACTTAAATGACACATTGTCCCCAATGTGTCTAAATTAAGGAAAGAGTGTACTCGGGAGATGGACGACATAGTCTTGGAAAGAATGTTTCATAGCACACCCCCAAACTTGAATTGAAGCACACTTGTCCCTGAAAAGTAAGAAAATATAAAAACAAGTAAAAAGAAACAAAACTAAAGATAACTAAAAAGATTAACTTAAAACACACGAAACAAAAAATAAAAAGATAAACTATAGGGTGCCTCCCATGAGCGCTAAGTTTAACGTCTTCAGCCAAACGGTAGTCCCTGCTCAATGCTATCTAGAAGAAGATGCTCCAAATGGTGGTGGCAAACAGCTAAGAATGGACCGCATCACTTCTTCTAAGGCAGGGAGTCGTTGATCCATCAACTCTTTATCTTCTCAAGCCTCCCTTCTTTGATCAGCGAACTCTCTCTGAAGGCCCGCCATTTCTTCACTAAGTGAGCGGTATTGTGTTGCACGAAAAATGATCGGGGCCTCCTCCTCTGCTATCTCTAGCTTAGCTGCGGGTTCATCTTCGACCATTGGCTCGGCCCTCGCTTTCTTTCGCACCAGCTGCTGGTGCTGGAGGTGCCCGGGGCATATGGGAGCAGCTCTATTTCCATTGGCAAATGCCAAAGATGGGGGTAGTAGCTCATCAGCTACAGTACCTTTGATGCCTTTCTTCCGGAGGATGTAGGTGATTAAGTATGGGAAGGGCAACCTCCATGAGTGTGTGGACTCAGCTCCTCCAATGTGCACTCCATTGCAATCGTGAGATAGGTGAGCATAGAACTCGATCACTAGCTTTCGGTATGCTGTGGAAGTGACCGGCTTGAAAAGCTTCTTGAGCCACGGCGCTTGAATTCGACGACCGCCCATTGAGTAGCCTCAAGGTTTTAAAAATCTTTGTGAATGGCGAAAGTGGTCTCAAATAGCAGCTTCTGTTCCTCAAAAGTTGGTAGGGGAGAAGTGGCTTGGATATCGAACCCCCGGGAGGACGAAGCTCAAGTTCTTGGCATGATGAGCTTGATTAGGGACTTTTGTTGAACACTTGGTGTGCACTGTGATGACCAAGGTTGCTATGGCATGTCAACACTACTCCAAAACCCCCTGCAAAAACACCAAAACCCAACCACAGGAAAGCAATGTGGGTGGATGAACACCCACGATTGCAGAAAAAAGATAATTAAAAAAAAAATGGAGGTTGGGGAGTTAATCAGAGTTGGGGTGTTGATGGGAATGAAGAACGGTTTGTATGGTTGTGTGGTGGAAAAGTGGTGGTACAGTGGCCGGAGAGGAGAACCGTGTGGTGGTGGTGTGGTAGAGATGGTGAAAAACGGTGGAGGAGTGATGGGAGTAGGGGTGTGCCGGAGTAGGGGTGTGCCGGAGTTTGGGGAATGGGGAGAAAATGAGAATGTGAGGGGGAATGGGGAGAAAGTGACCTAAATAGGTCACGTGGCTTGCTGCCCGAGTGCGCTCGATCGCACACCTGGTGCGCTCGATCGCACTCATGCAAGGATGTGCGTGAGTGGGTGATGTGTGTTCGAGCACACACAAGGTGCAATTGATCGCACTAACAGAATGTACAAAGCCAAAATTTGATTACTACGCTCGATCGCATACTTGTTGCGATCGATCGTAGTAACAAAATATAAATTTTTTTTTTTTTTTTTTGTAATGCATAATGTACAACAATGTTCTAAAATAAAAAGGAAACACAAAGGATAAGTGAGGACACATGTAAAGTAAGGAAATTGATATGATGGGAAACAAACATGGAAAAGTGTACTGCCTTTAGTGGCCTCAGTACCACTGTTTTGAGTAGATGCACTTGAGCTCTTGGACTGCTCAAACGCTTCTACTTGTAACTGTAATGTCTCCAGTGTGGAGAGTTGAACTTGAGCTCCACAGAATATGGCTCAAGTGCCCGTGGTGGTGCAGGTATAGGACTTTCTTTATAGGTCAATAATTTCGCTCCCATATAGAACTCCTTCTTGACATGCTTTCTGTGATGATGGTCCTTGGGTCTTTTCTTGTGGAGCTTGGTGTCCTTATTTACTTCATACCTCAATTTTTCCCGTTCATGCTACTGCCGCTTTATCTTGGCTTGAAGAGGGTGCCTTGCTCTACTGATGCCATTAGTAACATCTGCATAGATTGGCCCAATGTCCTGCCTTGTGAACTTGTGAGTGAGGGGCTTTTTTACTGGATCTTTCTGTGGATCCTGCAAAACTGGCTCACTAACACCTTGGATCATACAAACATCAAAACATTTAAAATCATCTTGAGGTAATTGCATTGCATCAAATATTTTGAACTCTATTGTCTCACCATTTACCTTCATACTTACAGAGCCCATTTTCACACCTATTGTAGTATCTGCAGTTCTCATAAAGGGTCTTCCTAAGATGATAGGCAAGGGTGATGGCATAAGGGATTCTTTTACATCCAACACAATGAAATCCGCAGGTAAAATAAATGTACCTATCTTTACCAACACATCTTCAAGTATACTTCTTGGTCTTTTGATGCTTCTGTCTGCCAATTGTAAGCTGACTAAGGTTGGTTGAAGTTCCCCCAAGCCTAGCTTTTCATATACCGTGTAAGGCAACAAATTGACCCCTGTTCCCAGATCCAGCAATACATGCTCAAAAAGATGGTCTCCTATCCTGCATGGAATGGTAAAACTACCCGGATCTATTAGGTTTGGTGGTAATTTTCTTAACAAAACTGCACTTACCTCTTCTGTTAGGGCCACTGTCTCATGCTCCTGAAGCCTCCTTTTGTTAGTGCACCAATCCTTTAAAAATTTAGCATATGAAGGAATCTATTTAATTGCATCTAATAAAGGAATGTTGATTTCCCCTTTCCTCAAGGTCTCAAAAATATCCATAAGCTGGTTTTCTTTCTTTGGTTTGACTAACCTTTGAGGGAAGGGTGGTGCATTTACCTTCTCCATTTTGTTTACCTTGGAAGTTGATGCTTCATCTGGAGATGCTTGAGGTGGCTTCCCAATTCCAATGACGTTGCCATTTCTGAGAACTGTGACTGCTTTCAGCTGCTAGTGACCACTTGGATTGGGTATTGTTTGGGCTGAAAATTCTCCCTGCTTCCTTTCACTCAGCTCCTTTGCCATCTGCCCTATTTGCACTTCTAGTCTTTGGATGGCTTGATCGGCCTTTGTATTGAATTGTTTTTGATTAGCCATAAATTGCTATTGTGAAGTCACCAGAGTGTGTATCCTATTCTCTAGTTGGATCATCTTTGACTCTTGGGTCGGCTGGCTTGCTTGTTGGGGACCCTTCTGCTATCCTTGATTGTTACTCCATGAGAAATTTGGATGGTTGCGCCACCCTGGATTGTAGGTGTTGGAGTACGGATTGTTCTTGTGGGGGTAATTGTTTTGTCCCACATAATTCACCTCTTCTTACTCTGGAAATGGAGATAACGGACACATTTCAGTAGCGTGATCTAAATGGGAACATATAGCACATTTCTAGACTTGTGTGTTCTATTGAAGGGATGAGATTTTCTGAGCAGTCATGGCTTTGACAATCATATCTAACTTCTTTTCCATAGCAGCCATTTGATTTGGAGATTCCCCATTGAAATTCACTTCATACATGCCTTTGCTTTTTACTCCTCTCATTCCTCTAGAGCAGAATTGTTGGGAATGCTCACTTAGTGTTTCAAACAGCTCCATTGCTTCCTCACTACTCTTTTCCATAAGTGCTCCTCCACAAGCTGAATCAACCATCCCTTTGTTAGTATCATCTAAACCTTCATAGAAAATTTGTACCTAATCATCTTGAGGGATGTTGTGATGTGGGCACTTGAGAAGCAATGAATTGAAGTGATCCCATGCTTCAAAGAAAAGATCTCCATCTCTTTTGTTGGAACATCTGAAGTTCCCTTTTAAGTTGTCTTGTCTTTTGGGCTAGGAAAAACTTCTTCAGAAACTTGGTGGCTAATTCTTCTCAAGTATGGATAGAATCTGCAGGCAAAGAATTATACCATAGTTTAGCATTTTCTTTCAAAGAGAAGGGAAAGAGGACTAACCTGAGTCTCTCTGGAGTTAAGCCTTGGATGTGCTGCAACTTATATAGATCAAAGAACTCCTTAAGATGCAAGTTGTGATCCTCAATAGCTGTGCCCCTGAAGTGAGTCAATGCAGTGAGGATTTGAGGAGAAATATAATAGTTGCATTCCACCTCCGGTTGATATGCTATGCATGAAGGTTGATTGAGGTTCATTGGGACGAACGCCTGCTTCATCGGTCTCCGCACCGGTGGTGGATTTGCCTCCAGTGGTCTTGGCACTATTGGTGGATTCTCTTGCAAATCTTCCATCTCAATTTCTTCCTCTTCTTCTTTGTCTCTAGGTCTTTGTCTAATTGTCCGCTCAATTTTAGGATCGAGTGGAATGACTGTTGAATCTTGAGATCGACGACCTTGCGTCAATTGAATTGCTTCTTCAGTCAAGGTAGCTTCAGTGCTGCTTGTCCGGATGCTCTCTGGAACTGCGCTCGATCGCAAGTAAGTGTGCTCGATCGCAATTCACTCGATCGCACTCAGCTGACGTTCGATAGCAATAACAGAATCGCAAGTCTGCAACTTGAAACAAAAAACAGAAAAGTTAAGAAAAATGGAAAATCTTTTTGATTTTTGATAACAACAAAATTTAAAATTGAAAATTAAAACAATACAACTAAAGGAAAATAATTCTAAACAAATTTCGCCGCAATCCCCAGCAACGGCGCCAAAAACTTGTTGTCATAATTACCTACCTAAATTAATAGGCAAATAATTGGATGTTTTACCTATAAGTACACGAGGTCAACATAGTAGTTTATGGTGCAAGTACGGGGTCATTTCCACGAAGATTGCTAAATTTTGTTTAAAATTAATTCCAAAAGTAAACTAAAACAAAAATTGGAATTGAGTTGATAATGATAAAATGGTAGGGCTTTGATATCCATCACTAATTATATTTAGCTAATATATCAATGTGCCAATGTTTTAATCATGTTATGAATATCTAATGTATGTCAACCTAAGGGCATTGGTGTCTATTCCTTAAGCTATTGATTTCCCTAAGCAACGAATTAGGCATGAGTGTCTACTCTAATTCTTTTCTTTCTTAAAGGATTTAGCATGGGTGTCTACTAAATTGTTCTTTAAGAAAGCATAAAATTATGGAAATCGACAAATACATGAGGCTTAGGGCATGGGTGTCTACTCCTGGTTCCCTATGTTGATTAACCCAAGAACCCGGTGTGGATTTCTTTTGTTACTTTTATTAAACCCAAGACTCGGTCATCCAAATTGATTTAACTAACTAGTCCATATCATATGCATATGTTGATCAAGCACACAGATATGAGGAATTCATGAAAATAGAAATTAATTAATTTAGATATCACAACAAGATCATCACAAGGGCACCAATATTGAATATCAACTAAACATAACTAGGACTTCAATCTAACCCTACTAAATAAATGAGTTACATATAAGTTTGATGTTAAACATCTTCATAAAATAAAAATAAAAAGAGAAAAAAAAGGAATAAACCCGAAACTTGAACTTAAAGAGCTCAAATTCTTCTCCTTGGAAAGTATCTCTATTCTAGAGGCTTAAAAGTCTATTTATAGGCATTTAGGAATACTCTAGAACCCCTAAAAATTGTAGGGTTTGAGCCCCAGTTCGCACTAAGCTACAAAACCCTAAAAGTTGCTCTTTCCTTATTAAGGCTGGCGGAAAACTTGGCCATCACGCACAGGTGCGCTCAATTGCAGCCCGTATGCGATCAATTGCAGGTCTGTGATCGATCCTCCTTGTGCTTGCGCTCGATCGTGGGTGCCTTGTGCATTGTGGTCATCGCCTGTAGTGCACTCGATCGCAGCTTCCCTGCGATCAATCGTTCTACCAGAGCCTCCTAATTTCCAAAATGGCTCTTTTTAAGTCCAAAACTTTGGAGATGGCTTCTTTTTCTTCCAATGACATACAAAAATGAAGGAAAACACATAAAATAACTAAAATGACATAGATTAACTAAAGCTAAAGGATTAAAACATGTAAGTTAAGAGCTAAAAATATAAATATTTTAGCACTTAAGAGCACCAAGTCGATTTGGTGTTGAATGTCATGAAAAGGTGGTAGATCCTTGGGTAACTCTACTGGGAACACATCTGAAAATTCTTCTAACAAACACTTTACTGCAGCCAGCATTTCCTCTGTGGTACCACACTCCTTGCCATATAATAGGTACACACAATCTGAATCGAGCATCTCCTTAATGAACTCATGCTTGGCTAACAACGTTTGACCTACCTTTTTAGAAGGTTTGGAATCTTCTTTTAGATTTGGGAGGAGAGTAAGTTTTATATTGTCCACCAAAAAACTATAGGTGTTCTTTCTCCCGTCGTGATGAGCACTCTGATCATATTGCCATGGCCTTCCAAGTAATAAATGGCATGCATCCATGACCACCACATTGCACCATGTTTCATCTTAATACTTAGTTCCAATCGAAAAATTCACAAGGCAACGTTTGGATACTATTACCTCGTTTCCTTTCTTGAGACACTCCAAGCGATATGGTGCAGGGTGTTTCTTCGTCCCAAGGCCCAATTTTCAGACCGCTTCTTCCGCTACTACGTTCTCACAACTGCCCCCATCAATGACAAGCTTGCACCCTTTGCCCCCAATTGTGCATGTCGTTTGAAAAAGGTTGTGGCACTGGCCATCGTCTCTTTCCGCCTTCCAGGGTGTAAAACACACCCTCCTAAGCATTAATAGAGGGCTGTCATCCCCGGTAACAAATTCTTCATCAAACCCATCATAGTCGTTGAAAACTGCTTCTTTCTCATCCTCCTCGCCTTGTCCTCTGAAGGCGTCTCCCGAGTCGATGAGTAGTCTCTTACCATACCTTTCCCCTTTGCGGCAATCCACCATTCGGTGGCTCGATTCACCACACTTAAAAAATTTAGGCCCATTGGATGTTGCGGCTCGGGTCGGTGGTCCCGTGGTGGTTGGGGTACGGCCTTCGTCTGGAGTTGAAGTGGTGCTGCGCCCCGTGAATCGCCCACTTGACCAGTTTGTGCTTCCCCTAGTTCCTCCACCGAATCCTCCAAAAGATCCTCTAGAAGCCGTCCCTTCTAAAGATAGTGCCCTTTGATGGGCCTCAGACACATTAGGGGGATCAAAGAGGTTTAAGGAATCTTGAATTTGTTGGCGCAAACCTCCAATGTATTGTGACACTAGTTGGTCGTTTTTTTCGGCTAGATCCACATGTGTGAGGTACTTGTAGAATTCTTCCATGTATTCATCCACAGACTTCGAACCTTGGCTCAAATTTTGCAGCTTTTGATACATGGTTCGTGTATAATTGTAGGGTAAAAAGGTTGGTCGCATATGCTTCAACAATTTCTCCCATCTGTTGATTTTCTTCTTGCCCTACTGCTCTCTTGATTGCTTCAATTGCTGCCATCACACCACAGCTCTTCCTCGGAATTTGGTTGCAACCAAAGAAACTCGTTGATCCTTAGGCACCCCCTTGAAATCAAGAAGTTCTCCAAGTGCCGCTGCCCAGTCCAAAAATTCTTCGGTTTGAAGAGCCCCGTGGAATTCAGGAATATCGAGTTTGAAACCACTCTCCCATCGATTGGCATGGACTTGTACATGGGGTTGATGGCCGTGTACTCTGCGCCCTGCAAAAGGGTTCCCAGCTTCATTCTCCATACCTTGTTCGTCTTCCCCATCCAAGTCGGGCAGTGAGGGTTGGGGGCGATGCGCACGGTGGAACTCCGAATTGGCCAATCGTGTATTGGTGATTGCAAGTTGCGCCCTCATACACGTTCTCCAAATTTGCATAGCGGTTACCCCTTCCTCTTGTGTTTGGCACCATGGAAAGAAACTTAGGCTCTAACACCAACTGATGCAGCAATGGATAGTGATGAACAAGAAAATATCAAGTAGAAGGGATAAATATTCCTAAAATTATGAGACTATCACAAGAATCAAAGAAACCTTCTCAAATCAATAGATGCTATCCATGAATTTAAGGAAAAGTAATGAAGAAACTAAACTCTGAGTATTCTTATTGAGAAAACCAAATAACATTCATAAACTGAGTTTGCTAGAGGCTATAAGCATGTATTTATAGCCTCCAATACTCCTAATAGAACTAAAACACGGAATAGGGACTTTCAAGACCCTAATCCTAGTAAAACAAGGAAAGAAAGTCGGTTTAAAGTTAAAAAAACGCAGAAAAGTAACATAGTGCCCCGAGTGCGCTCGATTACAAGCATGCTTGCGCTCGATCGCACTTCCAGAGGCTAGGTGCGCTCGAGCATGCGATCGTTTGCAGTTACAGAGGGGTATTGGTTGCAATACCAGAGACGGACATCATATTTCCAGGGGTTGGACACTCGAGTGTAGGCATCGTGTGCTCGATCGCTACTTCAAGGTGCTCGATCGCAATCAACGTGCGATCGATCGCAATTCCAGGAACTCCCTTTTCTGTAGCGTGAGTCTGGGATCGCGTCACCATCTTCCGGGGTATTTTCCCACTACCATCCATTCCCATCTTCTTCATGAAATCTCAAACACTTCGATCTACATCAAATGGGCAATATAATATATAGTTTACTTTTACAAAGTTGCAACTTTTTCTTTGTGTATGATTTTCTTACAATTGATTTTGCAGGTTGAGTAATGTTGAGGAGTTGACTAGGGCTACCATGAAGAAATTAACTTGGGGAATGGCTGAGCACAACAAAGCTATGGTAGCTGCCAAATCTGATGAAGCAAAGAATAACGTTGTGAGTTTGTTCTCAGGAGATCCTGTTTTCTGTAGGAGCTTTTTTGTCATCATTTATCTTACATATTTTCCATTAAATGTGCAGGAAACTCAAGAGCAGAATACAACCATAGGGTTGCGGACATGTGATAACAAAGGTGCAAAGGAACAAAGTTTTTGTGTCTATATATATGGTCTTTTATTTATTTACTGTAAAAACTGATATTTCATTTATATATCCAGCCATTACATTCAAAAACACCCTCGTTTACTGGAGATAAAAGTATCAACCTATCTTGGAAAGAAGCAACAAAACCTTCTGTTCCCGCCACAACTGGGCACGAGAGCTCTTCCTGATTATCTTCTTCCTCCCCTGCTCCCTTTACTCTCTCTCTCTTTATGGTGGACACATTTATAGCTTGTGTGAACTTTGTGTACAGAGGGAAGCGACCTGCTACTGCTGCTAATGGATCCTGCAACGTGCCTTCTAAAAAGGGCCGTGGAGCTGGTGGTTTGCAAAACGAACTCGTTAATAGAGCAGTGGAAGATTTGTCTCATGATGGGAGAAGTGGGACTAGAGGCAGAGGGAGAGGGTGGGGTGGACGTGGAAGAGGAAGAGGCTACCAGTAGCCTAGGTGTGTGCCCAGAGTAAGAAGGCAGTCGGATTTCACAAAAATCGGTATGCACCAGAAGTATACAACTAGAAGCCATTGATTTATTGAAGTTCTCTGCTGGAGCTAGTTTTGATTCATAGAGGAAGAAACTGATGAGTTTCTAGATATTATTTGTTGTCTAACACTGGGAATCATGTTCCTCTGGAGCTTGTCCGGTGGATTTTTAGTGCTTTGAGTTCTTAAATTTAACTGATGAAAGCAGCAGCCGGGATTGATTGAGGAATCTTAATTTGCATGCCTCTTACTTTGTGTATGCATGCGTGTGTATCTTACTGACACTTGACAGTTAAACTTGCACCCAGAGGAATCATTTTATAAATTCTGACGATTTGTAGAATATAATATGTTTGGTTGAATGAGAACTTGAGAAAGCTGAGTGATTGTCATTAACTGTGAAAGGGATTTGCAAACTAGCTTCATATCTTTGTTACTGTGATGCATGTGCCTATGAAGAAATATTATACTGGTACATGGCCTACACAGGAAATTTTATTCTCAACCTTCATGTGTGTGATCCTCCTTAACATTCAGGAATCCATAACATTTTAGTCTATGCTGGCAGGCAAAGAATGAAAGGTGCTATAGGTAGCCAGAAAGTAGGGTTGTAGTTGAGTCGAGTCAAGCCAAATATTGAATGTTTAAAACTCTGATTATTTAATGTTATTTCGAACATGAGCTGAACTCGAACTTGTTACTGAGTTAGATAAGTTGTTCAAACTTAGCTGATTTATTATTGGAAGGATCTTGAACTTGTTCACGAGCTCTTTAGTTAATTTATTCATTCTTTATATAAAGTAAATATTATGATTTTTTTTTTTTTTTTGTAAATTCATTTTGATTATTAGTTAATATTTTATCATTTGAATTAATTAATAAATTAACTTAAACTTTAAATAATCTAACCTTGAATTTATATACCTATATATGTTTTATAGTAGGTATATAAATTCATTATGTGTGCACACATTTATACATACAAAAACAGTCATGTACAAACAATGACAAATGTTTATATCTAGACTGACATTAACCATGCAAAATATATATATTACATTAGAAAGAGAATTCCTAGATACCGAAGAAGTTCTAACTACAAAATTAAAATAATATAATAAAAATAAATATATACGAGTTTATATGAGCTATGAGTTGATTTTATATGAATATAACTCGTTTAATAATTAAGCCTAATTTTATGTTCACAATAGGCTCATTTGTTAAACGAATCGAATTCAAGTCAAGTTTATACGAACAAGTATTAAGCGGATCGTCAAATGAACTTATTCGTTTACATCATGATGAACTCCCACCTCGATGAACATTCATTTCATCTATTGTGTCTCATTCGTACCTGATGTATTTGCCCGAGTTTGAGCGCTTCTTCGGTTCTTGACATAAAAGTATTTTACAAGTTTAGCTGTTTTCTTCAATAAGCTGTTATCTGTGTCTGCCAAAGCTGGAGTTCTTCGTGGATTCTTGATGCTCAAGTATCTTACGAGTCTAACCATCTTCCAAACGCTCTCATCGCCGGGAGTAACGTTTCGGCCTTCACAGGCAATGTCAGAATTGGTGACTTGTTTTCATCAACCTTACCGTGGGCCCCACAGCAGTATGGCATCCCATATTGTTGACTTGTGCTTTCTCTCTCACACGTGCATTTGGCTTCTCCATCTATTGAGCTTCTTCTAGAAGCTTTGAGAAAAAGGCTTTGTTTGTTGTTTTATTGGAAGCCATTCGGTCAAGGAGAGGGCAGCAGCAACTTAAGCAAGAAAAAGAGAGAAAGAAGAAAAGAAAAAAAAAACTGCGGAGAGAGAGAGAGAAAGGCTTGTGCTGTTGGGAGAAGAAGATGCACCATTTTTCTTCATTTTGATCTCACTTTTGGAGTGCTGAAATGCTTAGAGAATTTTAGAGAATATTTTTCTCTTTTGTATCTAATTCTCTTTTGAGTGAGATTGGGGTGTATTGGGGCTTTTGGGTTTGAGTGGTTTTGTTTGTACTACTCTTTGTACTCCACTCTTTTGTTAGTGAATTTCTCCTGGATCGTCTCCGCCAGTGGATGTAGGCTTGTTAAGCCGAACCACTTAAATCTTGGTGTCTTGTGTGGTTGTGTTATTTTTCTATTCTGCACTTTTCTACTTCTTTGGTGATCTTGGATTTGCATTTGTCACAACAAACTGGTATCAGAGCTCGGGTATTTATTTTGCGGGATGGCTACTGCAAAATTTGAAGTAGAGAAGTTTGATGGTCAAAATAGTTTCAGTCTTTGGCGCATCAAGATGCGAGCTTTGTTACGACAACAAGGCTTGGCGAAGATTTTGGATGGCGAGGTGCCATCAACATCATCAACGGAGGAAACGAAGGAACTTAAAGAAAAAGCCCACAGTGCAATTTTGTTGTCTCTTTCAGATGGAGTTTTAAGAGAAGTTGCCGATGAAGAAACGGCCGCTGGACTTTGGAAGAAGCTGGAGAGCTTGTACATGAAGAAATCCCTCACTAACCGATTGTATTTGAAGCAACGGTTATATACCCTCAAGATGAAAGAAGGTATGCCTCTTTGTAATCATCTTGATGATTTTAATAGAATTATTTTGGATCTGAAAAATATTGATATTAAAGTAGATGATGAGGATCATGCCCTGATTTTGTTATGTTCACTACCGGATGCCTTTGATAATTTTGTTAATTCAATGTTGTATGGTAGAGATACTATCTCCTTAGCTGATGTTAAATCTGCTTTAAATTCTATGGAGTTGAGGACAAGATTGAATAGTAAAGGTAGTGATAATCAGGCAGAGGGTTTATTTGTTAAGGGTCGTTCAGAAAATTCTTCTAATTTTAGAGGTCGATCCAGTGAGAGGGATTCGGGTAAAAGTAAATCAAGAGGCCGATCACAGTCCAGGTCAAAGAAGAAAGTAAAGTGTTACTATTGTAAAAAGTATGGGCATTATAAATCCGAGTGTCCGAAGTTGAAAAATAAAGAGGAAGGTGACAGGCAAAGTTCCTCTTCTGTGGCTGGTGTTGTCAAAGGAAATTCTAAAGGTTCAGACCTTGTCCTTGCAGTTACCATTTCTAATGATCGTTCTAACGACAAGTGGGTCCTTGATACTGCTTGTACATTCCATATGTCCCCTAAAAGGGATTGGTTTACTACCTATGATTCAGTCAATGGTGGTTCAGTCTTGATGGGAAATAATGTCGCCTGCAAGATTGTTGGTATTGGTACAATCAGAATTAGGATGCATGATGGGATTGTGAGGACTTTGACGAATGTTCGACATATACCAGATTTGAAGAAAAATCTTATTTCATTGGGCACTTTGGACTCCCTTGGATACAAGTATTCCGGTGAAGGTGGAGTTATTCGGGTTAGCAAAGGCTCATTGGTTATAATGAAAGGTAACAAGGTTGATGGCCTTTACTTTCTTCAGGGTAGTATGGTAACAGGTTCAGCTGCTGTGTCTTCTTCAGATGATCCAGATTTAGACACTACCCGGTTATGGCATATGCGGTTGGGTCATATGAGTGAGAGGGGTATGACAATCCTGAGCAAGCAGGGTTTGCTTTGTGACCAGAAAACAGGATCTCTTGACTTTTGTGAGCATTGTGTGTTCGGGAAACAGTGCAGAGTCAAGTTCAGTACAGGCATCCACAGAACTAATGGTACATTGGATTATATCCATTCAGATCTATGGGGTCCCTCTCAGGTTCCATCAAAGGGTGGTGCTCGATATTTTGTTACATTTATTGATGATTATTCGAGAAAAGTCTGGGTGTATTTTTTGAAGAAGAAAAGTGATGTGTTTGTCACTTTCAAGCAATGGAAGACATTAATTGAGAATCAGACTGGGAAGAAAATCAAGCGACTCAGAACAGACAACGGCATGGAATTTTGTGGTGGTGAATTTAATAAATTCTGCAAGGATGAAGGCATCGCTAGACATCGCACAGTTAGTCATACTCCACAGCAAAATGGGGTTGCTGAACGGATGAACAGGACTCTCTTGGAGAGAGCGCGTTGCTTACTTTCAAATGCCGGGTTGTCTAGAGATTTTTGGGCTGAGGCGGTCAATACTGCTTGCTATTTGGTCAACCGTTCTCCATCAACAGCCATTGATTGTAAAACTCCTTATGAGGTATGGTCCGGTACTCCTGCTAATTATTCATTTTTAAAAACTTTGGTTGTCCTGCTTATTGTCATGTGAATGATGGTAAGCTTGAGCCTAGGTCAAAGAAATGTATATTTCTAGGCTATGCGGATGGGGTGAAGGGATATAGATTGTGGTGTTCTGATCCTAAATCACCTAAGTTTATAGTCAGTAGAGATGTTGTATTTGATGAATCTGCCATGCTTCACCCGAGAAAGGAGTCTATTGTTTCTGCAGGAAAGGAGCAGGGTTCTAGCAAGGAGGTGGAGCTTCAGGTGGAGGCTTCACAGAGGGTGCGAGATAACACTCAAGATCAGCCTGTTACAGATGTTCATGATTCCAGTTCTGATGATGATGATCCACAAGAAGAGCAAGAGACCAGTATTGCAGCTGGTAGACAGAGGAGGCAGATTAGGCCACCTCAGAGATATGGCTATGCAGATTTGGTAGCATATGCATTTACTGTGGCGGAGGACACTGCAGTCCAGGAGCCTTTCACCTACTCAGAAGCTGTCACAAGTAGTGAGTCTGCTCAATGGGTTGTTGCCATGAATGAGGAGATTGAGTCTCTTCATAAGAACCAAACATGGGAATTGGTGAAATTGCCTAAAGGCGCTAAAACTGTTGGTTGCAAATGGATCTTCAAGAAAAAGGAAGGAATCCCAGGTGTTGAAGATGCAAGGTTCAAGGCACGTTTGGTAGCAAAGGGCTATAGTCAAAGAGAAGGTATGGACTTCAATGAAGTTTTCTCTCCTATTGTGAGACATAGTTCTATTCGTGTTTTGCTTGCCATGGTTGCTCTAAATGATTTGGAACTTGAGCAACTTGATGTGAAAACTGCATTTCTGCATGGTGCGCTTGAGGAAACCATTTACATGCATCAGCCAGAAGGATTCATTGCTGAAGGTAAAGAAGATCATGTTTGTCAGTTGAGGAGGTCGTTGTATGGTTTAAAACAATCTCCAAGACAATGGTACAAGCGCTTTGACAGCTTTATGATCGGACATGGTTACACAAGAAGTAACTATGACAGCTGTGTGTATTACAGGCAATTGTCTGATGGTTCTTTTGTTTATTTGTTACTCTATGTGGATGACATGCTTATTGCTGCTAAAAGTATGTTGGAGATTAAGAGATTGAAATCTATGTTGAGTGATGAGTTTGAAATGAAGGATTTGGGTGCTGCGAAGAAAATCCTTGGTATGGAGATTCACAGGGATAGAAAAGCGGGAAAGTTGTACTTGTCACAGAAAAAGTACATTGAGAAAGTACTTGAACGCTTTGGTATGCATAATTCTAAACCAGTGAGTACTCCACTTGCAGCTCATTTTAGACTTTCAGCAGCGTCAGCGCCACAGAGTGAGGAGGAGGAGCAGTTCATGTTGCGTGTTCCTTACTCCAGTGCAGTTGGAAGCATCATGTATGCTATGGTGTGCACTCGTCCAGATATTTCACAGGCAGTCAGTGTTGCTAGTCGCTACATGGCAAATCCGGGCAAGGTTCACTGGCAGGCAGTGAAATGGATACTTCGTTATTTACGGGGCACTATAGATGTTGGTTTAGTCTATGATAGAGGCAGTGGTATCAGTTCTAGTGTCACTGGTTATGTTGATTCAGATTATGCTGGTGATTTGGATAAAAGAAGATCTCTGACAGGTTTTGTTTTCACTCTCTCAGGGTGTGCCATTAGTTGGAGAGCGACTTTACAGTCGACGGTTGCTTTGTCCACTGCGGAGGCAGAGTATATGGCAGCAGCAGAGGCAGTGAAAGAAGCAATTTGGCTCAGAGGTTTGGTTAGTGATCTGGGTTTGCAACAGGATGAGACTATTGTATTTTGTGATAACCAGAGCGCAATACATTTGACCAAAAATCAAATGTATCATGAGAGGACCAAACACATTGATGTCAGATATCATTTTCTTCGGGAGGTCATGACACAAGGTGATATCATAGTGAAGAAAATTGCTTCGGCGGAAAATCCAGCAGACATGTTGACTAAGCCACTTCCGATCCTCAAGTTCAAGCATTGCTTGGGCTTGATTGGTGTTTGTTGTTTGTAATTACCCTTAGGGGTGTTGGAGGAGACGTCTTGAGGAGATTTGAGTTGAAGACTTGATGAAATTCAAGTCAAGGTGGAGATTTGTCAGAATTGGTGACTTGTTTTCATCAACCTTACCGTGGGCCCCACAGCAGTATGGCATCCCATATTGTTGACTTGTGCTTTCTCTCTCACACGTGCATTTGGCTTCTCCATCTATGGAGCTTCTTCTAGAAGCTTTGAGAAAAAGGCTTTGTTTGTTGTTTTATTGGAAGCCATTCGGTCAAGGAGAGGGCAGCAGCAACTTAAGCAAGAAAAAGAGAGAAAGAAGAAAAGAAAAAAAAACTGCCGAGAGAGAGAGAGAGAAAGGCTTGTGCTGTTGGGAGAAGAAGATGCACCATTTTTCTTCATTTTGATCTCACTTTTGGAGTGCTGAAATGCTTAGAGAATTTTAGAGAATATTTTTCTCTTTTGTATCTAATTCTCTTTTGAGTGAGATTGGGGTGTATTGGGGCTTTTGGGTTTGAGTGGTTTTGTTTGTACTACTCTTTGTACTCCACTCTTTTGTTAGTGAATTTCTCCTGGATCGTCTCCGCCAGTGGATGTAGGCTTGTTAAGCCGAACCACTTAAATCTTGGTGTCTTGTGTGGTTGTGTTATTTTTCTATTCTGCACTTTTCTACTTCTTTGGTGATCTTGGATTTGCATTTGTCACAACAGGCAACTTGATGTTGCCGCCGATGACATATTACCGACAGTACAAGACAAATGGCAGAGGTGGCAACAGATAGTAGATAGAGAACCTCAAAGCTCCGGAAGCTCAGTCTTTGAGGTTCGCTGAAAGTTATGTTGGGTGAGCACTCATGCGAGGGAGTCAACCATTTCTCTTGCAGTGACTTCAAATCCCCCTTTTCGGATAGATTTAGAATGGCTACAGAAAAGTCCCTCGCAAATGGCGAGCCTTTCTGGAAGGCCTGAATGGGGGAGTAAAAGAAGATTTCAAAAGAGTGAAAAATCAGACAGTAATGGATGGATGGAAAAGGAAAAGGCAAAAACAAAAACAACTCACAAAGCCCAATCCTCCAAATCTGGCGGCACGTATGGTGCCAGTGAATCCCTTGCAATACTTATCGAGGAAGACTTTCTCATACGGGAGTTCAAGAAAGGCAGCAGATATATTGTTGCTTTTGAATTCCTTTGGGTAGCTGTCTTCACTGCTGACATTCACGATATTCTCCGGCTTGAAGTTAAGCACATTCTGCAAGTATTTATGTACGAACGAATCGCCATCACAGCCAACTTTCAAGTTGTTGTTCTTCATCCACTCAATATCTGTAACGTTTGGTTGCAGTTGTTGCATTGTGAGCAATGAAGACAGACTAGCAGTGTAGCTCGAGGTTAGGATCAACACCAGAAAGAGCCACACTGCAACAACCATACGTGTTAAGTTGTTGTGTACTTTCTCCTCTACAAAATGAACTCATCTGGTATTATGAGTGCTTTTAAATCATAAGTAAACCAATGTTTCTGTAATAACAAAAACAGAAAACAGAAAAAAATGAAATGTTCTTAAGGTTCATTATTGAGTCAAACTCTGACGAATTGGTATGCATTGAGGCTCTGTTTGTTTCGTCGTAAAATTATTTATGAAAAATGTTTTCCGTATTTTCGGGTGTTTGGTGCGACGTAAAATAATAGTTAACGGAAAATATTTTCCCTTTGACCGTAAATTCTTCTTTAACTTTCAGAAAATGGTTTACAGTTTTTTAAATTATTTTTCAAACCGTAAACCATTTTTCGACTTTGAGCATCTCATTTTCAAATTGACAAACATTGACAAGACCCGCCCAGGACCCAGTCGAGACTTTTAAACACCAAATTATGAAATGTCAATGTCGGGTCTAGGGTGGGTCCTGCTAGGGCCCCGGGCTGATACTGAAGGGGTCCTGATATGGTCTACGAGGGGTCCAGGTGGGTCCAAGGTGAGTCGTAGTGGGGTTCTTGCGGGACTCGGTTCGGATACCTTAAGACTTCGTAGGGACATTTTCGTAATTTATAGTTTAATATGATTATATATATATATATATATATATATATATATATATATATATATATATATATATATATATATATAATTTGTGATTTTCCGTACACGCCAAACGTACACCGTAAAATGTTTTTCAAGAAATCATTTTTTAATAAAATATTTTTCGATGGAAAGTATTTTACGTTGTTAGAAATGGAGTCTGAGTTATAACAAATCAAACGAGAATGTCCTCAAAGTTTGTATTCTAGCAAGATAGAGATACTTGAATTTGAAAACTAGAAGGTTTTGAGAGAGAAAAGATGAGAGAATTTTCTGTATATTGATACTTACTATGAGCAAAGAATAGAGAAGAGAAGGTAAACCAAAGTGCAGTGCTAATCTGATTCTTCCATGTGCCACCAAATTCGGGATTGGATTTGCGCTCAAGGAGCCAAACAATGATCATTGTGTACAGCAAGAGGGCACCAGTCACCGCCCACATGCGCCAGCTGAAAGGCTCGGTAAACGTCAATAGTGACCCTTCTGGTTTTGCTGGAACTATTATCGCCAAACCAGACTCAGCATACGGAAGTGTAAAATCCGCATATTGCAACCGATTGGCAAGTATAGTCACGTCGCCGATCACAGCATCATAAGTCTTTTTATTGTGATATTTTCACCCACATCACAACCATATATATAAATCCTAGTTAGAACAAATAATTGTAACCATATAAAAGAGAAAAAAAATAAAGATTCAAGTTCATAGATTTTTTCTTTTCTTCTCTGAAAAAAGCAGGTAAAGGAGACCAACTATGATTATTCTATTTGGGCGTGTTCAGCTGGTACTTAAAACACAATACAAATGGGTGGGATATAATTATACAGGCCAAAAAAATGTTTATACAAAATTGAGAAAAGTATCTTGTTCGGGACCATAATAGCAATTTGAAAACGTGAAAATATCTACATATTTAAACCGCAGGCAAGGAAGCGTGTCTTTAAAAAGGTAGGATTGTAAAGGTCGAACAACTAATTTCAAAGTCGAATTGTGATTTTACCAAACCTCATTTTAAAGGAGTACTTCTAGAAAAAAGTTATTACCTTGTTATAGATGTGATAAACGAGGTCGTCGTAGGTGCCATTGTACGCCACAAATTCAAAAGGCAAATCATACCCTAAGAGCTCTTTCACCTTCAAGAAAATTTGAATGCAGAAACCATCATATTTGTTCTGATTCGGTGTCTCTCCATACTCGACCTTCACAAACTTCTCGAACGTTGTTCTCCCCGGAACTCCAATCTTCAGTGGCTTTGCATTTGTCGGCATTTCCCAACCTTTCGGAGTCCGGTTTAAGTGCCCAGGCCAAATTACTTGACGGCCGGCCAAAGTTTTCAGGGTATTACCAACATTTTCACTTTCATTTTTCTCTTCACTTTTTCTGAAACCAAGCTCTGGTGTCCAAAGGCCTATTTCCTCGTATCCCTTTCCATTGTTCCCAACAACGTTAATAATCGTCAATGTATTATTATTAGTGTCTATGAGCTGGCCTTCTTCGAAACGTATTTTTCCACTTAAACCAGAGAAATTGCTTGACAACATATTCTCTAACAACATCTTTGGAGTACTAGTAATGTCACTTGCCATTTTCTTTATCGCTTGTATAACAATTCCAATGCTGTCGTATGCTCGCAGGACATAAATTCCAGGGTCGGAGTTGTCTTCCTCCGGATATTCACTTCTGAAAACTTTCTGAAACTGTGAATGAAAATGGTGATTCTCAGAATAGTAGTTAGTCTTGATTCCTAATGCACCTTCCATGGGGGATATAACAGAGTCGTTAACAGAGTGCAGCAAATCTGCAATGTTGTCTGCAATAATCCAAGCTGAGTCATTTCCTACGAGTCCCATCTGCTTGGCTTCTCTGAACAAATGAGTCGCCATCTCTAATGATGACTGAAGAACTATGAAAACCCGACACTTTGTTTTGTTCAGGAGCTTATCCAACTCTTCATGGACAACATGTTCCGGGTCGGACACCAAAGAATGTGGTGGGAGAACCAATCGGTACTCAATTTCCGAACCAACATTTCTGAGAGTCTCAGATAAAACTGCTAACTTGCCGGAATCGCCACCATATGGTTCATCTTCATAAATGGCTATGACCCTTTGCCAATTGTAGGCCTGAACAATATCTGCAATACACTTTATTTGCTCAGAACCATTTTTAGCCATTTGTATCAAATAAGGCCAACGAAGTGACGTTTTGGGTGGGTTGATGGCTGGTGCTGCAAACGAAATGACTGGAACATGAGCTTGCCCTCCAACATCAGCTACTACAGCGGCTTCCTGCCATGTGTGCATGCCAATAATCACTTTCACCTTTTTCTCTCTAATGAATTCTTCAGCTGTTATACCAAAATTTAGAGATTCCATTAATGTACATTGTTAGCACATTTTAGTATTGAATGCTGAAACAAATTGGTAAATGAAAATGTAAGGGAGTTTATAATTAATTAAAGGATAGTTAGTTCTTAGACTGTAACTCTTAGTCGTCTCTGTTTTATAAACAATCACCATGAATGACAATGAATTTTTTTGATACGGTTCACTACCTCCCTTTAATCCGGTCAAGAGTTCTTGCAAAACAAAGACACATGGATGACTTGTTGTAAATACTAGTGGGAGACACTCTGACGCCTAAGTGAGTAGGGTTATCTCTGAGTAGGGGGCTGAAGTAAGAGTAAGAGGATGTAATGTGTGTACCTTTGACTTAGGGCTTGTGGTCTTTTGTAGAATTACTATAAGTAAGTGATGTAGATCAAAGTGCTTGGGAATTTATGAGGAGGATTGGAGCATATGTAAGTGTGAAGGGGGCCCAAGAAACTGTTTCCGCTAGAGGAATCAAGTCGAGAGCACAAACTCATGAGCGATCAAAACAATTGTAGGAACCTTCGTTCGATAGCCCGTCCAAACGGTCAAGCGAACAGGACACTCTCGGGAGTTCTCCATAGTAATTCTAGAGGCATCCATTCGATGCCCTGTTCGAACAGCCTAGCGAATTAACGGCCAACATCGAAAATTCTCCATAGTAATTCCCGAGACGTCCGTTCGAACGCCTATGTTATGTTTTCAGTTTAGTTTTATTTTGTGACCATCTGAACGGAGGTACGTTCCATTTGAACAACCAACGTAAAGTTGTTAACCGACTAATTTCTATTACTACTAGGGTTATGAGTTTTGGGGTCAATAAATACATGCTTATAGCCTCAAGAACGTAGTTTTTTATATTTATTCAGTTTTTTTCAATAAAAAAGCTCAGAGTTGAGTTTCTTCTATATTTTTTCTTCAAACCCTAAATAGACTCGAGCATTTTAAGAAGATTTTTTAGATCCTTGATAGAATCAAGGTTTTTAAGCAATATTGTTCCTTCTCTTGCTGTTTGTCTATGCACCCATGACATCACGCTACATCAGTAAGACAAGTAGGGCATGTATGTAAAACTCCAGGGGCTAGAGTGCCAATGAGAAAGGTGAATGATTCTTGGGGATGCCTTTCATTCCTAGTGTCATTTTGATGGGTTCTTTTCGTATATGGCGTGAAGGTCTATATTACGTGAATTTGAGGGAAAATTATTTCTAACCTGGAGAGCAGTGTAGACTATTTTGTTAAGACTTTATGGACAAGTTTAAGCGAAGGAAGAAAGCTTCTAGAGGGTTGGCCTTTGATTTTGAAAGCACCCAAGAGTTCCCTTGAGTCTTGCTCAAGAGTCACTTATGTTGAATCGGACCTTTGACAATCTCATTTAAAAACCAATTGGTATCCATTAAGGGAAGCCAAATCCTTTTATGGCATTCGAAATCACACCCTGTAAGGCATGTTCTAAGAGCCGTCCAAGTGTGCAGAGTGGCATTTATTGAACCTCAACAATCTCTCCCTCAACATGACGCTCTCACGACTCGAACCCATGGCTCTAGCTCTGATATTATTTGTTGGATTAGGCCTTTGACTATCTCATCTAAAAACTAATTGGTGTCCAGTGAGAGAAGCCAAATCCTTTTATGGCATTCGAAATCATACCCCGCAAGGCATGTTCTAAGAGCCATCCAAGTGAGCAGATCGAGCGGCACTATTGAACCTCAACAACTTAAAATAAAAATTGTGGCAAGATTTTTACTCGACTGTTGTTCAATGATTGCCCAAGCAAGATGCTGTGGCAATCAAATAGAAAGTTTGCTTCATGTTTGCTGCACCCTCGGTGGAGCGAGATTGCTACTAATCATTTGATAGAAAGTTCGCTCAAACGAGTTTGTCATTAGTTTAATAGAGGCTATTTTGTAATAAAGGCTACTCATTATTGTCAATAAGAATACTCCGAAGGAGTTTTTTTCTTCACTTTTCCTATAGTTCCTATATTTTTTCAAGTTTTGTAGAAGAGTTGTGAAGTTTAGTATGTGTGGTATCAACTTTTCACTCTGCCATGCTACATTAAAAACATATATAGCATATTCTCCAACGCAAGCAATAACTGGGAATATTTTTATTCTGTAAATCTTTTCTATTAATATTAAAATGAGGAACAATAGAATCTGGCAAAATGATGATAATCGATCGAAACTCATATATAATAGCAACCAACTAATTAAAGTCAACGGTGTCCGATAAAAATAACATATAAAATATAAAAGATACAAAAATAATGATAGAATCAAGATGCACAATATTAAGGATAATGAAAAAGAAAAGGGTAAAGTCCACATACCCCCCTCAAACTACCACCTAATTGATAATGTCCCCCCCAAACTTTTAATTGTGACAATGTCCCCTCCAAACTACCAAAACATTGTCAATGTCCCCCCCCAAGACTAGCAATAAGACAAAAATACCCCTATAGATTTCTCAATAAGACAAAAATACCCCTATAAATTCAAAAAAAAAAAATTTGATTTTTTTAAAAGACGAAAAATTTTATTTTAAAAATAATATTTTTTTAAAAAAAAAAACAATTTTTTTAAACAAAAATTTTTAAATTTTTTGTAAAACGGAAATTTTTATTTAAAAAAAAAACTATTTTTTATTTAGTTTTAAAAAACAAAAAAAATTCATTTTATTAAATGCAAATTTTTATTAAAATAAAATTATAAAACAAAAATTAAAATTAAAAAAATTAAAAAAAAAAAAAAAAAAACTAAAATTTTCAATTTTTATAAATAAAAAAAAAATCGAAATTTTTTATTTTTTTTCTTATAAAATTGATTTAAAAAAAAATATTGGCCAACGTTTAGATTTTTTTTTTTTTTTGTTAGTTTTAGGTTTTTTCTAGAAGTTTTAGTTTTTGTTTTTTTTTTTTTTTAATTTTTACTGAGGGTAATTTCGTCATTGGGGGGAACATTGACAATTTTTGGTAATTTGGGAAGGACATTGTCACAATTAAAAGTTTGGAGAGGACATTGTCAATTGAGTGGTAGTTTGGGGGGTTATGTGGACTTTCCCCAAAAGAAAATAAAAAAGAGGAAAAATAAACATTGTATGTCATTTGTTTTTCTAAGCCCTTGTAACATGTGGCCTTCTCTCATTTTATTTTTCTTAAAGCCTTTAACATTCTTTTGACCCGATTTTTTTTTTTTTTTAAGGGTGGCCAGGTATGCATGTTCTTAAATCATTTTACAGTGCAAAATGTGTTTTATTGTATATAACGGTGTTCATATATCTTATTAATATTTTTAAGTTAACAACTATTAAGTTATTAGAAATGATAAAAATTATTTTTTCAACTATTTCCGTATAGTGAATGGGTAAATCTACCATTAAATTTTTGTGGAACCTACATGAGTCTAAAAATCTAACGTAGATTTATTAGATTTACAAAAAGAAATAATTGAAAGAAAGATCTCTTAAGTTATAAACATAACTTACCCATTGAAGCTACTGTAGCTCCTCTAAGGTCGTCCGGGAAATGGAGAAGCACTTTGTGAGCCTTCGACTTTTTGTTGTGGTTTTGAGCTTCAATTTCCATGGCTGTTTTCTCTTCTTTTCCCATACGGCTTTTAACATCAAAGATAACACCTACACCCGTAACTTCGTTATTTTTTGCTTCAGCTCCATAGAAGAAGATCACAGTAAGAAGAACAAATATCAGTGCGGGGAAGAGCAACCAAGCTCTCGAAACCCCGCTAATTACTTGCATCTGACGGTACTGCATAGGGCAGATGGGACGTCAAATACTGTTTTGGCAACCTTATCAACATCTTCTATGTGCGTCCGTTGATCATCATCTGAGAAGGAACAAGAAAACGCGTTATCTGGAAGAATATGAGTGTGGAATATTGCATCTTTGACTTTGTCTTGTATGGAGTCGAATTTTCTTGGCAATGATCAAGGGAATCCACCAACGTTAATTAGTCATTGTTAGACTTAAAGTCTCCAAACGTCAGTTTGGATATTTAACAAGGCTTAGACATTAATTGAGAAAGTTTGAATTTGGAAGGGTAGTATGCTTTGTACGTGATTCTTCGAGGAAAGACACCTTTGAAAGCCTAGCGGAAATGGTCAATAGAGATGTCAAATTTCTCTGGTTCCGTTTGGCATTGGTTTGGAACTGTTTAGTGGCCCGAATTGTAGCAAAACTTGATTGATGTGATGTAAAAAAAGTAAAAATATTGAGAGTTTGAATTTTTTTTGATAAATAGTAACAGACTCTTGCGAGACAGAGCCTCTAATTCCATCAGTGGTTGCGTATCAAAGAATACCAATATATAACAAGTAACAACATCCTCTTGCCTAGGAAAATACCTTAATAGATGTATGAGGAATACCTGACAGTTTCATGTTTTATAAACAATTTTTATGTTTGATTTTCATCACCTTGCCAAGACACCTATTAATTAATGCAATTTTTACTTAAGAAACTTCTATTTGCTCTGTTAGTACATATCTATGACCTAAATTAATTCTAAGTATATTAAAAGAATTGTCTAATTAATTAAATATCCTTTGGTTGTAATAATGTTTATAAAACATGAAATAAATTTTATTTGTTTATCTATGAATATATCAAACCAATTTTGATTTGTTCAATCTTCAAGCTTGACTAGTCAAATAATTGAGCTTTAAAATCGAGTATGAATTAACTTAGCATCCTTGCACTAGTTAGATGGGGGCCATGTGAGTACGTAATAGGATACAAATTAAGGTGCATTAAATTGACAAGAGATGTAGAATCGTGTTAGAATAGTCATAACATTTTATTCTATATTTGTTCAGGATTACAATTTTAATGTATTCAATAGGATCCATAGAATTTCTAACCATAATTATAATATTTGACTTCCATGGCTTATCTTACCTACACCACATTGTCCACATATGCTCTATATATAAATAGGACTTATTGTAAAATAATATATATAATATCAAATCAACATAGCAAACATGTAATTTTATTGGGTATATTATATCGATAGATGTACGAGTACTCTATCATCAAACCACAGTGAATTTTTGTATTATTCTCTCTCAGTACCTTTTATATTTAAAATATGAGAAATGATAATATATCATTCTTAATTTCATCTTTCACTCATCTCCGTGGGTAAGTGAATTTATGAGTAATTTTGCAAATAAATAAGTTAATGAGCACAATGCAGTCCTATATAGGCTATTCGGAGTGGTGAGCATATTTGTCTAACACCGAACTATCCGTAATTCTTTATCTTTCTTTTTTCTCTTGCTTCTGCTATTATTCTCGTATTTTATATTTACCCACAAACTTCAACATGGTACCCGAGCTTAATCATTATTTCAACAAATACAATAAAAATACAGTCATATTTGGCATTATAATAATAGCATATGTAGGCCTTTAATGCTGAACTAATACCTCAAATTTTATCTTTCTCTATTTTCTCCTTATTCTCAAAATGATCTCTTTTCACTCCTTGATATTTTAATTTTTTAATATGGTATTAAAGTCTTTTATGTTGCTTCTTTTAGTGTGTCTAAACATGTTGTTTGCTTGGTACAAGGAATAAGTGTCGGTTACAAAGATTTTGTAAGTGTGTCATACTTTTAATTGAATTCTTCTATTGTGGATGAGTTTTTTGGGTTTAATTGGGTGCTCTGAAATGGTTTTATCTTTAATGAGTTTTTCAAAGAGTTTTCACTTCTTCACCAAATTCTTGTATATATCGAGTGATTTACTACTTTTATTATATTTGGTGCTATAATTTTTGATTTGGGACAGTTTTTATAAAAACACATATTCACTCTCATCTAGGTATTGTTTGGGATTGGTTGGAAAATTTCATTTTTTAATATAATTGTCAAACTATTGATGCTCTTAGCTTTGTCTCTTCAAGAATTATATCAACATAACATCATTCAACACCATAATCATGGAACATATACTTATAATTGCGCATATATATACACTACAAAAAAAAACTAAGGATGGCATGAATATTTGGGGCCTTTTTGGTAAAAAAACGTCCCAATTGAGATCTAGAGACGCTTGAATAAGGGCACTTGGCACACACCTCAAATCATAGCAACTAGACTTCAATTTAGATACGCTTGTACAGTGAAAAAGGAGACATGCTAAGCTAAACGTTTCTAAATTGAGAAAGGGGAGCTTGGCATTGTGCAAGTGCCCCCTTTTGGAAAAGCCAAGGGGGCGCCCACGTGGGCAAGCGCCCCCAATAATTAATATATGGAAAAAAAAAAATTCCCATATACCTTTTAATTGTGTTTTAATTTTTATTTTTTCTGTTTGGAAAACCTAATAACACCAATAATATAAACAGTACATATACATAACCCACGTGGGACAACATATAATCTAACAAATATATTTACTCAATTTTAAATAATATACTGGTTCCTGGCCAACACTTCAGCTTATACAGAATAAACATTTTAACAGAGCTTGCATTACAACTATGCACATGAAAAATTATTCTGAGTCTTACTTCCTACTTCCTACTGTTAGGAGTTCATAGCATTTCTATTTCAGCTGGTGGGGAGGACTCGACAGGCTCCGGAGTCTCAGAAGAACAATCATTTACATGATCTGTTGTGTCTGCATTTATATCCGATGCGTCCGCTAAAGTTGGAGTTGTTCTTGGACTTTTGATATGAAAGTATCCTACTATTCTAACTGCCTTCTTCCAAACACTTCCATCATCTGGAGCTACATTTCCTTCGTATGCATGCTGATGTTTCTGATGATTTATTGGTGAGAAATTTAGTGATAGTAGAAAACAAATGGTGGAAGTGACAAAGGATATCAGATACAGCACCCAAAAGCTTTGGAGGCTCAGGGTTTGAGTGCTGTTGGAAGTTATGTTGCTTGAACACTCGTCCATGGGAGTCAACCATTCCTCTTCCAGTACCTTTAACTTACCATTCTCTGACAGACTCAGAATGGCTTTCGAAATATCCCTGGCTATTGGGGACCCTTTCTGGAATACCTGCATTGAGATAAAGAAAATAATTTTATTACTTTCTGTTAAATTATCAATTGTCCTAAAAATTTAAGCAACAGTCGAAGGAAGAGGAAGGGATCTGAATTATAAAGAAGTTGAAGAATCAGTTGCTACTCACAAAGCCCAATCCTCCAAATCTGGTGGTGGGTCTGGTGCCAATGAAGCCGTTGCAGTACTTATTGAGGAAAACTTTCTCATATGGGAGTTCAAGAAAGGCAGCAGAGATATTGTTGCTTTCAAATTCTCCTGTGTAACTGTATTCGCTGGTGACGTTCAAGATGTTGTCTGTCTTGAAGTGAAGCACATTATTCAGGTATGTCCTTACAAATGAATCACCATCGCAACCAACTTTCAAGTTGTTCTTCTTTAGCCACTCTACATCGGTTACATGGGGTTGGAGCCGTTGAACTGTCAGCATTGAAGACAGACTAGCGGTGTAGCTTGATGTCAGGACCAACACCACAAAGAGCCATAGTACAATCACCAAACGACTCAGGTTGCTGTATATTTTTTCCCCTGCAATATAACGCCACGTGCTATGGGTGCTTTCAAGTCGCAAGCAAAACAGAAATACAAAACAGAAAATGAAATTGTTGAGAGATAAAGTGATTATGGAGTTTTTACCAAGTGTACATTAATATACATAATTGAACACAATTCTAACCCAAAAGCCTAAGTTTATGGGCTAAGGTCTACTTAGATATATTAAGCACTATTTTCATATATATTTTCTCAATGTAGGACACAACACTCACAAGTGCACTTACAACATAAATGAAGCACATTATTGAGTTATGCTTTCCTTAAGAATTTATTTGCTTCCATTAATTCTAATAAATTGGTATGCATCAAGTTATAAAAAATATTTTTGGAGGATACAAAGAAGTTCAGAAATTTCATGCCGTTTAGTTGCGTTTTCCACAAAACAAAACCAAACAAAAACACCCTTAGATCAAGTTTTTATTCTAGAAAGAGGAGAGAGAATTTTTTGTGTTAAACTGCACAAGCCATGGACAGTAAACCGTAAATAACTGCTAATTAAAATATGATATTAACAGACACTTAATCTTGCCACCAGATTAAAATTATAATTAACCGTTTGTTAGTAATGATTACTTAATCTCAACCGTTAGATCAAACTCAATTTAATTTTACAGTTGACTTTACTAATAGTCATATAAATCCAATCGTTGGATTTATTTTAAAATCTATTTTAAAAGCATCATACGATTTAAATCAAACCCCAATATCGTCACACACGTGTATCTGGTACTTCGTGCCGTACTAGAGCATGTACACAAGTGTATGCACCCACTTATTGCTTATTTTAAAGCAATATAGTTTATTGTGAGTTAGGACTTGTAAATGTTAACTTTGCTTTTTACACTCTTTAAAATCTTTCATCTAAAACATTCCCAAACCACAAATTAACTATATATATATATATATATATATATATATATATATATATATATATATTATACTTACTATGAGCAAAGAAGAGAGAGGAGAAGGTGAACCAAAGCGCAATGCTAATCTGGTTCTTCCAAGGGCCATTAAACTCTGGATTGCATTGACGTTCCAGGAACCAAACCACAAGCATTGTGTATATCAAAATGCCACCAGTCGCCACCCACATTCCCACCGTGAAGGGCTTCATAAACATCCATGCCGACCCTTCCGGTTTCACTGAAACAATCATAGACAAACCCGACTCCGCAAACGGCACTGTAAAATCAACGTATTGCATTCGGTCGGCTAGTAAGGTTATGTCGCCGATCACAGCATCATATGACTTTCATTGTGTTTTTTCCCACATGACAAGCAAAATTATCTTTTATCAGAAACAAACAAACAAATTGCAAACATATATAAAAGAGAAAAAAAAAAAAAAAAAAAAAAAAAAGTTTAATTAATTTATTGCAAACTCATATAAAAGAACGTTTTAATTTTAGCTAGTAAATCGTCAAAGATTTTCTGTTCTACTTGAGGGGTAGTTCAATCTGCTAGAGGCAATGCTTCATGAAGTGAAAATGAAAGACACTAGTTCGTATCTCTCTCATTTCTCTCCCCTTGCATGTATATATATATAAAGATTTACTCCTCTTCCTAGATGCTACTCTATCCATCTAAAAGGACCAACTAGTTAATAGAGAAAGAGAAAAGTCTTCCAAATTCCTTTCATACCCTAATCAATCAATAAATAATGACAATGTCAATAATGATATGCTTAATTATTAAGTAAAAATTGTGGAAAACTTAAGATTCCCTGGGTCCACAATTGATTTTTTTTTTTTTTTTTTTTTTGACTTTCTTTATTATTTGGACCGTCCAATATATTTATGGAACTTATAGCGACATTATAGTTAAGCTCCATTTTAATACAGATTCAGAATCTCCTAACCAAATTGTTATTTCATTTGGTGAGGATCACATTTGAAAAATAGTGTTAGATGTGAAATCCACCCAAAAAAAAATGGTTCGGTAAAGTTTTGAGGGGTGTTTCAAAAAAACAAAAAATTAAGAAATATTCCGAAGCTAATAAAAGAAAGAAAAAAGAAAAAGATTGTTGTTCCATGGTGGCAACAACTAACATGGGGGTGACCTGACAGCCACCACGAGGCTGTTGAACACCCCTGACAACCACCATGCACGTGCATGGCCGTTGAGTACCCCTGTCAGCCACACAAGGTAAACAAGTAGCTCACTCAGCAGACAGTTAAATAGCCTTGGCAGCCACCACTGTGAGGCTGCCTAATAAATCGGCTCTGCCGTCACTGGGTGGCTGACCACCATGCCAGTTGCTATTTTTTTTAACAATTTTTTTAATTTTTCTAATATATAATAAGGCAAGTCCACACCTAAAAAATTAAACCTAAAAATTTAAGTGCATGTTTAATTAGTTATTTTTTGAGAAATGCGTGATATTTTATTTATTGATAGTGATTTGTGAGAAGAGATATGCGTTTTGTTTTGAAAAATGTACTGATGGTGGGGTTACATCTGAATATATATATAACTAATATTTGAGAATGGAAAGACCCACTCTTGTAATTCCTATTTTCCCCCTTTCCCGCTTTGAATAAAAAAAAAAAAAAAAAAAAAAAAAAAACCTTCACGCCAAAGGAATAGTTTGAAAAATATAGGTGTTTAATTTTTCTAATATATAATAAGGAAAGTCCACACCTAAAAAATTAAACCTAAAAATTTAAGTGTATGTTTAGTTATTTTTTGAGAAATGCCTTGTGTTTTATTTATTGATAGTGATTTGTGAGAAGAGTTATATATGCGTTTTGTTTTGAAAAATGTATTGATGGTGGGGTTACATCTGAATATATATATATATATATATATAAAACTAATATTTGAGAACCGAAAGACCCACTCTTGTAATTCCCCTTTTCCCCCTTTCCCGCTTTGAATAAAAATAAAAAAATTAAAAAATAAAAAAAAACCCTTCACGCCAAAGGAATATTTTGAAAAATATAGGTGTTTAATTTTTTTAGGTGTAGAGGTTAATTAACTTATTAGTTCAAAAAATTAAAAAATTAAAAAGACTAGAAAGATTTAGCTAGCCATACGGCCACACCTAACAAGTTAGAGGTGGTTGCATATTGGCACCGCAATAAGCTAGGGGTGGCCTTGCACCCTCCCCTCTCTTTCTGTATGATTAGCACACGATTAATTTTTTGTAAGTAAGATGTCAGGTCTATACTTTTATATGTATTCTCAAAATAAACATTTTTAGTATTTGTTTTTCTTTTTAAACCCAACCAAAAAAATTTCTAAGTGGACTCCACAAAAAAAAAATTTCTCAAACATAGATCATTAAGAAAACATTTCTTACCTTTATATTACCCGAAAAAAAAATCAAACACACAAGTCGATCGTTTCCGTCATAGAGAGAAGGTGATTTTGACTATTAGATCCACTAGGTAAGAAATTAATTTAAGGTTGGCAAGTGGAAATTTGGCAAATATAAAGTCACTTTAACGTGGCTTGGGGAAATCAATATAAACAAAATAAATATATAGCCGGCCAGAAAAAGCAACTCATACACTAATATATAACTTAACTTGCGGAATATAATAAGCTGTATAAAAATAAATAAACCCTAAAAAAGAATAAAAAATTTATTAACAAACATATATATTTTTAAGGGATAATTAATATGTGAATTTGTTACCTTGTTAAAGACGTGATAAACCAGGTCGTCGTAGGTGCCATTGTAGGGCTCCAATTCGAAAGGCAGGTGATACTCTAAAAGGCTTAGCACCTCATGGAAAATTTGACTATTAGGTGATTTTGACTATTAGGTCCACTAGGTAAGAAATTAAGGTGGCAAGTGGAAATTTGGCAAATATGAAAGTCACCTCAACGTGCGTGGCTTGGGCAAATCAATATAAACAAAAAAGTCTATAAAAATTTTATTTCCATAATCTCCTGTTGGAAACTAATTTGATTTATAGATTCTCACATCGATCAATATCACATGAAAATACATTTTTTCAAACAAACAAAAAAACCACTTTCCAAAACTATTATTAAACATACAATTAGTTGTTTACGCTGCGTGATGTTTTAACCAAAAAATATAAGTTTTTATGTACTAAATACTATTCAACACATGTACCAATATATGGCACCCGAAATAACACTAATATATAACTTAACATGCAGAATATATATAACAAGCTTTCTCGTTGTTTGACGTAAAGAACTCAGTTCTAACTTTTTTGTTGGTGTGTTTTGGTGTTTTGTTTGTGTTGGAATGTAAATTTTATTCTTAAAAAAAAAAAAAAAAAAAATTTAAAAAAAAAAACTGTAAAAAAAAAAACCTAAAAAAGAATATAAATTTTATTAATAAACCTATTTTCAAGGGAATATTAATATATATGTGAAGTTGTTACCTTGTTATAGACGTGTTGAACCAGGTCGTCGTAGGTGCCATTGTAGGGCTCCAATTCGTAAGGCAGATGATACTCTAAAAGGCTTAGCACCTCATGGAAAATTTGAATGCAAAAGCCATCATATTTGTTCTGACTCGGTGTCTCTCCATACTCGACCTTCACAAACTTCTCGAACGTTGTTCTCCCTGGAACTCCAATCTTCAGTGGCTTTGCAATTGTCGGCATTTCCCAACCTTTCGGAGGACGATGTTGTAAGTTCCCAGGCCAAATTACTGGACCGGCCAATCTTGTAGCTGTATCAGCAATATTACTACTTCCATTTTGCTCTTTAGCTTTTGCTATGTCAGCTGGGTTTTCCGAAAACCCATACTCTGATTTCCAGTAATCTATTTCTTTGTAACTCTTCCCAACCACGTTTACGATCCTCAACATCGGAGTCTCCGACAGCCGGCCTTCTTCGAAACGTATTTTTCCACTTAAACCAGAGAAATTGCTTGATAACATCTTCTCTAACAACATCTTTGGACTTCCCATTTTCTGTATCGCATTTATAACAATTCCAATGCTGTCGTATGCCCGCAGGGCATAAATTCCAGGCACAGAATTATCTTCTTCCGGATATTCACGTCTGAAATTATTCCGGAACTGGGAATAAAAATGATGATGCCTGCCGATCTCAGGATACTTGGTCTTGATTCCCAACGCGCCTTCCATGGAGGAAATAACAGATTCGTTAACAGAGTCCAGCAAATTTGTAATGCTTTCTGCAATTATCCGTGCCGAGTCCCTCCCTACAAGTCCCATCGTCTTAGCTTCTCTGAACAAATGAGTCACCATCTCTAATGATGACTGAAGAACTATGAAAACCCGAGATTGGATTTGCAGTAGCTTATCAATCTCATCTTGGACAACCCTTTCCGGATCAGAGAGAAAAGAAAACGGTGGAAGAACCAAACGGTACTCAATCTCCGAACCCACATTTTGGAGAGCGTCGGATAAAAGTTCCAACTTTCCAGAATCACCACCGAAGGGTTCATCTTCATAAATCGCCACGACCCTTTTCCAATTGTACGCTTGAACAATATCAGCGATGCATTGTATTTCTTCTGAACCATTTTTAGCCATTTGTATTAAGAAAGGCCAACGAAGTTGCATCAGCGGTGGGGTAATGGCGGGTGCTGCAAATGAAATAACAGCAACTTGAGCTTCATTTCCCATGTCGACTACCAGAGCTGCTTCCTGCCACGTGTGCATGCCGATAATCACTTTCACCTTCTTCTCTCTAATCATCTCGTCAGCTGCATTCAATCAGAATTAAGATATTCTAATTAAAGTAATGATTAAGTGATTAAATTTATATGTTTCTATCCGCTCAAACTTTTGAAAAAATGGTGATTTAATGTAATAGAATTAGTAATAAATAGCTAGAGATATACTAACCAACAGAAGTTACTCTATGAGGATGCTGGATACAGATGGAGAGTTTGTGAGTCTTGGACGTTTGGTTGAAGTTCTGAACCGCAATTTCCATGCCGATTTTCTCTTCTTTGCCTATGCGGGAATTAACATCAATGATAGCACCTATGTTCATAACTTCTTTAGCAATGGCGGCTTCAGCTCCATGGTAGAGAACGAAAAGAAAAGAGACGAGTGCAAGAAAGAGTACTACTGATGATCTTGAGATTTTGCTGACCATTACAATTGACCAAGCCATTGGGGAAATTTTGGGATCGGGAGTTAATCAGTACTGATTCGGGTTTTAATGGGTTTTTCTGGTTTCTTGCTGATTATCAAACTAAAACTAAAAAAATGTGATTGGTTTCTAGGAAAACGAAGGAAATTGGTAGCTAGGAAACTGGGAGTGAAAGTTCATTTCATTGACTTGGTTTGTTAGAAGACTAACATTAATTATTACTCGGTTAGGTACAGTGCATGCTAGCAGTTTGCAGTCTACAACTTAGACATGTCGCTGGGTCGTTCTTAAATGGTGGCAAAATTCCATCATGTTCGTATGTGATGGAGAATTGCACACGTTTCTTGCCACTCTGTTTGCTTGCCTATTTTCTTATAGAAGAAGAGAGATGAGTGGTGACTAAGGAGGTTAAAGCTAGGTGTCGGTGCTGCCTCTTTCATAGAAATTGTGGGCCGCTAACATATTCAATTAATAAGATTATGATAGAATATAAATTAAATTCTATAATTTTTCAATTATAGAATATAAATTAAATAATTTAATTTTTCAATTCTTACTTCTTTAAATTTTTAAAAATAATTGATAATTTAATATGATTTTAGAGCATAAGTTTAAATTCAAGTCATATTTCTGTCATTCAAGGGAGAAAATAAGTGTCTTTGAGGTTTGGAGATAAAGATTTGAAATCCAACAACATACATGACTCGTAGCTTTTTGTCGGGCTTGTAATCTAAAGCTTTGTTTGTTTGTTTTTTTTTGTTTTTTAGTTTGCCGTAAGGTGTGCCCCAAATAACATTGACTCGTGATCGCTAAGATATCACCCATCGTGAGAGAACGTCGAGAATTCTACGGTCAGTCGCCGTTGAATTTTCGAGAGTCACAGCAGAAATGGAAAACAAAAATTAATCTTGGAGCTTTGACTAAAGCTCACGTTCAAGAGAATTGATCAATGGCTTTGTAGTCCTTGAACTGTTAAGCATATTTCTCCTATATATAGTCCTATACTTAATGCACATTCAGATAAAGAGGAAAACTAAAAGTCAAGGCAAGCCAAGAGTCTCACACATGCACATGATAAAGAGAATGTGGGCTGATCTGAAGAGGCTTTCAGATTTACACTTGTATTTAATCCTTTGTAACATAAAGATACAAAAGGTTTTGTCATTTACACTTGTATTCAAGTCTTTGTAACATAAAGATACAAAACGTTTATTTTGGTATTTGTAAGATATTCTATAAATAGTGTTAGATGTCCTTCATCATTGATGGGCTAATTTTATCAATAATATTTTCTTTTACATGGTATCATAGCCTCTCGGCTAACACCAATTCTCTGTTTATTCTAATGGCTTCTAGCTCATCTTCATATTCCTTTCCTAATGTGTCTGGTTTGGTGACTATCAAACTTGATGGAACGGATTATATCCCATGGCTTTCTCAATTCCTTCCTGCCCTTCGTACTCTTGATTTATTGGGTATTGTTGATGGTTCTGAACCTTGCCAAACTAAATTTCTTACCGATGACCAAGGGAAAATTACCCATATTGTCAACCCAGCTTTTACGTTGTGGAACACAAAAGATCAGTTTTATTGAGTTGGATTAATGCCACTCTTAAAAACCATATTCTTGCTACTGTGTATGGTATGAATACATCTCGTCAGGTATGGGAATTTTTAAAAGATCGTTTTGCTTCTGAGAATCGTTCACGGATTGCTCGTCTTAAGAGGCAACTTCAGAACATTCAACAAGGATCATGTTCTTGCTTGGAGTATATTCAGTCAGCAAAATCTTTTGCTCATCATCAACTGGCAGTTGTTGGTAAGCCAGTGGAGGATGATGGTCTTATTTATTTCATTGTTGGTGGTCTTCATTCTTCTTTTACTCCATTTATTACATCATTTTCATTTGCTATCGTGATCAATCTCTGACTTTTGAAGAGTTTCAAGCTGAGTTGTTAAACTTTGAAACTCCTATTGCTGCACATCAGCCCTCTATTCAGCCAGAGTCCAGCATGTTTGCTCTTTATTATGCTAAGACCTCACCATCTGGTTCACCCCGCTGTAAAAATTTAATATATAATTAAATTGCTAATTGATAATAAAATTAACAACGGAATGACTAATTATATAAATACCTCTAGCCATGCTTTGTTCAAGCCAATTGAAGAACAGTTTCACAGAATCAAAATCTTGAAAACTAAAAATATTGAGAGGTTCTTCTGACCTATGCCTACCAGTGAGTGTCAATTGATGGAATACGTAGGCCTTATTTATAGGTGGATCAGGGACCCTCAATTAGAGCTCTTACCTTAATTATTCCTCCCATCAAAGAATAAATAATTAATACAGTTAATTGATTCCACAAAATAAAATCAGTAATGAAATCAAATACTTGTTCAACAAGAATTAAATCAGCAATTTAATTCAAAATATTTGATTTCACACAATAAGCTTTAATTGGAATAAATTATTGAACACCGTAATTATATATATTTTATAATTACAATAATATATGTGACATAAGGGACATACTTTAAATGAAATTTCTTACATTCTCCCACTTATCCCTTATGACACATAAATTTCTTATGGTGTTCAGTTCTATGATATAGCCAACACTTTATTTATTCCAACCATTCATGGAATCCTCTCACTCACTCAAGGAATATTACAAACGAATCATGGCGGTAAAACTTTTATATGATAAGTTGTCCCTTCCATGTATCACAATGTACAATATCTCTCTAAATGAGTACTTTATGGATAATGTACTTTATGACTGAATTTCCTATAAGTCATTCGGGTCTAACTTTAATTTTATCCCCATGGATAAGAATAATATATATGCGCACAAAAATCTTTATAACATTACATTTATGTCTATAGACCAATTAAATAGAAACTAAGGACAAATGAATTAATGAATCTCATATATTTCACATGAATTTATACTTTCTTTACCAGTAAACCTTTAGTCAGGGGATCTGCAATCATTAATTCAATACTTATATGCTCAATAGACACTTATTATCACTTAATATTCTCTTTTATAGTGATACTTTATGTCGATATACATACTTCTGCTTCTACTCAGTTTATTCTTATAAAAGATAACTGTAGTAGAATTAACTCAGAAGATCTTTATAGGTCTAACTATAAAAATCGACAATCTTGAGACCTTTAACAAAAATGTCTCAACCATAATGCCTGTGTAATTAATTCACAGCTTGTAATGACTTTTTGCTTTCATGGTAGATGTAGCAACTGTAGTTTGCTTACAGCATCTTCAGTACATATATACTGAAGTTGATTCTCTACCATCTACACATTTAACAAAAATCAAACCTGAATAAACACCACCAAATGGTAAGTGTATCTTTAGGTTAAACTGTAGTTCTTGGTTCATTGTATATTCCACAATACTATATTGACCTAATAGTCCAACTGCTATTTCAATGTCAGGTCTAATGTAGACCTGTGCATACACATGGAATATCTGTCTTTGTTTCAATACATTTTGGGACATTATTCCCTTTAATAATAGGTGCTACTAAAGATTCATAGTTCTTCATCCTGAATCTCTCCCAAAACTTTAGTGAGAGGAACTTTATGTAGCAAACCTAAATTAGTGCTCGCAAGCAAAATATTATCTATATACAGGACTAAAAGAAATGTAATTTTACTTCCACTGACCTTAAAGTATATTCAATGATTGACAAGATTCTCAATAAAACCATGTGAGGTAATAACCTTGTAAAATTTTTGTATGCCATTGATGAGAGACATATCTTAGTCCATTAATAGATTTCCTTAATTTACAAGCTTTCTGACTGTTATCAATAAAACCCTTAAGTTGTCTTATGTACACCTCCTTCTTAAGATTCTCATTCAGGAAAATTGTTTTTCACATCCTTTTGATATAGCTCTAAACCAAAATAAGCTACTCATACCATGATAATCAATGCCTTCCTTTTGAGTAAGATCAATTGGCTACAAGTCTAACTTTATATCGTTCAACATTACCCGAAAGCATCCTTTTAGGTTTTGTAAACTCATTTGCAACCTATAGCTACAACTTCCTTTGGTAAGTCAACAAGATTGTAGACTTGAATTTTAGCCAATGATTTCATCTCCTTCTTCATGTCATTGAAACACAATGTGAAGTTATCTCCACCCAAAAGGATGTGAAAACAATTTTGGATCGTCTTTAGGTCTGACATAAAAATCAGACTCCTGAAAGTATACAACATAATCACTAAGGATTGTTGGTCACCTTATTCTAGAGAATCTTCTTAATCCTATTTCATTTACTTTTGATAAAGTCTGAGTAGGTTCATTCTGAACTTGTTCCTTATGAGTTGACTGTTCTGAAACCGATTGTGGTTCAAGATAATCAATTTGATTTTCCTTAAGCACAATCAAACACCCTTCATACGAAGGGGTTTCAATCAACTCTCGTGCTTCCTCTAATTCAATCCCTTGAGGATAAACACTCTCACTAAGTTCAGCGTCCTCTAAAAATTTTGAATATCCAGACTCAACAATTCTAGGACTAAATGAAGAACAGTAAAGCCTAAACCCCTTGGAGTTTACTGTATAACCCATAAAATTTCGCTAGTTGTCCTTGAATATAATTACCTTAGGTGTGGATTATAAATCCTCACTATAGCAAGACAACCCTACATGTGTAAACAATTTGAACTTGGTTCTATTCATTCCTTAATTTATGTGTCTTATGGACAACCCTGAATGGAACCTAGTTAAATGTATACACAATGATTTTCAAGGCTTCATTCCATTAGGAGAATAGAATATTAGTATTACCTTTCATGTCCCATTTTCATGTACTTACCATAATACTATCTGCCTCTATTAGATCTTACGATCTTGACTTTCTTTTATTTTGTTTCTCTGCTTCTACCTACCTTATAGGTACTGAAAGCATTTAATACCCAAACCTTATGATTTACAAGATAGAGATACATAAACCTTATATGGTTATTACCGAAAGAGATAGGATATCTCTAACCAATTAGGCAAGAAGCATGGAAAAGGTCTACACTTGTACATGATCTCAAGAGTCTCAAAAATCCTTTTGTTAGCATATTTAGTGTTATAGATGGTCTGCCTTTCCTTAATGCAGTCCACATAAATACCAAAGATAGTACATTTCAAAGAGTCGTAAAAAACTCTATCATTTATCGACTTTTTATTCTTTATAGAGATATATTTCAATCTCCAATGCCATAACATAGAGGATTTTCTCATTCATAAGACTTTGCTTTATGTCAACATTTATATGCAAGGATTAATTAATTTTCAAAAATTGGGATCTAGATCAATTTTAAATAGACCACCAATTTAATATTCCACCCAATCAAACTTGATTTAATAAACTAATATAGAAACTAAATTTCTAAAAGAATTGTGGAATATATAAAAACATTATTAAGGTCAAAATAACATAACTGAATTTTTAAAATTAATCTATAGATCTCAACAACCTCCAATTGTAAACAAGTATTATTTAGAAAACCCTGCATTATGTGGACAAGGTGGACCGCTAAACCAAATTCAATCTGCAGAGTATTTAGGAGAGTCAATAAAAGAGATTCATAACATAGTAGATATATGAGATTACCTTTATTTCAAGTTATTTATGATACTTTATGCAATTATTCTTTATATGCCCATAATTTTCCTTAGTGTAAGAGAAACAAGTATCTTAATTGCCATAATACTTTGTTGGCAGCTTATTCTCATTCATCAACTATTGGACATGATTGCCTATTAAGGTCTTTTCTGTAACATGAGTAACTTCTGGATTCTCATGTCTTAATCTCTCATCCTCTTGAACACACATGATCAAAAGTTTCTTTATGTGTGCCACAAGATATTTGAAAAATATCATATTTAGATAAGAGAATTTAAAATAAAATTGACCACAATGACTCAAAAACTCAACATTTAGGGACTTTATAATGAGCTATTATGTCCTTCATTTCCATAATGTGCTCAAGCAAATTTTGAAACTGTAAAAGGTTTTACTTTAAAGCTTTTCTATTAGGGTGCAGGCCAAAGTTTTATTGGAACTCACTAAATGTTCCTTAATGACCTTTCTTTGGCCCTAAAACATTAAGGAATAAAACCCTAATGCTTTCCTTAATATGAGATTTCATGAATATTAAAACTTAAGCGATTTAAATCACTACAATCATTCATGTTTAATAATCTCATATGGCGTACTTGATTTCGTCCATACGAAACGCCAATTCAGTCTCCAAATACTCCAGAGTGAAAAACACATTTTCTTTTCAGTCAGGAAAAATTACCACTAGGAATTATTAGAACATAAAATACTAATAATTAAAGCAGTAGGAATACATCAAATAACCAAGAAAAATAATATACTTTAATGCTATGAAATAACCTGATTTAAATTAACCAATGTTAATTTAATAGTAAATTTCAACCTACCTGTGGGCAAAGGTGCATCACGCATGAGATTTACTTTTTATTAATAAAACTAATAAATTTAGCATTAATAAATAAAATTTTCCGTACTTGTGGGCCTAAGAGAAATTTTATTTTCAATGTTAAATTTACTATCTTATTCTAATTAAGTCATAAAAATAAAAGTCCCTGTGGGGATTGGCAAATTAAATTTATGAATTAATTACAACACGATGTTAATTTTCTTTATGAAGTTCTCATATATAATCTTGATGTAATTATCATTATAAAATCGGGATGCTGTGGCTCTCCCAAAATTATTATGATAATCACGACTTCATTAACGTCTAATTTATTTAAATTAACCAATGCTAATTTAATAGTAAATTTCAACCTACCTATGGGCAAAGGTTGCATCACGCATGAAATTTACTATTTATTAATATGACTAATAAATTTAACACTAATAAATAAAATTCTCCGTACTTGTGGGCCTAAGAGAAATTTTATTTTTAAAGTTAAATTTACTATTTTATTCTAATTAAATCATAAAAATAATAACGTCCCTGTGGGGATTAGTAATTAAATTTATGAATTAATTACAACATGATGTTAATTTTTTTTATGAAGTTCACATATATAATCTTGATGCAATTATCATTTTAAAATCGGGATGCTGTGGCTCTCCCAAAATTATTATGATAATCACTACTTCATTAACATCCAATAACTGTATAAATGCCAAAATAAAGTTTCCAAGAATAAAAGATAAAACTAACATGTCAGTGGGTAAAAAATATTTTTCCAAAGTACAACCGGATAGTGTTCCAAATAAATGAGGGGGCGAACAATGGTACACTTAAGTCCTAAGACTTGCCTTGCTAGAGCTTTCCAATTGCAATTTTAGATAGTACCATAAACATTTACCAACATATGTGGCTTAGTTAATTATTCTCAAGTCTAGGCATCAAACAATTTATTTAAATAATATAAATAAAAAGAATACATTTAATCTTAAGTCCATGAGTTAAAGAAATAATAATTTCAATGCTAAACAATTTAAATGATAAGATATATTAAATTGCAACATAAAAGCATATGAAAATATATGGCCTAATGGTTTAATATTTTAGGCCCCTTTAACTTTGAGAGCCCAGGTTCTAATCCCATATGAACCCAAAACTGGTTTCTCCTCCTTTTTTTTAATCTTTTTTTAACTGAATGGGTAATCGGGTTGGGCTTCCTTATTGGGTCAGCCTTTGGTTTTTGTATTGGGTTGGCCCAATCGGGTTAGCCCACTTAATAAACCTTTTTTGTTTTTTTAACTACATTGGGCTTGGGTTAAATAGACCCATACCGAATGGCCCAAAAAACCACTTGACCCGGTTCCTAATGGGTTAGAAACCCTACCCGAATCCTTAACTCCCCAACCCGGAAATACCCAAACCCTAGCCGCCGCCACTTTGTTCTTCTTCCTCATCCCCCGCCGCCGCCGCCTTCCTCATGTGCCGGCCACCAAGAGCCGACGCTCAAACGGCCAAACGACCATTGTTAACGGCAAGGGGGGGCTGCTCACTTTGTGCGGCCAAAGCCGCTGCAGGTGGAGGGAAAACCGGCGCTTCATTCGGCCAACGCCGCTGCCAGGTGGGGAATGACCGGTGCACAACCGGTGGCCAGAACTCAAAGCCACCCACGAAGTTCCGTCCGCCATATACATATACCAGGTGGTTCGATATCTCCAATGGTGGTTTGAGACAAAAGGGAGTAAGTCCTCAACATACAGTATACCCAAAAATAAAGACCACAACCAACGATTCCATTTTCTTGTTTTGGGAGTTGTTAGAAATGTAAATCAGAAAGACCCAGAAAAATAAATGAGTAAAATAGTGGGGTGTTTTGTACGAGGATCTGTCAATCTGGGCAATAATATTCTGAAAATACGAAAACTTTGCATTTGCTCATGTTTGTAGCTGCTCATGATCAGCACAGCAGCCTTTGTGGACCACTTCGTGCAGGTCATGTTCTAAAGCGAACCCTAATTGTTACCAAAGGTTCTCCAGACACAAGGGCAATTTAGTCAAGTCTCAAAATATATATATATATATATATATATAACATGGACATAACCACTACTCGAGGCATTGTATATATATATATATATATATATATATATAGAGTACTGATTCACAACACGTCTGTGCAAAAAAAATTTTTTATTTTTTTTATTTTTTTTTTAAAAAAATTTTGCACGCGGCGTGCATTTACCCATATATATATATATGAGTAATGATACAGGTTACGCGGCGTGCGTTACTGTTAACGCACGCCGTTGACGTGGCATGTGCCACGTCGTAACCCCTATTTAAAAAGAAAGAAAAAAAAAAAAAAAAAACCAAAATCTGAAACACGTTCGTCCCAAGCCATTTCACCCCAAAAAATTTCCCCCCAAAACCCATTTTCTCTCTCCTCCTCACTCTTCACACGCAGCTCTCTCTCTCCCCCGACCTTCTACCTCTGCCCACCAATATCTACTTCCGGCAACGAGATCAAGTCCAAATCCGGCGACGACGCCCACTGAACTCCAGCCGCGGACCGCCACCGAAAACGCCTACCATCCAAGATCCGGTCGGCCGAACGCCACCCACGGCACCAGCTCAGAGGCTTGTTTTGTCAAGATACAAGTTCAGAGAGAAGCACCGTCGCCAGCGGCGTCATCTCCTCTCCCCAGCGTTACTGTCGCCGACGACCCCAAACCCTTTCTCCCGAGAATCACATTTCATTTTCCCCATTTTTCTCCCCAACCCATTTTCTCCCCCTACCAGCACCGTGAGTCTTCTCCTCTCCCCACCGTCACTGCCGCCGACGAGCCCAAAACCACTCCCCACCGTGCGATGACCAGCTCTACCACCCCTGGGACCCTCACCGACCCGGCCCATTGGCACTGCCGTTAAGGTCAACAGCGCAAACTCCTATATCGCCTTCAATTGCGCCAGGTGGCCTCCACCACGCCAAGAAGGCCAAGACCTCTTGAGACCCTCGGGCTCTCTGAGACTTTTACAAGGTTGAAAAACCAAGGCAAAGTTAGAAAGCCATTTCATTTTGATTTTATTTCCACATCTTTCACTTTCTGCTTTGTCTATTATGTTTCAATTTCGTTCTCAAAATTTTCATGGGTTATTCTCTATTTCAAATGAGTTGTTGGTATTTCGTTTATTTTATAAATAGAGATAATGGTGAAATATTTGTCCTGGAGTTTTCTATTGCTTAGTTCTTCTTATCCTTTGCCCTTCCAGAAATCCCCTCTTCATCAATGTCTCTCTCAGGTACTCTCTCTTTATCTCTCTCTCGCATTAGATTTGACTGATTGGTTAGCTTCTAGTGCTTGTTTTACTTAGTGACTTATGGAGCTTTGTTGGAAAAAGATTTGCTGAAGAAGAAAAGAAGTGGGTTTATCTCAGTGTTTTATTTCCTTTTGACCAATGAGATGATATGATCAGCTTAGCGTCTTGCGGACCCAGTTCATGATTTTCTGTTGTTTGCATTGTGATGGCTGATTAGATGGTTACAAATTGTAAATTTTAAGAGTATTTTCATTGGTAGGGTGCTGGAATTCAGACTACTGGGCATACATTGAATAAGGTACAAATATGAGAAATTATCATTTTGCTAGAATTTTTTTTTTTTTTTTTTTTTTGTGTTTCTATATGGACCATTGTAATTGGTCTGTGTTCTTTTTTCTGCATAGGATGAGAAGGTCTATAGTAATTTCTAATTAATCACTCAGGAGATAACTTTTATGATGTTGGAAAATTTTATTTCAGTACTAAAATCTTGCTTTCTTACTTCTAATTTTTAGTGGTCTTGTAGCTTAATAGTTAGTTTTAGATTCAAGTCGTTATGTTTGAGAATCTTGTAGTGTAAAGGGTTATTGCAAGATTTGGCTCAATAATTAAACATGATCCTGGCATAGTTGGCAGGCAGAGTTTCAAGAAGAAAGGACATGAGGGAGCGCATGAATTCATTTAACGTACATGTAAAACGTTACATAACTTGTGTGTCTGATCTTTCCTTTGATGACTTTAGCCCATTTCTTTTTTGAACTGTATAAAGAACCTTTATGGTAGTATCTCTTTAGATCAGAATTATAATTTTTGCACAGGGCCTCATTGTGGTTGTAACTGCTTCAGTGTTGGTAGTTAGTAAGGCCAACAAGGATTGAGTTTCCTCTGCAAGTTGGGCTTGTCTATGGTTTTGGCATGTAAGCTTTATGTATCATTTTTTTGCGAGGTCATACTCTGCATTTAGTTTTTTTTGGCGTATAATATTTGATACCTTATTAGAATGTCACCAAAGAATCATACATAGTTGGAATTTCCAGCATTTCTCGTAAAAAACATATAGATTTTAAGGGAATTAGTAAAATTTCCACACATTATGTATGATCCTAACCCATTTCCAATGTATAATAGTTGAAATTCCACACCACATAATTTCTTGAACAAACTACGGTCATAATAATATATTTAGTGTTACCATTTAGATTCTGTGTTGTAATCTTTGCTAGTACTATGCCCTATTTTCAGCTTACAGTTGAGATTCATGAGTGCCTATGTACTCTTTCTCATGCTTTGCATTTTTCATTAGAGCCTTTGTATTTTTGATTAAGTAAAAGTGGGAAAAGATCTCAACTAAACATTTCAATTTTGAGGAGGGTTTAGCAGCTGAGGAAACAACAAGAGAAAGAGCTTGACGAGTGAGAGTGTATGCCGGTCACTTCTTTATTTCCTCAGTTTGGTTTCAACTGCTAGTTTCTTGTTATTATTTATTTGTGCATTAGATATGTGCTCACTGTCTAATTGTCTCTCATGAATGATAGTTGCTCAAAATGCAATGAGTTTAAAGTTGGTGTAAGAGACATCATCCAAGCAGGACATGCAGAGCACTATCAGGTTCTCATAATTTTTTTCTTCTTCCTTTTGATTTCCTAAAATGTTCTTGTACGTGCTTGATATCTGTCACATGACATGGAGAGCGCTATCAAGTTCTCAGAATTTTTTTTCTTCTTTCTTGTGATTTCCTAAAATGTTCCAATGGGCTAGGTGGATACGAAAACTCATGTATCATTTATATATGTGTATATTTATAATGTTTTGTGTGTGTTCAGTTTTTGTTGATTGCTTGTGTTCATGTTTGAAAATTTGCGAACTTATTGGTGGTATCCTAATACATATATGCTACTTAAGGTTATAGCTCAGGCTTCATTTAGATGGAATCAGGGAAAGGATATTTGTTTGTGGTGTTGAATAAGGCCAATGTAATCAAGATATGAATTTATACCATATAGAGTTCTTAAGGCCAGTCAAAACTTCTTTAGAGCTTTTTTGACTGAGGGGGTACTTGAGTAATGAGTGCTTTTATCAAGAGTAGAAGATAATTTAGCCTCTAATTTTGTGTCTCAAAAGTGCATGCTAGGATTTATCAATAAATTTTCTGGCATTTTCTTTTAAGAAGCAAAATTCTACATTTCTTCTATACTGGCTGAGGTGTGCTTGTAGTTGGATAGTAAATGATATTATTATATCGATTTTGATGTTGAAATATGTTGTTCATATGATTGCTAAGATTTTATGCTAAGCTTTACTTTGTTAACCTATTTGATGATTGGTACTTGATTCATATGTATGTGTGCTAGTGTGGGGGATTTTCCTAACACAATTGCATTTCTTGATGACAGGCATTGCCTTTTTCTAGATGTTGTTAAAAGATCATGTTCTACAATATAGCTGAGAAAAGACCGCAATTATATCCTTCATGTGACTAAACATAAGATTCTTTTGTTCTTTTGTTTTTATCCTTCCTGATTCATTGTATTTGGTAGGTAGTAGGTACCTAGTGATTTGTACATAAAATTCATTATTGGAATGCTCCCAACTCTTGGCCTTATGTAAAATTAATTATTCTGTGTTAAGTTTGTTTCATCTCATTTGATTCTTTTAGCATGTGTTGTTTGCAAGAATTTATGATAGAATTAATCATTCTCAAAAAATCATGAAGGACTGGTTGTTTGTTTGATAAAAAATGGTTAAGCGGGGGAGTGAAGGAAAATACTGAATCAAAAAACGGATGCAGTATAATCTTATGTCTTGATAGAGAAAGATGCGACCGATTGATGGCTGAATTTGCACATGTTTTGGCCACCTCACAATGCTAATGTGTGCTGAAGGTTGCAAGCGTGGCAAGGGCATTGTTGATAACCATATAGCTTTATTCCTTTCTATTTTGCAAGTGAAAGATATATTTGTTGTCAAAGTTTCAAGCTTGAAAAGCAAGTAGAAAATCACACAAGACTTTTTTGACAGCACATCATGACCTCCACAAAACAAAACCAACAAAGTGCATTTAATTTTCACGAACTAAAAGATTCTATGCTTCAATAGTATGAAAATATTGAAGGATGTAGCAAAACAGAACAAAGAGAATTTTACAAGCTTGCAACATTAGTTTACAGTTGACCCATAAAAGGAAAAATGTAACCTCTTCCTTTTAGCAAACAGCGAAATACTTACAAAATAATAAAATAAGCCTATTTAGGGTATCACTAGAATACATTTTAGTAATGAATTTGTACACCAATAATTTACAATAAGCAACCAAGCAACTCATCATAGAAAACGTTGAGGACCTGCGATCCCATAAGTCCGATTACATTAAGGGGTTTTGTGCAACCAGAACATGCGAAGAGATATATTGAATATACAAGGAGTTGAGGTCCATCATGGCTATGCCGAAGACTACAGCTGATGCAATACAACATGAATGGCCTTCAGATGAAGCTACATCAAAATCAAGTAGTCAATAAGAAAAGGACCAATAAGTCAAACATTTAAAAACACATGCATTTTAGCGAAAGCAAATTTGGATATATTTTAGACAGCAATGTGAGAATGAACTAAATGGAAAGGTCGTAGTGGGCTAGTTTTAGTCAACCTGAGTGGTTCTTTCTTAATAGCATGGATTTATAAGAGTCAAGCATAATGTTAAAAAAGTTCATGCTAAAAGATGACTTTCTATTATGAGTTAATCCCATTTTTCTTATGTGTCACAATTATCCAAACATGCTTTTGACTCTTCCTTTCCAACACATCTACATATTGGAGATACTTTCTGCAACTGAAAGAAACAATTCACTTCACCTTCCCTAAGTTTAGAAGTGATGGTGGCATAATTGGAACAACAGTAAGTAACTATATGTTTTCTTTGGCTCCATTGATGCTAGAACTTTGGTCTTCGTGTTGCATCACAATTCACGAGAAGTTAGCAATGGGATGGTACAAAACAACCACCAGCCCTTCTTTCTAATTTTGTGCCAAAAATTCACCAGATTAAACTTCAAGAGGAGAATTTTATATATATAAAAAAATTGATGTCTTCTCAAGAGTTTTGTAGAATATCATCATATAAATTATAGACCAATTGCATGGCACCATTTTTTTTTTTTTGGATAGGTAATTACATGCCACCATTTACATAGTATTACCTACTAGGTAACGCATCTGAAATGTATAAAAAGAATGGAAGCACAAGTAGCAAGCCATGAAAACAGTATAACTTCAACTCATTTGGTGGCATCTTCAGTAATTTTGATGGTTCAAACTCTCCATTTAGAAGACGATGGGCTAATAATGCATTTTTCTACCAAGAAACAAAAGAAAGTGACTTCTTTTTTCTTTTTCTTTTTTTTTTTTTGAAAAAGGAAGTTAATAAAAGTAGCAAGACAAATGTGACAACTTTTGCAGCAAAATGTACTCATATCTAAAGCTACCTGCTGTTTCCTCAAACCAATTTAATATGCTTTGTTTATTATGGACCCTAAGAGCAACAAACCTTACATATTGAAGGACTTGAGTCCTCAACTATGAACACAAACTATGTCCAAAAAAAGTAAAGGATTCATCTCATCAAGCAAAGGCATAACACTGTCTCTCTTTCATTCAAATGCTTCTAGCATTTGCTATTTACATGCTTGCAAATTCTTATAAAGAGAACCATGCCATCATTTTCTATTTACTCTCGCTTAGAATTTGATTGTTCAAAGATAACATATTTCATGCAATAAACTAAATTATCAACATCAAAAGAAAAGCAACTCACATAACGGTGGAACATCTCCACAACCTTCTCAGCTTCTTCAACAGTACTCATAGTGATAAACCCAAACCCTTTACTTTGATATGTTCCCCTCTTGTAATTCACCTATAACAAAATCAGTAAATTAGCACAATTTCATGGCAGAAAATTCCCCATCTTCCAGTTTTACTCTCTGACACACACAAAAACTAACAAAATTCAAACTTTACCTCATCAATCTCAACAATTCCAACAAGATGATGTCATGTGAATGAATTCTCCAAAAAAATGAAAAAAAAAAAAAAAAGGCTTCTCACAAGCCCAAAGATCTGGCAGCAAACCACGATCATGACCTAGGTTTCCAAACCATGATTGATAACTTGACCTATAGAACTCATCAAGTCTTATTTTGGCAGGTAAGAAATCATGAATGTGGAAACAGACCCAAAGAAAACCGTGGGAAACAAACAAAGAACAAGGCCTAAAAATCAACCATTGATGATGAACTCCACAATCCATATTGCTCTAAACAGCAGTAAGGACAAGAATCAATATTATGTACAAATCACTAGGTACCTACTACCTACCAAGTACACAGTGAATCAGGAAGGAAAAAAACAGAAGAACAAATGAATCTTATGTTTAGTCACAGGAAGGAAATAATTGTTGTTTTTTCTCGGCCATATTGTAGAACATGATCTTTTAACATCATCAGTAAAGAGGCAATGCCTGTCGTCAAGAAATGCAATTGTGTTACGAAAGCCCCCACTGTAGCACACATACATTTAGATCAAATACCAATCATCAATTAGGTTAACAAAGTAAAGCTTAGCAGAAAATCTTAGCAATCATATGAACATCAAATTCCATATAATAATATCATTTACTATCCAATTAGAAGCACTCCTCATCCAATAGAAAAGAAATGCAGAATTTTGCTTCTTAAAACAAAATGCTAGAAAATTTATTGATTAACCCTAGCATGCACTTTTGAGACACAAACTTAGGCTAAACCATCTTCTACTTTTGATAAAAGCACTCATTACTTGAGTAACCCCTCAGTCAAAACAGCTCTTAAGTTTTGACTGGCCTTAAGAACTCTATATGGTACAAACTCATATCTTGATTACATTGGCCTTATTCAACACCACAAACGAATCTCCTTTCCTTGATTCCATCTAAATGAAGCCTAAGCTATAACCTTAAGCATCATATATGTATTAGGATACCACCGATAAGTTCGTAAACCTACTCTTCATGCTACACTCTCTTGCTAAATTTTCAAGCATGAACACAAGCAATCAACAACTAAACACACACAAAACATTTTATATATATATATATATATATAAATGATACATTCGTTTTCGTATCTATCCATAACATGAAAATTTGCTTTCTTTCATCCTCAAACTTTAAGTTCCATGGCTTGGGTGGAGTCTGATCAATTACATTGGGCTCATCAGTTCTAGCCACATTCTCCAACTCGAATACGTAAATAAATATATGGAAGGAAAGTAGAAGTTTAAGGCACTGACACTCCTTGTGTTGGTTCAACATAAAGGAAAAATGAGAACTAATCTAGGAATTTCAGATTCCAGTATAAAAAAAGTGATTTGAAGTATTCAACATTAATATATTCCACTGTCAAACATCCAACAACAATCAATACAGCAATTGTGCATGTTCTACTCTACATGGTGGCACAAAACACCCACCCCTAGAGGATAAATAATGATCAAATACTTTTAACCATCCATTAGGCACAAACATTCGACATTTATTTACAAAGCAATCATCCATGGGCAAGATGCTTGAGGTTATGATAAATTAAAAATGTGATTGCAGTATCAATTCTACTAGTCTCTCCCATGAAAAATATATTGCTCAAAGGCAGAAAATTGGAAGATGTTCACCCCCAATGTTGCTGCATTCACTTATTTTTGTATTAATGGACAAAAAATCAATTAATAGCTTACACATGTTGAAAAACCATAAGCAACGAGTATGCATAAGAAGCTATGAATCAACAGCAAGGGAAAGGTTAAAAAGAGACCAAAAAGAAAGAAAGGAAAAAAAAAAGAGTTGGGGATTTCAAAATTAAGCTCTAGCCTCAATTATAACATGTTGCGGGCCACTTTTGAATCAGCACAAGTTCATTATCCATTTTACATTGATGGTTCATTAGATCCGTACAAATTTCAACTTTGCAAACAAGTTTAAGGAGAGCTTAAGGTCTTAGGCCCATGGCGCGGACACTCTGAAAACAAAACATTTGACAATAACACAACTCCACTAGAATAGACAACGATATCTTAGAATGAGAACTTGAGAGAGTTTATAGGTGCTCCAAATGAATCAATAGCTATTCATATACTTTTCTAATGACCACCAAATGGCTTTTTGCCTTCTTAATGAGTTGTATACGAGAATGTGCTTTTTGGAAGGTATTCACATAGAATTGACCCACAAAAACAAAACAAAGGTGTTCACATAGAATTAGTATTGGTGGGCTCTTTTTTGTCTTTTTTCCTTCATATATTCAGAGGCATCATAAAAGTAATCATCTTAGTGATGAAGTAGATTTTACATTGAGACCAATTACAATGATCCCCAAGAAAAAAAAAAAAAAAAAAAAAAAATCCTTAATTTTCTAACAAAATTATATTTCTCGGGTCTGTACCTTATTCAATGTATGCCCAACAATATAAATTCCAGCACCCAACCGATGAAAATATATTGAAATTTACAATTTTTTAACCATCTAATCAGCAAATCTATTTCGAACAAAGCTCCATAAGTCACTAAGTAAAACAAGCACTAGAAGCTAACCAATTAGTCAAATCTAAAGCGAGAGAGAACCTGAGAGAGACATTGATAAAGAGGAGATTTCTGGAAGAGGTGAACGGATAAGAAGAGTTAAGCACTAGAAAACTCCAAGACATATATTTCATCATTATCTCTCACTCGGTCTTTCTTAGAAATGAAGATTCCTTTTCACAAAGAAAATACCAACAACCCATTTGAAACAGAGAATGAGCAATGAAAAATTTGAGAACCCATGACAAATTTGAGAACGAAATTGAAACGTAATAGACAAAGCAAAAAGTGAAGGATGTGGAAATGAAATAGCTTGCTTACTTGCCTTGATTTTTCAACCTTGTGAAAGGCTCAGAGAGCCCAACGGTCTCAGAAGGCCTTGGCCTTCTTGGCGTGGTGGAGGCCGCTTGGCCCAATAGAGGGCGATGTCGACTTCGGCGCGATTGAGCTTAACTGCAGTGCCAATGAAGCCTCTGGCGGAGGCGTGGCAGAAGCTGAAGAGGCCTTCGAAGACCGAGCAGTCCTCGCTGATGTTGAAGCACTTGAGGTGGCGCGAGAAGCCTGGGTCGGTGAGGATCTCCGGCGTGGTAGAGCTGGTCGTCGCACGGTGGGGAAGGCCGACAGTGGTGGAGGTCGTCGCACAGGGGGGAATTTTGGAGGGCGAGGGAATGGGTTTGAGAAGAAAATGGGGGGAAGTGAAAAAATGGGTCTAGGGGAAAAGGTTTGACGCAGGTTTTGAATTTGATTTTTTTTTTTAAAAAAAAAAACAGAGGTTACGATGTGGCACATGCCACGTCAGCGGCATGCGTTACTGTTCACGCACGCCGCGTAACTTGTATCATTACTCTATGGGTAAAACAAAATAGCACACGGCGTGGGTTTCATGCTGATCACCATAATTTGTTTCAATAATCAAATAAACAAAATAAAATATTATTGAAACAAAAAATAAAAAAAATTAACAGCAGGCATATCTTAAAAATATAAAGAGCAAATATGGCTTAGAGGTGGCTCTGATACCACATGTAAAAATTTAATATATAATTAAATGCTAATTGATAATAAAATTAGCAGCAGAATAAATCATTATATAAATACCTCTAGCCGTGCTTTGCTCAAGCCAATTGAAGAACAGTTTCACATAAACAAAATCTGGAAAACTAAAAATATTGAGAGGTTCTTCTGATCTATGCCTACCAATGAGTGTCAATTGATGGAATACACATGCCTTATTTATAGGTAGGTCAGAGACCCTCAATTAGAGCTGCTACCTTAATTATTCTTCCCATCAAGGAATAAAAAATCAAATAAATAATTAATATAGCTAATTGATTCAACAAAATAAAATCAAATACTTGTTCCACAAAAATTAAATCAGCAATTTAATTCAAAATATTTAATTTCACACAATAAGATTTAATTGGAATAAATTATTGAACAACATACTTTAAATAAAATTTCTTAGCCCCGCAACATCAGGTCATACCGCAGCACATCCAACGTTGCTTCAAATTGCAACACATCTCTTATTGGGTCATACCGGACCTCCAAGTTTCAGTCCAAATCAAGATTTCCAAATCATATTTCCAACAATCGCTTGCTATCTATTGCTCCACGTTATGGTGCTTCATAGAAGACATATCACCAATCTGCTGGTACATCCATTGTTGCTCCCAACTATCAATCTGACAGTCCTCCTTGTCAAATATGTGGCAAATTCAGTCTCCATGTTCTAGATTGCTTTCACCGGATGGATTACTCCCATCAAGGAAGACATCCTCCTACTCAATTGGCGGCTATGGTTGCTCATACGCAAGTGGTACCTGAAGATCAGACTTGATTTGTAGATTCTGGTGCAAACAGCCATCTCACAGCTAAATTAGGTAACTTGTCTCTCCAGGAGCCTTTTCAAGGACCAGAAACTATTTCGGTTGGCAATGGCTCAGGTTTACCAATTGCTCATATTGGCTCTTCATCTTTTTCCACTCCTTCTACTTCCGCTAATTTATTGTCCATTCAAAAATTTTGTGCTGATAATGATTTTTTTTTTTTTTATTATTTTAATTGATGCCTTTTTTCTTGTGAAGGCCAACAAGACAGGGACAATCCTCCTAGAAGGCATGAGTAAGAATGGGTTATACCCTATTCGTTTTAGCAGTCTTTCCACCAATAAACGACGTTCTTTTGCAGCTTTGTTAGGAGTTCGTACTTCATCTTCAGTTTGGCATTTTCGGCTTGGGCATCCCTCTGATCAGATTGTCTCTAGTTTAATTTGGTCTTATAATCTTCCAATAAATGGGATAATCAAATGCAGCAGTCACTACAAAAAACCATTACATTATTGACGTGGCAAACAGTAACTCATGTTTGCTACGTCAATAATTTTTGACGTGTCTAAATAAACACGTTAAGAAACAATTTATTGACGTGTCAAAATTAGACACGTCAAAAATTATAATTAATTATAATTAAAATTAATTTTAATTGGTATGAAAATTAATTTTATCATATTAGTATAAATTAATTGGTATATACATATACGTATATATCACATGCATGTCAATTAGCTAGTATCATAATCATACTATTGTATACCAATTAATATCATAATCATACTATTGTACAATTAATATTATCACATGCATATGAATCAAACATTTCATTAATATGATATGACATTATCATGCATAAATCATTCTAGTAATATTAATATGATAGCCATATTAATTTTTAAAAAATATATAGGACATACAGAATACATTTATTTTATAAGACCTTCAAACCCCACATGAACTCGGCCAACACAAAATACAATGTTCGGTAAGTAGATTATTGAGCCCTCATGAAAAAATGAATTTTATTATCTGTACATTTAGAATATTAATTTATTTATTCTCTAATTAGTTTTAAGTATATGTATAATGTGTTACATAAGAGAAAAAAATGATATAAATGAAAATTTTAAAAATTTATCTTGCAATTTTTGACGTGTCACATGTGAACACGTCATAAAATGGTGACATATCATTTGAGAACTAACTTTTGAAAAAGAAAATTTGGGATATGTAACATTCCTCATATATATATATATATATATATATATATATATAGCTTTTATGCAATTAAAATATATGTTAATAATAAAATAATTTAAATACTTAACCTTATAAAATGAGAGTTAATGTAGTATTTTTTAAAAAAATTATATTATTTCAATATAATTTAAAAGGAGAAAGGAAGAACTTGGACGGCTAAAAAACATATTAAAAGGGGAGATGAAAAAACAAATTATATTTTTTCAATATAATTTAAAAAACATATTGAAATTATATTATTTCAATATAATTCTTGACGTACTACATGCCACATGTGGCACGTCAAGAGCTTCTTGACGTGTCTTGTATTGACACGTCAAGAAGCTCCTCGGGAAGGCACGCATCCAGCTGGTAGCGCCTTCCCTTTTTTTTTTTTTTTTTTTTTTTTTTTTTTTTTTTTTCTCCCCCGCGCTACAGCCCTCCCCTTCGCCCGTTTTTTTTTCACCTCCGGCAGGGCCGTTTTTCACACAGCCCTCCCCTCCACATTTCTTTCTCTCACCCGTGTTCTCTCTCTCACTAGCTAGCTCGCTACCGGCCGTTCTCTCTCTCACCCGCTCTCTCTCTTAGTGGTTCTCTTTCTCACCGGCCGTCATCGCCGCTCCTCCCTCAGGCAAGCACGAGCTCTCCCTCCGGCGGCCTCTCACACGTTCTCCTGCCTCTCCAAAATTAGGTATATATATATATTGATTTATTTATTTATATATTATATAAAGAAATAAAATATATAAATATTTAATTTACAGTGTATATTATTATATATTATTGATGTATTTATATTAGCAAATTAATTTTACATGTTAGCTAATTAATTTATTTGTTTGAGACATATGTTTTGTATGGTGTGAATATTGTTTAATGTATTTGCATACATGCATGCATGCAAAATTACGTACGTCAATTTTTTGATTCTTTCCAAGGGCTTCCCAAGTTTCTGAACTAACATAGACACCCTTCTTAGAAATAGTCCAAACTGGTTTATCACATTGGCCCAGGCAAACTTCAGAGAGGCTAGCTTGAATATCAACTAAAGCTTCTGATCTTGCTGGTCTCCAAAACCAATCTCCATTGCAAATTACAGAAGACAGTTTGGCTTCAATATTACTTTGAACATCATAGTCAACCCTAAAGCCATATTGCTCAATCAAAACTTCTGCAGGATGCCACAAATCCAGCCACATATGGATGTTATCCCCAATCCCAACCTCAAACTTCAAGAACCTTTTGGCAATATCTCTCACCTTCAAAATTTTCCTCCAACTCCAAGAACAATTCTGAGGAATGCCTACACTAAAAAAACTCTTTCTTTCAAGAGATTTTCTCTAACCCAGGCAACCCAAATGGAACCAGACCTAGCAAAAATACTCCAGATATGCCTAAGCATAGAGGTTTGATTCCAAATTTCAAGCCTCTTCAACCCCAAACCTCCCCCCTTAGGAAAACAAAGATCAGACCAAGAAACCTTAGCCTTAGCTATACCTTCTTCTTTCCCATTCCAAATAAATCTATTGAATTTCTGTTAAATGGCTCTAACAATCTTTTTAGGAAGAATGAAAATACCCCATCCAATACACTTGTAAACTGTAAAGAACATAAGATAACAATTGGAGCCTGCCTGCATAGGAAAGGTTCTTGGAAAGCCAAGAATCTATATGACCTGCTACTACTGTTAATGGATCTGGCAATGTGCCGTCTAAAAATGGCCGTGGAGCTGGTGGTTTGCAAAACCAACTGGTTAATAGAGCATTGGAAGATTTGTCTCATGGTGGGAGAAGTGGGACTAGAGGTAGAGGTAGAGGGTGGGGTGGACGTGGAAGAGGAAGAGGCTACCGGTAGCCTATGTAACGCCCCGATATTTTAAGCTAGCAAATATTAAAGTCGTGACGCTGCAACTTTAGAAAATACAATCTTACAGCGGAATATGTATATATATTTTTTTTTCTTTTTCTATGATCTAGGAATAACTTACACAACACAATTGAGCTGACTGAAATACCTCGAGGTGATATAAAATAGAAACATGTTTTTCATTACAACATATATACACACTAGGTGTACCAAATATATGCCACAGACGGCACCTAAATTAATATAGTAATATTTATTAAGTTCACACACATCACCATACGTAATAAGAGCGATTAACATAAATGAGTCTTGCTCCATAGAGTAAGCATCAATCCTGCAGTAGATGGTTTATCAACCATCAAAACCAGTAAAAGGACCATCGTCCTCACTTTTTATTCTTGCATCAAGATCTATGTAAAGATGACGTTATCATATTTACATAGGGAAACAAGTGAGTAATCTATTTTCCTAGAGATAAAGACTAAAAATACTAGTTTGAACAAGTAAGATTAAAAACTAAAATATATAATAATGAATGAGTTGTGAATACAGCGTAATGACAGATTAGTTTGTGTTTTATGATAATCTTTTTTCAGATCTCTTGTCATAAGCTTTCAGCCCGCTTACGTCCGTTATGTCCCTCACACTTTAGAGTTTTACCTGTTTGGTGCTGGCAACTACACCGCCCCAGCTTAGTTATATATTAGGCCTGTTGGACGGTTATATACCCCCATTAACTGAGATACCGACAGTTCCTCGCGGTAATCCACCCAGCTTGTTCTTAAGGTGGCTATCTTATCAGCGGATTTTATTAGACACATTATACAGCAGTTGTATTGCAAAATTATATTAATAAGACAAAATAAGAATTCCCATAACAATAAAACAAAGCTATTACTCAGTAAGTATATCCATACTTATACTCCTTAGTGTAGTATTCTGCTCCACTTCTGCATATAAATACATACACACAAATAATACTTAGTTCATTCTCCAATAATATCATTGTTTAAAGACCCTCATCTTTTTATATTTATTTATTATCCGGCACTTCATCTTTACTTACTCATTTTTTTTATATTAATCTAAGATAGTCACTTATAACTAGCTTTATGCCTTAATTCATTTTTTGTGACGAGGCTAATGGCCAGTATCACTAAATACAAACTAGTATTATAAATAATATATATATAAAGCATGATTCATATTTCGGAGATGAGACCAATGGTCCGTACATGAATCAAAATTTAAATGACAATAAAAGAAATGACTGAATGTAAATACTGAATTCATATTCCAGGGATGACCGCCAAAAATATGAATTAAAATTTAAATGACAGGAAAAGAAATAACTGAATGTAAATATTGAATTCATATTCCGGCGATAACCGCAAAAAATATGAATTAAAATTTAAATGACAATAAAAGAAATGACTGAATGTAAAAGTTGTAAAGTAAATAATATATAGATAATATCATAAGCCTTTAATTGATTTTGTCCACTAACTCATTATTATTAATTCACTTGTATCTATTACTTTATTTTACATTATACGCTTATTGGGTCTTTAAACAATTAAATGAGAACAAGTGATACAAGCAATAAATCATGATATTTATATACGAAACACTTACCCAATAATCCTTAGAACTAAAACTCTACCAAATCTTCTCTAGGTAGCTAGTTTAGAAAAATAAGAACACTTGAACACTACAAGAAAGATCTAAGCTATATGGTATTTGACTAGAACTAAGAAATAAAATGAAAGGAGGAGCTAACAATTTTACTTGTTCTTAGATTGTAAATAAAAAGCTCAAGTGAAAGTGACTTTAGCTTTAGGCTCTATTTATAAGAGAATCAATGGTTAGGATTTATTTTTACACATTTGATCTAAGGGTTGAGATGTATTTAACCAAAAGAATGAACCTAGTCCATATTCCATGCTCTATACCAATTAGTATTTTCGTCCAAAATGAGGGCAGTGTATACCAATCTATTTTTCAATGTCCAAACGTACTCTGATTGACATGAAATTTTGAGCGTATATAGAGGACTCCAAGACAAACATTTTATATTTTTGGTTCGACTTGATCATCCAAGTTCGTTTGAGTCTATTTTTGGCATGTACAAAGTTTCCGATTCAACTTAGGCTTTAACTATTTGCATTCCCACTTGGCCACTTGCCTTATTAAATTATTATAATCATGATATTTCCTATAACCCTCATTATTAGAAGACTTTAAGCTTTCAATAAAGGTGGCTAGCCTCGGTATATTTTTTTAGCAGTTTTAATCTCATTTAGGCAGTATGAAAATTAAGACACTGCTTTTTAGGCTAAAAACTGAAAAGCTTCAAATTAATTTATGACTTCACTAAACGCCAATATAAATAATTTATTTACTAAATTGGGTTTAATTATGTCCATAAACGTAATAGTGAAGCTAAATTTTTAGAATTGAAGTAATGTCCATAAGAGGTCAAAAATCAATGGAATATACCTTTAACATTAAATAGTTATTTAATATCATTAATCCACATATCATTATTATAATTTAATGATTATATTTTTAATCTATTTAATATTATTTAAATCAGAGTTTTAAAATCTAGATCGTTACAGCCTAGGTGTATGCCTAGAGTAAGAAGGCATTCAGATTTCACAAAAATTGGTATGCACTAGAAGTATACAACTAGAAGCCATTGATTTATTGAAGTTCTCTGCTGGAGCTAGTTTTGATTCATAGAGGAAGAAACTAATGAGTTTCTAGATATTATTTGTTGTCTAACACTAGGAATCATGTTCCTCTGGAGCTTGTCCGGCGGATTTTTAGTGCTTTGAGTTCTTAATCATTTCGAATTTAACTGATGAAAGCAACAGCCAGGATTGATTGAGGAATCTTTGCATGCCTCTTACTTTGTGTATGCATGTGTGTGTATCTTATTGACACTTGACAGTTAAACTTGCACCCAGAGGAATCATTTTATAAATTCTGACGATTTGTAGAATATAATATGTTTGGTTGAATGAGAACTTGAGAAAGCTGGGTGATTGTCATTAACTGTGAAAGGGATTTGCAAGCTAGCTTTATATCTTTGTTACTGTGATGCATGTGCCTATGAAGAAATATTATACTGGTACATGGCCTACACAGGAAATCTTATTCTCAGTCTTCATCTGTGTGCCTTAACATTCAGGAATCCATTACATTTTAGTTTATGCTGGCAGGCGAAGAATGAAGGTGCTATAGGTAGTCAGAAGTAGGGCTGTAACTTAATTGAGTTGAGTCAAGCCAAATATTGAATGTTCAAAACTCTAATAATTAATGTTATTTCAACAATGAGCTAAACTCGAACTTGTCACTGAGTTAGATAATTTGTTTAAATTTAGCTCATTTATTATTGGAGCGACCTTGAGCTTGTTCACGAGCTCTTCAGTTAATTTATTCATTCCTTATATAAAGTAAATATTAACCCTTCTTAGAAGTTCTAACTACAAAATTAAAATAATAAAATAAAAATAAATATATACGAGTTTATATGAGCTTCTACAAGTTGATTTTATATGAATATAACTCATTTAATAATTGAGCCTAATTTTATGTTCACAGAATCACAACAGGCTCATTTGATAAACAAATCGAATTCAAGTCAAGTTTATACGAACAAGTGTCAAGCAGATCGTCAAACGAAGTTATTCATTTGCATGATGATGAACTCCCACTTCGATGAGTATTCATTTCATCTAACTTGTCTCATTCGTACCCGATGTATTTGCCCGAGTTCGAGTGCTTCTTTGGTTCTTAACATAGAAGTATTTTACAAGTTTAGTTGTTTTCTTCAATAAGCTGTCATCTGTGTCCGCCAAAGCTGGAGTTCTTTGTGGATTCTTGATGCTCAAGTATCTTACGAGTCTAACCATCCTCCAAACGCTCTCATCGCCCGGAGTAACGTTTCGGCCTTCAGAGGCAACTTGATGTTGCCACCGATGACATATTACCGACAGTACAAGACAAATGGCAGAGGTGGCAACAGAGAGTAGATAGAGAACCTCAAAGCTCCGGAAGGTCAATTGTTGAGGTTCGCTAAAAGTTATGTTGGGTGAGCACTCATGCGAGGGAGTCAACCATATCTCTTGCAGTGACTTCAAATCCCCCTTCTCCGATAGATTTAGAATGGCTACAGAAAAGTCCCTGGCAAATGGCGAGCCTTTCTGGAAGGCCTGAATGGGGGAGCAAAAGAAGATTTCAAAAGGGTGAAAACTCAAACAAAAATGCATAGATGGAAAAGGAAAAGGCAAAAACAAAATCAACTCACAAAGCCCAATCCTGCAAATCTGGCGGCACGTATGGTGCCCGTGAATCGCTTGCAATACTTATCGAGGAAAACTTTCTCATACGGGAGTTCAAGAAAGGCAGCAGATATATTGTTGCTTTTGAATTCCATTGGGTAGCAGTCTTCACTGCTGACATTCACGATATTCTCTGGCTTGAAGTTAAGCACATTCTGCAAGTATTTATGTACAAACGAATCGCCATCGCATCCAACTTTCAAGTTGTTTTTCTTCAACCACTCAATATCTGTAACATTTGGTTGCAGTTGTTGCACTGTGAGCAATGAAGACAGACTAGCAGTGTAGCTCGAGTTTAGGATCAACACCATAAAGAGCCACACTGCAACAACCATACGTGTTAAGTTGTTGTGGACTTTCTCCTCTGCAAAATGAACTCATCTGGTATTATGAGTGCTTTCAAATCCTAAGTAAACCAATGTTTCTGTAATAACAGAAACAAAAAAACAAAAAAAACAAAAAAATGAAATGTTCTTAAGGTTCATTATTGAGTCAAACTCTAACGAATTGGTATGCATTGAGGCTCCGTTTGTTTCGTCGTAAAATGATTTACGGAAAATGTTTTTCCGTATTTTTGGGTGTTTGGTGCGATGTAAAATAATAGTTAAATGAAAATATTTTCCCTTTGACCGAAAATTCTTCTTTAATTTTCAGAAAATGGTTTACAGTTTTCAAAACTATTTTCCAAATCGTAAACCATTTTTCAACTTTGAGTATCTCATTCTCAAATTGACAAACATTGCCAAGATTCGCCCAGGACCCAGTCGAGACTTTTAAACACTAAATTACGAAAATATCAATGTCGGGTCTTGGGTGGATCCTGCCAGGGCCACAGGCTGATCCTGACGGGGTCCTGATAGGGTTTACGTGGGGTCCGGGCGGGTCCCGGGTGAGTCGCAATGGGGTCCTTGTGGGACTCGGTTCGGACACCTTATGAATTGGTCCGGACATTTTCGTAATTTAGAGTTTAATATGATTTAATGAATATATATATATATATATATATATATATATATATATATATATATATATATATTTATATTTGTGATTTTCCGTACACGCTAAACACTGTAAAATGTTTTTCAAGAAATCATTTTTCAATAAAATATTTTCCGACGGAAAGCATTTTACGTCGTAACAAACGGAGCCTGAGTTATAACAAATCAAACGAGAATGCCCTCAAAGTTTGTATTCTAGCAAGAGAGAGTTACTAGAAGGTTTTGAGAGAGAGAAAAGATGAGAGAATTTTCTGTATATTGATACTTACTATGAGCAAAGAATAGAGAAGAGAAGGTAAACCAAAGTGCAGTGCTAATCTGATTCTTCCATGTTCCAACAAATTCTGGATTGGATTGGCGCTCAAGGAGCCAAACAATGATCATTGTGTACAGCAAGAGGGCACCAGTCACCGCCCACATGCTCCAGGTGAAAGGCTTGGTAAACGTCAATGGTGACCCTTCTGGTTTTGCTGGAACTATCATCGCCAAACCAGACTCAGCATACGGAAGTGTAAAATCCGCATATCGCAATCGATCGGCAAGTATAGTCACGTCGCCGATCACAGCATCGTAAGTCTTTTTAATTTGATATTTTCACCCACATCACAACAATGCATATATATAAATCCTAGTTAGAACAAATAATTGTAAAAGAGAAAAAAATAAAGGAAAAAAGAAGTTAAAGTTAACCAACTATGATTATTCTACTTGGGCGTGTTCAGCTGGGACTTAAAACACAATACAAATGGGTAGGATATAATTATACATGCCAAAAATACGTTTATAAACAAAATTGAGAAAAGTATCTTGTTCAACACCGCAATAGCAATTTGAAAACATGAAAATATCTACATATTTAAACCGGTAAGGAAGCGTGTCTTTATTAAAAAAGTAGATTTTAATGGTCGAACAACAATTTTAAAAGTCGAATTGCGATTTTACCAAACGTGATTTAAAGGAGTTCTAGAAAATTAAAGTTAGATAAACTAGATCAGTGTAGGAGCCATTGTACGCCTCAAATTCAAAAGGCAAATCATACCCTAAGAGCTCTTTTACCTTCAAGAAAATTTGAATGCAGAAACCACCATATTTGTTCGGTTTCTCCCCATACTCAACCTTCACAAACTGATTTTAAAGTCGAATTGCGATTTTACCAAACCTGATTTTAAAGGACTTCTAGAAAAAAGTTATTACCTTGTTATAGATGTGATAAACCAGGTCGTCGTAGGTGCCATTGTACGCCACAAATTCAAAAGGCAAATCATACCCTAAGAGCTTTGTCAGGTTCGAGAAAATTTGAATGCAGAAACCATCATATTTGTTCTGATTCGGTGTCTCTCCATACTCGACCTTCACAAACTTCTCGAACGTTGTTCTCCCCGGGACTCCAATCTTCAGTGGCTTTGCATTTGTCGGCATTTCCCAACCTTTCGGAATCCGGTTTAAGTGCCCAGGCCAAATTACTTGACGGCCGTCCAAAGTTTTGAGGGTGTTAAAAACATTTTCACTTCCATTTTTCTCTTCACTTTTTTTGAAACCAAGCTCTGGTGTCCAAAGGCCTATTTCCTCGTATCCCTTCCCATTGTTCTCAGCAACGTTAATAATCGTCAATGTATTATTAGTGTCTGTGAGCTGGCCTGCTTCAAACTGTATTTTTCCAGTTAACCCAGAGAAATTGCTTGACAACATATTCTCTAACAACATCTCTGGAGTACTAGTAATGTTACTTGCCATTTTCTTTATCGCTTGTATAACAATTCCAATGCTGTCGTATGCTCGCAGGGCATAAATTCCAGGGTCGGAGTTATCTTCCTTCGGATATTCACTTCCGAAAACTTTCTGAAACTGTGCATGAAAATGGTGATTCTCAGAATAGTAGTTAGTCTTGATTCCTAATGCACCTTCCATGGAGGATATAATAGAGTCATTAACAGAGTGCAGCAAATCTGCAATGTTGTCTGCAATAATCCAAGCTGAGTCATTTCCTACGAGTCCCATCTGCTTGGCTTCTCTGAACAAAAGAGTCGCCATCTCTAATGATGACTGAAGAACTATGAAAACCCGACACTTTGTTTTGTTCAGGAGCTTATCCAGCTCTTCATGGACAACATGTTCCGGGTCTGACACCAAGGAATGTGGTTGGAGAACCAAACGGTACTCAATTTCCGAACCAACATTTCTGAGAGTCTCAGATAAAATTGCTAACTTGCCGGAAGCGCCACCATATGGTTCATCTTCATAAATGGCTATGACCCTTTGCCAATTGTAGGCCTGAACAATATCTGCAATACACTTTATTTGCTCAGAACCATTTTTAGCCATTTGTATCAAATAAGGCCAACGAAGTGACGTTTTGGGTGGGTTGATGGCTGGTGCTGCAAACAAAATGACTGGAACATGAGCTTGGCCTCCAACATCAGCTACTACAGCGGCTTCCTGCCATGTGTGCATGCCAATAATCACTTTCACCTTTTTTTCTCTCTAATGAATTCTTCAGCTGTTATACCAAAATTTAGAGATTCCATTAATGTACATTGTTAGCACATTTTAGTATTGAATGCAGAAACAAATTGGTAAATGAAAATGTAAGGGAATTTATAATTAATTAAAGGATAGTTAGTTCTTAGACTGTAACTCTTAGCCGCCTTTGTTTTATAAACAATCACCATGAACGACAATGAATTTTTTTTGATACGGTTCACTACCTCCCTTTAATCCAGCCAAGGGTTCTTGCAAAACAAAGACACATGGATCACTTGTTTTAAATACTGGTGGGAGACATTGATAAGTACCAAAATATTCATATTTTAGCCCTTAAACTTGTATATGTTAATTCCTTAGTTTTGTTAGTTTATGCTATTTTATTTCCTATTTGTATTTTCTTTGTTTTATAGGTTTTTGGAAGAATAGAAAGCGTTTCCGGAAAAGTTTCAAGCTTAAAAGGCAAATTGAGAAGACCTAGAAGATATGGTTAAGCTTAAACAATCATAATAGAGGACTTATATGATGTGGTTAAGTTTAATCAAATAAAGGAAAGTATTAAATCGGAATTTCTCAAATTGAAGACAAAATCGGATTTGATTCAAATTTGGATTCTGTACATGTCTCGGTAATTTGACCATAACTTTCAGCTCAAATATTCAATTGAGGTGATTCAAGCTGCATTGGAAATATAACTCAAAATGTTACAAATCATTGTGAAATAGCATTTTCCAAATTCGGATTTCCGCTATGCCAAAATCACCCCGCAAGATAGGAACTCAATTCTGGACGAATCCTATTCCTATTTGGACTTAGGTTTTCTTTATCCTAATTAGACTAGGACTTAAATCTCCGAATTTTTTAGGCTTACTAGAGCTTCTAGGACTCTCCTAAGCCCTATAAATAGACCTCTAAGCCTCACAATTCAATACAGAATTTCAAGGAGACAACTTTAGGGAGAGGAATTGGAGACTACTTCTAGGAGCGGTTTTTGATTCTTTCTTTCCCTTTTCTTTTTAGTTTTAATTTAATTATGTGTAACTAACTCTTAAGGAGGGCTAGATTGAAGCCCTAATTATGTTTATTTAATATTTTAATATTAGCGTTTTTGTGATATTCATATTGTGATGCTTAACTTGATTAATGCATGTTTTCTTAAATTCCTCATATGTGTGTAACTGGCTTTTATATGCATGTGGTATGAACTAGTTAATCAAATCAATTTGGATGACTGAGTCCTGGGTTTAATAAGAGTAACAAAAGAAATCCACACTGGCCTCTTGGGTTAATTAACATGGGGAACCGGGAGAAGATACCCATACCCTAGGCCTCATGTGTTTGTCGATTTCCATAGATTTATGCTTTCTTAAAGAATAACTTAGTATACACCCATGCTAAATCCTTTAAGAAAGAAAAGAGTTAGAGTATACACCCATGCCTAACTCGTTGCTTAGGAAAATCTATAGCTTAAGGAGTATACACCCATGCCCTTAGGTTGACAAACATTGAGTATTCATAATATGATTGGATCATTGGCATATTGCTATATTATCTAAGTATGATTAGTGGTGGACATCAAAACCCTACTTTTACTTTTACTTTATATCTTTTTATTTCTTTTTCATAATATCAATTTAGTGACAACTTGATATTTTTAATCAATTCTAAATAAAATCAATAATTCTCGTGGGATCGATCTCGTACTTGCTGCACTATACTATCATTTGATCTTGTGCACTTGCGAGTAAAACGTACTAAATATTATCTATTAATTTAGATAGTATTTAGCACAACAAGTTTTTGGCGCCGTTGCCGGGAATTGCTTGATTTTGTTTGGAATTTTTTTCCCTTAATTTATTTTTGTTTTTGTTTTTGTTTTTTATGTTTTTTATGTTTTTATGTTTTTTTTGTTTTTTTCTAGTCTTCCGCAGTTCTTGTTCTACTTCCGGAGGTACGCTCAAGCGCCCATTCCAGGGCGATCAAGCGCACCAGTGCGATCGAGCACACTAGCAAGTGCGATCGATTGCACATCCGGACAGTAGCACATAAATTGTTTTAATTATAGGTCTGATTTTTTTTTCTTTTGTTTCATGCAGGGTCGTTCGAGTCTGCATTTTCGTAAGTTTTAATTTTGTTTTTATTTCCCTTTTATTTTTAACTTCTTTTTGTTATTTTATTTTTGTTTTCACACATGTGGGGAGGCATTCCGACACTCTATGAACCATGTTCATTATGCCATGACCCTTATCACCATGTTAGAGAATATCCTTCAAGAAGACAAATTTCTAACAAAATTTTTGGGCATAAGAACACATCGTTCTCTAGACTAGGGAACGATCGCTATTTTGATTCTTATAACCCGTCATGGAGCCCAACAGTCTAATCTTTCGTGGCAAGCTCAAGCTCCTGGAAATCATGCTCCACAATATCATGAATCGCACCATCAATCATATGCACAGTTCTATGATCAATCATATTCTTCTCCCATTGATTGACCTCAACAATACCAAGAGCAACTGCAATACCAAAAAGAACTACCTCCTCCAAAAAGGCCTATCTTAGAAGAAACAATGTTAGCTTTTCTTAGCCACAGTAAAGCCTATAATCAACGGTTGCAATCCACATGTGCCAAGATGGAGGGCCATCTCAAGCAAATATCAGAATTCCTCAAAGAAGAAGAGTGTCAAGGTCAGTTGATGGCAAATCCTAATGAACAATACATGAAGGAAGAGTGCACTTATTATCATGAGCAAACAACCACCACACTTGGGAATGAAGAGACTGGTGAGGAAATTTTTTATGAGCCAAGTCTTGAGGATTCGATGGGAGAGTGTTTTGATCAATTTGGAGGTGACCTAGACCTGGATAAGCTACTTGAGCATGCTGAAACTTCTAATGAGCCAAGTCTTGAGGATCCTTTGAGAGAGTGCTTTGATGAATTTGGAGTTGACCTAGACCTGGACAAGCTACTTGAGTATACTGAGACTTCTAATGAGCCAAGTCTTAAGGATCCATTGAATGAGCGTTTTGATCAATTTGAATTTGACCTGGATCTTGACAAGTTCCTCAAGCAAGCTGAGATGTTTAGTGAGCCAAGTGTGAAGGATCCGTTGGAAGAGCACTTTGCTCAATATGAATTTGATCTGGACCTTGACATGATATGTGAGCAAGCTGAGGCCTTATTGGATTCCTGATGCAGATCACAGGTCCCTTGGAAGCGCGATCAATCGCACATGTACCTGTGATCGAGCACAATTCCAGACATTTGCGCACCAAGTCCCTGGAACTACGATCGATCGCCCTTCTACCTGTGATCGATCGCAAACGGAGCTGTTTATGTTATATTCCGCATTTTTATTATGTTAAGCCGTCTTTATTTCATTGTTTTAGTAGGATTATGGTTTTGAGAGTCAATATTTCGTTATTTTATTAGGTTTAGGGTTTTGGGGGTATTAATGTCATATTTTATTATGTTTAGGGTTTTGGGCTATAAATATATGCTTATAGCCTCTAGAGAAAACAGTTTTTGATTATTATTTGGTTTTCTCAATAAGAATACTCAGAGTTGAGTTTCTTCATTACTTTTCCTTAAATTCATAGATAGCATCTATTGATTTGAGAAGGTTTTTTTGATTCTTGTGATAGTCTCACAATCTTAGAAATATTTATCTCTTCTACTTGTTGTTTTCTTGTTCATTACAATCCTACGCTGTATCAGTTGGTATCAAAGCTCAGTTACTTTCCATAAATGGGGAGGAGCAACCGCTTTGCAGACATGAAAGATGTGTACGTGCGCACAAAGACAGCATGTAAGGAGCAATCGGCGATTCGTTTGAGGCACATGAGTGGTGGGCAGAACAATTGTCGTCGCCAACCAAGACCGCGATTCGCGGAGGTGGAAGGCAAATCTATCGCTGAACCTTGGCAACACACGGAGGATCGATTCAGGGTTATGAGGGATCAAATTGAAGACCTCACTACCCAATTATCCAACTTGTGTGGTCAACATGGGAACGGATCTAGAAGCCCGTTTGCGGAGCGCCGAACGCACGGACATCAGCACCTTGCGCAAGCTCATGCCAATCGGTGGGTAAGTAGATTTAAACTCAAAATTCTAAAATTCGACGAGGATCTAGAACCCGACAAATTTTTGGATTGGGTGTTGGCTGTGGAAGAGGTTTTTGAATTCAACGGGATGCCCGATGAACAACGAGTCTCTTTGGTGGTACATACATTCCGGGGAACAGTTGGTGCGTGGTGGCAACAACTAAAGAGAACTAGGAAGCGTGAAGGCAAATTGAAGATCAATAGTTGGGAGAAACTATTGAAATATATGCGCGTCGCTTTCTTGCCCCATAGTTATACCATGGGTCAAAAGTCACAAAATTGGAGACAAGGGTCTATGGCTGCGACAAAGAAAATAGAAAATTCCTACAAAAAAGTGGCGTTTAGGAAAACATGGAGTGAGGCGAAGAGTCCACAACAGGCCAATTGGACTCTTACTTGCCAACCACAAATCCATAAACCGAATCCATATTCTGTGGAGGAGGAAAAATAATCTATGGATGAAGAGTTTCAGGAATCCGAATTCAGTGATGAAGAGTTCAGACATGAAGATGTTGTAGATCCTTCGCAAGGATTTGTCGATTGGGATTCCCCACCAACCTATGATGACGATGTCAATGAGGAAGAACCGATTGAAGGACCTTTGGCATCCGACCTAGAGGACGAGTACGAAGATGATGGATTTTCACCCATGTTCGGCGGCCTCTACCCCGAAGAAGATGACCAAGAAGAAGAGTACAAAGAAGATGGTTTTTCTCCCATGCTTGGCAGCCTTTACCCCGAAGATGATCAATTGGAAGAGGAAGAGCCCACGGGTGACATCGACAATTATGAAGAGGTTGATGAAGACTTTTCAGGTGAAGTGCCTAATTATAATGATGAAGATGGTTATATTGATTTTCTTGGTGTTGAAAGTATTTTAAATTCTCTTAACAACAATTGTGATGGTGGATGAGGAGAATTATATGTTCACAAGGGAAACAACGGTTGACCCGTCCTGGAGTATATTCATGGCACGTGAAAGGGAGAAAGAACGAGAGAAACGGCAAATTTGAAGTATTGCCAAGTGGTGTGTGGGGCTTTCATGACAACCATCAAGGTATTTTGATGATGAGAAGCATCATGTTTATTTTGGGGTGTTGCCTTGTTTTGATCTTGAGGAAGGGCGAGTGGAATGAGTTGACTGGACATCCGAAGGACCGTGGAAAGAACTGGCCGAATTCGAGGGCGAATTCTCTCCAACAAGGGGAGCATGATGCAGATAGCAGGTCCCCTGGAAGTGCGATCGATTGCACATGTACCTGCGATCAAGCGCAATTCCAGACATTTGCGCACCAAGTCCCTGGAATTGCGATTGATCGCACTTCTACTTGTGATCGATCGCACACGGAGCTGCTTATGTTATATTCCGCATTTTTATTACGTTAAGCCGTCTTTATTTCCTTTTTTTAGTAGGATTAGGGTTTTGGGAGTCAATATTTCGTTATTTTATTAGGTTTAGGGTTTTGGGGGTATTTATGTCATATTTTATTATGTTTAGGGTTGTGGGCTATAAATATATGCTTATAGCCTCCAGAGAAAACAGTTTTTGATTATTATTTGGTTTTCTCAATAAGAATACTCAGAGTTGAGTTTTTTCATTACTTTTCCTTAAATTCATAGATATCATCTATTGATTTGAGAAGGTTTCTTTGATTCTTGTAATAGTCTCGTAGTCTTAGAAATATTTATCCCTTCTACTTGTTGTTTTCTTGTTCACTACAATCCTACGATGCACCAATTCCACTCCTAAGAACAACAAGGTGGAAGAAGAAGATGAGCAAACTGAGGTTCTAGAGGAGTTACATTGGGAAAAGGAAGAGAGCACTGAGACTTCTTCAACATCAGCTCCTATTCCCGAATTACCAAGACTCCAAGAGAGAAGTCTGCTGGGGTTATGTGATGAGCAAATTGAGGACATCAAGATAGATGAATTCCCTGAGTATTATCCAGTTCATGATTCCCTCCCGGATGAGAAGCTGTGGGAGAAAACTCAAAGTAGTCCTCCCCGATCTATAAACAATTGGAATCACCTTGCAATAGAAAAAATTCATTCCCTTTGGGGTAAGAGAATGAAAGACTGGTGCTTCAAGTTTAAAGTGCCACAGTCTGGCTGAAGATGTTAAACTTAGCGCTCATGGGAGGCACCCCATAGCATATCCTTTTTATTTCCTATTTGTTTTATTTTTCTGTTGCTTATTTTTAGTTTCGTTTTGTTTTCCCTTTGTTACTTTAGTTTTTTAATTTTCAGGAATAAGTGTGCTTCAGTTCAAGTTTTGGGAGTGTGCTAAGAGCCATGCCATTCTAGACATGTCATCCATCTCTCGGGTAAGATCTTTCCATGTTATACACACATTGGGGACAATATGTAATTTAAGTTTGGGGGTATGGGAGACACTTTACACACTTTGTCCCATTTTTTAAAAAGAAAAAAATATGCATGTTAATGTTGTCTTAAAATTTTGGTTGATCTTAAAAATTGTGATTTGATTCTCATTGGTGAGCTTAAAATTTTGAACACATGATCTGATGATAGGATTTTTCAGTTTGGTTACTAGCTTTGGCAGTTGAGAATTTACATGCTTGATCTGATCTACACAAGCACATTAGCACATAATTTGTGGGGTATGACATGAAAGTCTGATGTGTGTGTTTTTATGTCATGGGTGAAACTGTATGACTTATTAGATGAATACTTTGGCATATTTATATATATAAAAAGAGAAAAAGAGTATAGAAAAAGAAAAAAGAAAAAAGAAAAAAATGATGATCATTGATAAGCTTTTCACTAAGTAACTAGACCTCTTGCCTCAAAGCATTGAGTGTTCACATCAAAAGGTGAAAAATTTTGATTTGGTTAATGTCATGGTTAGTTTGGATTCGTAACCTTTTTGACTCGAGTTAGTAAGTCCTTAAGGGTGTTTTACACCTAATGCCCTAAAACAATCTGGTTTGGGAGTCATTGACTTAACACTCGCTACATGGGTCAATTAGAAAGCTTAAGGGAACCAAACATTGCACAGCCTGACCAAAAAAAAAAAAAAAAAGTTATGCCATAGATATTCATTCTAATGGAAATTTCAGTGAATTTTAAGATATTGAGACATTGCACATTAGAAATAATTGGAAGCTTCATATTTATGTGCTAATTCACTTTACATTGTTTCAAACTTGTAATGCCTTAACATGTCTTTTGTAAGTAATTAAACTTTAAAATTCCAATTCACTGTGAAGATGGAGTTTATCTTTTTAAGCTTGTTAATGAAGGAAAGTCATGATCTTGAGTGATACCTTAATTTTGGATAATATGAAATTGTGCATAATGCTTGTGAGTAACATTTTTGGAAAACCCTCACGAGACTTCACTCGTCCTCTAGGGAATTCTTAGGGGTTTAAAAGGCTTGTTGCAAATGCTAAATACAATCGTACATCCCATGGAAGATGGATTTATCTTTTAGTTTTCTGCTTTTCATTTTGTTTTTAGTTTAGTATTGCTAAGAGACTAGCAATATGTAAGTTTGGGGGTGTGATAAATACCAAAATATTCATATTTTAGCCCTTAAAACTTATATTTGTTAATTTGTTAGTTTTGTTAGTTTTGTTAGTTTATGCTATTTTATTTCTTTTTTGTATTTTCTTTGTTTTATAGGTTTTTGGAAGAAAAGAAAGGGTTTTCGGAAAAGTTCCAAGCTTAAAGGGAAAATTGGGAAGACCTAGAAGATATGGTTAAGCTTAACCAATCATAATAGAGGACCTAAGTTTAATCAAATAAAGGAAAGGATAAGATCGAAATTTCTCAAATTGAAGGCAAAATCGGATTTGATTCAAATTTGGATTCTGCACATATCTCGGTATTTTGACCATAACTTTCAGTTCAAATATCCTATTGTGGTGATTCAAGAGGCATTGTAAAGATAACTTAAAGTGCCACAAAGTATTGTGAAATAGTATTTTCTAAATTCGGATTGCCGCTATGCGAAAATCACCCCACATGATAGGAACGCAATTTTGGACGAATCCTATTCCGACTTAGGTTTTTTGTATCCTAATTGGACTAGGACTTAAATATCCGAATTTCCTAGGATTACTAGGGCTTCTAGGGCTCTCCTAAACCCTATAGATAGACCTCTAAGCCTCACAATTCAATGCACAATTTTAAGGAGACAACTTTGGGGAGAGGAATTGGAGCCTACTTCTAGGAGTGGTTTTTGGTTTTTTCTTTTTCTTTCCTTTTAGTTTTATTTTAATTATGTGTAACTAACCCTTAAGGAGGGCTAGATTGAAGCCCTAATTATGTTTATTTCTTTATCCTAATTAGACTAGGACTTAAATCTCCGAATTTCCTATGATTACTAAGGCTTCTAGGACTCTCTTAAGCCCTATAAATAGACCTCTAAGCCTCAAAATTTAATGCACAATTTTAAGGAGACAACTTTGGGGAGAGAAATTGGAGGCTACTTCTAGAAGCGGTTTTCGGTTCTTTCTTTCCCTTTTCTTTTTAGTTTTATTTTAATTATGTGTAACTAACTCTTAAGGAGGGCTAGATTGAAGCCCTAATTATGTTTATTTCTTTATCCTAATTGGACTAGGACTTAAATCTTTGAATTTCCTAGGATTACTAGGGCTTCTAGGACTCTCCTAAGCCCTATAAATAGACCTCTAAGCCTCACAATTCAATGCACAATTTTAAGGAGACAACTTTGGGGAGAGGAATTGAAGGCTACTTCTAGGAGCGGTTTTCGATTCTTTCTTTTCCTTTTATTTTTAGTTTTTTTTTTTAATTATGTGTAACTAACTCTTAAGAAAGGCTAGATTGAAATCCTAATTATATTTATTTAATATTTTAATATTGGCATTTTTGTGATAATCATATTGTGATGCTTAACTTAATTAATGCCTGTTTTCTTGAATTCCTCATATGTGTGTAATTGGCCATTAGATGCATGTGGTATGGACCAGTTAATTAAATCAATTTGAATGATCGAGTCCTGAGTTTAATAAGAGTAACAAAAGAAATCCACACCGGGTTCTTGAGTTAATCAAGATGGGGAACTGGGAGTAGACATCGATGCCCTAGGCCTCATGTTTTTGTCGATTTCCATAAATTTATACTTTCTTAAAGAACAACTTAGTATACACCCATGCTAAATCCTTTAAGAAAGAAAAGAATTAGAGTATACACCCATGCCTAACTCGTTGCTTAAGAAAATCTATAGCTTAAGGAGTATACACCCATGCCCTTAGGTTGGCAAACATTGAGTATTTATAATATGATTGGATCATTGGCATATTGTTATATTATCTAAGTTGATTAGTGGTGGACATCAAAGCTCTACCTTTACTCTATCCTTATATCCTTTTATGTCTTTTTCATAATATCAATTTAGTGACAACTTGATATTTTTAATCAATTCTAAATAAATCAACAATCCTCGTGGGATCGATCTCGTACTTGCTGCACTATACTATTGTTTGATCTTGTGCACTTGCAAGTAAAACGTACTAAATATTATCTATTAATTTAGATAGTATCTAGCACAACAGGCACTCTGAGGCCTAAGTGAATAGGGTTATCTCTGAGTAAAGGGCTGAAGTAAGAGTAAGAGGATGTAATGTGTATACCTCTGATTTAGGGCTTGTTGTCTTTTGTAGAGTTACTATAAGTAAGTGATGTAGATCAAAGTGCTTGGTAATTCATGAGGAGGATTGGAGCATATGTAAGTGTGAATGGGGCCCAAGAAATTGTGCCCGCTAGAGGAATCAAGACGAGAGCACAAACTCGCGCTAAGGAGTGATCAAAACAGTCGTAGGAACCTTCGTTTGATAGCCCGTCCAAACGGTCAAGCAAACGGGACACTCTCGGGAGTTCTCCATAGTAATTCTCGATGCATCCATTCGTTGCCCCGTTCGAACGGCCTAGAGAATTAATGGCCAACATCGAAAATTCCCCATAGTAATTCCCGATACATCAATTCGAACGCGTATGTTATGTTTTCAGTTTACATACTTCAATTTCAGTTTTATTTTATGACCGTCTAAACGGAGGTATGTTCCATTCGAACAACCAGTGTAGAGTTGTTAACCGACTAATTTCTATTACTACTAGGGTTATGAGTTTTGGGGTCAATAAATACATGCTTATAGCCTCAACAACGTAGTTTTTGATATTTATTCAGTTTTTATCAATAAGAAAGGTTAAAGTTGAGTTTCTTCTACATTTTTCCTTCAAACCCTAGATAGACTCGAATGTTTTGAGAAGATTTCTTAAATCCTTGATAGACTCAATGTTTTTAAGCAATATTGTTCCTTTTCTTGCTATTTGTCTTTGCACCCACAACATCACACTACATCAGTAAGACAAGTAGGGCATGTATGTAAAACTCCAGGAGCAGGAGTGCCAATGAGAAAGGTGAATGATTCTTGGGAATGCCTTTCATTCCTAGTGTCATTTTGACGGGTTCTTTTCGTATATGGCGCGAAGGTCTATATTAGGTGAATTTGAGGGAAAATTTTGTCCAACTTGGAGAGGATGGTGCAGACCATTTTGCTAAGACTTTATGGACAAGTTTAAGCGAAGGAAGAAAGCTTCTAGAGGGTTGGCCTTTGATTTTGAAAGCAAGCAAGAGTTCCCTTGAGTCTTGCTCAAAAGAGTCACTTATGTTGGATCGGGCCTTTAACAATATCATCTAAAAACGAATTGGTGTCCATTAAGGGAAGCCAAATCCTTTTATGGCATTCGAAATCGCACCCCACAAGGCATGTTCTAAGAACCGTCCAAGTGAGTAGAGCGGCATTTAATGAACCTCAACAATCCCCCCCTCAACATGACGCTCTCGCGACTCGAACCTATGACCCTGACTCTGATACTATTTGTTGGATCAGGCCGTTGACCATCTCATCTGAAAACTAATTGGTATCCAGTGAGGAAAGCCAAATCCTTTTATGGCATTCGAAATCGCACCCACAAGGCATGTTTTAAGAGGCATTCAAGTGAGCAGATCGAGCGGCACTATTGAACTTCAACAACTTAGAATAAAAATTGTGGCAAGATTTTTACTCGACTGTTAATGATTGCCCAAGCAAGATGCTGTGGCAATCAAATAGAAAGTTTGCTTCATGTTTGCTCCACCCTCGGTGGAGCGAGATTGCGACTAATCATATGATAGAAAGTTCGCTCAAATGAGTTTGTCATTAGTTTAATAAAGGCTATTTTGTAATAAAGGCTACTCATTATTGTCAATAAGAATACTCCGAAGGAGTTTTTTTCTTCACTTTTCCTGTAATTCCTATATTTTTTCAAGTTTTGTAGAAGAGTTGTGAAGTTTAGTATGTGTGGAATCAACTTTTCACTCAGCCATGCTGCATTAAAAACATATATAGCATATTCTCCAACGCAAGCAATAACTGGGAACATTTTTATTCTGTAAATCTTTTCTATTAATATTAAAATGAGGAACAATTAATAGAATCTGGCAAAATGATGATAAGCGATCGAAACTCATATATAATAGCAACCAACTAATTAAAGTCAACGGTGTCCGATAAAAATAACATATAAAATATAAAAGAAACAAAAAGAATGATAGAATCAAGATGCAAATTATTAAGGATAATGAAAAAGAAAATAAAAAAGAGGAAAAATAAATACAAAATGAATGCGGCACATTCCTTAGTTCGAAATATTTTAGGATTTTAAACATTGTATGTCGTCATTTGTTTTTCTAGGCCCTTGTAACATGTGGCCTTCTCACATTTTATTTTTCTTAAAGCCTTTAACATTCTTTTGACGTTTTTTTTTTTAGGCTGGCCAGGCATGCATGTTCTTAAATCATTTTACAGTGCAAAATGTGTTTTATTGTATATGACAGGTGTTCATTTATCTTATTAATATTTTTAAGTTGACAACTACTAACTTATTAGAAATGATAAAAATCATTTTTTCACCTATTTCCGTATAGTGAATGAGTGAATTTACCATTAAATTTTTGTAGAACCCACGTAAGTCTAAAAATCTAATGATAGATCTAGATCTATTAGATTTACAAAAAGAAATAATTGAAAGAATGATCTCTTAAGTTATAAACACAACTTACCGATTGAAGCTACTGTAGCTCCTCTAAGGTCGTCCAGGAAATGGAGAAGGACTTTGCAAGTCTTCGACTTTTTGTTGTGGTTTTGAGCTTCAATTTCCATGGCTGTTTTCTCTTCTTTTCCCATACGGGTTTTAACATCAATGATAACACCTATACCCGTAACTTCGTTATTGTTTGCTTCAGCTCCATAGAAGAAGATCACAGTAAGAAGAACAAATATCAGTGCAGGGAAGAGCAACTGAGCTCTCGAAACCCGGCTAATTACTTGCATCTGACGGTACTGCATAGGGTAGATGGGACGTCGAATACTGCTTTGGCTTTAGTAATAGATCAGACAACCTTATCAACATCTTCTATGAGCGGAGGAAGAAGAAAACGCGTTATCTGGAAGACTATGAGTGTGGAATACTGCATCTTTGACTTTGTCTTGTATGGAGTCGAATTTTCTTGGCAATGATCGAGGGAATCCACCAACATTAATTAGTCACTGTTAGAGTGAAAGTCTCCAAAAGTCGGTTTGGATATTTAACAAGGATTAGACATTTGAGAAAGTTCGATATTGGAAGGGTATGCGCTAGCTGTACGTGATTCTTCCAGGAAAGACACCTTTGAAAGCCTAGCGGAAACAGAGAAGTCAGATGTAGGGTTTCTCGTAGGCTTCGTTTGGCATTGGCCTACAACTGTTTATTGGTTTGGAATTGTAGTAAAAATTGATTGATGTAAAAAAAAAATGAAAAAAAAAATGTATGGTATGTAAAAGTGAATTAACTCACCAATTTAATGTTTGGTGCATTAAATTGACAAGAGGTGTAGAGTCGTGTTAGAATAGCCATAACATTTTATTCTATATTTGTTCAATATTACAATTTTAATGTATTCAATAGGATCCATAGAATTTCTAACCATAATTATAATATTTGACTTCTATGGCTTATCTTACCTACACCACATATACATGCTCTATATAAATAGGACTTCTTATAAAAAATATATATAATATCAAATCAAGATAACAAACATGTA